>NC_040077.1:5000000-5625000 GCF_003369695.1 Bos indicus x Bos taurus | reverse complement strand
TACACATTTGCGCACTGTTTTGTGTTTTTCTTAACATGCTTATTTGATCTTTTCAAAATGCCTGTAGTATGACCCAGAACCACTCCTGAGAAAAGTCCCCTTCCTGTTGTGTGTGCCCTGGATGCCACCGCTTCAGCCCGGGTGCAGCAGGCGCCCTGTCGCACTGCCCCTTGTGAAAATGTGTAAATTAGCACTGTTTGTCAAAGCCTTTCATTTTACATCAGCTCTGGAAGAGTAAACAGCAATGCCCTAGATAACATAAATGAGTAAATACAGTAGATTGGGTTGTACAAAATGCTAACACTCCTCCTCTAAGGGTGCGGACTCGCTTTGACTTCAGAGGCCCAGGGAAGCTGCCTCTGCTTGCCCAGGCTCTGTCTCTGGTCCACGGAGCAGATGGCTTCTTCTTACAGTCACACTTGCCAAGTGTGTGTATTTTTTCTGTTTAGCTGCGCTGGGTCTTTGTTGTTACGTGCAGGCTTCTCGAGTTGCAGGGTGCGGGGGCTGCTCTCCAGTTGCCACGTGTGGGCTCCTCCCTGCGCTGACTTCTCACTGTGGAGCACAGGCTCTGGGGTCCTCGGGCTTTGGTAGTTATGGTGCGTGGGCTTAGTTGCCCCAGGACATGTGGGCTCTTCTGGAGCAGGGATCAAGCCCGGGTCCCCTGCACTGGCAGGCAGATTCTTAACCACTGTACCACAGGGGAGGCCTAGATGGCTTTTGAGCAAAACAAATTAGGACTTTTTACTCAACTTTCTTTCATGTTGGAGTTGTAAGTAGGCTTAGAGGTCATTTTTGTGAGCTGAATTGTGGCCCTTGAAATTCACCTGTTAAAGTCCTAATCCCCAGTACTCCAGAATGTGACTGCATTAGGAAATGTGGTCCTTAGAGAGGTAAATTAAAGTGAGGCTATTAGGAAAAGACTAGAGATCTCTTCAAGAAAATGAGAGATACCAAGGGAACATTTCATGCAAAGATGGGCTCAATAAAGGACAGAAATGGTATGGACCTAACAGAAGCAGAAGATATTAAGAAGAGGTGGCAAGAATACACAGAAGAACTGTACAAAAAAGATCTTCATGACCCAGATAATCACAATGGTGTGATCACTCACTTAGAGACAGACATCCTGGAATGGGAAGTCAAGTGGGCCTTAGGAAGCATCACTACGAACAAAGCTAGTGGAGGTGATGGAATTCCAGTTGAGCTATTTCAAATCCTAAAAGATGATGCTGTGAAAGTGCTGCACTCAATATGTCAGCAAATTTGGAAAACTCAGCAGTGGCCACAGGACTGGACAAGGTCAGTTTTCATTCCAATCCCAAAGAAAGGCAATGCCAAAGAATGCTCAAACTACTGCACAATTGCACTCATCTCACACTCTAGTAAAGTAATGCTCAAAATTCTCCAAGCCAGGCTTCAGCAATACGTGAACCATGAATTTCCAGATGTTCAAGCTGGTTTTAGAAAAGGCAGAGGAACCAGAGATCAAATTGCCAACATCTGCTGGATCATCGAAAAAGCAAGAGAATTCTAGAAAAATATCTATTTCTGCTTTATTGACTATGCCAAAGCCTTTGACTATGTGGATCACAACAAAATGTGGAAGATTCTGAAAGAGATGGAAATACCAGACCACCTGACCTGCCTCTTGAGAAACCTGTATGCAGGTCAGGAAGCAACAGTTGGAACTGGACATGGAACAACAGACTGGTTCCAAATAGGAAAAGGAGTATGTCAAGGCTGTATATTGTCACCCTGCTTATTTAACTTTTGTGCAGAGTACATCATGAGAAATGCGGGGCTGGAAGAAGCACAAGCTGGAATCAAGATTGCCGGGAGAAATATCAATAACCTCAGATATGCAGATGATGCCACCCTTACAGCAGAAAGTGAAAAACTAAAGAGTCTCTTGATGAAAGTGAAAGAGGAGAGTGAAAAAGTTGGCTTAAATCTCAACATTCAGAAAACGAAGATCATGGCATCCAGTCCCATCACTTCATGGAAGATAGATGGGGGAAAAAATGGAAACAGTATCAGACTTTATTTTTCTGGGCTCCAAAATCACTCCAGATGGTGATTGGAGCCATGAAATTAAAAGACGCTTACTCCTTGGAAGGAAAGTTATGACCAACCTAGATAGCATATTCAAAAGCAGAGACATTACTTTGCCGACAGAGGTCCGTCTAGTCAAGGCTATGGTTTTTCCAGTGGTCATGTATGGATGTGAAAGTTGGACTGTGAAGAAAGCTGAGTGCTGAAGAATTGATGCTTTTGACCTGTGGTGTTGGAGAAGACTCTTGAGAGTCCCTTGGACTGCAAGGAGATCCAACCAGTCCATTCTAAAGGAACATCAGTCTTGGGTGTTCATTGGATGGACTGATGCTGAAGCTGAAACTCCAGTACCTTGGCCACTTCATGAGAAGAGTTGACTCATTGGAAAAGACTCTGATGCTGGGAGGGATTGTGGGCAGGAGGAAAAGGGGACGACAGAGGATGAGATGGCTTGATGGCATCACTGACTCGATGGACAGGGAGGCCTCACGTGCTGCGATTCATAGGGTCGCAAAGAGTCAGACGCGACTGAGTGACTGAACTGACTGATTAGGGTGGCCCCTAATCGAATGTGACTGGAGAAGGAAATGGCACCCCACTCCAGTACTCTTGCCTGGAAAATCCCATGGATGCAGGAGCCTGGTAGGCTGCAGTCCATGGGGTCTCGAAGAGTTGGACACAACTGAGCGGCTTCACTTTCACTTTTCACTTTCATGCACTGGAGAAGAAAATGGCAACCCACTCCAGTATTCTTGCCTGGAGAATCCCAGGGATGGGGGAGCCTGGTGGGCTGCCGTCTCTGGGGTCACACAGAGTCGGACACGACTGAAGTGACTTAGCAGCAGCAGCAGCAATCGAATGTGACTGCTGTCTTTTGAGAAGAGGAGATTGGGGCACAGACACATGCAGAGGGGACCACGTGAGGACACAGGCAAAGGGTAGTCATCTACACGCCAAAGAGAGAGGCCTCAGAAGACCCGAATCCTGCCGACACCGTGGTCGTAGACCTAGAGCCTCCAGAATGAGGAGAGAATAAATTTAAGCTGCCCAGTCTGTGGTATTTGTTATGGTGCCCTTTGCTTAGTCCCTGTGTTGTGTCTGACTCTTCATGACCCCATGGACTGTAGCCCACCAGGCTCCTCTGTCCTTGGGATTTTCCAGGCAAGAATACTGGAATGGGTTGCCATTTCCTCCTCCAGAGGATATTCCTGAGCCAAGGATCAAACCCACATCCCCTTCATCTCCCACACTGGCAGGTGAATTCTTTAGCACTGTACCACCTGGGAAGCCCATTTGTTGTGGTAGCCCCAGTAAAATAACAGGGGCCTAAGTTCAGCCCAGTTGGCTTCTCTCCCCCTAATCCTTGGTAGATGGTTACTTAGCCTTTGTTTGGACCCTTCTAATCATGTGGAACTTGCTACCTCACAAGGCAGCTAAGATCTTGGGTCACTTAGGACTCTTTGACTTGAGGTGGCAGAAAACCTTACCCAGGGTATTTAAACAAAACAAGGAGGGTATTGTCTAACTGAACAGTCCAGCAGATGGCCTTAGGTGTGGCTGTAACTGGGTCTCAAAAGGTGTGACCAGAGCTTGCTGTCTTCTATTGGGTATATTCCAGGCTTTCACCGGAGGTCCCAGGCAGGTCCACATCTTTCCAGGATCAAATGCAGCTGAAAGGACAAAGTGCTGCATTCCCTTTGTTTCTGCTTAGCAGCTGAAACAACATGCCTGTTTGGCTGACTGCTCACAGGTATGACTCTGGGCCCACACAGCCCACTCCCTGTTCAGCAGAAAAGCCCCTCACATATCTGAATGTGCCTCCTACAGCTTTGCTTCTCCAGTTCCCTCAGGGATTTTCCACAGAACATCTTATCCTAGACTCTCCTCTTTTTATCTTCCCCCTCATTCAGACTCCTTTTTTTTCTTTTTTTTTTTGGTCAGTGATCTCCTGATTGTAACCACTTCCTGCTATGGTCTGGCCAAAGTCAAGAACAGTAGGATTATTATGTCCTTTTGGTTTGGTCATGATATTCCTTCAGCCTGAATTTTGATGGACTTGTTTACAGCATAGGGTCAACTAAAACTCCTGAGGCCTTTTTCAAATTAATTGCTATGACGGATGTCAGTGGTTCCTGTCTGGAAATTACAGAGTTTGTATTTTATGTGTACTTCAGGCCATCTTACGGAAAGTTTTTAAACAAAATCGTGGTGTGTGGGGATGTATATGTATGTGTATGTATATGTACGTGTATTTGGTCATGTGATTTTTGCCCAGATGGAAAGTAGAACAACAAAACAGCATATTGTATCTTTCAGCTGGTTGGGCTCCATTAATCAGGGGTATATTTTGTTTTTGTTTTTTTCTATTTTATTTTAAACGTCCTTATTTTTCTACCTAGAGATATACACAAGCTGAGAAAAAGCAGATTGATAAAAACTAAAAGAGCAATGGAGAAATGTACAAACGGCCAGGAACCAGCACCTTGACCTGGCTGATGGTTACCACTGTCATTCTCTTAGCTTAGCTTGTTGGTCATTTGGAGAAGAAAGATTTGAAGGCAGCAAATAAAGAATGACTTAAGACCAGCAGAGACTAAGACTTCACTTTTACCTTTTCTTTTTCTAGCAGAAAAAATAGAAGGAAATATTAGTAGCTGTAGAAAACATACACAGCTAAATGGATATTCTTCCCCCCTCCCCAATTTACTCTTCTGACATATGGTATGAGTCTTATGCTGTGTTCTACAAAGATGGGCTAGTGGCCAGCTGTATTTGGCGATAGAAGCTTGATGTCTTCCAGAGTCCCTGTTGGTGATCCCTTTGGCTGTGCTGTGGTTGGCATGGCAGCACCACTGACTGACTCTTTGAGCTTTGTGGCTTATATGCTAATTCTCACCCTGGTGAGATAGGCCTGTGGGTACCCAAGAGCCTTGTTATCTGCTTGTGCACATGTGCTGGGGATCCATTGAATAGTACTTCAGGATGCCCCCCCAAAATACAAACTGCAGTCAACTATTCATTGAACTATTGTTTGTTCATAAATGACTGGATATTTATCTTCAAGCGTAGCCTGTTAACATTAATCAAGAATACTGCCAAATGTGGACATCCACTGTTTTAATCAGCCTAGTTGTAGGCCTCTTTTATAAGACAGTTTATTCTTTCACGTGAAAAGAAAAAGAAAGACCTTCAGCCTTTGACTAAGTACACATATTTTCAGTCATTCAATCATGTCTGAGTCTTTGCGACCCCATAGACTGTAGCCCACCAGGCTCCTCTGCCCATGGGATTTTGCAGGCAAGAATACTGGAGTAGGTTGCCTTCCTTTTCCAGGAGATCTTCCAGACCCAGGGATAGAACCCATGTCTCTTGGATCTCCTGAATTGGTAGGCAGATTCTCTACCACTGGCACCACTTGGAAAACCCACATACCCATCACTTATTCCTATACCATGATCAAGTATCTTATTATAATATACATATGTATATAATTACAAGTATGCATGTATAATTACCAATATAATGGGTGCCTGTGTGTTGCAAAAGAGTCAGACATACTCTTTTGCAGCCCTAAAGACTGTGGCCTGCCAGGCTCCTCTGTCCTTGGAATTCTACAGACAAGAATACTGGAGTGGATAGCCATTCCCTTCTGCAGGGTATCTTCCCAAACCAGGGATCGAACCCAGGTCTCCTGCATTGCAGGTGGATTCTTTACCAGCTGAGCCCAGCAGAGAAGCCCAGCAGGTGCCTACATATACATACAATTAGAAGGATAGTTTGTGCAGAGTTTACATTTATACCTTGTTCACTGCCCTACACCTGGCACTTAGCACAGATTATGTTCAATAAATATTTGTTGTGTAATGTTCTATTTAAAGTATTGATATTTTCCCACTAGTCCATGAGTATTTGTTGAGTGTGTACTATGTGTCAAGCAGAGTGGATAAATCTACATCAACATAATATTAAATAGACATCACCCTGCATGGAGCATACAGTCAAGTTGTCAGTGTACAGTTACAACTCAGAAAAGGGTTATGAGGAGAAGCACATGATACTGTGATCACATGTAAGGAGCTGAGTGAGCTCTGGAGGAGGAGTGGGACATCAGGGCACAGGTAGGAATGGGTGGGGACAGTGGCCCAGTGGGTCCCTTGGGAATTCATGCGGCTAGAGGACAGAGAGCTAGGCAGAGCACTGTGTCATAAAGGCTACTGAAAAAAGAAGCTTTATAATAGAAACTTTTTCGTTAGCAGTTTTGATTCCGAGTTCCCTATTGTATTACATATAATACTTTCAGATGATCCAGGTGGCTCTTGAGGCAAATGAATACTTTCTTAAGTTTATCTCTACAGAATACCAATTTTCTTTGTCCAGAAGGAACCAATCATGGCAATACTGAGTATTTCATGTGCCTTTCTTAACTATTTGTATGACTATTTGACTTAATTAATTAAGTTAGGAGGTTGTATTGTTTTTTCATTTAAGCGTTTGATTTTCTGTTGAAGTACAGCCAATTAACAATCTTATGATGGTATCAGGTGAACAGTGAAGGCACTCAGCTGTACATACACATGGATCCATTCTTCCAGGACGTTGTATTGTTTTTAAACCAAAATAGGAATCTAGATAATTATTCCTTCTGGTAGGAGAGCCCTGGGTCAGACATCATACATCACTTACTGTGTCTGCTTACAGCTACATGAAACATAATTGATCCCTATTCTTTGAGAAAGTAGATATACACAAGGCGTTTCCCAGGTGGTGCTAGTGGTGAAGAATCTGCCTGCCAGTGCAGGAGACACAGAGATGCAGGTTTGATCCCTGGGTCAGGAAGATCCCCTGGGGAAGGAAATAGCAACCCACTCCAGTATTCTTGCTTGGAAAATCCCATGGACAGAGAAGCCTGGTGGGCCACAGTCCATGCAATTGCAAAGAGTCAGACTTGATTGAATGACTGAGCACACACATACACGAGAGCACTGAAAGATAACCAGTAAAGTCTGTCTCTCCCACCCTTGGGACAGCCCCTCAGCCCCCCTACCCTGTCCCCCGGAGCCCCTTAGTGACATGAGGGCTAGCATCTTCTTCCAGAGATATTCTCTTCATGTGTAAGTGCACACATGTGTATGTAACTCTCTTCCTCTGACGTGAGGATTAGAATGCTGTATTTGCTATTCAGCAGTTCCAAAGAATAGCAAGGAGAGATAAGAAAGCCTTCCTCAGTGATCAATGCAAAGAAATAAGGAAAACAATAGATAATGAGTGATGTTGAGCATCTTTTCATGTGTTTGTTAGCCATCTGTATGTCTTCTTTGGAGAAATGTCTATTTAGTTCTTTGGCCCATTTTTTGATTGGGTCGTTTATTTTTCTGGAGTTGAGCTGTAGGAGTTGCTTGTATATTTTTGAGATTAATTGTTTGTCGGTTGCTTCATTTGCTATTATTTTCTCCCATTCTGAAGGCTGTCTTTTCACCTTGCTAATAGTTTCCTTTGATGTGCAGAAGCTTTTAAGGTTAATTAGGTCAATTTGTTTATTTTTGCTTTTATTTCCAATATTCTGGAGGTGGGTCATAGAGCATCCTGCTGTGATGTATGTCAGAGAGTGTTTTGCCTATGTTCTCCTCTAGGAGTTTTATAGTTTCTGGTCTTATGTTTAGATCTTTAATCCATTTTGAGTTTATTTTTGTGTATGGTGTTAGAATATGAAATACAAATCAAAACCACTATGAGGTACCATTTCACACCAGTCAGAATGGCTGCGATCCAAAAGTCTACAAATAATAAATGCTGGAGAGGGTGTGGAGAAAAGGGAACCCTCTTACACTGTTGGTGGGAATGCAAACTAGTACAGCCACTATGGAGAACAGTGTGGAGATTCCTTAAAAAACTGGAAATAGAACTGCCTTATGATCCAGCAATCCCACTGCTGGGCATACACACTGAGGAAACCAGAAGGGAAAGAGACACGTGTACCCCAATGTTCATCGCAGCACTGTTTATAATAGCCAGGACATGGAAGCAACCTAGTTGTCCATCAGCAGATGAATGGATAAGAAAGCTGTGGTACATATACACAATGGAGTATTACTCAGCCATTAAAAAGAATACATGTGAATCAGTTCTAATGAGGTGGATGAAACTGGAGCCTATTATACATTCTCCAAGCCAGGCTTCAACAGTACCTGAACCATGAACTTCTGGATGTTTAAGCTGGATTTAGAAAAGGCAAAGGAACCAGAGACCAAAGTAATGCTCAAAATTCTCCAAGCCAGGCTTCAACAGTACATGAACCATGAACTTCTGGATGTTTAAGCTGGATTTAGAAAAGGCAAAGGAACCAGAGACCAAAGTAATGCTCAAAATTCTCCAAGCCAGGCTTCAACAGTATATGAACCATGAACTTCTGGATGTTTAAGCTGGATTTAGAAAAGGCAGAGGAACCAGAGATCAAATTCAATGATCCACTGGATCATTGAAAAAGCAAGAGAGTTCCATAAAAACATCTACTTCTGCTTTATTGACTATGCCAAAGCCTTAGACTGTGTGGATCACAACAAACTGTGGAAAATTCTTAAATTGGTGGTGGGAATACCAGACCACCTGACCTGCTCTTCAGAAATTTGTATGCAGGTCAGGAAGCAACAGTTAGAACTGGACATGAAACAACAGACTGGTTCCAAATCGGGAAAGGAGTATGTCAAGGCTGTATATTGTCACCCTGCTTATTTTAGTTCTGTGCAGAGTACATCATGAGAAATGCTGGGCTGGATGAAGCACAAGCTGGAATCAAGATTGCCGGGAGAAATATCAATAACCTCAGATATGCAGATGACTGTTATGGCAGAAAGTGAAGAAGAACTAAAGAGCCTCTTGATGAAAGTGAAAGAGGAGAGTGAAAAAGTTGGCTTAAAGCTCAACTCAATTCAGAAAACTAAGATCATGGCATCCAGTCCCATCACTTCATGGCAAATAGAAGGGTAAACAATGGAAACAGTGGCTGGCTTCATTTTTTTTTTTTGGCTCCAAAATCACTTCAGATGGTGATTGCAGCCATGAAATTAAAAGATGCTGCTCCTTGGAAGAAAAGTAATGACCAACCTAGACAGCATATTAAAAAGCAGAGACATTACTTGGCCAACACAGATCCATCTAGTCAAAGCTATGGTTTTTCCAGTGGTCATGTATGGATGTGAGAGGTGGACTGTGAAGAGAGCTGAGTGCTGAAGAATTGATGCTTTTGAACTGTGGTGTTGGGGAACTCTTGAGAGTCCCTTGGACAGCAAGGAGATCCAACCAGTCCATCCTAAAGGAAATAAGCCCTGAATATTCATTGGAAGGACTGATGCTGAAGCTGAAACTCCAATACTTTGGCCACTTGATGTGAAGAACTGACTCATTTGAAAAGACCTTGATGCTGGGAAAGATTGAAGGTGGGAGTAGAAGGGGACGCCAGAGGATGAGATGGTTGGATGGCATCACCGACTCAATGGACATGAGTCTGAGTAAACTCCAGGAGTTGGTGATGGACAGGGAGGCCTGGCGTGCTGTGGTCCATGGGGTCACAGAGAGTTGGACATGACTGAGCGACTGAACTGAGTGACTTTTAGCTTGCTTTAGGTGACAGCATCAGATCCAGATGGTTAGTGGCTGGTGGATTATTGATGAAATGTGATATATTCACAACTTAAGCATTTTAAAACACAAAAATATAAAAACATTTGCTAATCTTTGGATGTAGGGCAAAATCTTTTCCTTGAAAACGAT
Organism: Bos indicus x Bos taurus; assembly: GCF_003369695.1. NCBI lineage: Eukaryota > Metazoa > Chordata > Mammalia > Artiodactyla > Bovidae > Bos > Bos indicus x Bos taurus. The sequence continues at coordinate 5,615,181 of NC_040077.1, read as the reverse complement.
TCTGTTATTGGGGTTTATGATTTCCATTGGTTTTGGTTTCTTTAGTGTAGAACACAGATGTAAAGATACTTTAAAGACCATCTGAATATGGAATTCTACTAGTCTTTCTATTATTTTAACCTAGGTTTTTAATGGTTGCTTTCCTATGCCTAATTGTATAGTTTTTCCCATCTTTTAAATCTTAATTTTTATATGATTATCAAAAAGTACATAACCCACTATACAAACTCTAATCTACAGAAATGCACTCCTTAGACAGTGAATGATCTATTATCACAAATCTCTAAGACAACCATCGGTCATGTTTTAGTGTCTGTGTCTTGCAGATTTGTTTATGTACTGATATAATTTGAATATGGAGACACACACTCAGCATTATAACACAGTGACCAGGAGGCCTTTGTTTCAGAGAGATCTTTCTAATAGTTCCCAAAAGGAGGTTTAGAAGTGTATGTGTGTCAGGGGTGGAGGGGAGAGCATTTTAGTTTTTCCAGAGATTTAGTGCCCAAGAGCCAGGATCCTAAACATCCCCCAGTGAATGGGTGTGTCCCGTATGATAAAAAATTATGCCATCCAAAATGAGAGCGGCCCATCCTGAAATACTGTTTTCCTGAGAATAGTGCTGGTTTTTGTCCTCAGGTGTTACCCATCTACATCAGTTTTATTAAGTTACTATGATTCACAGAGCGCGTGAGCAGAGGGGCTCCTTTTGAGAACAAGGTGACCCAGACCCAGTCCTCGCCTCCCAGGAACGCTCAGTCATCTGTGTGCAGCACGTGTAGGCTGTGACGAGCACTCGGATGGAAACAGAGTCTAACAGAAGAACAGGGCGAGAGGGGATCAGTTACCCCTGGGGACATTTGAGAAGGTTCCTTAGAAGAGATCAGCCCTTTCAAGGATCAGACTCTCACAGTCAGAGATACTAGCCCCCAAGGTCGTGTCTTGGAAGCAGGAAGCGGTGGTGTGTCAGCCGCTCGCCGCTGCTGGGCGAGCGCCGGGCGTGGGCGTGGCCGCTGCTGCCGCACGTTGCTGGGCCCCTGCCTCTCGGCCACACCTCCACGGCCTGTCTGGTTGTGTTTGCTACCACTGTAGCATGAGAACTGCCCATGACGGGAGCTCGGGTGGGAATTCCCAGGAATGCCAGCCAGGGTCCACTCAAGCCAGCCAGCCCTGGGTATGGGACAAGAAAGGGGAGGCAGGACAAGAGGCTGCAGACGGTGACAGTGAACCCCTTTCTACTAGACGGGGCAGAGAACCCCTCTGAGCACACCCACAGTGAGGGTCCCTCGTGGAGGCTGGATGGGAGGAGGGGGATGGATATGAGGAAACAGGAATTCTCTAGCTAAAATTTAACTCTTTGGGGCTTAAATCTTCTATTTTAGTTGTCTTCTAAAAAGTCTGTATGTGTTTTCCTACCTTTTAGAGCTGACAGTCGGGAACATCATCTTACTATAAGGTTGTCAGTATGAACTGGTAATTACACTGGAAATAAGCTTCATTCTTCATTCACTGTTTACACTGAATGCTGACTTTAATTAGTAGCTGGTGTCTGCCTGCTCTAGAAAGACATCTGTAATGGTGTCTGAAGGAATTTGCTTGTTTGTTTGTTTTTCTGACAAGTTTATATAGACCAGAAAAGAACGACCTGGGAATAACGGAACCCAGCCTAAAAGGTGAGCCCATGTACTGTTCACCCTTCAGCAAACCTAAGCTGACTCAGGCCTGAGGCAAACCGCAGACAGTACTCCAAGCGTCTGGTACTTAGGACCGCTTCTTCCCCATTAGCAGTTGGTATTCCTGTGAAGCTCCAGCCAGGTGTAGCTGAGGACATTGCATAGTGCTCTGTGACCTGCCACAGTGTTACTTTCTGAATCTTGGTTTGTTCCAGTCCTGGAGCAACACTTGTGTGCGTGGGAATACTGTGTCTTTGTGGAAGGACTTGAACCACAGGTTGAGCGCATGTTCAGTCTCCATCTGCAAATACCTCATGTCTGGTTGATAAAAAACATCTTTACCCAGGGTATTTTGTTTTCATCCAGTGTTCTTTAAAATTAAAAAAAAAAAAAACTTTTCTTTTTGGTTGCGCTGGGTCTTTATTGCTGCACTTGGGCTGTCTCTAGTTGCAGTGCGCAGGCTTCTCATTGTAGCAGCTTCTTTTGTTGCGGAGCACAGGCTCTAGAGTGTGTGGGCTCAGTAACTGTGGTGCATGGGCTCAGTTGCTCCACGGCATGTGGGGTCTTCCTGGACCGGGGATCAAACCTGTGTCCTCTGCATTGGCAGGTAGACTCTTAACCACTAGACCAACAGGAAAGTCCCCTCCCATGGTTTTTCTTTTATGAGAAACTTTTCTGTTTGTCCCTTAGAGGCTTGGCAACATGCTTGCTGCCAGTTACTCATTCAGCTGAGAATGGGTTCTCTCCCTGTGGTATTGCTCTTTTGTCTCATTCGTTTGAGAGCATTGTAGTATAATCCTTCTTCAGTCTTTCTCTGCTGCTCATAACCTGTATTGTCTCTGGAACAGAGGATAATTTTCAGAGTGGATCTGGACTGGAGAGGTTCACTCATCTCTTCATAAATCCTGAGACTTTGATCCTTCTTATATCTTTCAAACACCCTATCTACATATACATGCTTGAGGTCTCATGGTTAACCTTCTACTCTTCCTCTGCCTGTGATGCTCAGCCCTCCCTCTTTGTCCATTTGCTTCTAACCCGGGTGCCTTGTGGAGAAGGTGATGGCACCCCACTCCAGTACTCTTGCCTGGAAAATCCCATGGATGGAGGAGCCTGGTAGGCTGCAGTCCATGGGGTCGCTAAGAGTCGGGCATGACTGAGCGGCTTCGCTTTCACTTTTCACTTTCATGCGTTGGAGAAGGCAATGGCAACCCACTCCAGTGTTCTTGCCTGGAGAATCCCAGGGACGAGGGAGCCTGGTGGGCTGCCATCTATGGGGTTGCACAGAGTCAGACATGACTGAAGTGACTTAGCAGCAGCAGCAGCAGATGTCTTGGAATGTCTCCTTTGTCACACACCTCCTGGAGTATTGTATTTAACTTAACTTGCTTCTGTGTCTGTCTCCCCACTAGACTAAGTTACTTGAAGGCGTGGAGGATTTCTCCATTTTTTAAGAAACATTTTTTAAATGTTTATTTTTGCTCATTTATTCATCTGCGCTGGGCCTTAGTAATGGCATGAAGGACCATCGACCTTTGTTGCAGCATGTAGGACCCTTTCATCGCAGCAACAGGGGACCTAGTTTCCTGACCAGGGATTGAACTTGGGCTCCCTGAGTTGCGAGCGTGGAGTGTTAGTCCTGGATCACTAGAGAAATCCCAATTTCACTTCATTTTTTAAAATTCCCCTTTAGTCCAGCATAGTGTATAGCACAGAGTGTTACCTCGTTAATGTTTATTGAGCAAAGTTCATGTTCTCTGTGGTTTAGAAATGTTCTCAGGGGGCATTCAGCCATGTTATAGATGGTTTGAACTACAAAAGTAGGGCATCATAATTAACCCACAACTGTGTTAGGAATTGCAGGATGACTCACAATTAATTATATCTGTATCTTGAATACTGTCTTTCTGGGGGGAAAAAAAAAAGTACCCGTTTTATTATAAGATAATCACCAATCAACTTATCTTGTTAATACTGTGGGTTGTAGTTTTGTAAGAAATTAGAATCTCAAGAGTACTTTTCTCCCACCGTTATATTTTGCTCAAGTATCAAATCAAGGAGTTTGACGTGTGATTTGAGTTTTCCATGGTGTGGTATTTTCTGCTGAATCATCTGCACCTTACCAACTGTGTTCTTTACAGTTAATTTATCTATGCCACCAGTTCTAAAATTGTCTTTATTTCTTGTCTACTTTTATACTTACCGACTTCCAGCTGTGAAACAGGAAAGCACTGATATTGTTTCTGAGCTGTTTCACTATAGGTGCTTGGTAGGTCTCCATATTTCACTGAGAGGCCTTTTTCAGACTCTTCTGTATTTCCAGACCTCTTAGTGCCCAGGAAAAGTTCTGGACCTCAAACGTGTGCTCTCTATGCGGTATAATGAATTTGATGGTCCAGAAGATGATTTAGTAAAACATATTGTAAATTCCTTTTTATTAGCAAGTCTTAATTCCACGAGTGTGCATGTATTCATTTGCTAGAGCTGTCACCCCACAAAGCAGAAGTGTTATTTCCTCACAGTTCTGGAAGCTGAAAGTCCCAGGCCACAGTGCTGGCAGGATGCGTGTCTTCTGAGGACTTCTTTCCCTGGCTGGCCTTCCACTGTCCTCACCTGGTCCCTCCTCTGTGTCTGTCGCTACCCTATCTTATCAGGTCACCAGTCACGTGGGATTAGGGCCCACCCATGTTACATCACTTCCTGGCAAATAGATGGGGAAACAATGGAAACAGTGACAGACTTTATTTTCGGGGGCTCTAAAATCACTGCAGACAGTTACTGCAGCCATGAGATTAAGAGACGCTTGCTACTTGGAAGAAAAGTTATGACCGACCTAGACAGCATAATTAAAAAGCAGAGACATTACTTTGCCAACAAAGGTCCGTCTAGTCAAGGCTATGGTTTTTCCAGTGGTCATGTATGGATGTGAGAGTTTGACTGTGAAGAAAGCTGAGCGCAGAAGAATTGATGCTTTTGAACTGTGGTGTTGGAGAAGACTCCTGAGAGTCCCTTGGATTGCAAGGAGATCCAACCAGTCAGTCCTAAAGGAGATCTGTCAGTCCTGAGTATTCATTGGAAGGACTGATGCTGAAGCTGAAACTCCAATACTTTGGCCACTTGATGTGAAGAACTGACTCGTTTGAAAAGACCCTGATGCTAGGAAAGATTGAGGGAGGGAGGAGAAGGGGACGACAGAGAATGAAATGGTTGGATGGCATCACCGACTCAATGGACATGGGTTTGAGCAAGCTCTGGGAGTTGGTGATGGACAGGGAAGCCTGGTGTGCTGCAGTCTGTGGGGTTGCAAAGAGTCGGACACGACTGAGAGACTGAACTGATGTTACATCATCTTACCTTAATTACCTCTTTAAAGGTCCTTCTTTCATATCCATACTCTGAGATCCTAGGGTTTAGAACTTAGAATTTCAACATATGCATTTTAGAGATGACACAATCAGCACAAAAGTCAGTGAATAATGTCTCAGTTTAAATATCCCATTCAGATAGTAGAGAGATTCTTAGCTTGCTGCAGTACTTTTCACTGATTATTCAATAAATATGTATCTACTACTTTCTCTTTTCATAGACCAAAATGCCGTCTTCCTTTCTGCTTATCCTTTTACCTTTGATGATTTTTTGAAGCCATTGGCTTCCCCAGAATGGTTGGTAAGGAAGGAAAGCTCCACACTCTCTTTTGGAATTCTGGGATCAAAGTTTTATCAGAAAAATAGATACTTGGATACTATTCTTTAATAAGACTAGTAATAATAACACCTTTTACTGAGTGCTTATCATGGGCAACTCACTGTGTTGTAATGATCACAATGAGCCTGCAGAGCTGATGTTACTGTCTACTTGATATATAAGGAAACTGAGGCTCTGAGACATGAAGTAACTTGCCCTGGATACTTACTTTGTGTTTTTCCTTTAAGGCACATGTTTGGTCCTGAAGGACTATCAGTTATGAGATTAGCAGTGTGGAAAAGAAGGATGTATCAACTTGTATCCCCTGGGTTTGTTGGTGGTAATCTGAGACCTAAGGCTCCCAAAAGTTACAGATTCGACTGAATTCCACATGGGCAGAGGTTTGAAGTATAGCACAGTCTGCCTCTCAAACTGGGCCAGTCAATTCTGGGTTACTTGGAGCCAAGACCTATGGACCGTGGCCTGGATTGAATAGTGGTTGTCGTGGTAACTGATTCAAAAGTGGGCTCAAAAGAAAGCTTCAGGACAGGCAATATGACATAAGAGACACAGGTTCAATCCCTGGGTCAGAAAGATCCCCTGGAAAAGGAAATGGCAGCCCACTCCAGGATCCTTGCCTGGAGAATCCCATGCACAGAGGAGCCTGGTGGGCTACAGTCCATGGGGTCGCAAAGAGTCAGACAGAACTGAAGCAAGTTACCACGCACAGGCAATAAGAACACGAGGAAGATGTATTGCCCAATATTTCATGATGGGATTATGGGCAAGAATTACTGGGAGCTTCCTGGAAAGGGCCAGATCAGTGGTTCTCCATCTTTAGCTTAGTATCTGAATAACCGGGGGAGCTTTTAAAAGCACAGAGCCTGGGTTCAGCCTAATTGAGAGTGGTATGGGCCTTGACATCTGTAGTTGTTAACACCTGCCCAAGTAGCTCTGATGTACAAAGTTAATCAGAACTAATGAGCTAGGTCAGAGGTTGGCTAGCTGTGACCCAGGGGCCAGATCTGGCCTGCTGCCTATTTGGTAGGGTCCAGGAACTAAGAATTGTTTCTACCCTTTCAGATGGTTGAAAAAAAAAAAAACTTCTATTTTGCAATACATGAAAATGACATGAAATTTAAATTTCAGTGTTCCTAATTCAATCTGTACTGGAACACAGCCATCGATGCTCATTCATTTACGTTTTGTCTATGGTTGCTTTCACGCCACAAAGGCAGAGTTGAGTAGTTGCAGAAGATCTGGAAGCATGTTTACTGTATGGCCCTTTATAGAGCGTGTTTGCTGAGCGTGAGTGAGGTGAAGCTGATGTCCACATCAGGGCTGCCTTAGAACCTGGAAGGAAACATTTGTGTACCTTGTTTTTTGTATAGTGCACTTTACATTTTAATCGCCTGTGGATTTTTTGTTATTTCCTAGCAGAAGGGCCCTGGTTGACGGATTTATAGCAAGTTTGCTCGGCTGACTTTTTATCACACAGGTTTGAGACATACTTTTTCCCTCAAAGCATACAAATAAGAAGAACACAGAATCCAAAGGTTATGATAACCCGGCCAGTTCACCGTTGAAGATCTCCCAAATCGTGCCTGATACCCGTTTGCTAGCCCCTGCCACCACCTCAGCCCTTTTGTTGCCTTCCCCCATCTTCTGCACATATTTGCCGTTAACGCCAGCTGGATAGCTCCGAGCATTTCCTTTCCTTAATCCAGTGTTGGAAAAAGAGAACATTGTTTATAGGAATGATTTTGGTATAAAAACATGGTCGAGCAAAATTAGGAAAATAACTGCTGACCGTCAGATTGGTTTCCTTCTTTTACCTTCTACTTTTCATTCACTTGGATTTAGAAAACAAGAAAAGTATTAAGCTTGGAAATTACCCAAGAAATGGAAAACAACCAATAGAAGGAAACCCCCCAGGCTGTATTCTGTAGAGAGAAGAAGCCGCCGTGTGCGTCTAAACCAGCCCAACTGGCTCAGAAGAGAGAGATCGGAACCTTGTGCTTGGATTCACCACTTGAGGCTTTTGTTCATCGTGTTTTCACTTGTAATTTTGGTGGCGGTGATTGTGAGGGTGAAAGCTAGAGGCTGATATGCATTTATCAATTTCATAAGCATGCGATATCATGGATTTTTTAAAAATAATGAACTTGTATCAATTGAACTCATAGGAAAAAAGTATTTGATTTCCAAGTAGTTTATTATTCATCACTGGAGGATAGTTTTCAATGACCTTGAGAGTCTCCTTGTGAAGCTACTCGGTGTCTTGTGTATTGCAAGTGAGGCCACATGTTCATACGTTCTCATTTTTATCCTGTCCTTCCCCATCATAGTGAGGTAGTTACAATCCTAGGCATATTTACCCTACAGCCACCTGGAAGGAAGCCAGCAATGTCATTACAGATGGCAGTGTGCCCAGACTATCTTAAAAAAGCATCATCTCTGTGACTAATTAAGTTTCAGGAAGGGCGACGTTTGCTTTTATATTAACAAGCATTTTGAAAAGGCTGAGAGCAGATATGTTAGAAGCAGTCTTCTTATTCCTAAGAGTTCATGGTTGCATTTAATTGTCCTTTAGTTTCTCCACTCCTGAATTTGGAAAGCCATCTGTTGGATCAGGGATATTCTGGGCAGGGGGAAAAGGAGTTGATGTTTGCATGTTTTGTATTTCTACTAGTGACTCTTTTTTTTTTTTTTTTAGGGTTCTGTACATTGGTCTGGCCTGTAATACAGCTCGCTATATTTATATTTCCTACCTGGAAAACGCCTGGACTGTTCTGCCCATGGAAGTTCTTCAAGGTAAGTTAATAGTTGGAGTTAGGATTATTTTTCTACCTGAGTTATGACTGCATGAAAGTTCAGTGGCCTTCAGCATCTGACTCTACAAAGGAAGGACAGACACACTGTTTTATATGAGTTTGAAATGGTTGTGAAGGAAGAGGTGACATCAGCGGGACTGGCTCTTCAGTTCCTCTGAGTGTTCTGTGTTTGTCAAGCCAAACAAAGCTGGACTATTTCCCACACCCTGTGATTCAACAAAGAAAGAGGAACTCTGCAATAAACTCTTACATACAATTGTGAGGTGTGCACATCCAAAGGTGGTTTTAAATATAAGAGGATTTATGTTTTAAAGATTTTGGTGTTTTTGTCAGTTAACTAATTGATAAAAATGTTTGCCATAATTATTTTATTTCTTCAGTTACTTTGATCACAGCTAGTGATTTGTAACTAAAGCTTTACAGTCAGACTGTTGTTTTCCTGTGAACCTTTAAAATCTTTGCTCAAATATCCTGACCTAAGCTCTTCTCTTTGCTTCACTAGACTGTTTCCCTGAAACATGTAACTTTGAAAAAAGTTTCTTGCCATGTGGTTTAAGAACAGTGAAAACATAGATTTCTATTCATTAGCTCTATATAAGCCAGACTGTATCCTGAGAAGCTCTGTTAGCAGCTTGGCTGTTCCATTTGGTGATTGGTATTATGATTAAAATAAAGGTTCAGGACAACATCATTGGAATTTAGGTCTTCTGGGACCTCCCAGGCTCCTAAATCATTAATTGTACCAAATAATCTGTGACTATATACAATTTCATTAGCTTTATTGATTGCTGTTATCATTTTCCGTAACCCTGAAGATACAAATACAGTACCATCAACATAATTCTCTATCATAATATAGAAGATGAAAGATTCACAATTATATATCTAACTGAAATGTACAAAATGCAAGGTCATTCATCAAATGCCATCGTTTCAAGAAAAAAAAATTATCCGAATTGAAAGGAGACATAATTTATAGTCATATGATAATTATAAAATTCAAGTATGTACACACTTTAAAGATGTTTTTCACAGGTCTGATGCAGTGGTATAAATGATGAAAACAGATTCTATTTATAAATATATATATATATATAAAAAATGGAAATTTGGTCTTGTAAGAAATTGTTTGTAATCATGAGAACTCTTGAAGAGTCTTAAGGTGGAGCATACATCTCAGTGTTCTGTCATATAAGAAAAAGCACAAAATATGAAATGCAGGAAAGAAATGTGCAATGATAACAAGATATATGCAACACAGTTCTTAGGAATTCCACCTCTAATTCCTACTCTGTTCTATGAGGAGGATGTGCACCTGGTTTAACTACTTTATTTATTGGTATGATATCAGGTGCAGACCCTTATCTAAGAAATGAAACAAACAAACAAAAAAACCCAGTATACCTGTCATAATAATACATGCATGTACTTTTTTCTCTCCTTTTAATTTAATATGAATTAGATGAAAAAAGATGGTTTGCGTTAGTGACTTAAGAAAATAGAGCTAATGAGAGAAGTTTTTTTTTTTTTTATGATTAAAGAAGATATTTATAACAAGAATTTTGTAAGAGGGAAGAAAACAAATGCTGTTGTGAATCGAGACACTTTTTCTCCTGTTAATTTATCAAAGAAATGTTTAACAGCCACCACAAGTCAAGCAGGATGCCGGGTGCTAGGAATGGAATTAAAAAACAATGTATTAACTTAGCCCTCAAGGTCTCGCCAACTGTTCTGGAAGGCAGTTGTGTAAACACATGCCTGCTACCCTGTGTGTTAGATGGATCAGGAGCAATGTGCCAGGTACCAGAGATGCTGCAGAGAGGGAATGATCAGCTTTGTGAAGCAGAGAGTGGGAGGATGGAGATATTGTTAAAAGATTCCCCAAGGAGATCATAGGTGAGCAGGATGTTGAAGGGGGACTAGGACTCCAGCCAGGGACCTAAAGAGAAGTGGAGATGCTGGCTTAGAGCAGAGCCCCCTGCCGAAGCAGTCTGTGCGGAGCAGACTAGCCTCCCGGGAACCCGAGTGGGAGACCCTGGCGAGGGCTCGGTGGGTTTGTCGTCCTCAGCTGCTGACCCAGGACGTGGTTTTATAAATTGTACATACATGCCTCTCCGGCTATATTTATATTTCCTACCTGGAAATATAAATTTCCAGGTCACCCTGCCTCCTGTGGCAGGCTGCAGTTTATACCTCTGTGTTTGATTTTATTTCACCTTGTGCCAGCAGAGACCTAGTTACTGATCTGAAGTAAGTAAAAAGGGGGAATCTGTAAATACAAAGAGCCTCCTCATCTAACAGGGCTCTGGGACTGGCTCCACAGTGCTCTCTGTGTCTAAGCCTGGAGGGGACGGGTCCATCCCCTGGCGGAAGTGAGGCCTGAGTGTTTTGGCTGTACACCACAGTCTCCCTTGCCTTTGACCCGTGCCTGCCACGGAAAACAGTGGATTATCTATGTGGAGTAAATCCTGCGTTTTAGGAACACACTTCTGAGTGAACAGGGTTGTTTTCCAGTCTGGATTCTTGCATATTTGCAAGGCTTGTCCAAATGACTGTCAAGTCCTGGTGCTTTAGGCAGCTCTAATGGTGATGCAGTCAGACAAGAAATGATGACAAAGCAGGAACGATTTAATTACAGGCCAAGCCCGCTGTCACGATAGATGCCCCGTAACCCCGTGGCAGGAACTGCTACCTGACAGTTTCCAAAGACCCAGCCATAGGAGGGGAGGGTGGGGTGGGGGAGGTTGGCTTTCACCCTAATACTCACGACAGCACTTGCACTCTTTAATTCTTCCCCCGAGCCACACGAGAGGGTCTTCTTAAAAAAAAAGAGGCGAGGGCTGGCTCCTCATCGTCCCTCTCACCCCTTGCCTCGTTCCGCAAACACCATGAGAACCAGCACCCTCTGAGCAACCAAAGGGGCAGAGACAAGGGGTATGCTTGAACCCATATCTCGGGCTGCTCCTCTCTTCCTTTTTGGGGCTGCCTGTAACTGATGGAGGATGCCTTGTTATTCCACATTCCTGGAAGCTGTTTATCATCATCTTAGCATTTGGTTCCTCAGGCCATGCTGGTAATAATTGGCAGATGGGATGGGGATAAAGCATATTTCTTCTCCTCTAGGCCCCTAGGAAAGAGGCCATGTGGGTAACTATCTGGGGATAGAGGTAAGACTGTTGGACACTGTTGGGGATCACGAGCATGTTTCTTTTCCCTGCTCTTTCTTACATATAGTAGCCAGTGTCTCTTGCAGCAAATGTGTTGTTCAGTAGGCAACTGGTGCTACCATGTAAAGCAGCAGAAAGATACATTTTCTACTCATAAAGAGCCTGTGGTGGTTTAGTAGCTAAGTCATGTTAGACTCTCTGACCCCATGGACTGTCGCCTGCCAGGCTCCTCTGTCCATGGGATTCTCCAGGCAAGAATACTGGAGTGGGTTGCCATTTCTTTCTCAAGGGGACTCTTCCTGACCCAGGGATGGAACCCAGGTCTCCTGCATTGCAGGCCAATTCTTTACCAACTGGTAGTCGGTGGTAAGGAGCCTGTAATTTAATTTAAAAAGAGATGGTGAGTCTAAGTGCCTCAGAGCATTGCTGGTTGCAGTGGAAGGGGTGGGATAGTTTATATTTATTTAAAGATCTCATTTTCAAAACCCATAGGTTTTTCTCCTTCTGTATGAGAAGCATTTAAATATATTCTTGATTGTGAGCAGGAGTATACACTTTTGATAAAAATCAAGGTCAAAAAAAAAATCAAGGTCAGATTTGTTATGCTCATTTTTATGTGGGTATTAGTTATAAACCCTTGCAAGACTTAGAGATGCATGTGATCCAAATTATTCTTGCTATTAAAATGTATTTAAGGAGAAGAAGGCCAGACCAGGACTGCTGTAACTGAAGAGGTCCTTCTGTGGTGCTCACCTTAATGGCTCAAGCACTGAACTGTGAAAATGAGGTCTGTGTTGGTTCCTCGTCTGCAGGACGCTTGATCAGTAAGATGTGGGTTAAGATTTTGATAGAAGATAGTTTTTTAATGTCACCAGTAGGAAGGCTTGAACTGACATTCATGAAGCTTTACCTTCTTGTTTAGTATGCCTGCTCAGCCAAGTGAGAATCACGTTTCCTCTCCTCTCATGTTCTGGTAGAGTGCGGAATTATGAAATATTAGCTATGTGGTCCTTATCTGACAGTGGAAATTCTAGCTGTGATTCTAGGCTGCTATCATCCATATTGGAAATTTTCTGTCTGACTTAACTCTTGAAACACAAGTAGCTTGTCACATGAATACATAATATATACAGAATGCTCTTGATATTTCAGTGGGTAGACTGACATACGGAGGTCATTGATGTTACTGTGAATTTTTAATCAAAAGAATCTTATAAATTGTAACAGAGCAGTTTTATTCTTTATCGTGCCCATGCTTTACAGTTACTGAAAGTTCTTATTAATACATAACATCTTCAAAATAGACATTATTTTGTCCCTTTAGAATTTAAATATCTCCTGCCCCAAGAATGCTTTGCTGGCAAATTGCATCTGACATTTAGCTCTTCCTTTTCTGAACTGTTCTCAAACTTAGGGACTGTGTTACAGTTTAGCACTTACTTGTTACCCAGTTATTTTATGGAACAAATATTACTTCCTGACTTGGTTTTAACCCTTAAGAGCAAAGACCACATCTTATGCTTTTTGAATTCTTCAAAGAGACATGGTCATAGGAAGACATACTATAAATGCTTTTTTTCTGGTTTCACAGTCCCCTGAGAGATGAAATGTAGTTGATGTTTTCTAATTATTAAAGCTTTTGAATAATACAGGAGGTTCTGTCTCAGAGACTTACAAATATGGGAAGAAAAGCTGAAAACTAAATTTAAAAGTTGAATCTTTAATATGATAGCTTTTCCCCTAGGATGCCATCCTGCCATCCACTGCGTCTTTCTAAAAACATCAGTGCGTCTTAATTATTTACTTATTTATGCTCCTACATTGTCCTGTATATTATTTGAGACAGCATACCAAAATATGCAATAATCTGGAAACCATACAGTGCTTGAATTAGATCATCTTGCCAGCTCCCCTACCTGTAGGTCTGTGTCCTTTACACAAACTGCTTAATCACTCACTCTAAGCCTCTTAGACTTTTGTGCCACAGATCAGGCTGAAATGAGTGTTAAATAAATTAATTTATGCAAAGTATTTAGCATATTACCTGGCACATAGTTAGCTTTCAATAAATGTTAAATAATATGCAATAAAGTAAAACAAAGAATTATCATAAAAATTAGGACCAGGAGAAATATAATTTAGAAAATCCTACTCTAAAAAGTTAAATTGCGACTATGCATTAAAGCCTTGCCATAAGTGACTAGTCAGTGAACGGGTTTTTAAAGTTATCTTCGGGGAAGTGAAATGTTTACAAGCTCTGCAATAAAGAAGTTCTTCTGGGAGGCTGCTATGAGGAGACACTGAACAACTGGGACATAGTGCTTTTCAGTCTCGACCTTACACACAGCAGTGTGTGCTGGCAGGCTTCTCAAACTTGTTTCAAGATATGCCAAGCGTGAAAAGAAGAGAAGTGAAAAGCAAAGGAGAAAAGGAAAGACATACCCATCTGAATGCAGACTTCCAAAGAATAGCAAGGAGAGATAAGAAAGCCTTATTCAGTGATCCATGCAAAGAAATACAGGAAAACAATAAAACAAGAAAGACTAGAGATTATCAGCAGATGAATGGATAAGAAAGCAGTGGTACATATACACAATGGAGTATTACTCAGCCATTAAAAAGAATACATTTGAATCGGTTCTAATGAGATGAATGAAACTGGAGCCTATTATACAGAGTGAAGTAAGCCAGAAAGAAAAACACCAATACAGTATACTAACACATATATATGGAATTTAGAAAGATAGTAACAATAACCCTGTGTACGAGACAGCAAAAGAGACACTGATATATAGATCAGTCTTGTGGACTCTGGGAGAGGGAGAGGGTGGGGAGATTTGGGAGAATGGCATTGAAACATGTATAATATCATGTATGAAACGAGTCGCCAGTCCAGGTTCGATGCACGATACTGGATGCTTGGGGCTGGTGCACTGGGACGACCCAGAGGGAAGGTATGGGGAGGGAGGAGGGTTCAGGATGGGGAACACATGTATACCTGTGGCGGATTCATTTCGATATTTGGCAAAACTAATACAATATTGTAAAGTTTAAAAATAAAATTAAAAATTTTTTTAATTAAAAAAAAAAATTAAAAAATAAGAAAATCAGAGATACTAGGAAACATTTAAGGCAAAGATGGGCTCAATAAAGGACAGAAATGGTATGGACCTAACAGAAGCAGAAGATATCAAGAAGAGGTGGCAAGAATACACAGAAGAACTGTACAAAAAAGATCTTCATGACCCAGTTAATCACGATGGTGTGATCACTCACCTAGAGCCAGACATCCTGGAATGTGAAGTCAAGTGGGCCTTAGAAAGCATCACTACGAACAAAGCTAGTGGAGGTGATGGAATTCCAGTTGAGCTATTTCAAATCCTAAAAGATGATGCTGTGAAAGTGCTGCACTCAATATGTCAGCAAATTTGGAAAACTCAGCAGTGGCCACAGGACTGGAAAAGGTCAGTTTTCTTTCCAATCCCAAAGAAAGGCAATGCCAAAGAATGCTCAAACTACCACACAGTTGCACTCATCTCACACGCTGGTAAAGTAATGTTCAAAATTCTCCAAGCCAGGCTTCAGCAATACATGAACCATGAACTTCCAGATGTTCAAGCTGGTGTTAGAAAAGGCAGAGGAACCAGAGATCAAATTGCCAACATCCACTGGATCATGGAAAAAGCAAGAGAGTTCCAGAAAAACATCTATTTCTGCTTTATTGACTATGCCAAAGCCTTTGACTGTGTGGATCACAATAAACTATGGAACATTCTTCAAGAGATGGAAATACCAGACCACCTGACCTGCCTCTTGAGAAACCTGTATGCAGGTCCGGAAGCAACAGTTAGAACTGGACATGGAACAACAGACTGGTTCCAAATAGGAAAAGGAGTATGTCAAGGCTATATATTGTCACCCTGCTTATTCAACTTATATGCAGAGTACATCATGAGAAATGCTGGGCTGGAAGAAGTACAAGCTGGAATCAAGATTGCCAGGAGAAATATCAATAACCTCAGATATGCAGATGACACCACCCTTATGGCAGAAAGTGAAGAGGAACTAAAGAGCCTCTTGATGAAAGTGAAAGAGGAGAGTAAAAAGTTGGCTTAAAGCTCAACATTCAGAAAACTAAGATCATGGCATCTGGTCCCAATCACTTCATGGCAAATAGATGGGGAAACAGTGGCAATAGTGGCTGACTTTATTTTTGGGGCTCTAAAATCACTGCAGATGGTGACTGCAGCCATGAAATTAAAAGACGCTTACTCCTTGGAAGGAAAGTTATGACCAACCTAGACAGCATATTAAAAAGCAGAGACATTACTTTGCTGACAGAGGTCCGTCTAGTCAAGGCTATGGTTTTTCCAGTCGTCACTTATGGATGTGACAGTTGGACTATAAAGAAAGCTGAGCACCAAAGAATTGATGCTTTTGAACTGTGGTGTTGGAGAAGACTCTTGAGAGTCCCTTGGACTGCAAGGAGATCCAACCAGTTCATCCTAAAGGAGATCGGTCCTGGGTATTCATTGGAAGGACTGATGCTGAGCTGAAACTCCAATACTTTGGCCACCTGATGCAAAGAGCTGACTCATTTGAAACAACCCTGATGCTGGGAGAGATTGAGAGCAGGAGAAGGGGATGACAGAGGGTGAGATGATAGGATGGCATCACGGATTCAATGGACATGAGTTTGGGTAAACTCTGGCAGTTGGTGATGGACAGGGAGGCCTGGCGTGCTGTGGTTCATGGGGTCGCAAAGAGTCAGACAGGACTGAGCGACTGAACTGATCTGAGCTGAAGGGTATAATAACTTCCCAGGTGGCGCTAGTGATTTAGTACCTGCTTGCCAATGCAGGAAAGGTAAGAGACTCGAGTTTGATTCCTGGGTCATGAAGATCCCCCGGAGAAGGGCATGCTATCCCACTCCAGTACTCTTGCCCGGAGAATCCTATGGACAGAGGAGCCTGGGCTATAGTGCGTGGGGTCACCAAGAATCGGACATGACTGAAGCAACTTAGCACACACGCAAGGTTATTATGCCAGCATGTAAAATTCACAAAGGCCCCCAAAACATTGGTGTATTAACTACAGACCCTTTTTTTTTTTTTTAAAAGCAACTTATAAGTCTTTTTTTTTTTTTTTTTTGCAAAGTGAAGTTTATAGAAGCTTCATTTCTGCTTTCCACTTTCACTCACACATGGGAGTTAGTTTTCTCCATCCTTACCCAGGGTACCTTTTTTCCACAAATGCTTTTTCCTCATATCCCAGCCCGCAGGCCACTGCCTGCTGAGTTTCATTCCAGCTCTTTTGCTCAGTTGCCAGTGTGTGTGAAGCCCTGAGCCAGGCCCTAGCCTGTTCATTCTCCTCAGGGAGCTCGGTCAGCTCCTCCTTCAAGTGCATCCTATCCCCTTCCATCCGCGAGACTGTAAGCTCTGTAGTGCTTAGAGATATGTTCTGTGTATCGCCACAGTCTCAGTGCAGAGCAGGGCCTCTGGCACCTAGTCTGGCTGCTCGGTAAGTGCTCGTGAAGGAATAAATGAAGCAGATTCTTGCAGCGGTTTCTTAAGTATGTTGGTGGGCTTGGGAGCATCGATTGTCGCCTGCCATTCATAAAGTTACCTTCATGTAAGACGCAGAAGGTTCTTGAAGCTTCTGCTAGGACCACTGTTCTTGGTGGGGTCCTCTTCTCTCTTTGGAAGGTCCCTTGCTGTTGGTGGCCCTGACTTCGGCAGAGAGACTGGCTTGCTGTTTACCTGCTGTGTCCCTTTCTTCATAGACACATGCTGGACTCCACCTGCCTGTCTCCCTAGCAGTTAGGTATGAGCAGATGACTGACTGGTAGTAAGCAGGAATGACGTGTCGCTTGTAAACCCCCTCTAAAGGCTTCCCCGTGTCATCTTCTCCTCCCTCCTCCACCGGGCACTGCTGCCCAGGTGCCCGTGTGTGGAGCGCAGCAGTGAGCCCGCCTCGGGGCCCTGAGGGGCTCCTTGCCCACTGGACTTGACGTGAGCAAGGCAAGAAACCGCGCAGTGGGTGAGACCACTAAGGCTCCGAGGCCTGTCTCTCACCACAGCAGCACGGCCGTAACCAGTACTGACTCCTTTTTTTATTGCCTGCCCAATGGAGGTTCTGTTTGGTTTTTCTTTTTCATGTGTTGTTTTTTGAAGAAGAGTCTCTTACTGATTTTCACCACGTTGATCTCTCAGAAACGTCTTTTAATCTCAACGTTTGAATGGTCCAGTGAACTAATTGAAATGTCTGCTTTGGTCCGTGCATGGAAAAGGTTTGTCACAGGTGATCTAGTGTGCCAGTGCTAAAGGGATGTGTCTGTTTTGTTGAGTAAGCGCATGTCAGTGACAGAGCAAGAAAAACAAAACCACCCTAGTTCCCCAGTGCTTTGTCAGTTCTCACCCCTCCCTGCCATTATGATGTGATTTCCCCAAGCCAAGCAGCATTGTACAAAGAGCAGCTGTCTACTTGGGAAGAAGGATTTTTTTTCTTGTTCATACCTGCCATGCATTGTAATAGAGCATGTTTGTGAGCCAAGACTGAACAATCTTGAACTTCATGTGGCAGAATCAGGTGGGAATGTTGAGTATTATAAGGTATGGAGTTCTCTGGGGCAGATAAAAAACTCGATATTATGTGTGCTCTGAGCACTTTTAGAAGGGAAGAGAGGAAGGTAGTGAGAATATACTTGAAAAAAATTGATAGGTTGTTGGGCATGTTTGATATTATCAATAAAACCTCTCAAATTAGATGATTACCTTTATTATAGAATAATAAAGAGAAGGAAATGGCAACCCACTCCAATATTCTTGCCTGGAAAACCCCATGGACAGAGGAGTCTGGCGGGGTCCAGTCCATAGGGTCACAAAGAGTTGGACACGACTGAGCGGCTAACACACACTATTATGGAATATTTTCAATAGTTATGAGAAGGTACAGTTTATTTCTTAAGCACTGAAGTGCTTCAAATTCTGTTCCACTACCCTGATGTCTGTATCACTTTGGAGAAGGCACTTTAATCTCTGTCCCTTGGTTTCCCTTTTGGAAAATGAAGAAAAAAATGGTAACTGTTACTAAGAACAACAGATGAGATAATGCTATATAAAATACTTAGCACAGTTCTGGTAGAGTAAGCTGCTGTAATAACATTAATGGAAATTATTGTTGTTGTTGTTTAGTCACTAAGTCATGTCCGACTCTTTTTGTGATCCCATGGATGTAGCCCGCCAGGCTCCTCTGTCCGTGGGACTTCCCAGGCAAGAATACTGGAGTGGATTGCCATTTCCTTCTCCAGGGAGTCTTCCCGACCCAGGGATTGAACCCACGTCTCTTGCATTGGCAGGCAGGTTCTTTACCACTAAGCCACCACAGACTTAAAAATTATCATTATTAATGGGAAAAGTTAAACATTCATCTTAATTCTTTCCAGTGGTTCAAGGTTACTGAAATGTAGTGTATTCACAAACAGCTAAGGTCCTGGCAGCAGGTGGTGTGAAAGTATCTCTAAATTTCTGTTAGCCTTGAAGGTGATCCTGAGGGACCCAGGGAAGGGGAAAAGGCTGAGAAGCTAAGTTTCCATGACCTGTGTGATCTTGGAGAATCACTAGTTGTCAGTTAACCTATGGTGTTGAATTGCCAAACACCTTTATTAAGCACCTGTTATGTGAGTTGGTGTTGAATTGCCACTCAAAGTTACCAGTGGTTTGATGACGAGTTGTCAAGGAAGAGTAATACATATTGCAAGGAGAATCAGTTCATGTGCTTTTGTTACTATTATCAGTCAGGGAGGTAACATCTTTTAATTTGTCCTGTTTGATCCACCAACTTAGTTATCTCATACTACAAGGTTTAAAAATGGGTAACTCTAGCATAAACATATTTACCCATGCCACTGAATACATTAGCTTATTTCATTATGTAGAGAATAATCACCTATTCCTTTTCATAGTTATCTAAGAAAAAGGCAAGCACATAAGAAACCTTTTCTTTTTCCTGCTTATGATATCTCTTACCCTTTAAATTTTAAAGGAAAGTTTTTTTATACCTAAAATACAATTTTACAAATATGGAAAATGGATTCTTTTTTTAGATTTTTAGATTGCTTTATGATTCAAAGTTAGAGGACTAGAACACAAGTGTAGTAAAAATATTGGCAAGTGTTTCAGATTATTAATAGAATTACTAGAAGTCTGCATTAGTTTAAGAACAAGAACTACAACTCCACAATAGTCTTTTGTATACAAGGTGTTGTTATCAACCGAATGCTCTCTTGTGGATTTAGATTTGCTAGTTCTTGGAAGTAATATGGATTCTTCCACTTACATGATATTTTGAAATAAGGTATTTCAGATGAACCAATTTTAATTCTACATCTACCTTGGAAAATGTTGGAGCATATAGACAGAATTGCTTTCATTCTTCTGCTTTTAGTACCAGAGAAAATTTTTTCTCTAAATGCTTTACTATTTTTCCCTTCAGTTAAAGCCCTGAGTTGCTTTAAAGAATGTAGTTTCCAATTATCTAATCAGTCCCCAAAAGCAATAAGGAAACTCTAGGATTCTAACTACAGAGAGTTTTCTATAACTGCCACTTAATACCAGCCAACAAATTTAGTTTAAAAGTATCCTAATTTTCAGTCATCCTGCTGGAAAATGCTTTAATTATCCTAAAAGACTCAAAGTTTTAGAAAGCCCTTGCTACTGCTGCTGCTAAGTCACTTCAGTCGTGTCCGACTCTGTGCGACCCCATAGACGGCAGCCCACCAGGCTCCCCCATCCCTGGGATTCTCCAGGCAAGAACACTGGAGTGGGTTGCCAGTATACACACTGCTGCTGCTGCTGCTGCTGCTAAGTCGCTTCAGTCGTGTCCGACTCTGCGACCCCATAGACGGCAGCCCACCAGGCTCCCCCGTCCCTGGGATTCTCCAGGCAAGAACACTGGAGTGGGTTGCCATTTCCTTCTCCAATGCATGAAAGTGAAAAGTGAAAGTGAAGTTGCTCAGTCATGTCTGACTCTTCGTGACCCCATGGACTGCCGCCTACCGGGCTCCTCCGCCCATGGGATTTTCCAGGCAAGAGTACTGGAGTCGGGTGCCATTGCCTTAGGACTGGGAAAAAAAGGAAAGAAAACAAACTCTTTATTATTGAAAGATTTTGTGTGTGTCCAAGCCTTCACATTTAAGAGAATAACTGCTAGAATTATATTTGATATAGAATTATAGCAAAAATACATTGTTACCATTTGGTAACATAAAGGGCTTCCCTGATGGCTTAGATGGTAAAGAATCCGCCTGCAATGTGGGAGACCTGGGTTTGATCCCTGGGTTGGGAAGATCCCCTGGAGGAGAGCATGGCAACCCACTCCACTGTTTTTGCCAGGAGAATCCCCATGGACAGAGGAGCTTGGCCGGCTAGTCTTTGAGGTTGCAAAGAGTCAGACACACTGAGCATCATATAAATACGTAGACCCATCTGTGTCTCCTTGTAAATCCTGTAATTGATTGCTGAAACACAGACATAACAATCGAGTTGGCATCACCATTAAAATTAATTTAAAACCATCTCATGTGGTTTCAGGTCTTTGATGATTCATCTTTAAGAAATGACTTCCAAAATCTATGCTGGTTATTAATTAGAATTGATTTTGAATGAATTTCATTTTATTTATTGGAATAGTTTTGAGGTTTTTCCCTAAGTGCTAATGAAAAAACAGTCATATCTGAAAAGTTAGCGTTAGCAGCATCTTTAAAAATTATTGTTTAAATAGATATATATATATATTATAATATTTAAATTGTATACTACTGTCAACATTTATAATCAAGATTCTATCCAGGCATTGTTCAATTTGGAGAAGGCTGGCATTATCTAAGGTACTGTAGTTGTTAAGCCCGATAAAGCAAATATTTCATTTGAATTCTGTTGAAATTAATTAAGTATGCCTCTAATCATCTAGCTCATCTTTCTAGTTAAAAAACAACCTACTTTAAATGATTACTGAAACATACATAAGAAAAATTATTGTGGTATTTCTCAAGGCATATAATCTAATGTACCCAGTGAAAATAATGTTTATTCTATTATGGTCAACCGCTGATGCTGAAGAAGCTAAAGTTGACCAGTTCTATAGAGACCTACTGTATAATCATAAAGGATTTCATTTAGGTCATACCTGAATGGTCTAGAGGTTTTTCCCTACTTTCTTCAATTTAACTCTTAATTTTGCAATAAGGAGTTCATGAACTGAGGCACAGTCAACTCCAGGCCTTGTTTTTGCTGACTGTCTAGAGCTTACGATTACAAAGTAGAAGTGACAAATAGACCCAAGGCTTTAGATCTGATAGGTTGCCTGAAGAACTATGGATAGAGGTTCGTGACATTGTACAGGAGGCAGTGATCAAGACCATCCCCAAGAAAAAGAAATTCAGAAAGGCAAAATGGTTGTCTGAGGAGGCCTTACAAATAGCTGAGAAAAGAAGAGAAGCTAAAGGCAAAGAAGAAAAGGAAAGATAAACCCATCTGAATGCAGAGTTCCAAAGAATAGCAAGGAGAGATAAGAAAGCCTTCCTCCGTGATCAGTGCAAAGAAATAGAGGAAAACAGTAGAATGAGAAAGACCTGAGATCTCTTCAAGAAAATTAGAGATACCAAGGGAACATTTCATGCAAAGATAGGCAGAGTAAAGGACAGAAATGGTATGGACCTTACAGAAGCAGAAGATATTAAGAGGTAGCAAGAATACACAGAACTGTACAAAAAAGATCTTCATGACCCAGATAACCACGATGGTGTGATCACTCACCTAGAGCCAGACACCCTGGAATGTGAAGTCAAGTGGGCCTTAGGAAGCATCACTACGAACAAAGCTAGTGGAGGTGATGGAATTCCAGTTGAGCTATTTCAAATCCTGAAAGATGATGCTGTGAAAGTGCTGCACTCAATATGCCAGCAAATTTGGAAAACTCTGCAGTGGCCACAGGACTGAAAAAGGTCAGTTTTCATTCCAATCTCAAAGAAAGACAATGCCATAGAACATTCAAACTACCATACAACTGCACTCATCTCACATGCTAGCAAAGTAATGCTCAAAATTCTCCAAGCCAGACTTCAATAGTACATGAACTGTGAACTTCCAGATGTTCAAGTTAGATTTAGAAAAGACAGAGGAACCAGAAATCAAATTGCCAACATTGAAAATGGATCATCAAAAAAACAAGAGAGTTCCATATAAACATCTATTTCTGCTTTATTGACTATGCCAAAGCCTTTGACTGTGTGGATCACAACATAATGTGGAAAATTCTTCAAGAGATGGGAATATAAGACTACCTTACCTGCCTCCTGAGAAACCTGTATGCAGCTCAAGAAGCAACTTAAAACTGGACATGGAACAACAGAACTGGACATGGAACTGGTTCCAAATTGGGAAAGGAGTACATCAAGGCTGTATATTATCACCCTGTTTATTTAGTTTATATGCAGAGTACATCATGCAAAATGCCAAGTTGGATGAAGCATAAGCTACAATCAAGATTGCTGGGAGAAATATCAATAACCTCAGATATGCAGATGACACCATCCTTATGGCAGAAAGTGAAGAAGAACTAAAGAACCTCTTGATGAAAGTGAAAGAGGAAAATGAAAAAGTTGGCTTAAAACTCAACATTCAAAGAAGAAGAGGATGACAGAGGATGAGATGGTTGGATGGCATCAGTGACTAGATGGACATGAGTTTGAGCAAACTATGGGAAATGGTGAAGAACAGCCGGGAGTGCTGCAGTCCATCCATGGGGTCGCACAGAATCAGACATGACTGAGCAACTGAACTGATGAAGACCTACAAAAACTAAGATCATGGCATCTGGTCCCATCACTTCATGGCAAACAGATGGGGAAACAATGGAAATAGTGACAGACTTTATTTTCTTGGGCTCCAAAATCACTGCAGAAGGTGACTGCAGCCATGAAATTAAAAGATGCTTGCTACTTAGAAGAAAGGCTGTGACCAACCTAGACAGCATAATTAAAAAGCAGAGACATTACTTTGCCAACAAAGGTCCGTCTAGTCAAACCTATGTTTTTTCCAGTAGTTATGTATGGATGTGAGAGTTGGACTATAAAGAATGCTGAGCACTGAAGAAATGATACTTGAACTGTGGTGTTGGAGAAGACTCCTGAGAGTCCCTTAGACTGCAAGGACATCCAACCAGTCCATCCTAAAGGAAATCGGTCCTGAATATTCATTGGAAGGACTGATGTTGAAGCTGAAACTCCAATACTTTGGCCACCTGATGTGAAGAACTGATTCATTGCAAAAGATCCTGATGGTGGGAAAGATTGAAGGCGGGAGGAGAAGGGGACGACAGAAGATGAGATGGTTGGATTGTGTCACCGACTTGATGGACATAAGTTTGAGCAAGCTCCAGGAGTTGGTGATGGACAGGGAAGCCTGCTGTGCTGTAGTCCATGGGGTCTCAAAGAGTCGGACATGACTGAGCTACAGAACTGATGAAGACCTACAACATCTTCTAGAACTGACACCCAAAAAAGAGGTCATTTTCATCATAGGGGACTGGAGTGTAAAAGTAGAAAGTCAAGAGTTACCAGGAATAACAAGCAGGTTTGGTGTTGGAGTACAAAATGAATCAGGGCAAAGGCTAACAGAGTTTTGTCAAAAGAACATGGTGGTCTTAGCAAACACCCTTTCCCAACAACCCAAGAGATGCCTCTGTACATGGACATCACCAGATGGTCAGTACCAAAATCAGATGGATTCTATTCTCTGCAGCTGAAGATGGAGAGCCTCTGTACTGTAGTCAGCAAAAACAAAACCTGAACCTGACCAGCTCAGATCATGAGCACCTTATTGCAGACTTCAGACTTAAATTGAGGAAAGTATGGAAAACCACTAGGCCATTCAGGTACGACCGAAATCAAATCCCTTATGATTATACAGTGGAAGTGCAAGTAGATTCAAGGGATTAGATCTGATATTCAGAGTGCCTGAAGAACTATGGATGGAGGTTCATAACATTGTACAGGAAGCAGTGACCAAAACCATCCCACAGAAAAAGAAACGCAAAAAAGCAAAGTGGTTATCTGAGGAGGCTTTACAAAAAGCTGACGAAAGAAGAGAAGGCAAAGGCAAAGGAGAAAGAGTAGTGTATCCAACTGAATACAGACTTCCAGAGAATAGCAAGGGGAGATAAGAAGGCCTTCTTAAATCAACAATGCAAAGAAATTGAGGAAAACAGTAGAATGGGAAGGACTAGCGATCTCTTCAGGAAATACCAAGGGAACATTTCATGCAAGAATGGGCATGATAAAGGACAGAAATGGTAAGGACCTAATAGAAGCATAAGAGATAAAGAAGAGGTGACAAGATACACAGAACTATATAGAAAAGGTCCTAATGACCCGGATAACCATGGTGATGAGGTCACTCACCTAGAGCCAGACATCCTGGAGTGTGAAGTCAAGTGGGCCTTAAGAAGTATTACTATGAACAATGCTAGTGGAGGTAACAGAATTCCAGCTGAGCTATCTAAAATCCTAAAAAGATGATGCCATTAAAGTGCTGCACTCAATATGCCAGTAAATGTGGAAAACTCAGTAGTGGCCACAGGACTGGAAATGGTCAGTTTTCATTCCAATCCCCAAGAAGGGCAATGCCAAAGAATGTTTCAACTACCATGCAGTTGCTCTCATTTCACCTGCTGCTGCTGCTGCTAAGTCGCTTCAGTCGTGTCCGACTCTGTGCGACCCCATAGATGGCAGCCCACCAGGCTCTGCTAGCAATGCTCAAAATCTTTCAAGCTAGGCTTCAGCAGTATGTGAGCCAAGAACTTCCAGATGTACAAGCTGGGTTTAGAAAAGGCAGAGGAACCAGAGATCAAATTGCCAATGTCCATTGGATAGTAAAAAAAGCAAGTGAATTCCAGAAAAAAATCTGCTTCATTGACTACGCTAAAGCTTTTGACTGTGTGGGTCACAACAAACTGTGGAAAATTCTTAGAGATGGGAATACCAGACCACCTTACATGTCTCCTGAGAAACCTGTATGTGGTCAAGAAGTAACATTTATTAGATTGGTGCAATGTAATTGCAGTTTCGGACCGTGAACTTGAAATCGTTTTAACTAGGCTTAAAACATCTTTATTAATAAAAATAATAATGATTACAGTCAACACATTTTTGCCAATGAGAAATAAATCTGTTTATTCCTGTAGCATAAAAACCCTCTCTTCAGGATTCAGTTAACTCTTGGAAAGCATTTTCTGCTTCCTGCTGGTTGTGGAAGGCTTTTACCTGCAAAAAGTTGTCGAGATGCTTGAAGAAAGGGTAGTCAGTTGATGCAAGGTCAGGTGAATCTGGCTACTGAGGCAAAACTTCAGAGCCCAATTTGTTCAACTCGTGAACCGTTGATTATGCGGCATGCTGTCGGGCGTTGTCACGGGGAAGAACTGGGCCCCTTCTGTTGACCAATGCCAACTGCAGTCATTGCAGTTTTTACTGCATCTCATCAATTTGCTGAGCATACTTCTCAAAGGTAATGGTTTCACCAGGATTCAGAAAGCTGTAGTGGATCAGACTGGCAGCAGACCACCAGTGACCATGATCTTTTTGGTGCAAGTCTGGGGCTTTGGGAAGTGCTTTGGAGCTTCTCGGTCAACCCTTGAGATGGCCATCACCAGCTGTCATATAAAATCCACTTTTTGTCACAATCTGATGGAGAAACGGCTTGCTATTTTGCAGACTTTGAGATGACACTTCAGAACGATTTTTTAAAATTTTTGGTCAGCTCATGAGGCAACCACTTATGGAGCTTTTTCACCTTTCCAATTTGCTTCAATACTAAATGACCACAGAATGGTCAACGTTGAGTTCTTTCACAACTTCGATGACGGTTCTTGGTTGTTGTCAGCTGCCTATGGCAGGCCATTGCACTCCTCATCTTTTGAGGCTTTTGTCTCCTTTGTAAAACTTGAACTGCCACGGCACTGTATATTCGTTAGTTTCTGAGCCAAATGCATTGGTGATGTGAGTGTCTCTGCTGTTTTATGACTCATTTTGAACTTGAATCAAGAAACTGATAAAATCTGCTTTTTGTCTAACATCATTTCCCTAAGTATAAACAGCAAATAATGTCATTAGCAAAAAAATGAAGCGAGAAACACCCATTAAAATGATGTATAACATAACCACATATATTTAAGAATGTATTCTAATATCAAATGGTAAAGTTCTACAGAGCAGAACTGCAGTTACTTTTGCACCAACCTAACAGAACCAGACATGGAACAACTCACTGGTTCAACACTGTGAAAGCGGTATGACAAGGCTATCTATTGTCACCCTGTTAATTTAACTTATATGAATTGTACAACATGTGAAATTCTGGGCTGGATGAATCACAAGCTGGAATCGATTGCTGGGAGAAATATCAAAAGCCTCAGATATGCAGATGATATCACTATAATGGCAGAAAGTGAAGAGAAACTAAAGAGCTTCATAATAAAGGTGAAAGAGGAGAGTGAAAAAGCTAGCCTATAATTGAATATTCAAAAACTAAGATCATGGTATCTGGTCCCATCACTTCATGGCAAATAGAAGGGGAAAAAGTGAAAGCAGTAAAGACTTTATTTTTTTTGGTCTCCAAAATCACTGCAGATGGTGACTGCAGCCATGAAATTAAAAGACGCTGCTCCTTGGAAGGAAAGCTATGACAAACCCAGACAGTGTATTAAAAAGCAGAGACATCACTTTGCCGACAAAGGTCCATATAGTCACAGCTTTGGTTTTTCCAGTAGTCATGTACAGATGCGAGTTGGACCATAAAGAAGGCTGAGCACCAAAGAATTGATCCTTTCAAATTGTGCTGGAGAAGACTCTTGAGAGTCTAGTCAAAGCTATGGTTTTTCCAGTGGTTGTGTATGGATGTGAGAGTTGGACTGTGAAGAAAGCTGAGCGCCGAAGAATTGTTGCTTTTGAACTGTGGTGTTGGAGAAGACTTGAGAGTCCCTCGGACAGCCAACCAGTCCATCCTAAAGGAGATCAGTCCTGGCTGTTCATTGGAAGGTCTGATGCTGAAGCTGAAACTCCAGTACTTTGGCCACTTGATGCAACGAGCTGACTCATTGGAAAATACCCTGATGCTGTGAAGGACTGAAGGCAAAAGGAGAAGGCGACAACAAAGGATGAAACGGTTAGACGGCATTATCGACTCAATGGACGTGAATATGAGCAAACTCTGGGAGATAGTGGAGGACAGAGGAGCTTGGTGTGCCGCAGTCCATGGGGTGTCAGAGGCCTACACAACTTAGCAACTGAATAGCAATGTATTTGATTACATGCTCAACACTGTGAATTTTACCTTAGGTGCTGAATATTTTTGCTTTCCTACAAATATTCTTGAGCTTTGTTCTGGAACATACCTAAACTTAGAAAGAGTATGACCCTCTTGAGTCTTGCTTTTAAACATTACTTAGATGGGACCAGAACGTTGTTTAAACTAGGGCTCTTTCGTAATACTAACACACGACCTTTTGTTTGTTTTTATCCTCAGTGTCTTTTAAAAACCTTATTTTGCATTAGAGTGTAGCTGATTCACAGCAATTGTGAGAGTTTCAGGCGGACAGCAAAGGTACTCAGCCACATACATACATGTACCCGTTCTCCCCGAACTCCCCTCCCATCCTCGCTGCCGTGGAACAGTAAGCAGAGCTCCCTGTGCTGTACAGAAGGTCCCTGTTGGTTGTCCTAAAACAAGACCCTTCTGAATCGAGCAGTCCCAGGAATCACGAGTTTTTCCAGTTTGGCTGGTAGAAACGGGTACTATTCCCGGCCCTGGATGGGCTCTGAGGAGTGTTTTTTGTATTGTCTTGGGCATTTCTTTACCTGGCTTTGGACGGTTTCTAACACATGCACCTGTTAAGCAGCACTCTGCTGGACACTTGAGGGAAGCCATCTGCGGGCCTCTGGAGTTCCTGTGGCGCGCTCTCTCTGGCTCTCTGACCGGGAGTCCCGGCTGCCCCGTCTTCCCAGACTGTGCCCCATCTCCTCAGTTTGCTGGCCCGCTCTGTGCCTTGCGGCTGTCGGACTCTGGCCCAGTGCACTGGGCCCCTCGCTGTTTCCCGTCTCTCAGAGATCACTGCCCTTATTGCTGACGTCCAGTGTCTTAGGAACTATTGTTTCATATATTTTGTCCAGTTTTTGGTTGTTTCAAGAAGGAAGTAAATCCAGTACCTGTTATTCCAGTTTGGCCAGAAGCAGATTGTCAGATTAAATCTTAAATGAATATTACTCTTTCAGTTTAATTTTCCAAAACATGGGTTAAAACTTTCTGATGATGTTATCTCCAAGTGAGATTAGTTTTCAGGAGCAAGCCCATATCTTAATGTAAGCAGTACCAGATGACTTCTTAATCCTTTGCGGCTGTTTATAAACCTGCTGTGATGGTATCTTCCTGTTCCATGTAAAGCTGTGTTCTAATAAAGACTTAAATTCATTTAGTGTGTAGATGCTGTACCTTAATGATCAATTTTTTCCCAACCTGTTATCTTTATCCTCCTCTCCCTGCCAACCAATGGTGAAGATATAATGAAACTGGTGATGAGGCATTGTAAATAATCCCTGCAGTCTTTTGGAAAACAAACTGGAACTATATATTAAAAGGCAAAAAAGAAAAAAATTATTATATCCTTCGAGTCATTAACCCCACTTGTAGAATTATAGCCAATGTAAATAAGATACATAAAAGCTATCTCTCTGAAAATGTTAATCATAGTGCTAATATACTGGAAAAATTGGAAATAATTTTTAAAAATCGTACTTGATTTACTTCATTATTTTCAGATGTACAGCAAAGTGATTTTTTTAGATTATATTTCATTACAAGTTATTACAAGATACTGAATTTCCTGTTATACCATAAATCCTTATTGCTTATCTGCTTTTTGTATAGTAGTTTTATCTGTTAATTTCATATTCCTAATTTGTACCCCCTCTTCCCTCTCCCCTTTGATAACTATATGTTTGTTTTCTGTGGCTGTGAGCCTGTTTCTGGTTTGTATATGGATTCATCTGTATTATTTTTTACATCCCACATATAAGTGATATCATATAGTAACTGTCTTTATCTGCCTGACTTCGTTATAACACTTCTAGGCCCATGCCTGTTGCTGTCAATGGGAATGTTTCATTTTTTTGGCTGAGTTATATCCCACTGTGCATCTGTGTGCCACATCTTTTGAGCCAGTCATGCACTGACGGGCATTTGGTTGCTTCTCTGTCTTGCTATTGTAAATGGTGCTGCTGTGAACATTAGGGTACACATATCTTTTCAAATTAGAATTTTTGCCTTTTCCAGATAATTATCCAGGAGTTGGATTACTGGGTCACATGCTAGCTCTATTTTAGCATTTTAAGGAACCTCCAAACCTCTTTTACCATAGTGGCTGCACAAGTTTACATTCCCCCCAAAGAGTAGGAGAGCTCTCTTTTCTCAACACCCTCTCCAGCATTTTCAGACTTTTTAAATGATGATCATTTTGAATAGTGTGAGGTGATACCTTACTGTGGTTTTGACTTGCATTTCTCTAATGATGAGCAATGATGAGCATCTTTTCATGTGTATGTTGGCCATTTGTATGTCTTCTTTGGAAAAATGTCTGTTTAGGATTTCTGCCCATTCTTTGTTTTTACAATATTGAGTTTTATGAGCTGTTTGGAGATTCTGGATAGTAACTCCTCGTTGGCCACATCACTTGCAAGTATTTTCTTCCATTCCTTAGGTTGTCTTTTTATTTTGTTGATGATTTCTGTGCAAAATCTTTTTAAGTTTGATCAAGTCCCATTTGTTTATTATTGCTTTTATTTCTTTATTGCTTTGGGAGACTGATCTAAGAAAATATTTCTACAATTTATGTCAGAGAATGTTTTGCCTATGTTCTCCTCTAGGAATTTTATGGTGCCATGTCTTACATTTAGGTCTTCAAACCATTTTGAGTTTCTTTTGTATATGGTATGTGGGAGTGTCCTAATTTCATTGATTTACATGTAGCTGTTCATGTTTTCCAACACCACACGGTAAAGACGCTGCCTTTTCTCCACTGTATATTCTTACCTCCTTTGTTGTAGACTAATCGACTGTATGTGCATGGGTTTATTTCTGAGGTCTATTCTGTTCCATTGATCTATGTATCTGTTCTTAATGTCAAAATAGGTACCCAATAAAAGGTTTTAATATCCAAAATATATTTAAAAACGACTACAACAGCAAAGAAACCCAAACAACCCAATTTGAAAATGAGCAAAGACTTGCATAGATTTTCTCCAAGAAGATTTATAGATGGCTAATAAATGAAAAACATTCAGTATCAGTAGCTATTAGGGAATGCAAATCAAAACCACGGTGCGATACCACTTCATACCCATTGTGCTAAGTCGCTTCAGTTATGTCTGACAGTACGCAACCGCGTGCACTATAGCTTGCTAGGCTTCTCTGTCCATGGGGATTCCCCGGGCAAGAATACTGGAGTGGGTTGCCGTGCCCGCCTCCAGGGGCTTTTCCCGACCTAGGGATCGAACCTGCATCTCTTCATGTCTCCTGCATTGGTAGGCGGGTTCTTTACCACTAGTGCCACCTGGGAAGCCCTAATAACCATTAGTATCGTTATTATAAAGACACAGAAGATAACATCTGGTAAGATATGGAAAAACTGAAATTCTTGAGTGGGAATTTCTAGTGGGCATTTCTGGGAATGTGAAAGGGTGCAGCTACTGTGGAAAACAGACCCTCAAAGTGTTAAATATATTACCATGTAACCCAGTAATTCCACTTTAAGGTATATACCCCCAAAGAACTGACACAGGGACTCAGACACTTGCACTTCAGTGTTCACAGCAGCAGCATTCGCAACAGCCAAAAGGTGGAAACAACCCAAATATCCCTCAAGAGATCAATGGATAAACAGTGTTGCAAGGCTACATATCCATAAGCCATAAAAAGGAAGGAAATTCTGGCACATGTAACATGGACGAACTCTGAAGGCTTTATGCTAAGTGAAAGAAGCTAGACACCAAAGAACCAAGCCTGTATGAGCCCACTTGTATGAGGTACCCAAGCAGTCATACTCACATAGAGAATAAACGGTGGTTCTCAAGGCCTGGAGATGGTGTTGTTTAACAGGTGCAGAATTTCAGTTTGTGCTGAAAATAAATTCTGGAGATGGATGGCAGTGATGGGTGCACAAAACTGGAATTGTAGTTAAAGCCGCCGAACCATACACTTAAAAATGGTTAAATGACGAATTTTGTTACGTGTATTTTACCACAAAAAGTATACATCTTTGTTAGATGTGTATATATGTGTGTATGTGTACACGTGTATGTACCTCATTAGTAACTCACATTCCAAAAAAGAGTAGCCTGAGGAGTGCTGATCAGCCATCCCGCCTGCTCCCCTCTCTCCCCAGGAGTGACACACGCGGCCATCTGGGCGGCCTGCATTTCTTATCTCAGTGCCGCGGTTCCCCCTGAGCTGAGGACGTCTGCTCAGGGCATCCTGCAAGGCCTGCATCTGGGTTTGGGGAGAGGCTGTGGTGCCATGATTGGAGGCGTGTTAGTCAACTTTTTTGGTAAGGATGGCTTGCTTTCTTTCCCTTTCTTCTTTGATGAAACCTTAAAAATTTTCAGCAACACCTCCATAAACGCTCAGGTTATTACTGAAGATCGCCAGAAGCTAGACTCTCGTTTTCATATTCTTTTTCTAGCTTTCACAGTAGTCAGATTTGCAGTGCAGTGTGCTTCAGTAGTTAAGAGGATTAGAGCAGACAGACAGTTAACCGCAGTGCAACCCAGGTACCTCAGAGGAGCCAAACAAAGGAACAAGCCCGCGTGATTTTGGTGTGAGGTGCCCTAAACCTGTTGATGAAAACGCTGGAGAAAAGATAATCATCACTGTTTCTCCATCTGGCTTTGGTGACCTCCCTGCGCCTGTGGTAACAGTCTGTCTGCTCCATCAGCTCCCCCTTACCGGAAATACAGGGGCCGAGGTGGAGGTGGGATTATTCTGCTCCAGGATCTTGGACTACTCAGTCATCTATAGAAGGTGGGCTCAGAGATGTCTGAATTTATAGCACCTATTGAGCTTGGCTGTTTTAACTACAGATTAATAGGACTGTTTATAACAGGTAGATGGCCTTTATGAAGAAGAGAGCCCACTGCATTTTAAAAAGGCACTCAGAGACAGTCCCTTTATTTTATAAATGCAGTCTGATCAATGACAGATATGCAATACCAGCTCTTGGGTCTCTTGACAACTACCCAGACTTGTTTTTCCTTCGGTATGAAGCTAACGGCCACTTGCCATTCTCTGCTCTGCTGCCTTTGTCAGCTTTAGAACATCTACAGGCCTGGGTGAGGGCTACCTGCCTTTCCAGGAACTACTCTCTAGAGCACCACTTGTTTTCACAGGGGCTGCTGCAACCTTCCGAGGAATTGGCATGGCCTGCCTGGTGATCCTCCTGCTCTTTGCCCTGATCCAGTGGCTGGCAGTACCAGATGAGGAAGAAGGTAGACATGTTCATTGATCCTTAATGGTTCTAAAGGCTGAAGCCAAGGGGAGTTCTGCACATACCCCTGAGAAACCCAGAGGTGGTAACAATGTGCCACAGACCTGCATGGCTCTGAGCTCGTGTGCACCACGGCTGGAGAGATGCCACTTGCTGTGTTGAAAAGAATACTGGTTGTTTAAATAAAATGGGGTTTTCTTCCTTTTGTTTTGTCTTATGGTACAAGGTACTAGGGAAAGTATTGGTTTTAAATTTCTCTGGTATTCTAAAGAGATTTAAATTTTAAATACATAAAGGACTGTACAGTCATTTTACTATTAGGGACAGGAAGTGGTATTCATCTCTGTGCCTTAACTTCATCTGAAAAAAAAAAAAAAGCCTAAACGTTAATTTGAAGTCTTCCCTTAATTAGGCATGAGAGTGAAAATGGTAGCTGCTTAGTCGTGTCCGACTCTTTGTGACCCCATGGACTGTGGCCCACCAGGCTCCTTGGTACCATGGGATTCTCCAGGCAAGAGTCCTAGAGTGGGTTGCCATTCCCTTCTCCAGGGGATCTTCCCAACCCAGGGATTGAACCAAGGTCTCCTGCATTGCAGGCAGATTAGATATGGACTTCATTAAAATTACTATACACTAAGGTTATATCCAATATAATATGTGGATGAAAACAAGTTTTCAACTTATTTGGGCGGTGAACTTTTTAATTTGTTTTTGAATGAAGAAGGCCAACCATTAAAACAAATATTCTTTCTCAGCTCCTGAGTCCTGAAACAGGCTCATCTTCTATGGTGTCTTGTCCTTTGAGGAGCATTTGCCTCAAGTACTCAAAGTGCTTCTATTAAGAGAAAAACTAACTTGTTACAGAAACCCCAGAGACAAATTTTAATGCCAACAAGTTACTCAGTCAGAAAGACCAATGCTGACTTTTCTCAGTCTTGTTCTACCATAATCCTAACCACGTCATATCTCTTACATAGCTTGGTCCATGTCTTCAGTAGAAGTCTGATAAAAGCATCTGTCATGTGATTTTCCCATTTTGATGCTTATCTTTACAATTTCAGTTACTTTAAGTGGGCTGAAGCTATAACCTATGCCCCACAAATATGATATACTGATACATTAACAATACGTTTCAAAAATATGTTCATGTCTGTTAGGCTCTGTAAGACCTGGAAGGCAGACATCACATTCATTTGCTCAGTAATCTCCACCAGGTAGAGAAGCCTCCCTTGCTGCACTGCAACTTGCTGACATTCCCAAGCACACTAGAATGGGCTTATCAAGGTTGTCTGTTTATTTTTTACTGTTTATATATACTTACATGCATCTGTTTAAATATGCAGAAAATTGACAAATGATTTAAACACGATTTTCTCTCCAGACAAGACGATGTTGGCAGAAAGGATTCCTGTTCCTTCTAGCCCTGTTCCCATAGCAACCATCGACTTGGTCCAGCAACAGACAGAAGATGTTATGCCACGCACTGAGCCCAGACTTCCCCCCAAGAAAACCAAGCACCAGGAAGAACAGGAGGATGTGAACAAGCCAGCCTGGGGGGTCAGTTCCTCTCCCTGGGTGACCTTTGCCTACGCACTCTACCAGATCAAAGAGTTGATGCAGCTCACGAGGGACAGCCGTGCTTCTGAGATACAGCCTCTCCAGGTAAAGGTCCTCTGCCCCACCTTACAGGGGCCTGGTTGTTCCAGATGCTTGTTCAGCGAAACTTCTGGGAGGTCTGACGGGGGAAATAAACATGCAGACAGGTAATTTCAGTACTTTCGTGACAAGTGTGTTACAGAGGTGTATACAAGGTCTCATAGGGAAAACTCTGCCTTACACAGTTCAGAAAGGCCTCCAGAGAAGACAGTACTTCTTGAAAGAAGTTCATTCTGATTTTCTATATTTCTTTAAAATGTCTGTGTTGATGGACACTAGTTACTGTGTGGATATATGGTTCTTGCCTTGGTGGATTATATATATATTAATCTCCAATTTAAAAATTCTAGTGGGGACTTTTTATATAGTAGTATGTCAATAAATATCTGATGAATTAGTACTCTGAGCCACTGTAGGCGTCTTATAGGATACCCAACTGAGTGGAGTGTGGATTTGCTGGTGGGCTCACCTCAAAGATAAAAAGTGTGGTTTTTCTTATCCTCCAGAGTTGTGTCTCTCCTGAGTAGAGTCGAATCGCATGGATAAAACATTGTAGGTAACTGTCACTGAAGCTATATTAATACTTTTGGAAAATGATTAAGTGTGACTTCGTTTAGCCAAGGTAACGACTTTAACGTCCCTGTGTTCTTTTAATCAAATCATTCTCTTTCATGGGATGAATCCTCAGTTTTATATCTAGAGCAGTTTCAGAGGACACAGGAGGAAAAAAAATAAAGGAGAAAGACTTAAAGAGTACTTTGATAATTTCTTTAATTTGAAATACATTAATTTATCACAATTTTGTAAACTAACATAGTATTTCTATAGCTTAAACCAAATCTGATTCTTTGCTGGTAACGTCTAGTCCATGTATGATCTTACTGGTCTATCAAGATAAACTCATGCAAATCCTCTGCTTACAAGTCAAGAGGGGCGATAAGAGGGTGGAAGACCGTATGAAGGAGGTGAAGCAGGAGAAAAAAATAAGGTCTTCTGCCCAAACGGCAGTGTTTTCATACTTTGGACACTTATCCTCATTTTCACAGAAGCCTATGAGGCTTAAGTATCATGAAACATTTTTTTCTGGTATGTTAAGATTAATTAAAACTAGCTGGTATAACTTATAAAGAAGTCATCATACGATTTTTTCTTTCACATTTTAGAATCAATTACAGAAATAAAACTTTTTTTTTTGGTGCTTAGCTATTTGAAGTGATGGGTATTAGTTTGGAGGGCAATCCATTAAAGAAAAACAAAAACATATTTTTTGATTTTCAGAAACCAGGAATGTGGTATTTTACAGACATGGTGTAGGTGATGTTCTGGAGTGATAGGTACTCCCTCAAACCAGCTGGTCACATAGGGGCTCATTTACTTTTTTTTTTTTTTTTTTTTACATGGATGTTCCACCTTATTTGTTTAGTTAAATACACATCAGGATTCTTCATTTCAGGACCTTTCTTTTCCTGGTCCCATCTCCAAGGCCGAGAACGCCTTCCTCACTCCCTGTTAGACAAGGTGCCTTCCAGCCTTGAATGCTCTGGCCTCAGCAAACGGCATGAGTTTCCATTCCATGCTGCTCACCCAGCGACTTGCCACAATGGCCAGTGGGGGCCCAGGAAGCATCTGCTGATGTAGACTGTTTTCCTCAGAGTAACAGGCATTTTGGTAGTAATGTATCCTTTATCCACAAGGTACATCTGCTTACAGTGTTTATGTTTTTCATGCGGCTTTGGCAGTTGCACGTAGGAAAGGAGATGAAAGGTAAGCCGTTCCACCCTTATTCCTCAATTACTTGTTTCCTGAAGTCGCTGCTTCAGGATGCTCTCCCCATGCTGCCTCTGTCTTACCTGAAAGCATATAAAAAGTTTGCTAGCACTGACCATGGGGCATATCCTATCTTTACCTTCCAGGGGACCAGTGAGAATCAGAAAACTTCTGCAGCTGGTGGAGCCCAGCTTGGACCATGTGAGGCTCCCCCTGACCCACCTAGAAGCCAGCCATCCCCTCCAGCAGCCGCATCTCAGACGCAGAGCAGCCCTGCTCACCCCAGTGTGGACCCGCGCGCAGAGGACAGTGAGGACCACCAGGCTCCGCCTGCCGCTGGGGGACACTGAGGCGTCCCGCTCACCTCACACCCTGCATGGAGCTGGGCTCCTCTGCCAGGACGGAGGGAGAGGCGCCTGAACCCAGGACACGCCTCACTTGAGGAGCATAGCGCCACATACGCTTCTAAACACCTGAACTCATCACCATGGAGACACTCACACACACAGGAGCTGCAGTACATATTGGCAGAAGCAGGCCACCTCCCCCAGCCCCACCGGAGTCACGGGGGAAAACGGAGTCAGTGAGGGCTTTCGGTTCTGGGTTTGTAGGTTAAGGACCACAGGACTTCTCTGCCAGGGCAGTAAGAGTTGGAGCCAGCAGTTACACTGAATGGGTGGAGGGGAAGAAAGTGTTTCAAGGTGAATGCTGATGTAAGTTCCCTCTTCTGATTATTTATTCTGATTATTTGGTTCTTAATGCAAACGGGGAAGAAACAGAATACATCTATAATTTTGTTTCTTTTAAAAAGAACCATTTAAAAATTATAAGACTTATTTTAAAAGTAACCAGATAAAAGTTGGTAGCATCTATGTTTTTGTTTAATACGAAAGAAAAAAAAAAAAAAGGAAAAAGTTTCGTTAGAAACTCGGGATATCTCTAGGAAATATATTTTTATATGTGTATGGTATATAATGAAAATAGTCAATTCTTGGAGCAGCAAAAGCTGTTACTGACCACTGCAAGCTAAGCTGAGCTTTAAAATGCCTTCTGTTTTAAATGGGCTTTAAGACCAGAGGAAGGAATATTTGAAATAAACCAACCAACTCAGTATGCTGTGGCTTGATAGACAAAGGTTTACTAAATATATTGATACTGTAAATAGCCTCTATCACTATTTACAGCTTTCTAGTGATTTGGGCTCTAATTAGCTGATGGAATAAAACAAACAAACACAAAATCAATGAATTCCTAAAGGTTTCTTTTAATTAAGCAGTACTACTTACAAATAACAGTATAAGATTTAAGTGCCTGGGGAGGGATACAATTTTTTAAAATTACATAATGGCTCAGTTTTTGTTTTGTTTTTGGTGAGGGGAAAAGGTGGTGACAGGAAGCCAGGAACGGGAAAGACAGAAATAAGAAGTTAAGTACACTTTCCAATGACCTAAGACACAAATATCAGTACATTCTTTCCCATGAAGACACAGTCAGACACTGGACAGTTCAGGTATGAGCACACTACTGGGATACTGCAGCTACAGTCAGGACAGTGGCCAGGTGACTCCTGCGTAGAGCATGCTGCTAAAAATGAACGCTGAGGTTACAGGAAGCCTTGGGGGAGGGCTGTGGACAAGGGAACACGGCTTCAGCTGAAGGAAGGTCAGTTACACAGTGTCTACGATACTGTGGATGAGCACAGACGAGAGGAAAGAAAAGAACAGAGTTAAAAATGAAAAACTCACCTTCCTCTCTGACCCCAACTAGGCAGGACCAACTGTAAAGTAAGGGCTTCCTCACGACACCGCACTTCTGCCCACAACAGCATCTGGGAGAAGGCACTCTACACTTGGATATCTAGCTTCACCACAGCACACAGCCTAAAAATAAAATAATGGGAAGGAACAGAATTAAGCAAATAGTTATTTTTGCACTTGACTGAAATGTACTGTACTGTAAATTATCATAACTCATTTTAAGTGACCTTTAAAAATCAGATGTATTTATTATGCTTATGTAATTATAGAAATAGAGAGACGGGTGACAGGCTGAACCTCACCTATGAATATACAGTATGTGGATTTGTGAAACTGACTGTAGGAAGTCAAAAAACTTCTACTGTGTCTTGTGTTTACAGTTCTGATTTATTCCTCTGAAAAGCCTGCTGTTTTGGAAATGCACAGTTGACATGTTCAAATAAACCTAACCATTTTTAAATATTTCCTAAATGATAATGATGTGACCAAACAAATAAAAGTCCCTTGCTCTGTAATGAATGAGATCAAATTCTACAGACCTTTATTATGAGACATTTACTGTGAGAGCTGATTCAACAATGCAGTAATTTCCAACCTTTCAGAACAGACACCTTCATGGGTTTGTAGACTTTGTGACTTCTGTCCTTAAAGTGCCATTAAAAAATAGAGTGCAAATTAAATTTTGATTTGATAATTTTATAATCCCTTTTGAGAACCCCTGGAAATACCTAGGGAAGTCACAAAGCCCAGGCTGGCAATCAGTGCCTTAATGACCTGTTTCATATTTTTCCCTTAATTGTAGAAAAAGTAAATCAGGCAAAGCGCTGAGCGCATGTGGTATCTGAAGAGGTTAGTTGCGAATTAGTAAACTATTGCTCAGAGCCTTCAGTAGATAACAGATGACCCTAACACACATACCTCCACCTACCAAAAAAACCTCATGAAAAGTATAAGGAATTCACAGGAAGATCACAGCCTTACTGGCTTATTCATCTTGTCATGGGCCACAGGAAGCAGAATGCTGTTGAAGTGCTTCCCTCTGATGGCAGTTCCTCCAAAACTGCCAGGGTGGAGGCTGCCATGGCGCTGGGACCATTATTTAAGCAGTATTCCTTGCAGTGGATCTGGAGTTAGGCAGCGATTCTGGGAGGTTAGTTACTCACAGGAAGCCACACCCGTTGTTACCGGGTGCTTGCAGTGTGCTGATGACCTTGTTCTTCTGCCTTACAACCACCCGCTGTGATACGTATCACTGTCCCCACGTTAAGTATGAGGATTCTGCAGCTAACTCAGCTTATGTTATGGGGCCCAGGTCACAAAGCCAGGATTCAAAACTCAAACCCACCTAATGTCCACCCAGGACTTTCCCTGACCCCAGGAGGCGGGGAGGCCTTCCCTGCTTCTGTTGTGGTAAAATGAGCCTGAAGAAAAGCCCTGGTCATTCTGAATCCCCCCCTCACGTGCCTGGTACTCACAGGGCACGGTTGTAGCTCCATTTAGGATCCCTAGATATTCCAGATACGTGGAAGTCCAGCACCTTCAAACTCCAGCTGTTAGTCGTGAGTGCCACCCTGGGGGTAACTTGGAAGGTTTGGCAACCTGCAG
This sequence comes from Bos indicus x Bos taurus, assembly GCF_003369695.1. Classification (NCBI taxonomy): domain Eukaryota; kingdom Metazoa; phylum Chordata; class Mammalia; order Artiodactyla; family Bovidae; genus Bos; species Bos indicus x Bos taurus. The sequence goes on along the minus strand of NC_040077.1, from coordinate 5,575,453 downwards.
AGAAAACTTGGAGGTCAGCGGGGATTCTGAAGACCAATGCCATGGAGTCAGGAAGGGCCAGCTGACACATCCACTGCTCCATGTCCTGAGGCGACAGCCTTGTAGAAGAGCGCCCTCTAGTGTGGCAGCCATAAGCCACAAGCAGTTCTTAAGTGGTTGCCATGTGGCTAGTACATCCGAGGAATTCAATTTCTCTTGCTGTTTAAACAGCCACATGTGGCTCCTGGCTATTATGCTGGACATGCAGAAACAGAGGAAGAAACCACCTTTGGCAGATCTCTGGGTCTTAGTTTTCTCATCTTCACTGTGAAAGGCTGGACCCTAAAATTAACATTATTTTGTGAAGAGGCATTACGTTACACCACCTCATGTGGTTTTAAGGACAAAATGACAAGGTTATCAGCACACAACAAGCGCCCCGTAACAATGGGTGTGGCTTCCTGTGAGTGACTAACCTAGAATCACTGCCTAACTCCACATCGACTCTTAGGTTGTGACAGAGCTGAATGTAGGGAAGCAAAAGATGGTTTTCTCTTCAGAAATTCTTCTGTTCCTGGGTGCGAGAAATGGAGAAAGCTACTTCTGAAGCCCCAGAGCAGTCCTGTGAACCCCTGGCTCAAGAATCCCAAATCACCAGGCAGACTGGAGAAAGGCTGGTGTCTGGACAGACAGAGAATAAAGGGGGAAGGGGAAGTGGGCTCTCAAATCACAAAGCGACTTACCTTACGCAAGGACAAACTGTGATTTAAAGTAAGACTTTAAACCAGTAAGCCAGAAACTTGGTGATGTCCAGAGGGGGAAGATATGAGCCAGACCAGGTGAGTACCTTATTCTCACTCAGCTCCCATCTCCTTCAGGTGTGAATGCAGGACCACTTACCCCACTGTGGCTCCAGGGAGGTCCCCACTTTCTGACGGCAACCCAAGGACCTCTAGAGTGCTGGCCATGGAGCCCCACCGTGTGGATGTGCGTCTCGCTGCTGCCAGTGGGGACTTACACCTGGAAGTAACCTGTGTGGCATCAGGGACCTCCTCTGTAAAGTCAAGGTCATCAAGCATCGGCCTTACTTCTGATGTCTAAATGACATGCCTTACACACAGTACGCACTCCATAATACTGCCAGCATTCTTGTGTGGCAGACAGACACAAATGCTGTCTCATTTCTCCAATCAAGTTCCAGCTCTGAGTATTTTGTGACATTTGAATCCACTGCACGCTGGATTATGCATGCATAATCTATAGTACCACAGATTAGTATTATCTATCTATAGTACTATAGATATAGTACTCTAGTACTATGTTACATGCTTACCTATACCCAGTAAGCTGTCTAATAAGGCATTCCATTATTAGTTCCATTGGAACTTATTCTAATAAGTTCCAACATGAACTGTAAACATTAAGTGATCAGAGATATTAAAGGATAAAATTAATCAAAACATAAGTTGAAGAGGATGGGGGGATAAATGACAAGTAATGTTATATGCCAACAAACTGGGCAACCTAGAAGAAACAAATTTCTAGAAACATACAGCCTGCCAAGACTGAGTCAAGAAAAAACAAGCAATTTGAACAGATCGATCACTAGAAAAGATAGAATCTGAAATAATAAAACTCCCTGCAAACCAAACTCCAGGACCAGATGGCTTCATTGGGGAATTCTACCAAACATATAAAGAGGAATTTATACCTATCCTTCTCAAAAAAGATTTCAAAAAAATCAAAGACAAAGGAACACTCTCAAATTCATTCTGTAAGGCCACCATTACCCTGATACCAAAACCAGACAAAGACAACACAAAAAAAGAACTACAGGCCAATATCACTGATGAACATAGATGCAAAAATCCTCAACAAAATTTTAGCAAACAGAATTCAGCAACACATCAAAAAGCTAATACACCATGATCAAGTTGGGATTATTCCAGCAATGCAAGGATTCTTCAATAAACACAAATCAATCATTGTGATACACCATATTAACAAACTGATAGATTAAAACCATATGATAACCTCAACAGATGCAGGAAAAACCTTTGACAAAATTCAGTACCCATTTATGATTAAAACTCTTCAAAAAATGGGCACAGAAGGAACTTACCTCAACAGAATAAAGGCCATATATAAGCCTACAGCAAACATGAGTCTCAATGGTGAAAAACTGAAAGCATTCCCCCTAAGATCAGGAGTGTCCACTTTCACCACTGTTATTCAACATAGTTCTGGAAGTCCTAGCTATAGCAATCAGAGAAGAAAAATAAATAAAAGGAATCCAGATCAGAAAAGAAGTAAAACTCTCACTGTTTGCAGATGGCACAATACTGCACATAGAAAACCCTAAAAATAGTATCAGAAAATTACTAATCAGTGAATTTAGCAAAGTTGCAGCATACAAAATCAATACATAGAAATCACTTGCATTCTACATACTAACAATGAAAAATCAGAAAGAGCAATTAAGGAATCAACCCCATTTACCACTGCAACAAAAAGAAGTATCTGGGAATAAACTTACCTAAGGAGACAAAAGAACTGTACACAGAAAATTATAAGACACTGATGAAAGAAATCATAGACAACATAAACAGATGAAGAGCTATTCCATGTTCCTAGGTAGGAAGAATCAATATTGTGAAAATGACTACACTACCAAATGCAATCTACAGATTCAATGTGATCCCTATCAAATTACCAATGACATTTTTCACAGACCTAGAACAAAAAATTTCACAATTCATATGGAAACAAAAGACCCCAAATAGCCAAAGCAGCCTTGAGAAAGAAGAATGGAGCTGGAGGAATCAACCTTCCTGACTTCAGATTATATTACAAAGCTACAGTATGGGACTGGCATAAAAACAGAAATATAGACCAATAGAACAAGGTAGAAAACCCAGAAATGAACCCATGCACCTATGGGTACCTTATTTTTGACAAAGGAGGCAAGAATATATACAGTGGGGGCAAAGACAGCCTCTTCAATAAATGGTGCTGGGAAAACTGGACAGCTACATGTAAAAGAATGAAATTAGAACACTTCCTAACACCATACACAAAGATAAACTCAAAATGGATTAAAGACCTAAATGTAAGACCAGAAACTATAAAACTCTTAGAGGAAAACACAGGCAGAATGCTCGATGACATAAATCAAAGCAAGATCCTCATTACTTCCTAGAGTAATGGAAATAAAAACAAAAGTAAACAAGTTGGGCCTGATTAAACTTAAAAGCGTTTGCACAGCAAAGGAAACTATAAGCAAGGTGAAAAGAAAATCCTCAGAATGGGAGAAAACAATAGCAAATGAAACAACTGACAAAGGATTAATTTCCAAAATATACAAGCAGCTCGTACAACTCAATACCAGAAAAACAAAACAACCCAATCAAAACGTGGGGAAAATATTTAAATAGACGTTTCTTCAAAGAAGACATACAGATGGCTAGCAAACACATGAAAAGATGCTCAACATCGCTCATTACTAGAGAAATGCAAATCAAAACTACAATGAGATATCACCTCACACCAGTCAGAATGGCCATCGCCCAAAAGTCCACAAACAATAAATGCTGGAGAGGATGTGGAGAAAAGGGAACACTCTTGCACTGTTGAATGTAAATTGGTACAAGCCACTATGGAAGATGGTATGGAGATTCCTTAAAAAACAAGAATAAAACCACCCATATGACCTAGCAATCCCACTCCTAAGCATATACCCTGAGGAAATAAAAATTGAAAAAGACACAGGTATCCCATTGTTCACTCCAGCTCTATTTACAATAGCTAGAACATGGAAGCGACCTAGATGCCCACTGACAGATAAATGGATACAGAAGTTGTGGTACATATACACAATGGAACATTACTCAGCCATAAAAAGGAATGCATTTGAGTCTGTTCTAATGACGTGGATGAACCTAGAACCTATTATACAGAGTGAGGTAAGCCAGGAAGAGCTAGATAAACATCGTATTCTGACGCATATATATGGAATCTAGAAAAATGGTACCGAAGAATGGGCAGCAATGGAGAAACAGACACAGAGAATACTTACGGACATGGGGAGAGGGGAGGAGAGGGTGAGATGTATGGAGAGAGTAACATGGAAACTTACATTACCATATGTCAAATAGATAGCCAACGGGAATGTGCTGTATGGCTCAGGAAACTCAAACAGGGGCTCTGTACCAACCTAGAGGGGAGGCATGGGGCGGCAGATGGGAGGGAGGTTCAAAAGGGAGGGGATATATGTATACCTATGGCTGATTCATGTTGAGGTTTGACAGAAAACAACAAAATTCCGTAAAGCAATTATCCTTCAATTAAAAAATAAATAAGTTAAAAAAAAATATTATACTAAATGAAAAATGCCAGAAACCAAAGGCTACAAATTGTATGAGGCTATTGACTGAAGCTGCAGAGCAGCATGCATGCACTGATATGAAATGTTCAGAATATGCACATACAGAGAGGTGGAGAGGAGACTGCTAGGTGCTGTGGCTCCGGGAAAGAAGACTGGGGCCAAGCAGTGAGTGACTGCTGACGGGCACAGTGGTTTTTTTCAGAGTGACAGAAATGTTCTAAAATTGATTATGGCAATGGTTGTACAACTCTGAATATATTAAGAATCATGAACTGTACACTCTAAATAGATGTGTATATAAATTATATCTCAATAAGTTATTTAAAATATTTTTAATATTTAATATTACATATTAAAAATATGTAAAAGAGGAAATAAAAAAAATACAGAAAGCATCTGGCTCTTAGGGTCAGCTAAAAATACCTGTCTTACTGCAGGAGTCTTCAAAATTCTACATCCATTATGTTATTTTTGCACAGGATCCTTCTTTCAGTTGGACCAAAAAAAAAGTGATTTAAACATTGTACTTCTCTAAACTCTGGAGTAATAATCACATACAAAAAAATATAAGATCCTTTGTCTTTTCTTGATGCCATTCTGGGGGTCTTAACTCTTTCACATGTTTAGATATCAACTATTCCAAACCTCTTAAAATCTAGAATTTCTTAAATTTCTTGATTAAAAAAAAAAAAGTCATGAATTCAAATACTGTCCTAAATGTCAGATGGACACTCTCTTGTAATTCAGCCCTAAGTATTACAGGCAAACTAAACAACTAGTTCACAAAGCAATTTTTGTGATATATGTTGTAAAACCTTTAAAGAATAATATAGAATGATACGATTATTTAAACATGGCCACCTACACTACCTCTCACCCACATATGCTGGTGTCCAACAGTCCAATTTGCTAGCAACGGTGAGCTTTTACGAGGCAGCCTGTGGAAGCAGGAACACAACGAAGGTTCCCTTGTGCTCCCCAGCTACACGCCCACGGTGGCATGAGGCACAGAGCCCGTGCCAACCACCTGAGGAGGGCAGAACCCCTTTACTCAATGCAGACGAGAGACGGGAGATGTCTTGTCCTTTATGCTGCTACTCAAGGCCACCCCCCATAGCAGAAGAGTCCATGTTTGATTCTTAAAAAGAATCAATTCAACAACATCTTAACCCCTGGGTTGCTGTGCCACATTCAGATCTTTCCTCACACCTAGGTTTTGGCCTCTTTTCCTCAGGGTCAAAGCTCACCATCAGTCTCTCACTTCATTCCAGAATTAACATCATGGATCAAGAAAAAGAAAGATCTGTTCTCTATAAGGAAGAACACAAATCTGTTTTGTAGGAAATTGTTATATATAATTACGCAATTTTAAAAAACAGGCCAGTAAACTTGAGGTTAAATTTCAACATACAAAGAAATACAAAAAGTAGTTCAACAATTTCAACGCACACACAAAGATCTAGAAAAGTAATTCTAACTTCTAATCTTAAATATGTCTATAAAAGTCTTGTCAAAACTTTAAAATATAACCTTAGGAAATGTTTCTCTTTACTGAAGGTATCAGTTACTTGGGTATTATTAAAAAGTAAAAAAATACGTCACCAATACTGTAAGACCCAAGGCTGTGGAGAGATGGCCCCTCAGCTTGCTTCTAAAAGTCTCTTCTACCTGAATCATAGGAAGCAGTAGGGCTGGAGTTCTAGTCCCAGGGCTGCCTCTAAAAATCTCTGTGGTCTTGGATAAGTTATTTAACTTTCCAAGTCTCCATTCCTTCACCATCAGCATTTTCTAAACATTCTGTCCAAGGAATATTAATCTCATAAAGAAGGGTTCTGTTTTCAAATTAAGTCAGAGACTGCTACACACCATTTCCCCTCTTCAGGAGGTTCACGCAACACGCATTAGCATTACTGAAGGCTCCGAGAAGTCCTGCAGCATCCATCCTGGTTGACCTCAGGATCGCTTACCTGCTAACACTGCAGCATCCTGTGGACTACACTTTGGAAAACACTGGTCCAGCATATCCCAGGTCTCTTCCAGCCCTGACACTGATAACAGGCAGGAAGAGCAGTGCACTACTTTGTTGCAGCTTCTGAGGTTTAAGAGAGGCTTTAATGACCTGGAGTTGACAAGGAACTTATTCACATTAACTAGACCTTTGAAGATCAACACGATTCCCTTGTTCCTAACGAGAGTCTTCATTCAAGGAATCGTCACACAATCTCAGTGGCCGCCTACAGGACAACACACAGAACTGACCAAGAAGGATCAGTTATCTTCAATGAAGTTTAGCTTTCCTTTCCGGTATGGTTTGATGTTTCTCTGTGGCGAGCGCTTTGGCCACTGTTCCTTGGACAGTTCTGCCCGCCCGCCCATGCCCACTTCCTTGTCCAGGATGAAGTCACTGTGCAGGCAGACTGTCAGGAGTCCTCAGGTGAAAGAGCTGCTCTTCCAAGAAGGCACCCCCAAGGCCATACTGTTCTTCATGGAGCCTCACTTCTTCAGGCGACAAGTGGCTTCCTCCCAGAACGAAGTCTGCAAACCTAGTATTTGTTTTAAAAATAAAGTTAATGTTATCACAGAAAGCTTTATTTGGAAGATAACATGTTCCCTGGCTACTTATCCCCCTTAATGAAATTTGGCTTTGCATCAGTACAGGATGGCATTTGCACAGTGGGTGTGAGAACAGGAATGGCTGTGTGCTCCTCCAGACGTTCAGGAAAGGATCAGGAAGCAGGCAGACTTGGAAGCCCAGGTGCTGCGAAACAGACCCACTCCAGTTTTCTAATTCCTTTTCTCTCTTATTAAATGTATTATTTACTATTTTAGTGTCTTTCCCCCTTCGATTTTTAATTTGAGAGCGCTGCTGTTTGGATAAAGCAATGAAGAAGGAAAAACAGTAAAGAAAAGAGGCTGGGGCAGAGCTTTCTTTCTTGGTGAACTTTATAAATGAGTTTCCAGCCCTAAAGCATGAGAAGCAGATGACGCATCCCATTCTGTCTCCCTTCTCCTATGAGTGGTCTTTATGGCCTTCCCTATATAATACATCAGATCAACATTTACTCCAACCCTGGCAGTTCTACGGTGCAATGCAGAGCACTGAAGCAAAAGAAGCTCGATAGCTTCCATGTCATGTTACCCGGGAAGCTGTGTTTCTAGCCTTAAGTACCTGGTCCAAACTGCCATGTTATTTCCGGGGTAACGCCAACCCAGCTGTGGTGTGGGCAGCGGGGCAAGGCTTACTTTTTCGGCTCCTGGAGCCTGGAGACCGCCAGCCAGGACGGGAAGCCGGGGCTGCGGCAGGCCTGGCGGAGCTCCTCCAGGGCGCAGGTTGTGGCGGCATCAGCTTGTTCCCTGTACTCATCTTCAGTAAGAAACTTCACCGCCGGCTTCTCTGATGTAAACCATTTCTTCATTTTCCTAAAACAGGCAGCATTTGGTTGCTAGATTCCTGGCCATATCTCGTTGCTCAATTCAACTCTTAAGATTTATAAAAATACATGTCTTAGAAAGTAATAATTCTTAACTTCCTCTATATCATACTATACTTATTTCTCTTGTTATCCCAATTGAAGTTTATAGAACGTGTAATTTGGGCCTAACTGCACACTCCCCCTCTTCCTGGACCAGCTTAAATAATGTCCTAAGGCACCGAGGATCCTTTTTCTCTTTTTTGGGCTGAGGCATCTTCACTGCGGCCCATGGGATCTTTAGCTGTGGCATGCAGACTTAGTTGTGGCACGTGGGATCTAGTTCCCCAACCAGGGACTGAGCCTGGGCCTCCTGCATTGGAAGTGTAAAGCCTTAGCCAACTGGATCACCAAGAAGTCCTGAGCATCAATTTCTGATAGAGACATAATTGTATTTTTCTTCCTCGGTGCTTTCAAATCAGGCAATTAAAAACCTGGCTTCTTTTTGCCTGCCCTGCTGATTTTCTTGGGCACCAACAGCAGCAAACCTTTGAGATGACCTTTTATGGAGACCCAGCAGAATCACTTGCCACTGAGTCTCAACAGAGAAGCTGGGAAGATGTGCGGGGTATGGCCTCCACCTAGTGGTGCAGACACTGACTAACCTCAGAGGAAGTAAATACACTTCCCCCGAGTACAAGGGTCCTGTACACACAGTAATTCATAATATTAAAATCATTATTCTTTTGCTACATATGGAAGGGCTCACAAATGGAACTTTTTTCCAACCAAAACAGTCCTAGAAGAATCTCATAAGGAATGGTAATGATGAAGAGGTTTTAACACATATATTTATCAGTGAGTTTTAAAAAAATGTTTTAGGTGGTTTAAAATTTAACCAAAGATTCCCAAATACAAATGAGCAACAAAATCACCAGGAGGTGTTTTAACGTATGTTTGCTTCCTTGAGGTTTGGGGCCTGAACATCTGTAAACTTTTACAGCTCGTCTGCTGGTTGATAAACTGGATTAGGGAACCACTGACATTATTTCCTCCTCCTATTCTGAGCACTGAACACCTAGCCTGGTCTCCATGGAGGAAAACGCCCGGGCTTGGAGCACAAGAAGGGGCATGCTTTGAGCTGTGAGGTTTACCCACTGTGTGAGCTGGGCAGCTCCTTCACAGTTCTGAGCCTCACTTTGCTCACACGGAAGAAAAGTGAAAGCAACATCCGTCTACCTCAGGAGGTCACTGGACAGATGAAAACCATTACTTTGTGTCAAATGCTTAGCACAGTAAGTGTTCGACAGAGACAAAATAGTAACACCATATATTATCAAAATGTATTCAAACAGCTCTTTGTAAACTAGAAAGTACTGTACGATCAAAGTATTATTTCTTTGGCTTATTGTTTACCCTATGAGTTCCTATTTTATTTCCTAATCCTTCACATAATCACTCACCAGCAATATGAAAAGTTGACGAAGTTACAGTCCATTTTGATCATTAGGTCTGTGTTAAACAGAATGCACAGCAAATGCATAAGAGGATCACTGTGCAGATAAGAGAACACACTCGGCTCTTGGCAGGGTAGTGGATGTTGACAAGGAAAGTGGAAGGAATTCTCCTGGGTTCCTCAGGCCACAAGCCAGACAAGGGACGAGAGGCCTAAAGGGTGTGCAGTGGCCAGTCCCCTCCTGGCAGAGGCATCTCCAAGAGCCCCAGTCAGCGTCTGCCTCTGAGACAGGGCAGAGAGAAAGCAGTTGGCAGCAGCCTTGCCAGCATCCTCTGCAGAGAGGCCCTGCCCTGCCTCTGGTGCCTCTTTAACCCTGTGACATCACCCCCCGTGGAATCAGCAGATACATAAACTATCAGCTGGCACAGAGTCTCCTCCTCACAGTCAAGTTTACCTCGTAAACATTCACTAACTCCCTCTTCTAGCCTTGCTCTCACTGCCCTGCTCCAGGCCCTGCTCACCTCTTGCCTGGACCCCTGTGACGTCTGATGACTGGTCTCCTGCCCCCATACCTGCCCTTAACCTCCACCCTCTGCACCCAAAGACAGATGGGCCCCATCGCACTGCCCAATGAGTGACTGTGGCTTCTGCTTGGATTCTGGCTTGTTGATTGTGTTTTTATTTTCATATTAGTTCAGTTCAGTTCAGTCACTCAGTCGTGTCTGACTCTTTGGGACCGCATGAATCGCAGCACGCCAGGCCTCCCTGTCCATCACCAACTCCCGGAGTTCACCGAGACTCACGTCCATCGAGTCAGTGATGCCATCCAGCCATCTCATCCTCTGTCATCCCCTTCTCCTCCTGCCCCCAATCCCTCCCAGCATCAGAGTCCCTTCCAATGAGTCAACTCTTGGCAGGAGGTGGCCAAAGTACTGAAGTTTCAGATTCAGCATCATTCCTTCCAAAGAAATCCCAGGGCTGATCTCCTTCAGAATGGACTGGTTGGATCTCCTTGCAGTCCAAGGGACTCTCAAGAGTCTTCTCCAACACCACAGTTCAAAAGCATCAATTCTTTGGCGCTCAGCCTTCTTCACAGTCCAACTCTCACATCCATACATGACCACAGGAAAAACCACAGCTTTGACCAGACGGGCCTTTGTTGGCAAAGTAATGCTTCTGCTTTTGAATATACTATCTAGGCTGGTCATAACTTTCCTTCCAAGGAGCAAGCGTCTTTTAATTTCATGGCTGCAATCGCCAATTGCAGTGATTTTGGAGCCCAGAAAAATAAAGTGACACTGTCTCCACTGTTTCGCCATCTATTTGCCACGAAGTGATGGGACCAGATGCCATGATCTTTGTTTTCTGAATGTTGAGCTTTAAGCCAACTTTTTCACTCTCCACTTTCACTTTCATCAAGAGGCTTTTGAGTTCCTCTTCACTTTCTGCCATAATGGTGGTGTCATCTGCATATCTGAGGTTATTGATATTTCTCCCAGCAATCTTGATTCCAGCTTGTGTTTCTTCCAGTCCAGCGTTTCTCATGATGTCCTCTGCATATAAGTTAAATAAGCAGGGTGATAATATACAGCCTTGACGTACTCCTTTTCCTATTTGGAACCAGGCTGTTGTTCCACGTCCAGTTCTAACTGTTGCTTCCTGACCTGCATACAGATTTCTCAAGAGGCAGGTTGAGTGGTCTGGTATTCCCATCTCTTTCAGAATTTTCCACAGTTTATTGCGATCCACACAGTCAAAGGCTTTGGCATAGTTGATAAAGCAGAAATAGATGTTTTTCTGGAACTCTCTTGCTTTTTTCATGATCTAGCGGATGTTGGCGATTTGATCTCTGGTTCATCTGCCTTTTCTAAAACCAGCTTGAACATCAGGAAGTTCACGGTTCACGTATTGCTGAAGCCTGGCTTGGAGAATCTTGAGCATTACCTTACTAGCGTGTGAGATGAGTGCAATTGTGTGGTAGTTTGAGCATTCTTTGGCATTGCCTTTCTTTAGTTGCCACCATTTAAAAATCGTAAGACTTGACATTCAATCCACGTTCCCAGCTTTTCTAGAAAACGAGGTGATCTGGCAAGGCCCGTATTCCCAAATGGCAATCATCAGCTCCAACTGAGTGGTAACTGACCCCATTTCTCTGGGGCAGTTGCAGAACTTTGTACAGTCTCACTTCTGCCTTGCCTCTGCTAGGAATCCTTCACTCGGTACCTTCTGGGGCCCCAAGCATTTGATTTCTAACTCCTGTCTGGGCAGCAGTTAGAGTGCATGGCCTGACATGCAGAAAGGGCAGTGCCTCCACCATGTACAGGATCAGATTAGATTCTCCAGCACTGCCTGAGAGGCCTCCACATCCACTTCACTTGCCTGCAAATGGGGCTTTCTCCCTATCAGGAAGGCCTTTCCTACATTTATTCATCTGGCTGTTTTGATTCATTAGGATTCAGCCCATTAGTCTCTTTTCCAGAAACTTTCCTGAACTTTTTCTACATGCTACACTTTCTGGGTGGGTTTCCTCAATGGCTCAGTGGTAAAGAATCTGCCTGCGTCACAGGAGACCTGGGTTCAATTCCTGGGTCAGGAAGATCCCCTGGAGGAGGAAATGGCGACCCACTCCAGTATTCTTGCCTGGAGAATCCCCATGAACAGAGAAGCCTGGCAGGCTACAGTCCATAGGATCACAAAGAGTTGGACACAACCGAGTGACTAAGCAGGCGTACTTCAGATGGGCAGGCCTATCTGAACACTTGCTCTAGCACCCATACGCCTATGTCTCCACGAGCACACCTCCAGGGTGGGGGCCACTCCTTTACCTGTGTACCTGGCACAGGACAGGTGCTCAGACTCCATGGCTGAAGGACATTTAAGCCTTATCTTAAAACCTAAGAAAAAAGAAAGTCCTGACTATATAAATTGTAACTTTCAACAATTTGTTATTCAGTTCTGTTCCCTCGTATCTTGTAAGCACAAGTAGCCCCAAAGCAGTCCTTGGGCGCAAAAGAAAGGAAATGTAAAATGTTAGGTGACGCCACGCCCAAGTAATTTGTTACGGATTTTAGTGAATTCTGGGTGAGCCGTCATTACCTGGTAATCGGGGGCTAACGACGGCTAGCAATGGAGTTTGGATCAGGCACTTACATTCTCTAACCTTACCCCCTTCTCAGAGGGAAATCTGAAATCTCCAGATGAAGTGGAGTGAATTGTGATATCAAATAAGACGTGTCCAAAAAATTCCCCCAAAGAATAAATAAAACCAGAGCTCAAAACATCAAACTTATGATGGAGGAAAGAAAAGAGGCCACATACCTCCCGACACAGGCGAGCACGCTCCGTGGATAGCACCGACTCCCAGATGACAGGAAGAGGAGCAGGGCGGCCGTGCAGGCGAACTGGGGCGCGGATACCCCCATGTACACCAGCAGCAGGGACAGGAGCCGCAGCAGCCATGCCAGGAGCACCACGCTCCTCTCCTCCACCAGGGGCCCGTGCTTGTAGCAAACAGCAAAGCTGACACAGCCAACTGTCAAGATGTAGCCTGTAAGAGCAGAAAGATGTACAAAACGTAATGCCAGATCTGCAAAGTTATGGGAAAAACCTGGCGGAGTCATGACTTAGAGCTAAGAACATATCAGAACACCTGCATTTTTCTTTCCCCAGTGAAGCTGAAAAATGCATTTAGGGCTAGTTATTCCTCCCCTGTGAGATACTAGGTGGACCCTGCAGTACTTAAGGATATATGCTGCTGCTACTGCTGCTAAGTTGCTTCAGTCGTGTCCAACTCTGTGCGACCCCACAGACGGCAGCCCACCAGGCTGCCCTGTTCCTGGGATTCTCCAGGCAAGAACACTGGAGTGGGTTGCCATTTCCTTCTCCAATGCACGAAAGTGAAGAGTGAAAGTGAAGTCGCTCAGTCGTGTCCTACTCTTAGCGACCCCATGGACTGCAGCCTACCAGGCTCCTCCGTCCACGGGATTTTCCAGGCAAGAGTACTGGAGTGGGGTGCCATTGCCTTCTCCGAAGGATGTATAATACTACTACATAAGTGTACCTTTTTTCTGGCCCAGAGTCATAGAGGACAGATGTTATCACAGCTGCTTTGGTCAGGAATAAGCCTTAGTGTACATCATAGTCTGCCACAAAACCCATTTTTAATTTTCTAATCACTAAATCAAAGTGATTTTACAGTGACGGGATCAGCTATCACCCTTGCATTCTGGTGCTCAGCTTCTGTGCTATGAACAGAGGGACAAGTGGCGATCCAATGTCGAGAGCACATCACCTCTCAGGTATTCAGTGAGCATTTCATTTGTATCTAAGCAAGTCTCAAGACCCAATTTCCAGCTTATATAAGATACAGGAGAGAAACAAGTTAAATTAAACCACAAAGGAATAATCAGAGAAACCCAGAAAGTGGAACATGCTGTAAGGCAACTAACTTGGTCTCTTTAGCATATCACTGAGATGGGGGGGAAAAAGCCCAAACCAGAAAGCTGTTATGGATTAAACGAGACTTAAGGGACACAATATATGCAAAATGTGATTCTGGACTATATCCTACCTTATAAAACCAAATATCAAGGATGTTTAGGAAAGCTGAACATGGCCTAGGTAACAGATAATCTTAGGTAACTATTAATTTTTAAAGATTTAGTTATTGAACTATAGAGGAAAATGTTCTTGCCTTATAGAAGTATTAAGTCAAGTATTTAAAGAAACACACCATAGCAGCAGTAATTTACTTTGAAAATGCATTACTATAAAAAGAAAAATGGACTAAAAACATAAAAGCTTCAAGGGAAACAAAAATCGATTGCTTTTGCTTTGGGTGGGAGTACTTATATGAGAAATTCAGGACTAAGAGGTTAGGAGAAAATGGATTCTCCCATTCTCTGTTATTTCCCAATTAAAACACTCTAAAAAGTTGATATTTTTGTTCTTTTAAATGACAATAACAAGTCTGTCTCTAAAAGTCAAGTTTTCATTGGTCATTTACAATTTCTTACCTTTTGTAACAAATACATTAAGAAAAAGAAATAAAGAGTTGCATTTTAGAGCAATTTTTTCATTACAATTCAGAGGTGGTTATTAACTGCAATTTAAAAGCATGTGCAGTCAAAAAGGGCAAGTGCTGTTCTGCTCTTTTGATCATCAGAGTAGAAAACTAAGAAGAATGTCAAAGAGAAATAGTCTAAAATGATATCTAATGAACTGAAACCACCAACTGTGGGAATAAAATATTATTTTTAACAGTTCTTCTCCTTAGTTCAAAATGAAAATCTGAATGCTGGAGCGTATGTCAAGAAAGGGCCCCTGGCTGTACTTTTCAGCTTTACCAATAACAGACTGTATTTTTCAAATCTTTACCTACCTAATACACATATTCTGCCTTCATACCACAGTCTCTTCAGCTCTTCCATCAGTTGCCCCAGAATATAAACTGAAGCAAACCAACAACCAAGCATTAGAGCCCAAAAGGTGCTATACTGTGTGCGGAAGAAAATAAATCACATGGTTTTTGGTTCATTCACGCTCATAAAAGTAGAAGTAAACAAATAAAACCCTTTGTATTTGAAATCTGTATATCAAACTACACTGAAGTCAAGACAAGACACTCTTCTCAAGTCTCACTAAAGGTATGGTCCGTGCACCAGGAGCTTCAGTGTCATTAGGAATCTAGTGGCAACTAAGATTCTCAGGCCCACAGCAGACTCCTGAGTCAGAGACTGCACTTCAACAGGACTCCAGGTGACTTGCATGTACGTTACAGTTGGAGAAACATTGTTCTAAATAAATTTATCTCAAAATAATGCTGGTGTTATAGGCTTTCATCAGAGTAAACCCAACATTAGCATCGAGAACTAATACATATGTATCCTCAACTAAGTGCAGGCCATTCTTTTATGGAAGATGTTTTGGGGGAACTAATAATGATGAAGAAATCCCCAGGTGTTGCAACACTGTTATTCAAGGCCCTGATGGTTCAGCATCATGACATTCCTCAACTATGACAAGAGAAATTTTCATTCAGCATAGGATGAGTCCCCATCACTCATAAGAACGTTGCACTATCTAGAAAATAAAAGGGTCTCAAAAAAAGTATGGCCAAAATGTAATTCTGAAACCTATACATTGTAACAAATGAAAATAGAATCTCTTAAGAAAAGACACAATTTAAGCCAGTTTATACAATGTAGAAATTAGGAACTGTCATAATAAACATGAATTAACTTTAATCAATTTTTCATGTTTATAAGATAATGATTTCCATTTTTTAATTCATCTGTACCTGATATACCTACCTTAGGAATGAACTTTTTCACCAGCAACAGGACAAAGACTAATGTCATTAGAACACCTAGCACAGTCCCCGAAGAGTAAAAGAAAACAGGGCTTCTGTCAAGACAAGCAGAAAAAAGTCATTTAAATGCCAAGTCACACTTTCGGTATTAGAAACGTGGAATTTGACAGATGCAATAAAGAATACTAAGAGGAAAAACTAAGATGCCAGCTGTAATTATATCCTATACTCTTAAAAAGTGAAATCTCTACTTGAAATTTATGGTAAATAGCTTGCCACTGACTCAGAACAGAACGTCTGAGTTATCTCCTGTGTTCAGAATCTGGTCCAACAGTAATTACTGGAGCACCTATCATGTGGCAGGCACTTGTCTGAGAGCTTTACATGCATTCACAATAGCCCTGTATAGGAGCTACGTGTATGCTCAACTGCTCAGTCATGTCCAACTCTTTTGTGATCCCATGGACTGTAGCCTGCCAGGATTTTCCAGGCAAGAATACTAGAGTGGGGTGCCATTTCCTACTCCATGTGCAATAGCTATCCATGTCTCAGTTTTATGTGGGAGGAAACCCAGGCACCAAGAAGTTAAAGACCTTCCTCCAGTCAGTATCTGCCAGTTGGAAGGATTCAGGCTTGCAGCCCAGCTCCTCTGAGTCCAAGCTTTACTCTTTAGGTTATGCAAGCAACATATAGTTAATTAAGACCATGGAGGACATTAAATACACACTGTGAAGCTCTAATGAAAAGCTCAAAAATAAACAATGTTCAGAATAGCAAGTCAAGAAGTAAAATATTACTGAAAAGAAATTTTTCCAAAAAGAAGTTATAAGAAAGAAAGCATCAGGATAATACATTAAATCCAACCTTCTGTATCAGAGTCACAAATCCAGGAGGTGGTACAAATGTAAGAGAGAGAGGCACGGCATCAGAAAACCTGAGTGTGAATCTCAGCCCTGGCAAGGCTAGTCTTGTGATGATGGATGCTGGTTTTCTCATCCATAAAATGAGAATCAGCATCCAGAGCTCACACAGTTGTTAAGAGAAACAAATCAGTTAAAATAACGTATGCTGATACATGATACAAAATAATGCGTGTGAAAACACGGTGTAACCGGAACACGCCACGTTATACAAATAACTCTCACTGGTTTTAAAAACCTTTTCAAAACTATCTTGAGACCTGTTGTTGGCAAAACCTAAAGCAAGAACTACAACTAGTATGGAAACATTTAGCACAAGGTCAAAAGTGTCCTACTCTTTTTTTTCCCTTGCCGGCTATGCCCTGTGGCTTATGTCATCTCAGTTCTCTGACCAGGGACTGAGCCCGGGCCCTTGGCAGTGGAAGCCCAGAGTCCTAACCACTGGACCAGCAGGGAATCCTCCTGTTCTACCCTTTTTGACTCACAAAATTAAGAAAGTAAAAATGAATACTTACCGACTCAAGGTCTTTGCGTAAAAGAAGAGGAAGATGCCCACCACAAACACAAAGACGAGCTTGAAATCCACAACTGGAGCAAAAAAACAAACAAACAAACACAGAAACACGACAAACAAGGATTCTGTGTCAATGCAGTCAGTGAAAGACAGGCAGCTTACTGAAATGTCACTCCAGAAAAGCTGAACCAGAAAGTCACGTATAATAAAAACAGACTTACTGTTTTGTTTCACACTTATCGTATAGATAAAGATCTTCCTGGCTGGCTTCACAGAGAAACACACAGTCTGTCCGTATGGATGGATGGTGA
Source organism: Bos indicus x Bos taurus (assembly GCF_003369695.1). Classification (NCBI taxonomy): domain Eukaryota; kingdom Metazoa; phylum Chordata; class Mammalia; order Artiodactyla; family Bovidae; genus Bos; species Bos indicus x Bos taurus. Next base: position 5,558,169 of record NC_040077.1, on the reverse strand, counting down.
TGGTTATATCATTAGACTCCTCTGGTGTCCAAAAGTTATGAATCATACATCTGATGATGGATAGAATGGTTTCTGGATACTGGCAATTATACCTTTCTGTGATATATACAACACTGAACAGGTCTGAACTGTTAATTTTCACCTATGAAACAAGAATCAACAAATTTACAAACAGAAAAGTTAAAACTTCTTAACAGCTTCTCAAAATTATGAGCAAAGGAATAAAGAGAACCCAGAACTGGGTGAGTAAAGAACACTCAGAGTACTTGGTCACGTTCTGATCCCAGGGATGGACCTGGATTTCTGGTGTAGCCAACACATATGGGACCACAGACACTTCTGAGAGTGGATGCTTCTTCCCGAGTTGTGGCTGATTTAACGCCTTCTTCCAGCAGCTTACTGTGACCAAAGGCCACACGAAAAAAGATGAGAGAAAATAACAGGCAGCAACTACTGGGTTATAAACCTCATGAGAAGAGGCTCTCTCTCTCTACTGTTTCCACTGTGACTGAGAAAAAAAACATTTCTGTCTTCCGGACCAGCTGAGCATGTGATTCAGGCTTCTGTCACCATGTCCTTTGAAGAGGGACCCAACCCCAGGTCCTACTCAACTCCCGCAGCAAAGCGCCATCTAGAACGCTGAGCAGAGGCCAACAGCCCAGGGACCATTAAACGACACTCTGCTGCTGCCTTTATCCCTCTCTTTCTTCCTTGTCCAAGGAGAGGGCGAGCCTGAGAAGGGGAGTGAGAGCAGCAGCCCTGAATCTCAGGCATCAGGTGGTACCACCCACAATCTGTCCACCTACACCTCAAACCTCTTGGGACTTCAGCTCCTGGCTCACCGTTGCTCTCCAAATACTACTTCCTGTTATACGTCTCTGGGACTAAATTCACACAATACACACATCCTGTCCTTCCAACATCCTGGCCTCTTGGTTCTCCGAACTTCTCCCCTCTTACAGCTCCTCTTCTCCACACACCTCAGGTAATCACTCTCGCGGCCACAGGCTAGATCCTGTCAGTCCCAAACTGCAGCCCCAAATACAGGCTACATCAAATGCACCCCACTAGACAACCACCACCTGTCTTTCCAGCGTGCCCCGCTGACTCCCGGCCGCCAGCAAGCATGGACCCCAGCACTGATCAAGCGTCTCTCCCCTCCTCCGCACCCTGGGTGGCCTCAGCCCCTTTTTTGCCCACTGAGTTCCATGATCGATCATCACGAAACATTCCCTCCATGAATCCTCGTCTGTACCCCTCGTGCTCTGTCACACTCACTCACAAAATTCAACCCTCCACCTTTCCCACTTCTGCATTTGCACCATTGTGCTGGAAAAACCAGCAGTGCTCTCTTCAAATCCGTGTGTGGGAACCTGAAGTGGGACCAGAGGGCTGCCTGCCATCACACCACCCATTCCTGTCCAGTCACTCTTCCCTTCTCTTCAACCCTGACCTCACAGCTTCTCCGTCCTCAACACCCCAATAACTCCTCCCCTCCTCACTGTTGGCTGAGGATTCTTCCATCTTCACAGAGAACGGAAGAGATTGAAGAGAACCTGGACGGGCTCCTAACCCCATATCTCCCCACCTGTCAGCACCTGCAGGCACATGCTCTGCTTCCAGCTTGTGTATTTCGGAGGAAATTTCCACCACAAGGAGACTGACATGCTCCATTCTAAAGATAAGCTCCCAACCTGTGCCCTGGATCCGACCCACTCAGCTGCTCAAGGACATCCCACCAGAACTTCTTCTCACTTTTCTAGACTATTCCCATCAGCTTACAGACATGACAGTATTTTTCTCATAAAAAAAAACACACACACACACGAAAACCTTCTACTGACTTCCTTTTACCCTCCAGCTATCACCCTTTTCCTCGCTTCCCACTGCAATAAAATTCTTCTGCATTCTCCAGTTCCTCTCCCCTATTTCTGTCTTTAGAACTTCAGTCAGGCTTTCGTTCCCAACAGGCTGCCCCTGACAAGGTCACCAGCGACCTCCATGTTGCTAAACCAAACGGTCAGTGCATTCCCTGTCATCCTGTCTGACCCGTCCTCAGAGTCCGGCGCGGCTGGGCCCTCCCCCGCTCCTCCCTCTGGCACTTCCTGGGCTCCCGGCGTTCCTCCTCAACCTGCTCTTCCTTCTCTGTCTCCTCTGCTGCACATCCCCCCCTTCAACCCCGATGTCTTAATAGCAAACTGACCCAGTCTCAGCCACTGATCCTTTCCTTTTCTCTATCTAAACTCACTGCTTAGCCTCATGGCTTTAAGTATGATCTATAAATATGCCTCACTGCTTCTTTTGCAAAAAGAAACACAGGAAAGATAACAAAACTGATTCCCTGCATGTATCCAATGGGAAAGGGTCAGAGGGATGAGATGGAGGGACACTTCTCTGAGAACATCTTTGTGTAGTTTTGACTTTGGGGCCTTTAATATTGTACCCTTTTAATGTTGTACACACTAAAAAAAATAATGACAATAAAATCAACTAGAATGAGGAAGAACTCTGCAATGGTAACAAATAGGAACAAATGTATTCCAAATGAATAATATAACCAGATTTGAGGGAGATGGGTGGGAATGCAGGAACCCAAGTAACTTTTGAGCACAGTATTTAGATTTGTAACCCCATTAGTATTTAGATAGTGCAAACTATGAGGATGAAACGTTGTAAACAAATGCTGAGTTCTTGTTACTAGGTTTGCTTTTCACAACAGTATGGCTTAGCAACTCTGAAATTACTCTAGGAATAGGAAAATATATTGAAGATAATGGGAACCAGGTTTCTCACAATCCAAGAAGAGAGTTACAGAGATAGAAAGGATGAAGACTCTAGAATCCAGTGGTACTGGAGAGAGAAGAATGCATGGTTTTTGACAGACAGTAAGGAAGAAAGGAAGGAAGAACAGTTATGTGTACAGGAATATGGATGCGTATGTGTGTACAAACACATTTGACAATGATACCCAGTAGTGATGAACACACCTAACACTTAAGGCTCCTCAGAAAATGTATGACTCCAGAGCCGGGTCTAAGAAATCACAGAGTAAGCCTGGGAACATCCTATTTGCCAGAAGGTAAAGAAGTGCTCAAATAATGATAAGCACAAGGTAAAAGTCATAGGAGCTAGTTTGAAGGGGCTCTTACTGGCCAAATCCAGGACAATATGAATATAAAAATAAATAACACAAGTAATCAACTGTAGTCCAGTGAATGAACTGGCAATCCACGAGACTATATGGATCTAAATAAAATTGGAGAGATAAACTCTTCCTTAAGGAAGAAAGCCAACTGTAGAAGGAATAATGGAATTAGAAAATCACCATTTGATAAACACTGTGATGATGACTGATTTAGGCAAGCATCATCAATGGATAATAAAACTAACGGGTGAAAGTTTGATGAGCAACAGAATATATACCTAGTCTCAAATTATCCCCTCAAAATATTCATTCACCACAGAAGTGAGGATAGTCATTTTGTAGTAGTAAAACTGCAAACTGATAGACACCTTCAGTTCAGTTCAGTCAGTTCAGTCACTCAGTCGTGTCCAACTCTTTGCAACCCCATGAATCGCAGCACGCCAGGCCTCCCTGTCCATCACCAACTCCCGGAGTTCACTCAGACTCAGGTCCATTGAGTGAGTGATGCCATCCAGCCATCTCATCCTCTGTCATCCCCTTCTCCTCCTGCCCCCAATCCCTCCCAGCATCAGAGTCTTTTCCAATGAGTCAACTCTTTGCATGAGGTGGCCAAAGTACTGGAGTTTCAGCTTTAGCATCATTCCCTCCAAAGAAATCCCAGGGCTGATCTCCTTCAGAATGGACTGGTTGGATCTCCTTGCAGTCCAAGGGACTCTCAAGAGTCTTCTCCAACACCACAGTTCAAAAGCATCAATTCTTCGGCGCTCAGCCTTCTTCACAGTCCAACTCTCAATTCCATACATGACCACAGGGAAAACCATAGCCTTGACTAGACGGACCTTTGTTGGCAAAGTAATGTCTCTGCTTTTGAATACGCTATCTAGGTTGGTCATAACTTTCCTTCCAAGGAGTAATCGTCTTTTTATCTCATGGCTGCAGTCTGCAGAGCCCAAAAAAATAAAGTCTGACACTGTTTCCACCGTTTCCCCATCTATTTCCCATGAAGTGATGGGACCAGATGCCATGATCTTAGTTTTCTGAATGTTGAGCTTTAAGCCAACTTTTTCACTCTCCTCTTTCACTTTCATCAAGAGGCTCTTTAGTTCCTCTTCACTTTCTGCCATAAGGGTGGTGTCATCTGCATATCTGAGGTTATTGTTATTTCTGCCGGCAATCTTGATTCCAGCTTGTGTTTCTTCTAGTCCAGCGTTTCTCATGATGTACTCTGCATATAAGTTAAATGAGCAGGGTGACAATATACAGCCTTGACGTACTCCTTTTCCTAATTGGAACCAGTCTGTTGTTCCATGTCCAGTTCTAACTGTTGCTTCCGGACTTGCATACAGATTCCTCAAGAGGCAGGTCAGGTGGTCTGGTATTCCCATCTCTTTCAGAATTTTCCACAGTTTCTTGTGATCCACACAGTCAAAGGCTTTGGCATAGTCAATAAAGCAGAAGTAGATGTTTTTATGGAACTCTCTTGCTTTTTTTATGATCCAGTGGATATTGGCAATTTGATCTTTGGTTCCTTTGCCTTTTCTAAATCCAGATTGAACATCTGGAAGTTCATGGTTCATGTACTATTAAAGCCTGGCTTGGAGAACTTTTGAGTATTACTTTACTAGCGTGTGAGATGAGTGCAATTGTGCGGTAGTTTGAGCATTCTTTGGCATTGCCTTTCTTTGGGATTAGAATTGAAACTGACCTTTTCTAGTCCCGTGGCTACTGCTGAGTTTTCCAAATTCACTGACATATTGAGTGCAGCACTTTCACAGCATCATCTTTTAGGATTTGAAAGAGCTCAACCGGAATTCCATCACCTCCACTAGCTTTGTTCATAGTGATGCTTCCTAAGGCCCACTTGACTTTGCACTCCAGGATGACTATCTTGACCATATGTGAGATCAGAGATAACTTCAGAATTTCTATAATATATATATAGAAAGGCCTGAGACAGCAATGATTTTGGAAGTACATGAGAGGATGTTGCCCTGAGCCATGTCTCAACAGCAAGCACACTGCATCATATAGTATATTTACTTGGAGTGGATGAAGAAGGGCTGATGAAGAATATGGAGAGTTTATGTTTCTACCACATCCCTCTGCTTGAACTACCGTGTGATTCCCCAGGCAGCTTTCCTACTGGTAATAGCTCTAAGTCATATAAAAGCTCTATGTCTATTTCTACTCTTGAAATAGTACCTTTAAAGTCTCTGTTCCTAAGACATAATTTGAAAGTAAGCTCTTACCTGCACAGTTGACCATATATACTTCCATTGCACTTGGGAATTTTGATTGTAGCAGTAACAGCCTGACAGAGAAGCTTTAATTATCTTCATCTCCTTCAAAACTTGACACGTAGAAACTGAAAGATGGAAAAGAGAATATATTTCCTAAATATATAATTGCCCAAAATCTTTTTTATTCACAGGGTTAATGATGACTGCTTTTATACTTTATGAACATTAAATTATTCTAGGCAGTAATTATAGTCCTTCAGTCTTTCCAGCCTAGCAGGAGACAAAAAATATTACAGTCTAATAACAAAAGTCATATGGCAGATGGAAGGACGGTAAGAGCAAGGAGAACAGGCACATCTTCAATCTTGAAAGAGAGGGGAAGGACTGAGAGGCTTCCTGGAGAGGAGGAAATTTGAGTGGACCACTGACCACAGCTGGGGGCAGTGATCTAGAAGTCAGGGGGTGGGGGTGACAAGTGTGCAGAGATCCACAGAGATGAGGGAAACGATGGACGTGGTCTAGCCATTCATGAGGATGGCACGCAGGGAATACACAAGGGCATTTTAACACTTGCAGCTAGAGAGCTAAGCAGCAATTATCATTACAGTGAGTAACAAGGACTTCTGGCTGAAAGCAGAGCACTGAGGGATTTCAGGCAAACAAAGTTTCAGGAGGAAACTGCTGACATGCCAGAGGGTTTAACTGAGAAGAGTTCAGTGAAGACGTGGATGGGGGTTCCCAGGCACCGACAACAGCAGAAAGCCTTCAATCTTCCTAGGCCTGAGATGGCAAAGGGGGACCCGCTGTCACTGGAGGTGCCAGAGCTGAGAGGACAGCAACCCAAGGGAACAGACACTGCCGGGACTCCAGGGGCAGCTCTCTCCTGCCCCCACCCCCTACCAGTCTCTCATCGGCCAAACCCAGTGGGAAGCCAGAGGGCGAAGAAGCCCGCAGAGGCCAGCTCCCTGGCACTGAGCAGGGGAGAGGAGGGCAAACGGACCTGCGGGAACAGAAAACACAGGCGTGTCTTGGAAAGAGCATTCTGGAAGCCATGTGAAACCCAGAGGGGAAGAGCATGGCACGCGGAGCTGTGGGGGCTCCCGAAGCAATCTGAGTAAGAAATGAACCAAGCAGGAGGGAGAAAGAGCAGATCAAAAACACCTAGCAAGTCGGATCAACAGACTTAGAGATTCAGAGGCAACCTGATGGTTCTGGTGAGCGGGGAGATGGTGAGGCCCTTTATCCACATACAGAATACCAGAGAAGAAGCAAGTCTGTCCAGTGAAAAGGGCATGAGTTCACTTCTAGATGTACTGAGGTCTTGGTTGATGGGACTAGGTAAAGATGACAGGTCTGGAGCACAGGAGAAGTCTGGCTCAAAACAGATGTGTACATACATGTGTGTGTGTGTTCTAGGTAATATGCAATATATAGTATGTAATATGTAACACAGCATAACACTGTGAAACAGAAGACAAGTACTGCATTACAGGTGGTAAATGACTGTAGTAAATGCCACAACCAAATTATAAAGTAATGGGGTTCATTTTACTCTGCAGCTGCTGCTACTGAATTATAAATAAAGGGAGATGAAACTCAAAAGCCAGTCCTGGACCTAGGACAGGGTACCACCACCACATCTGTCAAGCATGGAACATCAACAGGGCACACAGAGAAACCACAGGCCAACCCCTGACTCCCCTAAGGAGAGTGTGATCAGTTGTTTCTCCAGGAAAATCTGAAATACACGAAAGCTGGGGAAGGACGGGGTGACCCGTAATGACTCAGGAGGAACCACGTGAAATCGGTCAGCCAGAGCGGAGATCTTTCTGCTGGGAGTCTCCAATAAAAGAGGGGATCCCTGCCTGTCACTGCGGAGGGAGCACACGTGGAGGTGGGGGAGAGGCAGGTGAAGAGCGGTCTGCAGACCCCAGCAGCCCAGACCATCGTGAGAACATGAACCCCAGCTGTTCCTTCCTCAGGGTTGCTCCTCAAACTACGTGTGCCCACCGTAGGGGCTTTTCTTGTGGTCCTTCCAGGGTCCTTCCTCTCAGAGAGTTCCACGTCTACACAGGTCAAATCAGTTCACACAAGTGGGAACTGATGGCTAGCGGGCTTGTTAGTGGGCAGAGGAAATGTGCTGTGGAGCCTGAGCGTCACAAGCAAACGTTACCTTCCACTGAGGCTTTTTTTCATTTTGGTCCTAAGACTGTCTCCTAAATCATTTGATATTTGTAACTCTTCAGCTACGAGCAAGATGATGCAATCTGGGTACAGGGCAATAGCTTGACTTTAGGAGTAAATGTTCCTGTCGTCCAGACAGGCTTCATGCACTTGGATGAACGTAAAGGACTGCGAGCTGGTCGGCTCCCAGAACCGCCTCAATTCCCCCCTCCACAACTATCCTCTTTCCAGCACATGGACCTTTTAGAAACATCAATCAGAGCACATCGTTTACCTCTTCAACCACCCCCTCCCCAAACGACTTCTCAAAGCAAAACCTGCTCTCCTTTCCTGGGATCCAGGCACCTCTGGCCACATCGGTCAACCTGTCCTCAGGACGCTGAGCTGCCCCCGCCTCAAGCTTTCCTGCAAGCAGTTTCCTCCGCTTGCAACTGCTTTCCCCAGATCCTGGCAGAGTTTCTCCTTCCAATAGATAACATTTGTGTGCTCAAACGTTCCCTTCTTAGCAAGGCCTTCTCCGACCCTGCTGTCTAAAACGGCACACTCCAACCCCTCCCTTCTTACTCTGCTTTCTTCTCTTCATATTACATACATATTTTTTAGTTGATACTCTCCCTTCATGAAGTTCAGGACACGGCATGTTCATTACTGTATCCCCACATTTAAGTATTCGTCTTTTACTCGTGTGCTGTAATTGCAGAGGACTGGTGGGTTATTTAGGACTTCCCTGGTGGCTCAGACGGTAAAAGCATCTGCCTATAATACAGGGGACCCGGGTTCGATCCCTGGGTCAGGAAGATCCCCTGGAGAAGGAAATGGCAACCCACTCCAGTACTCTTGCCTGGAAAAATCCCATGGACGGAGGAGCCTGGTAGGCTTCAGTCCACAGGGTCGCAGAGTTGACCTAGTGAACGCAAGGCTGTCTCGCTGTATCTCACTGTGCGCGCTGTTTGATGAACCCATGGCAGGCAAGGCACAAGCAGGGAAGCTGGAAGAAAACTCGAGGAGCGATAGGAACTGCAGACACGCTGTCTTCTCTCCTCTCGTGGTTGACCCAGCAGACACAGACATAATGCAGCCACAACACAGCCACAAGGTCACTCCCAGGTGGAGCTTATATGTGCTTACAGAACAAAAGCAGCCCATGGTCAGCTGGGTACCTCGTGATGTGCACGTGCAGCACTTTAAGTGATCTCAGTGGTTACATCATCACCATCTACAAAACGTGGGGCAAGAGAGCCTGACGACGCCATTTTGGCCAATTTGTTCTTTCCCTGCAATGGCCAGTCTTCACAAGAGCCTGGCCAGTGCTGGCACCATAAGAGGGGGTGCTCTCCAGGCTCCCCTTGAAGCAACCTGATGCTCAGCACCTGTCCAGCCTGCACCATGGCCATCCCCACAACAGAACCTGCAGGCTCCACCGCCCCTTCCCTATCCCAGCATCCCTGTGCCCTGAACTACAGGGTGAGAGCGCTAACCCTTAACACCCCTCGAGCTGGGAACCATCTTCTCTCTCCTCACCAGGCAGAGGAGGGAGCGGGAGACAAGAGGCGGGAATCCGCTTGTTGCCGTTGTACTCGATACGGTACGTCAGCGCATTCTCTGTAAGGGACCTCCCAGCTGGAGGACGAGAACTAGCTCCGATGTCACCTGGTCTTCAACCAGATTAAGGAAAGCACAGATAGAGGCAGGCTGCCCTGATTTTTGACACCTACAGATCTACTACTAAGAGCATGTTGCCAACAGCATCTCCCCTGGAATTCTCCAGAGCAACGTCTGGCTTTGGAGGTGAGACTGACATTGAATTCACACAGGAGACATCACAGACGAGGCACTGGCATTTCATGATGTTCTCTGGCTGCTCTGTTACCACCTGTCTCCTGAGGTGACTGCACCTCAGTCAACCCACACAAGAATTCCTAACTACCTAAGGAACTAGAAACTCAAGCTACAAGAAAGCTCAACCCTAGCTCCAAGCGAATTCACTCCAAGGAGTCTTAAGTCATGGACTAGTTGGGCCAGCGTAAGATAGTAACTTTGACAACCAAGGTTCTTAACACAGCTGGCCTATTGTCTTCCTAGAGGGAACCAGATCTTTTCATTTCGATGATTTATAAAGGTCATGTCTTTCCTAGGCCTCGCCTCCTTTCAGTTATCTTCTTCTAGAGACATTTCATTAGGCAGTTTCTACTTCCTCTACCTCCGCTGGAGGGGGGCAGACAAAAACTGTAGCCAGCTTGACTGATTGGCTGAATTTTGTCACCTGTTCAAGCCCTGACACTGAAGGCTATGAGGCTGCGGGCATGTCGGCAGGTGTCATTTATTCATGCAGCCTCGGTCTTTGCCCATTCAATCAGGTACCATTGGAACTTCCTGGTGGTAGATTGGGCAAAAGGACATATATCTCAATAATAGCAACATCCCCTTACAAGGCAATCCAGAAAACAAAAGGAAACTTTTAGGGATACATACAAATGTCAAAACAATCATTCACTGGGTCAGAAGAGAGTACACCTGCCCAGAAAGAGCCGCTGCTTCCCCGGAGCTGAAACCCATCTCCTTCCCAGCGGGTGCCCCCCCACCCCCGTAACCTGGGTACTCACTTCCTCAACCCTGATTCAGGTCAGGAGAATGGTCTGCAAGTGTGGGCCGGCCCAGCTCTGCCTCAGTTCCCAAGCACCTCGGAGCATCTGCAGGACCGACCCCAAGTGCCATCCTTACTATGACGACCCAGCAAGGCCACCACCGAGCACAGCCCTCCTTAACCACCTGCAATCCTCGGCAGGCTCTCCTGAACCTGTCAATAACCCCGACTTCTAGAGAACAGTGGGTTTCTGGCCAGCTGTGCCCAAACTGCTATGACGAAGCTCAGTTCTTTACATGACCAAAGGATTTGAGTCAGGGTTCCCTTTACCACTGCGATCCCTTAGTTCATTTAAAACACCACTCGACTTGAAAACATTCAATCTAATGTTAGGACTACATATCATATATAAAAGAGACCGCTTCACATCACTTGCTTCAACCAATAAATTTAAAATTACTCTTCTGTACTACTTTTGTCATTTATTAGTTTTCCTACAGGTATAAGGATATAATTAAAGAGTTTAGTCATAAACTAAACTTACTTTTTAAGGTAAAAATATTGTCAAAACTTCAAAAAAGGGCAGGTAGTACTTAAATCTACTTATAGAATATGCTAAAAATAAAGAGCACAAACACTCTTCAGGTGTTTGCAGATTTTAAACAATCTCCAACGTAAAAATATTTCAGCAATGTTCCTTCTGAAAATTTAACCTTACATGCCCTTATGGGAAAAAATATCTTCAGATGAAATTATAATAGAATAATAAAATCACTTATTAAATCAGGCTCCCACTTTCCCCATCTGGCCTATATGACTGCTTTTCTTTAGGGATAAGGTAAGGCAGGGAGAAGAGTTAAAAAGCAATAAACTTGAACTCCTGAGAGTTCGCAGGGCGGGAGGATTTTTTTGGGTATTATTTTGTAAGTTCAAATTCAAACTAATTAGCAGGTAGTATCAAAGTTACAAAAGAACTTCTCTATTAACCGTACTTGTTGTTTTTCTAACCTGGCTTGAATATGAATCTTGATCTTCATTTCTCTTCATTGCATTCTCTATGCAAGAAGGTAGAGAAGGAAACTGAAACTATCATATGCAAATGCACATTCTGGTCTGATTTTAACTTCAAGTATTGATTTTCTTCCCCATGGATGAATTTGAAAGCTGTGGTTTCAAATGGCCTATCACTATGGTTCAATCCTGGGAATTCATCGCAGTGGCCTGAATTTCATCTAAGGACCTCGCCCGCTGGTTCCAAACTCCTGGTTACTTTGGTTTGAAGGTTCTCTTCCTCTTAGCCAGACAACTGTCTGCTCCTCCTGTATCAATTGCCTCTGACTTTCCTCCAAATGGGGAGCCAGAAAGCTGTTCTGGCCTCAGTCTGGATGTTCTCCATTCCATGGAAGGGTGTGTAAGGGTATGTGTGTGTCTAAGTGTGTGTGTTATTGGAAGACAGATTTCTAGAACAGGAAGTATCATCTAATCCAAGCATCTCACATTATAGCTGGGCCCTATTTTGAAAACGAAGTACCAGCTGAAACCTGAAAAACAACGGGCTCATTGAGGCAAATAAAAGTAAAGAAAAGGTAGCGCACACAGTGTATGAGAGTCTGCCTGTCAATGAGGAGATGTTGGTTCAACCCCTGGTGCAGGAAGGTTCCACATGCCTCGGAGTAACTAAGCCTGTGCGCCACAGCCGCTGAGCCTGCGCGCTGGAGCCCAGGAGCCACAGCCGCTGGGCCTGCGCGCTGGAGCCCAGGAGCCACAGCCGTTGGGCCTGCGCGCTGGAGCCCACGAGCCACAGCCGCTGGGCCTGCGCGCTGGAGCCCACGAGCCACAGCCGCTGGGCCTGCGCGCTGGAGCCCACGAGCCACAACTACAGAAGCCTACGCATCCTGGAGTCCGCGCGCCACAAGAAAAGCCTTCACAATGAGAAGTCTGCACACCTCAACGAAGAGTAGCATCCACTCATCACAACTAGAGAAAAGCCTGAGCAGTAACAAAGATCCACCAAAGCCAAAAAAAAAAAAAAGATTCCCTTAAAAAGAGAAAAAGGTAAGGAAAATATTGGAGAACATTCAGCAACAGAAGATTTTTGTTTTACTGATGGGAAAACTATGGCCCTTAAAGATTATCTGCCTGGACCAAGATAATTCTACGAGTGAGTGGCTGAATGTAATGACCGAAGAAGAAATCAAAGTTCTGGATGCTGGTCCAGGCTACTTACAATGTTCTGGCTGCTGCCATGCTCCGAAACTCTTAGACAGATCTGTGCTTTATTTTTTTATCAGTATATACTGGTTACCTCTTTTACTACCAAGCCCTCTTCTGTAAAATACGTATTTAATGGTTCCTACCCTATAGGGCTACTATGGGTATTAAATAAGATAATGCAATCAAAGCACTTTTAACACTGCCCAGTAGAAAGTAAACACTTGACAAACTTCTATTCAATGAAAACTGATCTAGAATAGCCCCAAGTACCTCACTGTGAGATTACCAGGAGTTGGCAGCTCCAGCTGAAAATCTGGTAACTGCCTTCATTCATAGACAATCCGGATTTTAACAGGAGGAGGCAGCTTTCCCCACCTATAAGCCCACAGCTGGTTGCCTCCCTTGCAACCGAAGGTGGGCAAAAAGATGAAGGGAAGTTAGTGGACAGTGAGTCCAGGAAATCTTTTAAAGGATTTAATGGGGAAAATGAAATAGAAATGTTAAGCTCATAGCAGAACTGAAGTTAGAACTCTTGGCCTGCCCGGAGTCAGGATCTTGAGAGCACGCCACAGATAGCCATACCACCAGAAGCAGCTACCATTTCCTGTTTCCTCTGGACCAGGGACTGCACACACGTTACACATCACGACAATCCTGTGAAATATTATTATCCGTGTTTTACACGCGACCGGTAGTGGCTTGACTGACTCAAGGTCACAGAACTAGTCAGGGTAGCAGAATTTCAGTGTAATTCTAAAGCTAAGCTTTTACCATCCCGAATCTTGAGTCCAAAGTTGCGGCTAGATAGGGAAAGAATATTTTTCGACCTAAATTGATAAATACAAATGTCCTGTGTTGAAAGTCTGGAGACAAGGATCATCTGTAACAATGACTTGTCCTCAGGTCCTTGGACAAATCAAAACTTCTCTGGACTTTGGTTGCTTCTGTAAAACGTGGGAACTGGGCCAGAATGAACTTTGCAGCTGCTTCTAATCCTAAAATCCAGTCCCCGGCAGAGTCCAGGGAAGCCGAAGCAGGCGGTAAGGGCCGCGCTCGCGGAGGAAGCCTTAAATCTGGCAGGGAGACGCCGCCCGCGCCCGGCTCCGCGCCGCGGGGGCGGGGAGAGCCTGGGTCACCGCCGGGCCGGGGTGTCGGCGTGGGCGGGGACGAAGAGGGGGGAAGGGCGACAGGAGGCCGGAGAGAGAGGGGGCGCGCGCGCCCGCAGCCCGTGCCCGCGGTTACCTGAGACGGCTGCCGCCTCCTCCTCCCCGCGCTCGCCGCCCGCGGGCTGCGCGGCCAGAGGCGGCAGCCAGAGCAGCAGCCAGCACGTCTCGGGGGTCAGCCTCATGCCGCTCGAGGGCCAGCCGCGCTCGGCCTTGGGCGGAGGGGTTCCTCGGGCGAGAGTAGCGGTAATGGCGCGGTGCGCAGGAGGAGAGCGGGGGACGGCGCGGCCTGCACGCGGGAAGGGCGGACGTCCCGCCTCCCCCGGCGGAGGAAGGGTGCGGCCGCTGTCCAGCCCCCGCCCCGCCGGGCTCCGCCCCGTCTCCCCCTGGAGGCTCTTGGGCCCGCTCTAACCCCGGAGGGTGCGGCCCCGAAAGGACCGTCTGTGCAGAAACCTGCCCTGACCCCCGACTGCCGGGTTTTAGGGCTCAGTTTCCAGAGTTCCCTTGCGTGACATCCCAGTAAGGCTAGGGCCCTTCAGTTCAGTTCAGTCGCTCCGTCGTGTCCGAGACCCCATGGACTGCAGCGCGCCAGGCTTCCCTGTCCATCACCAACTCTTGGAGCTTGCTCAAACGCCTGTCCATCCAGTTGGTGATACTATCCAACCATCTCATCCTCTGCCGTCCCCGTCTGCCGTCAATCTTCAGCAACCCCCTTTACTTATAAAAAAATAAAAATCAATTCATCTTTCATTTTCCTTTTTGTTTATAACAACAAATTTGCAATTTGGTTGCTTAAATAGACTGACTTCTCACATTTCAGTACAAAGAGCATGTAAAACAGTCTCTCGGAGAAGACTCTTGAGAGTCCCTTGGACTCCAAAGAGACCCAACCAGTCCATTCTAAAGGAGAGCAGTCCTGGGTGTTCATTGGAAGGACTGATGTGGAAGCTGGAACTCCAATACTTTGGCCATTTGATGCGAAGAACTGACTTATTTGAAAAGACCCAGATGCTAGGAAAGATTGAAGGCAGGAGGAGAAGGGGACCACAGAGGATGAGATGGCTGGATGGCATCGCCGACTCAATGGACATGAGTTTGGGTAAACTCCGGGAGTTGGTGATGGACATGGAGGCTTGGCATGCTGCAGTCCATGGGGTCGCAAAGAGTCGGACACGACTGAGCGACTGAACTGAACTGAAAACATTCTCTCACCAATATAACATACCCCTTGAAACTAGCTTGTGTGTGTGTGTGTGTGTGTGTGTGTAAAAAGATACAGAGAACAGATTGGTGGTTGCCGGAGAAGGGGTGGGGAGACGAGGGAACTGGGTGAAGGTGGTCAAAAGGTGGAAATTTCCATTTATAAGTTCTAAGGATGTAATGGTGACTTAAGTTAACAATACTGTAACCTATATTTGAAAACTGCTGGCAGCAGATCTTAGAAGTTCTCATCATTTAAACAAAAGCGTGCAACTGTGAGGAAGTGGATGTTAAATAAATTGATTATATTTACAGTATATACATATATCAAATCCCTATGTTGTACCCCTAAAACAAGCACAATGTTATATGTCAGTATCTCAATAAAACTGGAAAAATATCTTGAGTGGTTTTAATAGCAATAATGAGTAGAGAACTCCTAGTCTGAAACACCGTTAAACTGTACTTTTTTTTTAAAGGCACAGATCCTCTTCAGGCCTTGGAAACCCATTAATGTGATTCAGTATTTCACACTAAACATTCAGTAGAACAAGAGCTCATTTCCTCTTTTCTAATTTTGGGCTTCTGCGAAGATACTCCAGAGAACCCAATTGTGACAGAAATGATCCTCTAAAAATAGTTTAGCCTCATTTCCCCCAAAGGTCTGAGTAAAACCCACTAGACTTTCCCTGGCTTCAAAGTAAAGTTAAACCAACTGCCTTCAAACCCCTGGTGCCATGTGTACACCCAATTATTGCTTTCTGCAAATTCAGAAATCTTATAAAGAACTCGTAGAGTTCAGAAATCTCCTTGTAAGGGGCTCTTGGGGAGGATGATTTTTACAAACAAACTGTTATTATTTGAACTCCTATCTTGTCTGACCCTGAAGACTACCTCCAGAGAAATAGCAGAGACCCTAACCCCACTTGCCCCTTGCACAACACTTTTTTCTAACCATATTTATTTTGATTTAGTCTAATTTTGAATGGCATTATGAAATGTGGCTAAAAGAAACAGGTATATTCTCAAATGACAGAAATGTTTTCCTACATCTGTATCAAGTAGAGGAATAAAAGGAAACAAGTGTGTATTAAATTAATATTTTAAGTGCTATTCATGTAGAATATTCTTAATAAATATCTTTAGCTTATTAAGGAAGCTAAATCAAAACACCACATTCCGCTTTAAAGGATAGCAATATTTTCCTAGAGATAACAGAATCTTAGAAGGTGACCATTTTATCACTGGGGGACTATGATGAAATTAAACTAAACCTCCCCAAAACTTTCTCTCTTATGAAAACCGCTCATATGAAAATAGATAAGCTTTGTGGTGACAGTGGCAATGAAGGGGGGAAAAAGATACTAAAGAACTGTGGAGAGAGAAATACAAGAAGACAGAGTAAGGAGAGTAAGATTAAGAGTAAGGAGAGTGGTCAGATTTAGGAAAACTCAGGAGTTCTTTCACATCATTATGGAATACTGCTTCCTTTTCATGAGAAGCAGATGGGATTAACAATCTGTGATTAGTGCAGTCTATTGTGCTTAAATTACATCAGCATTTGTGGTGCCTTTCTAGAAGACAATGATACTGATTAAACAAACCAAACCAATACCAAATCCATATAAACAAGACTCCTGCAGAATCTTCTGTTCAAAGCTTTCTGGGATATTATACAGGTTTGCTTTCTATCTTTCTGTTAGAAAACAGAATATGTTGGCCTATTAGTGGATCAGTGAGGTAAGAAAGTTGTAATTGGGGGTTGCCATTATACTTGCCCAGGTGATATAAGACAATTAATTGTACCTAGATTTTAACACCAGCCAATACATTTCTACCCCAAAAGAGATGCTTGAAAAAGGACAAAACTCATTGTCTATTTGAAGAAGTTGCCCAATTGTATTGCCTACAGATTTCAGCTATGGATTTCCAGTA
The DNA here is from genome assembly GCF_003369695.1 of Bos indicus x Bos taurus. Taxonomy (NCBI): domain Eukaryota; kingdom Metazoa; phylum Chordata; class Mammalia; order Artiodactyla; family Bovidae; genus Bos; species Bos indicus x Bos taurus. The sequence continues at coordinate 5,541,504 of NC_040077.1, read as the reverse complement.
AACACTCTGTGGCAAACTCTAAGACAAACAAAGCACTGCCTGTCTGGAACTCATAGATGAGGAAGACGTTAGAACTCTCGGCAGAATGCTAGTGGTGTGGGTAATATTTAAATATTTAACGCTGTAAAGGCAGATTCCCAGGACATACCCTCCTGAGACTCAGTCCATTTGGCATAGAGACCCAAATGTCTCTTCTTAATATTTACCCCAAGTAATTAAAAAATATTAGGACTATGAGTTTTATAAGTTTCATGCTTGACTGGAAGTAGAATTTGGGGCAAGTTTGTAATCACAACTAAAATACCGTGTGTGCATTTTATGTAATTTATATTGCTAGAATATGACATCTACTTATTTTTTTCAAAAACCAATACATAATAAGTGACCCAAGTTCTTTAATTCCATTTGACTATTTTCACATAATGTGATAAAGACTGCAATTCAAATTTCAGCCTCTGCGTTTTTATTTCTGGAGTTCTTGGTCTTTGTAATTAATTTTCTGTAACTGTCACAGGGTTATAATCAGTCATTATGAATCAGAAGTAAAATTTAGTTCATGTCAGAAATTATTTAGGAACTTTCACTTGGTTTCTAGGTTGGTAGAAGGTTTAATTAAATGAATTAGAAGAAAACAGGCAAAGTTCTGTTACTTTGGATTCTTCCATAAAGGAAGATTTAGAAAGACTGTAATGATACCCAGCAATGCCACAAAGATTACAGAAGCTGTATGTCATCATTTATTTAACAATTCCCATTTTTAGAATTTTATACATCAAGAGAAAAAAACAGGTTGTTCAAGATTTTCTCATAAAAGAATAGAAAGAGACACTGACTTGTTGGATCATGTTTTTTGTAGCATATTTCATCTAGAAAATACTTTGAAATTGACTTGCCATATCCTAGCTCAGTAACTTTAATAATTCACATCAGATAGGTAGCTTTTCAGTATGAATAAATGATGTTGGGAAGGATTAGAATAACCATAATTTATTAAGAAATACATCATATGTTCTCTAAATTGCTAAAGACCTTGATAAAACATAATTGGTCAAATGCAATCTTTCTGTTCAAATTGAGAGCTGTGGTATTCTTTAAAGTAGTGGTTCTCAGATTTTGGTATGGCTGAGTTGCATCTCCAAAGATCTTTATTTATTAGGTCCGTGCAATGACGTAGGAATCCACGTTTACAATTCTGAGGCAAATAGTCTTCAGACCATACTGTACAAGTCGTGGGGAAAAAATATTCAAGTGTTTGATGATTAGTTGACGATGGCTGGAAAACAGTTATCTATAGGAAACGATGTTCTTGGTTAATCTGAGAAAAAAAAGGTAGAAGAGTTGCAGTTTTCTAAGAGTTAACTGAAGGAACTAAGATATAGAAAAATAGTCAACAGTTATGTTATGTTTTCAAAGAAATGAGCAAAAAAGAAATAGGTTTAAATTGCAGTGAGTAAGCTTAAGATTGCATGTGTTAATAGATAGATTTTCCCAGCACTGGGATCCTAGTTTATCTCTTACATGGATACCATCCAATCCCACACTCCAGTTGACTTGTTCCTAAAGAATCTCTGCCAAAGCTTTCTTTTCTGCCAACTCACCCTTAGGAAACTTTTTTTCTTAATCAGCTATTCTCTACAATCTAGGTGAGCCGCCCCCCTCCACCCCTCTGGAGTAGTCACTATGAGAACAATTTAGAGTGAGATAACTAAATGTGAAAGGCTTTTCTTCTTTCAAGGAAAGCTTTAAACTGCAGATATCCTTTCAGATGGGCTTCCTTGGGTGGCACTAGTGGTAAAGAACCCACCTGTCCGTGCAGGAGACATGAGAGACCCGGGTTCGCTCTCTGGTCGCATTCCTGGAAGGGGATGGCATAGCAACCCACTCCAGTATTCCTGCCTGGGGAATCCCCATGGACAGAGGAGCCTGGCAGGCTACAGTCCATAAGGTTGAAAAGAGTCGGACATGACTGAAGTGACTTAGCCCACATGCACCCATCCTTTCAGTTAAGTTCTTTAACTGCCTTTATTAGTCATTTATTGACAATGTAGAAGATCTGTGTGTATTTAAGGAGCATTGGTGGTATAGTTGTGAGCATAGCCGCCTTCCAAACAGTTGACCTGGGTTCGATTCCCAGCCAACGCAGCGGGCTAACCTTTGTGACTTCTCTCGTGGCTCAGCCAGTAAGGAGTCTGCCTGCAATACAGGAGACCCAGGTTCAATCCCTGGGTTGGGAAGATCCCCTGGAGAAGGAAATGGCAATCCACTCCAGTATTCTTGCCTGGACAGAGGAGCCTGACAGGCTACAGTCCATGGGGTCTCAAAGAGTTGGACACGACTGAGCAACTTCACTTCAGCTCAAACAGAGATTTTCCTCTTGTTTTCAGTGTCCACTAGGTACGTCAGAACTTCCCCCGTGGTCAAAGGCTACTCAGAAAAATCCTTCAATCAATATTCTTTCATGTGTTTTTGGAAGAACTTAAATCTTTTGTAAAAAGAGTATGTGGAGCTGGGACATGGAGATAAATAGTCTCAGATTTTGTTCTTCTGCTGTTTCTCTCCCCTCTCCAAATCAGACCTTAAGAGCCTCCATTTCCAATATTACTGTCTGTTCGTATTCTGTATCTGGCTGGACCCAAGTGTATTATGGAATTGTTATACAGATTTTTGACTTCTTTATTTTCCCAGGATGTTATAGTGACCATGGGCGTGGAAAGACAGTGTAAACCACTGCTAGGAAGAAATTTATGTTTAATTTATAATAAAATAATACTTTATTTTTTGAAGAAAATTGACACAAGAAAGTCTATCTGTTCTGAGTAGTTTCTATAACAAAACCATAATTTCTAAATTGGTCACATTTCAATAGTTTGTGGAAAGTATAAATAATTCAACCAATATACTTCTGCTGCTGCTGCTGCTGCTAAGTCGCTTCAGTCGTGTCCGACTCTGTGCGACCCCATAGATGGCAGCCCACCAGGCTCCCCCACCCTTGGGATTCTCCAGGCAAGAACATTGGAGTGGGTTGCCATTTCCTTCTCCAATGCGTGAAAGTGAAGTCGCTGAGTCGTGTCCGACTCCTTGCGACCCCATGGACCGCAGCCTACCAGGCTCCTCCGCCCATGGGATTTGCCAGGCAAGAGTACTGGAGTGGGTTACCATTGCCTTCTCCGTAAAAAAAAAAAAAAAAAAACCTGTTTAACATAAAGGATACCTATTACACAAAAAGGAGAATTTCAACAAGATCCTCTCACATATATTATTCACATTGATAAAGTATCAAAAAGAATCTATAATATTTCCAGTGATTATTATATCTAGTAATGAGTAGATAGAGGGACAAACAAGGAAAAGTCAATTAAGAACCAGGAGAGATAGTGAAATGAAAGGCAAAGACAGTAACCTCTTAATCCTAAAACAGATTCTTACTGAAGTTCTCCTTTTTGTGTAATAGGTATCCTTTATGTTAAACAGGTTTTTTTTTTACTTGCAATACTTAAATATCCACTGTAAAACAAAAGATTTAGAAAGCACTGCAAAATAAATGGATAGCCCAATGAGTTGTTATAAGGCCAGTACGCCTGTAGCCAAGAGTATTTCAGAAGTCCCCCATGTGCCTCATTCCAAATTCAAGTCACCTCCTGCCCCTCAAAGCATTCACCATCCTGATGTTCACAGCGATCATTTCCTTTGTTTCCTTACAGTTTATGGCACCCAAATGCACATCCATAGACACTTTTACCCATTAAAAAGTTGTTTTGGGTATGTCTTTTAAGTCTCTCTTGTACTGCTTCACTCTTCTATCCTTGGTATTTCCTGCAAACTGGCACCTGGGTTCAGAGACTTCCCTGGACTTGCTTTTATTCCTTTGGGTAAGACTAGAGGTGTGTTGTGTTCTTTCCTGAGGAATCATACAATGTCTGGTTTATTCTTATTTTGTGATACTTCTAACTATTGGTATCTAGATCCATTGGGGGTTACAGAATGGTGACATTCAAATTCCATCATTTCTTTTTCACTATTAGCTGATATATTTTGATAAGGAGACATTATCTCTCATCTACTATTTGGTTACCCAGTGATAACATTTCACATGGAAAATGTAGGATAGGTGCTCAGGTTTTTTTCTCCACCAGTTTATTGTCCTCCTCTAAAGGTCACCAATTCTTTTGTTTTTAAAAATATTGTCATGAACTCATGATTTCAACATATTTGATAAAATTTCAATCAATAGCAATTATTACTTATTATTATTATTATGTTTTTGCTCGTATTGTCCTATCTTTGGCCAGCAGGATTCTCTTCAGGTTGGCTTCTGAGTCCTTTCCATATGACTTGATTTGATAACTTCCTTGATTTTTAATAACAGATGTCTATGTTCATCTTATATGCATCCTGCGCCAGACAAGAACTCAGTCCTGTTTCCATAAGTCTTGATTTCTTCTATGATTTCTAGACCACAATCTGGGTGGTAATGCTTATTGCTCCTGAGTTGGCTACTTATTGCTATTTGGCCTTTTCAGTGGCAGAGTTAGGGAATCTATCTATTGATTAGTATACATATAGGTACAATTTTACAAATAAAATACTGATATTTCCAATTAAAAGTCAGTGCTGTTTTTAGTTGCTCAGTTGTGTCTGACTCTTTGCAGCCCCATGGATTGTAGCCCGCCAGGCTCCTCTGTCCATGGAAATTTCCAGGCAAGAGTACTGGAGCGAGTTGCCTTTTCCTACTCCAGGGGATCTTCGTGACCCAGGTATCGAACCTACATCTCTTGCATCTCCTGCATTGGCAGGCGGGTTCTTTACAACTAGCGCCACCTGGGAAGCCAAAAGTCAGTACTGTGAGATTTTAACCTAGTCAATTTTATACTTTTACTTCATCTGTCTCTCTCTTCCTCCGTAACAAGATTTCTAGTTTCCAAGGGTAGGGTAGATGGTGGAATTGTAATATCCCATAACACTCATTTACAGTATCCCACACTGCATACAGAACAGGCTTAGAATAACTACACACATATCACCACCACCAGTATAATTATAAAGGACAGCTCAGGACTTCCCTGGTGGTCCAGTGGTTAGGACTTTACCTTCCAATGTGGGAGACACTGGTTTGGTCCCTGGCTGGGGAGTTAAAATCTGACATGCCTTGCAGCCAAAAAAACAAAACATAAAATAGAAGCAATATTGTAACAAGTTCAATAAAGACTTTTAAAAATGGTCCGCATTAAAAAAAATCTTTTACATGTTTCAATGCCATTCTCCCAAATCTTCCCACCCTCTCCCTCTCCCACAGAGTCCATAAGCCTGTTCTATACATCAGTGTCTCTTTTGCTGTCTCGTATACAGGGTTATCGTTACCATCTTTCTAAATTCCATATATATGCGTTAGTATACTATATTGGTGTTTGTCCTTCTGGCTTGTGAAATGTCATGTATGAAACGAGATGCCAGTCCAGGTTCAATGCACGATGCTGGATGCTTGGGGCTGGTGCACTGGGACGACCCAGAGGGATGGTATGGGGAGGGAGGAGGGAGGAGGGTTCAGGATGGGGAACACATGTATAATTTTTTTTTAATTAAAATTGAATAAAAAAAAATTAAAAAAATTAAAAAAATCTTTTAAATAAAACAATGGCTTAAATTTTTTTTCATATGCTCTCCTCACCCTCATCCTATTTTTATAGTTATACTATATCTACATTATGTGCAAATATAGCTTTTACATATTATACTCTTTTAATTCTCATTTAGCATTAGTTCTTCAGATAACTGTTTTTATGTCCACCACCAATTCTTCTACTAATGTCTATCTAATCATTTTGATTGTTTAAAACTCATCCTCCTCTAGATTCTTCAGGAAGGGCTAATGTGAACAATACTCTCTGAATCCTTGCATAATGATAACTGTTGTTCTGTGCCTTTTATAGTTGAAAGTCGGTTTTGCAGTATATAAAATCCTTGCTTTACATTTTATTCCTTGTGTCTCTTAAATACGTTATTCCATTTTTTCCTGGCATAAAGTATAGCTGTCAAAAAAACCTGATGATAATCTACATTTTTTCACCTTTTAAGTCACTTTTGGTTTTGATTGGATACTCAATGAAAGTTTTTTTCTTTAAAGTTCATTCATTTTGCTAGAAATATGTCTTGGTGTTGATAATTCTGGGTCAACGTTCTCAGCTACACAGTATGGTTTTTTTTTTTAAATATATGACTTCATATAGTTTTTTATTAAAGAAAATTTCTCTTTAATTATAATTTTTAGTATTTGTTTTGTCCCCTTATTTTGCATTTCTTCTTCAAAAATTAGAGATATTATCCTGTTCATTGTTTCTCTTAGACATAACTTTGCAAGACATTTGGCCTCAATACTTATCTGTTCCTCATTTTTATGTAAAAATGGCTTTCCAGAACTTTTAGCAGGATACATGGCTTTGAGTGACTTTTCTAACTGCACAAACTCTTCTGTGGTTTTCAAGAAGTGTTACGAAGAGTCACCTTGCTTTATGAGGTTTCCAGATTCTGTTCCCTTCCACCACTTTTATCTGACCTCCTCTCTGTTGTTCTCTGCCCAGCTCAGTTCTGACTCCACTTTCAGCATTTCCCTTCAGCGTGACCCTCCGTCCTGGAAGGCAGGTCAGTCTCTAGGGCAGCTTAAGCGCCTTCAGTCTTTTAGCAGACCCCTTGCACTCACCACCTACTGGATTGGACAAAACGTGCCCACTCGCTTTCCAATAAACAGCCCTTGCTATCTAGGGATTCTCTGCTCAAGTCCACTAAAGTCCGTCAAACTTCACTGCTTCTTTCGGCTTTTCCTGCCCACGTGTTGAAAGGATTCAGGTTTTGCAGCTGTTGGTGGTCTGTCTGCCCTCACTCACATGTATTTTGAAGTTTGTATAGATGCCTTGTAGCCAAGCATCAGTATAAATGTTGTCCATGGGATTTTAAGTTTTGCTAAGTTGTTGTTCTCTATGATTTTATGTTAAGATTTAGATTAAAAATTACACTGCTGCTGCAGTCATCTCCCTAGAGCCCACCACATAAACTACTCTCTTTAAGTAAAGCCCAGATTTTCACAAGAATTAGGAACAAAAATTATTAATAACTTCCTAAGCTTTGATAATTTTATTATAACTTCAGCAGGGTTTAGAAAATGTATTCTCCATGTTATAAAATCCTAAGCACTTTGGAGCAATGTAATTTTTGTTTTACTTCTGGTGCAATTAAAGAGAGAACATTTCTTTGTTTCTGAACCGGTGCTACATGTATTAATGGAAACCAACCTTATATAAACCTTTGGTATAAGGCAAGTATAAGCTGATGATCAAAGAAATGATAATTTTCATTGTAGTAAAAAAGGAGGTGTGTTTGCACAGTGTTTTCATGTATGTTATCTTATTTCATCCTCAAAATAACTCTCTTAGAGAGGTACTGTTATGAGTCCCATCTTTCAGAAGAAGCAGTTCAGCTTAGAGGACTTAAAAGACTTGTTTCAAGACACTGGCTTTGGGACTCTTAACCCGTCTACGTGTTTACTTGTCCTCTGAGGGCTCAGTTTGGGAGAGATCCCTGTGCAGCCACACGGGAGGAAGTGGAAACTGCTTGGCAAGCTCTATGGTCAAATACTTCTTGAGGACCCACAGGGTGACAGGTGCTGCAGGCAGATCTCCCTCACAGGCTGGCCAAGAGCCTTGTCTAGCCCCTTAGAGCCGTAGGAGACAGAGCGGCATTTGAACCTGAGTTTCTAAACTCCAGCGCCTGTGGTTTGCTTTTGCCTGCTAGCTAAGGTCAGTGCCAGAAGGCGCTTTGTGTGACCTGCAGCGCTTAGAGGGCTCCACGTGGCATCGCAACACCTGCATGTTGCTGGACATGAGTTGCTTCACTTCGTGGCAGATGTGAAAGGACAGGGTCAGCACTTCTGGAGCTTGCAGCACAGCTCTTCCGGGGTTTACTTGGCATACTCTGAACAGCAGAGAAGAGAATCCTGTCCCAACCTCCAGGCAGCCTCTTATCGCATGCTAATCTCTTACCTTAAAATCCATGCACTTTTTATTATTATTTTAAAAATTTTGTTTGTGCTGGGTCTTCACTGAAGCACACAGGCTTCTCTAGTTGTGGCCCTTGGTCTTCTCTTGTTGCCCAGTACAGGATCTAGAGTCTGTGGGCTCAGGAGTTGCAGCGTGCTTGGGTTTAGTTGCCTCGGGGCATGTGGGATCTTAGCTCTCTGACCAGGGATCAAACCTGTGTCCCCTTTTAATAAATTACCCTAGGAGAGAAGGGGGCAGGCTGCAAGAGAGTGAATGGTCCTGAGGGGAGCAGAGAAAATCTGGCCCCAGGGAAAGGGCGTGCAAGCTCCCAGGAAAACAGTGGTAATGGGTCCTGGGAACCTCATTGCCTCATCGCCTGGAAGGCAGATTCTTAACCACTGGACCACTAGGGAAGCCCCTCGTGCAACTTTTAAATTCTACTTCACAATATATGTGTGCTATTGAATACAAAAAGCATATTTTCCATACACATCAGCAAGTAAAATTTTTGTTATAAGGAGGCACAGACTGTTCTCGGATGGCTCTTAGTATCTCCTGGCACATTACATACTCCTAAAGTGCTCCTCAGTTTGAAAGCATAAGAAGAAATACAGACATGTAGACTGGGGCTCCATCTTGGGAGTTTGAAAGTTTTGCTGAATCTCTGGACTTTGTTCTGTAGACACTGAGGGTCCAATAAAGCATTTCAAGAAAGAAAGGGAACGGGTCAGTTTTGTCTTAGAGGAATGGTTCTGAATTTCCTTGAACACCATCTATAGTAAGAAATACATATTACATGCCAATTCATATGCATATTATATATTCAGTTCAGTTCAGTCACTCAGTCGTGTCCAACTCTTTGCAACCTCATGAACTGCAGCACACCAGGCCTCCCTGTCCATCACCAGCTCCCGGAGTCCATCCAAACCCACATCCATCAAGTCGGTGATGCCATCCAACCATCTCATCCTCTGTCGTCCCCTTCTCCTCCTGCCCTCAATCTTTTCAGATGAGTCAATTCTTTGCATCAGGTGGCCAAAGTACTGGAGTTCCAGCTTCAACATGAGTCTTTCCAATGAACACCCAGGACTAATCTCCTTTAGGATGGACTGGTTGGATCTCCTTGCAGTCCAAGGGACTCTCAAGAGTCTTCTCCAACACCACGGTTCAAAAGCACCAATTCTTCGGTGCTCAGCTCTCTTTATAGTCCAACTCTAACATCCATACATGACTACTGGAAAAGCCATAGCTTTGTCTAGACTAACCTTTGTTGGCGAAGTAATGTCTCTGCTTTTGAATATGCTATCTAGATTGGTCGTAACTTCCCTTCCAAGGAATAAGCGTCTTTTAATTTCATGGCTGGATCACCATCTGCAGTGATTTTGGAGCCCAGAAAAATAAAGTCAGCCATTGTTTCCACTGTTTCCCCATCTATTTGCCATGAAGTGATGGGACCAGATGCCATGATCTTCGTTTTCTGAATGTTGAGCTTTCAGCCAACTTTTTCACTCTCCTCTTTCACTTTCATCAAGAGGCTCTTTAGTTCTTCTTCACTTTCTGCCATAAGGGTGGTGTCATCTGCATATCTGAGGTTCCTGATATAAATAAAAATTTGATGAAACTTTACTTACCTTTATATTGTCCACCCTAACCTCGTTCATCTAGGAAAAGTTAATGCAATCCACTAAATTGGTTGCACAACCGCTACTGCACTGCACTTCAGGTAACCAGAGAATTTATATACTTCATTAATATTTCAAATGGAACAGAACTGTACTCATTCAGAAAACACTTTAATGCTTCTTCCAGGAGGGTTAGAGAGGTTACTGGGAAGGAAGAGGCAATGAGGTTCCCAGGACCCATCAACCCATTACCACTGTTTCCTGGGAGCCTGCACGCCCTTTCCCTGGGGCCAGATTTTCTCTGCTCCCCTCAGGACCATTCATTCTCTTGCAGCCTGTCCCCTTCTCTCCTAGGATAATTTATTTCAAACAGAACCTTCTCCAATCATCCCACTTGAGAAGGCCCGATAAGTGGGAGAGAGTAATCTCTGTCTTGAACTTTCACCCTCCCCCAGATAGAGAACACCTGAGGGCAGAACGTAGCACGTCGTGATCGGCAGTAGTTTGCTAAGCTGCCGAGACCAAGTGCTGGAGACCCGGTGATTCACACAACAGAAACTGATTTTCCCGCAGCTCTGCAGGCTACCATTCAAGATTAAGATGTCAGCAGGGTTGATTTCTTCTGAGGCCTCTCTCGTTTGCTTGTAGACGGCTAACCTCTCCCTGTGTCTTCATGGGATCTTCCTTCCGTGTGTGTCTCTGTGCTAATCTCTTATAAGGAGACCCAGTTGGACTGAATTAGGGCCCACTCATAAGTCATCAGACACGACTGAGCGACTTCACTTTCACTTTTCATGTTCATGCATTGGAGAAGGAAATGGCAACCCACTCCAGTGTTCTTGCCTGGAGAATCCCAGGGACGGGGGAGCCTTGTGGGCTGCGTCTATGGGGTGGCACAGAGTCGGACACAACTGAAGAGACTTAGCAGCAGCAGCAGCATAAGATGTCATGTGCAAACTGAAGAGACTTAGCAGCAGCAGCAGCATAAGATGTCATGTGCACTTAATTACCTCTTTAAAGACCCAATTTCCAAATACAGTCACATTTTGAGGTACTCGCGTTTAGGACTTCAACATATGAAGGTGAGACAAAATTCAGCCTGTAAAAAATTAATGAAGAGAAATCTCAGTTAAGTAGAGTCGAGAGACCAGAAGGGGGAGCTCTCACGCCCTCGGATGAGCCCAATAGGAAGAAGAAAGACTTCTTCCCTGCTAAGAGCCCAGCCCATGACAGTCAGAACTCACCCGCTGAAAAGCCATGGACTCTCTGCTTACTATGCCTGCTTGCCCCCGCACTTCTTCCCCACCATAAGAGTTCTCTTCTCCATTTTTGTGGGGCACTTGCATGTGAGGCTCACCATGGTTGCACACTGTGAACTGCAACTCATTGTTAATACTAAATAAGCCCATTTTTGCTGCAGAAATAACTAGCAGTCTATTTGTTTTAGGTTAGTCCACAGCACCATTTATGTTTATTTTTTATAAAGGAATCAAATTCAGTCATTTTTATGTTCTACAAAATAAATGCCAAAATACTAGCATTACAAACAACATCACAGCTATTCTCATAATATAATGAGTTCAGTTACTTAATTGTATTTTGGATAGATAGATTTTCCATTTTAGTGCCCCCCCCCCACCCCAGGAGAGTCTTGGAGGCTACCAACTTTACTTTTTAAGAATAAGAAGGTCTTAGTTTTTTATTTTACTTATAAAAAAAGTACTGTATACTTAACTGCTGCCCAACTGTTTCATCTTACCCTTGACTGGATGTCCTCAACACACACACACAAAAAAATGCATGAAAAGCTGGTACATGTTAATTAAAAGATTTCAGTAAAAGAAAAGAGAAAGACAAGAAATCTTTTATTTGGGATTCACTGGGCTGACTGAAAAGAAAAAAATCTGACAAGCCCTTTCTCTCTTTGGGAAGTTCAGCAAGAAGCAAGCCCAGCAGATTGGAATTAGCTCAGAGGAAAAACACAGGCTAAGAACAGTAGCAACGGGACATGAACTCTAGCTAAGCTCTGGTCTGATAAGGCCACTTCTCAGCCAGGAAGCTCCTGTGATTACAGATGGACTGGGTGTCTCCTCCCGGGCCTGTGGTCCACAGACGGGCCTGTAGCACCAGACGGGGCTCTTCCTAGTCTGCATCCCGCAGCGCCAGTCCACAAGCCTCTCCTCCTGCCTCTTTCCTCTCTGTGGAGCTGCGAACACTCCCAGCTTCTGCCTCTGAGCTTCCCATTTAACATTTATTTCAGGAGGCTGCTGCGGGTGGGGGCCAGTGCCCTTGTTTCCAATTGGTTGACTGATTTATCAAACTCTCTAGACTCCCCACTCTATTCTTTGGCCGACTCCTTTTCAGCTCTCTGAATCTGTACTTCATTCTAGAGATGTGGTTGTTCATCAAGATGATCTCTATGATTCCTCTTCACCCTAATGTTATATGAATCTATTCTGCAGTTTCACACTTTCATGCAGATTAAAAAAAAAAAAAAACTCCCATGTACAATTACAAAAGAAACTCAATATAGATACCATTGCCTAACAGATAGGAGGAGAAAAGTACCACCTTTCTTCTTTAAGCTTATTTTAGGTAGAAAATTTAAGCATATCTCATGATTACCTGTGGGTCTTCAACTTGCTCCTTTGTTCTGCCTTGGGCCACTCATTTATAGTGGCAACTCTGAGAGAGTTCACTGCTGGAACTACATGTAACCTGAAACATTCTCCTTCAGTGACACTGGCAGGTTCACCACTAATTATCCAGCTAACTCAGTTCAGTTCACTCACTCAGTCATGTCAGACTCTTTGCAACCCCATGGACAGCAGCATGCCAGACCTCCCTGTCCTTCACCATCTCCTGGAGCTTACTCAAACTCATGTCCATTGAATTGGTGATGCTGTCCAACTATCTCATCCTCTGTTGTCCCCTTCTCCTCCTGTCTTCAATCTTTCCCAGCATCAGGTTTTTTTCCAATGAGTCGGCTCTTCTCATCAGGTGCCCAAAGTATTAAAGCTTCAGCTTCATCATCAGTTCCTCCAATGAATATTTCCTTTGATTGATTGGTTTGATCTCCTTTAGGATTGACTGGTTTGATCTCCTTGCAGTCCAAGGGACTCTCAAGAGTCTTCTCCAGGACCACAGATCAAAAGCATCAATTCTTTGGCACTCAGCCTTCTTTATGGTCCAACTCTCACATCCATATGTGAGAAAAACCATAGCTTTGACTATACGGACCTTAGTTGGCAAAGTGATGTCTCTGCTTTTTAATATGCTGTCTAGGTTTGTCGTCGGGCTAACACACATATAATTCTGAAAAACGTCATCTAAAAAATTCAAAATGACTATCTGTGAGATGGCATTATCAGCAATGCTTTGTTTTTCAAAATTAGAATTGCTAATAAATTATTTTCTAATGCTTTTTTGTATGAAATTAAAAGATGCTTACTCCTTGGAAGGAAAGTCATAACCAACCTATATAGCATATTCCAAAGCAGAGACATTACTTTGCTAACAAAGGTCCGGCTAGTCAAGGCTATGGTTTTTCCAGTAGTCATGTATGGATGTGAGAGTTGGACTGTTAAAAAGGCTGAGTGCCGAAGAATTGATGCTTTTGAACTGTGGTGTTGGAGAAGACTCTTGAGAGTCCCTTGGACTGCAAGGAGATCCAACCAGTCCATTCTGAAGGAAATCAGTCCTGGGTGTTCTTTGGAAGGAACGATGCTAAAGCTGAAACTCCAGTACTTTGGCCACCTCATGCGAAGAGTTGACTCATTGGAAAAGACTCTGATGCTGGGAGGGATTGGGGGCAGGAGGAGAAGGGGACGACAGAGGATGAGATGGCTGGATGGCATCACCGACTCGATGGACATGAGTTTGAGTGAACTCCAGGAGTTGGTGATGGACAGGGAGGCCTGGCATGCTGCAGTTCATGGGGTCGCAGAGAGTCGGACATGACTGAACGACTGAACTGAACTGAACTGATGGATATTTTCTTAAGATAGTTACATTTGCAAAATGGCTTTGTACTGTTTTCTCTTTGCGCCCACTTGTGGCCCACACATGCCTGGCCTCCTCCTCCTTGCTGACTCACAGGCCCAGGCTCTGCCCACACTCACACTCAGTGACCTGGCACCCACTGTCCAGCTCTCCTGTGTTCTCCTACAAGTCCACCCACGCACCTGCTCTCCTTCACACAGGTAGACACATTCATGCTTCCACTGCTCAGCAGCCAAAGCACAAGCATGGCTTAAGGGAGGGGAAGAATAATGTTTCCAATGATCATCATGTTTTATTTAATTAGCAAGCTCTATTCACACATGAATAGTTTACAAACAGTTCTTTGATTCTTAAACTACTCCTCCAAAACCCCCTCATACACGATAATTGGGGTTTTTTATTAAAAAAAAAACCCTACCAAAATATATGTGTATGTTCATGTTGCAATTTTTTTCAGTGACAATATTTGTCCTTATCTTTTGTCCACACTGAAATATTTTACTCACATCTTGAAGTGAATGGGTATACCAATGAGACAGTGGCTTGTTGGGATGGTTATTTGTAATGCCAGTACCTGAGCTAAAGCTGGAATCAACAGGCTGCCTGACAAGATTAATTGGCTGTGGATCATGCCAGAGCAACTCCAGAGCCAACGCCAGAAACAAGGGTCAGCCCACTCATTAAAAGCCTGCCAAGGCATACTCTTGGGGAGGCAGGCCCCAGAGGAGGCGAGGAGGCCAGCCTGTACTCCCTGTGTGTATTTATAAGGCTACTAGAAAGGCCTTCCTCAAATCATCCTCACCCCGGTGTTGCCATGTCTACAATCCCAGCATTAGAGAGTCATTCCTGAAGCTTCTCAGGATTTAAAGTATGAAGAATTAGAAAGAGGCTGTTGGAGTTTCTTCCCATTTGTGGCAACTACTTTTATCTTTCCAAGGAGCTCAGATTATATGCCACATGGTGTGAACAGAATCTATTCTGCAATATTACAAATCCACTCTTTAATAGGAAATATGAGCATTAGGGTGGATTTTAAGAAGCACACAATTGAATTTGTGTTGATATTTTTTGGTTTTGGTTCGTTGTTTGGCTATCTCTATATTAAGTTGAAGTGCACTCCTTGAAGGAAGGCTAGGACCATTTCTCTTTCTTATTTATATTTCTGAGCTGTTGTTCAGTCGCTAAGCCATGTCTGACTCTTTGCGACCCCATGGACTGCAACACACCAGGCTTCCCTGTCCTTCACTATCTCCCTGGGTTTGCTCAAACTCATGTCTATTGAATCAGTGATGCCATCCAACCATCTCAACCTCTTTTGCCTCCTTCTCCTCTTGCCCTCAGTCTGTCCCAGCATCAGGGTCTTTTCCAATGAGTTGGTTCTTTGCATCAGGTGGCCAAAGTACCATGCCTAATAAGGCTGGAAAATTGCTGCCTATCCCTGGTAATTTCTCTTATCAATACTAAACCTTTAGAGCCAATTTTATTTTACTTTTCATCCACCATTATTTTACTCTTTATGTTGAATATAACTACTTTTTTCCTTTAAATTTCCACAATGTTGGGTCTACTGTCTAACATATCTAATCACTTTCTCTCTTGTATCATATTTAATCTTAGAGCTCATCATGGCTCATAAGGACTTTTAAGTTAATCTCTATATGATTTATACATCCTATGCAAAGATCCCTACATAAAAAAAACTCCTCACGTAGAAAGACGCAAGCAAAGTATGAAAAGCAAGAAATAAATGTCTCCTGGGCCACCCCACAGCGATCTGACTGCCACAATGTTGTTTCCAGCTGTGAGGTTCCAGCTAAAGATGGTAAAAGGAACACAGCACATTATCTCTTCTCAGCAGAAATCAGAAGAGGGGTTATAAATAGATGCAAGATTTCAATAAATATTTGGTGGAAAGAGGATGGAGGAAATTTAACTGGCCCAATGGGAAAGGAAGTCACAGTCTAAAGTATGTGTACTTGGGGATGCTGAAGATAAGCAAGATATTTCACCATGAAGAACCTGAAGGAGGCTCAGGACTTGCAGTCACCACATTTGGCAGAAAGTAAGGGTAAGGTGTGGGATGTAAAGCGGAAGTTGAAACCTTATATATGGGTCAGTCACCTACTCTTACAACCCCAGGCAGAGAAAATCAGGAGCCAAGCTACTCCTTCCTTCTTCAAGGAGGAAACTGAAGTCACTCAGTTGTGTCCCATTCTTAGCAACCCCATGGACTGTAGCCTACCAGGCTCCTCTGTCCATGGAATTTTCCAGGCAAGAATACTGGAGTGGGGTGCCATTTCCTTCTCCAGGAGATCTTCCTGACCCAGAAACTGAACCCAGGTCTCTGGCACTGTAGGCAGACGCTTTACCATCTGAGCCACCAGGGAAGTTGAGGAGGAGGAGGGATTTATTTCCTGGAGACACTCAGTAGGAAAGGCCTGGGCATCAGAGAAATCAGGTCTCTAGAAGACATGGGTAAGGCATGGGGATGTAAACAGCCAAGTGAACTGGAGGCCTGCACTGGGAATGGCTGGATCACCTGTCCCTCTCCACTGCCGTATCATCAAAGCACTGTTAATCAGGAAACTAACCCTGAGGCCAGGCTTCTTCAAACTGTGGGTTAGGAAATCAGTTTAATGGGTCATAATAAACACTGTCATTGGTTGGGCTCCCCAGGAAGCAGATTCTGAGACAGACTGAGAGTTTAGAACATTCATTGTATGCTAAGTCGTTTCAATCATGTCCCACTCTTTGCAACCCTATGGACTGTAGCCCATCAGGCTCCTCTGTCCATGGGATTCTCCAGGCAAGAATACAGGAGTCTGTTGCCATACCCTCCTCCAGGGTATCTTCCTGACCCAGGTATGGAACCTGGGTCTCTTACATGTTTCCTGCATTGGCAAGCAGGTTCTTTACTACTATTGACACCTGGGAAGCCCAAGAATATTCATCAGGGAGAGACTTTGGGATCAGAACTTGTAGAAGGAAACAAGAACTAGACAAAAGGGAAAGTAGGGCTGTGATTCAAGGTCCAGTGACTACTTCAGCCAAGCCCACAGGGGACACAGAAGCTAAAACAGCTCCTCAGAATTGTCCCCAGTCAGGCCAAAGTGGCCAGCCTTTATCCCCTTTATCCTTGATTGGGAGACTAGGTCTTTAAAGAGGCGAGTAAGTTCAACTGAGGCCCTCAGGGCAGAGCCCTAATTCCATGTGACTGGCGTCCTTACAAGAAGAGAAGGAAACATCTGGGGGTTGCTCAGAGAAGAGGCCGCGTGAGGCCACAGCGAGAAAGCGGCCATCTGCAAGCTAAGGACAGAGGCCTCAGGAGACAAGATCCCACACGCAGTGCGGTGCGTCCAAACAATAAAAGTAAGGAAAGGAATTCCCTGCTGGTCCAGTGGTTAAAGCTCCGTGTTTCCACTGCGGGGGCACGGATTCAATCCCTGGTCGCGGTGCTGATATCCCTCATGTCACACAGTGCAGCCAAAAAGAGAGAACAAAATGCTTACATCTTCACCCTAGAAGGCTGAGAAAATACATTTCTGTTGTTTAAGTCACCCAGTCTACGGTATTTTATTATGGTAGCCCTAGAAAATTAATATATTCCTCCCTTATTGGACGTATGACCTTGCGCATGTCAACTCTTTGAACCGAGGGAATCCCTGGAGGGGCTGACAGCTCAAGCCTGCCCACCAGCAGTCCTCAGCGACTGGGGCAACCAGGCTGTCACTGCAGAGGATATGACTGGTAAAACACAAGGTCTGTCACAAACATTCAAGAAAATAAAATTCAACAGACTAAACAGAAAATATCAGAGTGCATGTAGAAGAGATAAATATTGTTTCATGAAACTTTTCTGCATAAACACACACACATATATATATACACATATATATACGTATATACACACACACACGTGGGCATGCCTTGTATAAATGTACATATATATATGTGAACTAACATGATGAAAAATGATTTCTTTTTGCCAAAAATGTTTATAAGTCACTTCCTGAGGCAAGAAATTACAGGAATGTTTTTCTGAAAAAAGCTAAACAGACCCAGAGAAGTGTTGAAGTCCTTTAATGGACCAGAACCTGGTGGTCTGGAGTCGACCGATAAGAAAGTAAAGCAGAGAGAAAGAGGCTGATATTCCTTGGTTTACACAGGAAGCCAATAAAGCCCCTGGCATGGGGCTTGCTCTGTTCACGGAGGCCTCAGGCGCCCTCTCGATGGGGTGAAGGTGCAGAGCACCTTCTAGAGAGGGTTTTAGAAGCCAGGGCAGGAAAGTGAACTCAGAGAGCCTGCAGAGAAATAGCCTGAGAGAGAGAGAGAAAGAAAGAGAAAGACACGGGGACCAGAGCTCTGATGGAGCAAAGGTGTTTTAATCAACATGGTGTGGGCATATATACTGTAGTTATTTTCAGCAAAGATAAAGATTAAAATTCCAGACTTAACAAACATAGGCGATCCATATTAAAGAGAGAGAGAGAGTTGTAAATAATCACTTTTACCATATGGTTCACAAGAAGGAAGAGGGTACTTATAACCGTATAGAAAAACTAATGAAGGAAATGCCTGGATTCCTCAGCCCTGGGAGAGGCTTGCCTCTCCTCTTAATTCCTGAATATTCAGGAATTAATAAGGAACAGAGGATTCCTGACAGATCCAAAACAGTACACAGAAAGCCTCCTGTTAAATGCTTCCTGACAGAGAAAAAACAAAATGTTTTCTCTACCATCCAAAAGTGAACTGCTGCTGCTGCTGTTAAGTCGCGTCAGTCGTGTCCAACTCTGTGCGACCCCCCATAGACGGCAGCCCACCAGGCTCCGCTGTCCCTGGGATTCTCCAGGCAAGAATACCGGAGTGGGCTGCCATTTTCTCCTCCAGTGCATGAAAGTGAAACATGAAAGTGAAGTCGCTCAGTCGTGTCCGACTCCCAGCGACCGCATGGACTGTAGTCCACCAGGCTCCTCTGTCCATGGGATTTCCCAGGCAAGAGTACTAGAGTGGGGTGCCATTGCCTTCTCCGAAAAGTGAACTATCACCCTATAAACCCCATCCACACACACAGAGTTCCTCATTAGAGCAATACCAAAGAATGTTCAAACTGCTGTAAAACTGTGCTCTTTTCACACGCTAGCAAGGTTATGTTCAAAATCCTACAACGTAGGCTTCAACAGTACATGAACCGAGAACTTCCAGATGTACAAGCTAGATTTGGAAAAGGATTTGGAAAAGACCAAATTGCCAACATTCAATGGATCATGGAGAAAGCAAGGGAATTCCAGAAAACCATATACTTCTGCTTCGTTGACTATGCTAAAGCCTTTGACTGTGTGGATCACAACGAACTGTGGAAAATTCTTAGAGAGATGGGAATATCAGACCAGCTTAGCTGTCTCCTGAGAAACCTGTATGCAAGTCAAGAAGCAACAGTTAGAACTGGATTTAGAACAACAGACTGGTTCAAAATTGGGAAAGGAGTACTTCAAGGCTATATACTGTCACTCTGTTTATTTAACTTATATGCTGAGTACACCATGCGAAATGCTAGGCTGGATGAATCACAAGCTGGAATCAAGATTGCCAGGAGAAATATTGACAACCTCAGATATGCAGATGATACCACTCTAATGGCAGAAAGCGAAGAGGAACTAAAGAGCCTCTTGAGGAGGGTGAAAGAGGAGAGTGAAAAAGCTGGCTTAAAACTCAACATTCAAAAAGCTAACATCATGGCATTTGGTCTCATTGTGCCCGTGTGCTTAGTCGCTCAGTCACGTCCAGCTGTTTGCGACCATTTGGCCTGTAGCCCACAAGGCTCCTCTGTCCATGGAATTTTTCAGGCAAGAATACTGGAGTGGGTTGCCATTTTCCTCCTCCAGGGGATCTTCCCAACCCAGGAATAGAACGTATGTCTCCTGTGCCTCCTGAATTGCAGGCAGATTCTTTACCCACTGAACCATCAGGGAAACCCCATTTGCCATGCCTTTTCATGGCAAATAGAAAAGTAAAAAGTGAAAGCAATGACAGAGTTTCTTTTCTTGGACTCCAAAAGCACTGTGGACAGTGACTGCAACCATGAAATTAAAAGACATTTGCTCCTTGGAAGGAAAGTTATGACAAATCTAGACTGTATTGAAAAGCAGAGACATCACCTTGCTGACAAAGGTTCTTACAATCAAAGCTATGGTTTTTCCAGCAGTCACGTATGGATGTGAGAGTTGGTCCATAAGAAAGGCTGAGTGCCAAAGAATCGATGCTTTCGAATTGTGGTGCTGGAGAAGCCTCTTGAGAGTCCTTTGGACTGCAAGGAGATCCAACCAGTCCATTCTAAAGGAGATCAACCCTGAGTATTCATTGGAAGAACGGATGCTGAAGCTGAAACTCCAATACTTTGGTCACTTGATGAGAAGAGCTGACTTTTTGGAAAAGACCCTGATGCTGGGAAAGACTGAAGGCAAAAGAAGGGGCCGGCAGCAGATGAGATGGTTAGATAGCGTCACTGACTTGATGGACATGAATTTGAGCAAGCTCCAGGAGACAGTGCAGGACAGGGGAGCCTGGCGTGCTGCAGTCCATGGAGTCACAAAGAGTCAGACACACTCGTTATATAAACACTGAATAGTGATATAACTATATTGGGAGAATTAGAGGAGGGTATAAGAGGCCAAATCCACATCTGCTATGGAAAAGAGTAATAGATAACACCCGGAACTTTGAAAAATCAAGAAACAGCATTAGAAATGTGGAGATAAATACCAGAAGAAACGGCTGAGAGTGAGTGTGGTTGCTCTGGGGATGGAATTAGAACTAGAACTTGCAGACGATTCAGGGAAAGGTGATCTCTTTTTCTTTTAGGCATTGAAGAGAGATTTGGCTTTTTAAACTCTGTACGCTTGTAACTTAGATGAAAATAATATAAACAATTTCAGAAAGAAAAATAATATATGCATATTATTTTTGAGTTATGGAGGCAACCATTTTAAAAAGCTCTAGGGAGTCACAGGGATGTAATGAATACGTAGGGAATACAGTTAGTAAGAGTTTAACAACTTTGGTGATGGATGGTAACTGGACTTACTGTGGCAATTATTTTGTAATGTACAAAGTATGAAATTATTATGTTGTATACCTGAAACTAATATTGTATGTTAAGTATAACTTAATAAATAAAAACTAAAGGGAAAGTCTGAAAGTTTTTTCCGGGGGACTGGGGGGGATGATAGAACCGGAGTTGATTTTCGCTATTAAAACAATTTGATTTTGTAGACTTGTGACAATATTACATTGAATAAAATTTTTAAATAAAAATAAAACAATTAATTTGCAGGAATGAATTCAGGCATGCAGACGCTTAGGAAGGGCTTTGATTCCTAAGCCTTGCTGCTTGCAGATTCCTCATCTTTGAAATCTTTCACATCTTCTTTACACAGTGTAAGCAGCTCATGAGAAAACATATATGGAAGCTCCTGGTGGATTGAAAATGATCAATAAAGGTTCCCTTCTTTCCTCTCATAGATGAAGAACTCAGGCACTAGTGTTCAGGAGCATAAACTCTTTGAAACGCCTCTTTGCTTGACTCACAAGGACCCTCCCAGTACACTTTGGATATAAAAGGAATACCTAGCATGAACATATATAATGAAGTCATTAAAAAATATCCCATGTGAAATAAGAAATACCCTTTGTGTAATCTGGCTAGCTTTGCAATGAATCTATTTTTTTCAACAATAATGTGCAATACACACTTTACTTACATGACTTTTCTCAAGCCTTACTGATTTTTGAAAAAGTTCCAGATCCAAATTTTATCTAATAGTAATTAGAGCCAATTTATCCATTGTGGTTTCCCATTAAAGCTCAGCTTTAATGCTTAGGAAGGGGGGTTGAGAAATTGATCCCTGCATTGCTTAGGGTAGGCAGGCACCCTGAATTACTAGCCTCTGGACAGGAATAGCCTGTTTTATGCAGATCTGAATGCTGATTATAATTTTTCTTTGAGTGCCCTGTCATGAAAAAGGTTGGGAAGCATTTCCTTAACAGGTGCCATAAAAATCCACTGTAAAGACTGGCAGCTCTTTAAAGTCTGAAGAAAGTTGCTTCCAACCCTCTTACATTGTTGGTGGGAATGCAAACTAGTACAGCCACTATGGAGAACAGTGTGGAGATTCCTTAAAAAACTGGAAATAGAACTGCCTTATGATCCAGCAATCCCACTGCTGGGCATACACACTGAGGAAACCAGAATTGAAAGAGACACGTGTACCCCAATGTTCATCGCAGCACAGTTTATAATAGCCAGGACATGGAAACAACCTAGATGTCCATCAGCAGATGAATGGATAAGAAAGCTGTGGTACATCAGTTCTAATGAGGTGGATGAAACTGGAGTCTATTATACAGAGTGAAGTAAGCCAGAAAGAAAAATACCAATACAGTATACTAACGCATATATATGGAATTTAGAAAGATGGTAACAATAACCCTGTGTACGAGACAGCAAAAGAGACACTGATGTATAGAACAGTCTTTTGGACTCTGTGGGAGAGGGAGAGGGTGGGATGATTTGGGAGAATGGCATTGAAATATGTATAATATCATATATGAAACGAGTCGCCAGTCCAGGTTCGATGCATTATACTGGATGCTTGGGGCTGGAGCACTGGGATGACCCAGAGGGATGGTATGGGGAGGGAGGAGGGTGGAGGGTTCAGGATGGGGAACACACGTATACCTGTGGCAGATTCATTTTGATATATGGCAAAACCAATACAATATTGTAAAGTTAAATAAAATTAAATTTAAAAAAAAAAGAATAGTTTAATTTGCATGACTTCAGATGGTTTTCAATGTCTTCCACATCTGACTGGAAATTATGTAGCATTAGGTTTATGTATCGGAGAAGGCAATGGCACCCCACTCCAGTACTCTTGCCTGGAAAATCCCATGGACGGAGGAGCCTGGTAGGCTGTAGTCCATGGGGTAGCTGAGGGTCGGACACAACTGAGTGACGTCACTTTCACTTTTCACTTTCATGCATTGGAGAAGGAAATGGCAACCCACTCCAGTGTTCTTGCCTGGAGAATCCCAGGGACAGAGGAGCCTGGTGGGCTGCCGTCTATGGGGTCACACAGAGTCGGACACAACTGAAGCGACTTAGCAGCAGCAGCAGCAGGTTTATGTATGATTTTGAATCATTAAGCTACAAGTAACTTAATAGAGACCCCAAGATAGTTGTTTAAACAATCAGATTACTCCCTCTTGCAAAAAGAATTCTGGAGAAAGTAACCCAAGGCTAGCATGGTGGCTTCATAATAATCAAGGATCCTGCTGCTTTATTGCTAAGGCTCAGGGAATGAAAGCCAGAACACCCACACCTCAAAGAGCAGGATGGAGGCGGGAACGGGTGTGCCCTTTATCTCTTAGGAAGACTTGGTAGAAATCACTGTCCTATCCCCATTTAAGTCTACTTATGCGGAATGCAGTCACATGACCAATAGCTGGAAACTCAGTAGCAAGTTATGATCTTTTAGGCAGGTGACACGATGTCTAGCTTGAGCTAGGAGTTTCATTAATCTGACAGAGGAGAATGAGTATTTGGTAGGGAAACAGCAGTCTTTACAACATGCTTTTAGTAATTGCTGTGTAATTCATTTCAAACAAAAGCAATCTGTCAATTCATTATTTCATATATACTGCCAGAAAAGATGACATAATATGTATTAAGGAAGACTAATTAGCAAGTTCATTAATTGAAGTTTTGATTATATATTTTTGTTGGATTTAATAATTCAATGATTAAGGGAGTGTAGCTAGGAGGTAAAACAGATTCTGAAGCAACTGCTTGACTTCCGTCTATTAGTTGTGTGAACTTGAGAAAATTGCTTCAGTGCTCTGTGACTTAGTCTCCTTTTCTGTAAAGTGGAGATAAAAATAATCATACCTATTTAATAGGAATTTGGAAGAATTAATGAGTTAAAATATATAATGTACTTGGAATAGTAAGTGATTAGTAAATGATAGCTATCAATATATCTTTAGCTTTGTTTGTTTTACCTGCTAAGTGGTGTCCTACTCTTTTTCGACCCCCTGGACTGTAGCCTGCCAGGCTCCTCTGTCCATGGGATTTCCCAGGCAAGAATACCAGGTTGGGTTGCCATTTCTTTCTCCAGGGGATATTCCCCACCCAGGAGTAGAACCCATGTCTCCTGCATGGGCAGGCAGATTCTTTACTACTGAGCCACCTGAGAAGCCCAACATATCTTCAGCTTAAATTAAAATCTTTTCCTTTAAAACCAGAGGTAACTGTGACAATCTTCTTTATTAAAGAATTTTGGGGGTTCCCTGGTGGCTCAGTGGTAAAGAATCTACCTGCCAATGCAGGAGACATGGGTCTAATCCCTGGTCTGGGAAGATCCCACATGCCACGGAGCAACGAAGCCTATGCGCCACAACTTCTGAGCCTGTGCTCTAGAGCCCCAGAGTCTCAACTACTGAAGCCATGCACCCTAGAGCCCCCGCTCTGCAACAAGAGAAGCCAGCACAACAGGCCCACCTACCACAACCAGAGAGGAGCCCCTGCTCACCGCAACTAGAGAAAACCTGTGTGTAGCAACGAAGACCCAGCACTGCCAAAAATAAATACATAAATACAATTTTAAAAAAGAATTCTTCCAGATATGTAAAATTTGCCAGTTTTTGCATTGGTAAGAGAAAGAGAGAGTGAAGTCGCTCAGTCATGTCCGACTCTTTGCGACCCCATGGACTGTGCCCACCAGGCTCCTCCATCCATTGGTAGATAACTTAAAAATGCCGATCCCTGAAGACAAACCACAGGGCTTTGAACTAATTAATGTTATGTTCCACAGTAGCATTATGAAAGGAAAGGCAACATAGTAAGACTGAGCAGTAACTAGCTTGTCTCTTTTTCCCTCCCCTTCTCCCACTTTCTCCCTTAATAACCTGTACTGATGATATCACCGCCTCTCTTCTCCCCGCCACAGCCTGACAGTCTCACGTTGCCCCAGGGCAGCACAGATTCTGGGTATCTTTACCCCTAACACTGCGGCATGCCTTCTGCATCCATCGTCCTTTCCAGTCATGTTCCTAATCATTTCTGGTGGTTCAAAATTATAAACTGCCCAGACGGGAGCAATAACGTCATTTACATGCATGCTAAGCTGCTACAGTCGTGTCCAGCTCTTTACGACTCCATGGGATTTTCCAGGCAAGCATACTGGGGTGGGTTGCCATTTCCTTCTCCAGGGGATCTCCCCTGATCCGGGACTATTGCTGTCTATTATGTCTCCTGCATTGGCGGGTGGGTTCTTTTCCACTAGCGCCGCCAGGGAAGCCACGAGAAGCCAGCTGAAACGTGTTTTAGGTTTTCCTCGAACAGCTCCACAAATATGAGACCCATTTTCCTTTTAGAAAGACAAAATTTAAGTTTTGACTACTAATGACACTAAGACTATAGCTAAAACACTTTCTTACCTTCTAAAAATAACAAAAATTATATTAAAGAAGTTTTCAGTTCAGCCTGACTCTTTGCGACCCCATGGACTGCAGCACGCCAGGCCTCCCTGTCCATCACCAACTCCTGGAGTTTACCCAAACTCATGTCCATTGAGTCGGTGATGCCATCCAACCATCTCATCCTCTGGCGTCCCCTTCTCCTCCTGCCCTCAATCTTTCCCAGCATCAGGGTCTTTTCAAATGAGTCGGTTCTTCACATCAGGTGGCCAAAGTACTGGAGTTTCAGCTTCAGCATCAGTCCTTCCAATGAATATTCAAGACTTATTTCCTTTAGGATGGACTGGTTGGATCTCCTTGCAGTTGGAGGGACTCTCAAGAGTCTTCTCCAATACCACAGTTTAAAAACATCAATTCTTCGGCGCTCAGCTTTGTTTATAGTCCAACTCTCACATCCATACATGACTACCGGAAAAAACCATAGCTTTGACAAGAAGGACCTTTGTTGGCAAAGGACTGTCTGCTTTTTAATATGCTGTAAATTATATTAAAGAAGTTTTATAAAAAATAAAAAATTCCTATTTCCATTAATGTGTTACTTTCATTTTTGAACCTAAGGCAATTGCTTTAGTTGTCACCATTTCCTTCCTAGAGGGGGGTTAATAAGGGATGGAGAACATTTCTAGTCAAAACTGGGGAGTGTACACATATCCTCGGCTTATGCTCTGTTGGTAAGGACCTAGTCACGGGGCAAGACCTAGATTCAAAGGAGGCTGGGAAATGTCCTCCGTGGCTGGGACCAGCTAAAACTGGAGGTGGGGTTTCTTTTACCAGAAGGAGGAAAGAGAGAACAAATGAGGAGTGTGTAGCTTTGCCACACAAATGTGTCACAGAGTTGTGATACAGTAAAAGCCATTTTACTTTGCTTTTTACTTAACATTATGTCAATCAAAAGCTTTTACCCCATGTTATTACATGGTCTTCAAAATTATAAAGCAACAGCTTTATCATGATTACTGTGTGTATAATCAATAATGCTTTGACTCTTCCTATTATTGAGAATGTAGATTCTGTCCAGTTCTTTACAATGTCACAAAAGATTTTTCCATAAGTGTATATTTTTTTAATCTTCCTGGAACAACTCCCTTAGGAAAATTCCCAGAACTGGGAATACTAGGTCAAAGGGTATGTGAACAGTGTATGATTCTTAATGTTTTTGTTCCAAATTGGTTTCTAAGAAGGCTGTATCAATTTGTTCCCAAAGGAAATGTGCATATTTTTCTATGAGGGTGGGGAGGAAGACATATTCACATATCCTTGTAGGTAGAATATTTTCAGTTTTCAGGGTCCGGGTGGAGTGATCAGGAAACACAAGACTTGGGTTTGAATCTCTTATTCTGCCACTTCCTAGTTAAACAGCTGTAGGCAAGTTCCTTGTGCCTCAATTCCTTATTTTAAAATTGACGATAAAAAAAATTCCTCATAAGATTGTGATTCTTGATAAATATTGTTTTTTTTAAGATTGTTGACAGATATTATTTTACCATCTGCTACACACAGGGTAAAAATGCAATTTCCTGCTCCACTGAAGAGAGATATAGCCATGTGACTTTCTTTAGCCAGTGAAATGGAAGCAAAAGTAACAAGTGTCATCTCCAGGCATACATTTCAAGGACCTGTGTGTTATATGCCACGTTCTTTTTTGCCTTTGCCATATGATTGGAAATACTTCAGATCATCTGTTGTCATTTAGTTGCTAAGCCATGTCTGACTCTTTTGCGACCCCATGGACTGTAGCCCACCCAGCTCCTCTGATAATCGGATTTCCCAGGCAAGAATACTGGACTGGGCTGTCATTTTCTTCTCCAGGGGATCTTCCCAGCCCAGGGATCGAACCCACATCTCCTGCACTGCAGGTGGATTATTTATCTCCGATCATACCAGCTCTTCAAGTGAGTCCTAGACTAAGGGTGGCACGGAGCAAAGCCTGAAGCCAATCTGTGATGGATTCGTGAACTTAGTAAGAAATAAGTCTTTGAGTGTTTTTTAAGCCACTGACACTTTGACATTGTCTGTTATTGCAGTATAACCAAGCCTATTCTGACTGCTGCACATTTTCTCAGGATTAATAAAATAACATGAATGAGATGTTGGGCCCATGATAGGCATTCAATATATGTCCTTTATAATAATAATTACTACCCTCTATTCAATAATTCAATGCCCTCTATTTGCCAGGCAATTTTACACATTATCTCTAATCTTCAGAATAACCCTGCATATTATAAAAGCCTCCATTATAAAGGAGAAAAACAAAGCTTGGAACGGTTAGTATTTTGCCTAACATCATCCAGCTAGAAAGCTGCAGAGCTGGGATTCAAATCTGGCGTGTTTCCTTCCATCTTTTTTTCTTTGCCTTTGGAAGTCTATGGCACAATTTTTAAACTACTTACATCATTATGTGAATTTTCTTTTTACTTTTGTTTTCTAAATTTTATATTTAATCCTGCAACAAAACTTCTATTGTCTTAAACTTATTGAAAGATACACAGAAATTGAATCAAAGATACAGTAGCTTGCTATTCAAGCCCCTGTTTGTTCCACAGAAGAAACAATATGAACTCAGATACCTTCTACGGTTTTCCTGACAGAAGTTAAGATTTATATACTTATAAAAAGAAAAAAATGGTTTCACCAGTATCCTATTTCCACGGTAGGAACAAAGATGTAGATAGAGAATGGAAGGGAAGGGGCGGGCGGGACGCACTGGGAGAGCGGCGCTGACGTACATACATCACCGTGTGTAACACAAGTGCTGCTGGGAAGCTGCCATATCGCACACGGAGCTCAGCTCGGCGCTCTGTGATGACTTTGGGGGCGGGAGTGCGCGGGGGGGGGGGGGGGGGGCGGGAGTGCGCGGGGGGGGGGGGGCGGGAGTGCGGGGGGGGGGCGGGAGTGCGGTGCGGGGGGGGGGGCGGGAGTGCGGGGCGGGGGGGGGGGGCCGGAGTGCGGTGGGGGGGCGGGAGTGCGGGGGGGGGCGGGAGTGCGGGGGGGGGGGCGGGAGTGCGGGGGGGGGGCGGGAGTGAGGCGTATGTGTATTCACTTCGTTGTACAGCAGAAAATAACACATCATCGTAAAGCAACTATACTCCTATTAAAAATAAGAAAGAAAAGAATGGTTTCAAAATTGGAGTGGAATGAGTCAGATTGGAATGAGTTGGATTAAATTCTCAAACCAAACACTTACTGACTCTCTTTCTGTCTTTTAACAATTAAGATACAATTCACATACCATTCAACTCAACCATACCATTCAACTCAACCATTTAAAGTTACAATTCAGTGGCTTTTAAAACTGTCACAGAGTTGTGTTATCTATCAACCCCATCAATTTTAGACAACTTTCATTACCTCAAAGAGAAATCCCACACCTCTCAGCCATCACTCGAATCTCTCCATCCACCCCACCTCACCCTCTAGCCCCAGACAATTAGGAATTTACTTTCAGGACTCTGGCTCTTTTTACAGTGCTTCCCAGAATTTCAATTCCCCTCCATCCCCCAAAAATGGTTTGCCGTACCGTCTTACCACTCTAGCCTCACACCTAACCCGGCAAAGCTTTGTTCGATTATTTTTAAATTGAAGCTTCAGTTCTTAGACTTTTTGTTTGTATCGGTCATTAAAGTCCTGCTAGGTATCCAGAGTTCTATTTATCTTAGCTGTACAGACTCTTTCAGAGGTTTGATGTGCTGCTTCAGATGCATCTCCTGTGATCAACAGTGGATCACATGAAGTGAAAGGCAAATCTTTCTGCTTTATGTAGAAACATTTCCAATAGGAAGCTCTGCTATCTCTAATAAATATTGCTGAAGACAGAAAAACAAAACAAAACACCAAAGCTTAAATTCTAAAGTATCTGGTGTAAGAAACTAAAATTCTCTTTTCTTTGCTGTTATTGATCAGTTGCTGAGTTGTGTCAGACTCTTTGAGACCTCATGGACTGCAACACACCAGGCTTCCCTGTCCTTCACCATCTGCTGGAGCTTGCTCAAACTCATGTCCATTGAGTCAATGATGCCATTCAAGCATCTCATCCTCTGTTGCCCCCTTCTCCTCCTGCCCTCAATGTTTCCCAGCATCAGGGTCTTTTCTAATGAGTTGGCTCTTTGCATGAGGTGGCCAAAGAATTGGAGCTTCAGCTTCAGCATCAGTCCTTCCAGTGATTATTCAGAGTGATTTCCTTTAGGAGTGACTGGTTTGATCTCCTTGCAGTCCAAGGAACTTTTTACTTACTCTACTAAAAACTTAGAATTTCCTTGTGATATATTACTAAAGATTCACAAAATATACAGTTTTTTAAAAAGCTCTCATCTGTTCGTGACCTGATCATCTAGTCCGTAGAACTTTCAAAACTTTTTCTTCTCTTTCGTTATTCCCTTATGATCCATTTCACAGTTTGTAAATACCTCTAACTCGTGATATAAGGTGGTCAAGTGGGTGAGATGAAATTAAAATTGCTCTCTTATGATTCTTATTTTTTAAAAGTGTTGGTTAGGAAAAGGCAGACATTGACATTAATGGTTAAAAAGACTACAGTAGTCCCCTCTGACCCACGGTTATGTTTTCTGTGGTTACCCATAGTCAACCAAGGTACAAAAACATTAAATGGCAAACTCCAGAAATAAACAACTCATACGCTTTAAATTGTGTGCCACTCTGAGCAGAGTGACAGTCTCTTGTCATCCAGCTGCATCCTGCCCGGGATGTGAATCATCCCTTTGTTCAGCCCGTCCCTCCTGCTTGTCACGGAGAGGCCACCTGGGTGATCAGACCAACAGCGGTGGCTGTTCTGCGGCTGTGCCCCTGTGCAAGTAACCCTTAGTATACTTGATGGCCCCAAGGCGCAAAAGCAGTGATGCCCGCAATTCGAGTATACCGAAGCCAGAGAGTGCTTCTTTTAAGTGAAAAAGTGAGAGTTCTTGACTTAATAAGGAAAGAACACAATCATATGCAAAGGGTCCCAACACGTACGGTAAGAATGAACCTTCCACCTGTGAGATTGTAAAGCAGGAAAAAGAATTTCATGCTAGTTTTGTGGTGGCACCTCAAACTGCAAAAGTTATAGCCATAGTACCTGATAAGTACTCAGTGAAGACAGAAAAGCCTTAGCTATTTTGAGAGGGAGACCACATTCACACAACTTTCACTAAAATATACTATTGTAACTGTTCTATTATTAAATCATCTCTAATTTCTTACTGTGCCCAGTTTATAAATGTAACTCTTTTATCAGTATTAAATTAATAAATATAGATATTAAATAAAGCAGGAAGCAAAAAAATGCACCAAAGCATTAAGAGGATGGGAGAGATGAACTGTTCCCTTGGAGGGAAGAAATTAAGGAAACGTTGAATGCTTGTATACCCATGAAAACAGTGTCTCTGCGATGGACTGAATTGCGGATGAGTTAACCAGTTTGCGGGGTCTGGTTCTAGTCTCTACTTGTGCTCTGCTGAGCTGTTTTCCGCGTGTTTTGGATACATGTGGCGATAGCAACCTGTTAAGTCTCTGGTAAAACCCAGTCCAAAGATATGCGAAGCCTGGACATGTGGAGCTGAATAAGCATGTATTAAAGCCATGAACTGTATTAACCTTATGGGGCAGTTATGGCAACGGGAAAAACAGTGTTGGTGAATAAGAGCGCTTAAAGGGCGACGGCTTAACGTAAGGAAACAGCAGGCACTGTGAAAGTTCAGAGGGCATGACATGCCTTTCTTTGACTCCAGGAGCTGCAAGTTCTACTTCTCCCCCGCCCCCCACCCCATATACAACTGCACTATTCTCATGAAGCTTACCTTCAGCAAATATTTATTCAACAACTATAAAATGACATGTGACTCGGTGGCTGGAACAGTGAGGGGTGTGTAAACGACAGGACCCCAGGAGTGTGTGGGAAAGCACAGATGATGCTTATGAAGCAATGAGTCCAGTGTGTAGACTACTATATTGGTGGGGAAAATGGAAGAAGAGCGTGGGACTCAAATCAGTAGGTTCTTGAATACCAAATTTATGTTAGGACTTTATTCTTTGGAAAACACAAGCTCATAATTTTTTTCCTTTTAATGTGAAAAGAAAGTGATCAAAGCTGTTTCTGGCTATTTATTCACATTTTTTTGTCCTATTGATATCTTTTTTTAGACAGTAAATTTTCAGTGAACAAAAACAATATCTATTTTACTTGCTTGTTTAATGTCTAATGCAATTTGGTAGGCTATTGCTTAATATTTAGTTGATGTAAACACCGGCTGTTATTAAAAATTCAAGAGTTCTTAGTATAGAAGGAATAAAGGATGCCCATTGTTCTTAAGATTTATTTAGCTAAACTATCATCTGCCTCACCAGGAAAAATAAGAAACCGAAGCAACTGTGGCAAATCATTTGCCCAAGAATGCCACTTTAAAATCCTAGTGAAGATATCAGGTACTACAGCATAGAAGTTCTGTAAACTGATACATGCTGTATTTCATTGATTTCAGCATTTTTTTTTCAGTATTATAACTGTAGGTAGATTCCAGAAGACTCGCATATATTTAAATTATCTAAAGATCTGGTTAAACATGATCAAACTAACTCCCCTCTTTCATTGCCCTCTGTAGGGTCTCCTACCCTGAGTGATTGGTTATAATGGACAGGATGTGACAGATGCCACCCCCGGGCCCCATAAGGTAAGGCATCTGAAGGAGGGTCGGAAAAGCCTGTGACAGAGTTAGAGGGAAGGAGGGATGATGGTGACTACCATAGAGCCAGCACTGGTCCCACCAGTAATTTCAAGAGGGAAAACAAGAGTTCTTGCAGTTTCCAGAAACAGGACTGACTGCCAGCTCCTTGCCATCCTCTGCCTTAGACTGGCTATGGGAGAACAGGCAGGCACACGCAGGCTGACAGCTCTTGCCTGTGACAGCTCCAGCTGACACATATACAGTGCCAGCCTTCCCAGGCCCTGGGAGCCAAGCGGGGTGAGCTGGGATGAGGTGAAGGAAAACCCCGAAGTAAAACAGAGACGATGGGAGAACTGGAGGCCGGGGTGGTGAGTGTGGTATAAGGTGCCCTGTGGAGGCTGAGTGGAAGCGCGGACGAGGGCATGAGACAGAAAGCCTGGGGCTGCCTGGTGGGCCTCCTAGAGGGGCGTGGGCATGTTTGCAGAGGAAGCTGTGGGGGCATGTGCGTGTGCAGAAGGTATGTTAGGGAGGGGTTTTATTGATGTAGGCGTGGGAGGGTGTGTGCTGCAGGGTGTGGAATGCGAGGGTGGAGAGAAAAAAGAGTGAGGAGGCTGGGAGGACTTTCATGGAGTGCCAGGAACACCCATTTCACAAAGGAGAACTGCCAGCTGCCAGAGGGTCAGATCTCCTTGTGGGAACGGATCAGCTCCCCACGCTGGATTCTGGCCACAGATCCTACCCTGCCAGATTTCTGACCCCAAAAGGGAGGGACACAGTTACTGGATTTTTACCACACCCTGATCCATGATCTTTCCCAGGGACTGATGTTTTTGCTTGCGTTATTATCATAGTGTTGGTCACAGAGCAGTATTTCTTGGCAGACAGTCTGGTGAATAGAACTATAAATTAGAAAGAAAAGAGTTTCTTGTTTTGGTTTCTTTCATGTGCTTTCTGATGGCCTTTGGAACCGTGCTGTAATATTTCTGTGTCTTGGTTCCCAATTTTCTTAGTAAGAAGAAAGACTACATCAACCAGCTAAGGGAAATATAATGTAAAATAACTGCAATGAATAAATAATTATAAAGACAACTAGATAATAAATTTTAATCCAGTGTGAGAAAGAATTTTCATGAATTACAACTATTCAAAACTAGGAGGAGGTGAAACAGGAGGTAAGGGGACAGGGCTTAACCTTTGAAAGAATGACATAGTCAAAGATTATAGGACATAAATTGGTTAGAACCAACTAGATGCAAGATGGTGGAAGATCTGACTTCCCAGTGGACCTTGAGCCTCATTACTGTATGTAATACACTAGCATGCTAAATGACGCATGCACAGTCCTGACCATAAAATGCCAAATAGTGGGCAGTGGACCGATTCCTGGAAGTCCCTGCCCCTTCTCCAAAGTAGTTGGAATAATCCTCCCATTCATTAGCCTATGAAATTACCCAGCTCACAAAAACTAACCACTCCATATTTCAACGCTGCTCTTACCTTTTGAGACAGACTGCATTCTCTCTAAGGGATATGTATCTCTGTAGATAAATCCACTTCTTAACCTATCACTTTGTCTCTCACTGAATTCTTTCTTCAATGAGACATAAAGAACCTGGGCTTCATTAAGTCCTGAGACCAGGTGTGGGTTCAAGGCTCAATCTGAACTGTGCAATTTCAGCGGTATTTGTCTGTCATGTCATTAGATATGTTCAAATAGAGGGAAGAGGACCAGTTGTTGGGTGTCTAGCAGCAAATGAGATGTGTATTTAAGATATCCTGAAGACTTATGTAAAAACCCTGAGATGTTATGATTCTAGGACTACACAATGCTTTAAGCAATACAGAATTATTTCAAACATTAAAGTGCCTTAGATATGAAATGATCATAGTATTAAATGGTCAACTAACAAAGAATGTCTCTGTGTGATTAGCACTGTTATTGGACAGGCTGTATGTACAGCACAGAAATACAGAGAGAACTTGAGGCCCAAGTACTCCACAGTAACCCTGAAGCAAACTGAATAGAGAGAAGAAGGCCCTGTCATATACCAGCGGGTAGTATTCAATGCAAACAGGCTGGAACTCTGATCAGTCATTCCTGAATAGCCTCGATTCTTATGAGCCATGCAGTCCAACTTTGTGTAGTCCTGAAAGAAGACGATGCAGTGCCATGGGTGAAGAATCCTCCTGCCAAAGCAGGAGATGCTGGAGACAAGGATCTGATCCCTGGGTGGGGACAATCCCCTGGAGGAGTGCATGGCAACCTCCTCCAGTATTCTTCCCTGGAGAATCCCATGGACAGAGGAGCCTCGCGCTCTATGGTCCGCAGGCCTGCAGAGTCAGACACAACTGAAGCGACTTAGCAAGAAAGAAGACCACAGGTGTTCTCTTCAGTGATTTAAAAAAACTGTCAGATGTCTGCAAAGCACCAAGTACAGATAACTACGAAGTGCTCATTTGAGAGATAGTCAAGAAGTCCTTCGGATAAGCAATGGCACCCCACTCCAGTACTCTTGCCTGGAAAATTCCATGGACAGAGGAGCCTAGTGGGCTGCAGTCCATGGGGTCACTGAGGGTCGGACACGACTGAGCAACTTCACTTTCACTTTTCACTTTCATGCATTGGAGAAGGAAATGGCAACCCACTCCAGTATTCTTGCCTGGAGAATCCCAGGGACAGGGGAGCCTGGTGGGCTGCTGTCTCTGGGGTCGCACAGAGTTGGACACGACTGAAGCGACTTAGCAGCAGCAGCAAGAAGTCCTTAGAGCGTCCTTAGCTTTCCGAGTACTGCTGACAAGTCTCCTCAAATGTCAGTGTGCCTTTTAATTACCTGGGGATGGATCAAAATGCAGATTCTGATTTAGTAGGCATGGGGTGAGCCTGAGATTCTAGTCAATATACGAAATAGTTCCCTTTTTTTAAGCATGCATCAAATGATGTGTTCTAAAACTTATTAATTAATTCATTGTATTTTTGGCTGTGCAGGGTCTTTTTGTTGCTGCCCCAGGCTTTCTCCGGCTGCAGCAAGCAGGGCTCCTCTCTAGTTGCTGTGCACAGGCTTCTCATTTCGGTGGCTCCTCTTGCTGAGCAGCACGGACTCCAGGGCACATGGGTTTCAATAGTTGCGGCATCTGGGTTCTAGAGCTCGGGCTCAGTAGTTGCGGTGCATGGGCTCAGTTGCCCTGTGGCTTGTGGGATCTTTGTTTCTGGATCAGGGATCAAATTCGTTTCCCCTAAGTGGCAGGCAGCTTCTTAACCACTGAGCCACCAGGGAAGCCCCTCAATATATTTCAAAGAGATACCGATGATACTTGTCCACAGGTCACTCAGAGAAGCCAGGCTGTAGAATCTACAATGTAGACGAAAGCGCTGAGGGAGTTGCAGGTATTCACCTATTTGCCTAGGCAAGGGCACACGCTGCATTAGGAGCATAAGGTTCAACACTACCCCGTGCATGGAATCACAAAACCCATAGTATACAAGGAACAGAGCCTTGTGATGCCCTTTGAAAACCATAATATGTCTCTGTTTACTGGCCAAAATTTATTATGTGAGGGAGTATGAAATCTGTCTGGAGCTGGATTGACATCTCCTTCCCTGGTGGCTCAGATGGTAAAGAATCCACCTGCAATGCCGGAGACCCAGGTTCCATCCCTGGGACAGGAAGATCCTCTGGAGAAGGACGTCAACCCACTCCAGTGTACCTGCCTGGAGAATTCCATGGACAGGGGAGCCTAGTAGGCTATGGTCGGGGGGTCACAAAAAGTCCAACACATTTCAAATTTTTCAACTAGAGCAGTGATAACGTGGTCTCTTAGGGTAAATGTCAGCAAAGTCTTGAGAATGCCAAACTACACTGACAAGGAAATGAAGTATATTTTAGTCCCTTCTTACCTGTCTTTTCCTTTCTTAGAACATGCTTTTCCCTAAGAGGCTACCTTGATCTTTTCTCTCAGGGCTTCGACCTCAACTAATTATCTTAATATCCTCCATTGAAATAGACGGTAAGGAATTTAAGGTGCAACCTTTCCCTGGGGAATCTGTAAGACTCCACATCTTCAGGACACTAAAGGATAAGGCACTATCAGGAAAATGTCAGACCCTGTGACAGGTAGAAAAGTATATTTTAATAGGTGGACTTGCTTTAAATGGCCTTTTCACATCTCTGCAGATTGACATTACCCAGGATGAAAGGAGTGGGGGAAATGACAGTGCTGGGAGAAGTCTTGAGAAGGGTCTCGGTCTCATTCTGACTCCTCAGGATTGAGAAGGTCAAAAGATGGAAGCTTCAGTCCAAAGGAAAGACATCTGAGCACATGAACTAGCAAAGGTTGTTAACCATCTTCTCAATGGTGACTGATTTATTTTGCATCAATGAATCAGAACTAATTAGATTCCACCCTGTTTCTCACCTCAGAATAGATAGTAACTAATGTTGTACCATATATTTTTAACTATATTATAAATGTAGGAATTCTTTGCTTCAGCCATCCACAACTTAGCTCCCCAGCAGTACTGTCCATCTGGAACACAACTATAAACCAAGAATTATGCAAAAAATTCCCCTCGTAGGCAAATAGATGTCATTACATTCACATGGAAGCTCGTAAGACCTAAAGATCTTAGAATTTACATAATCGACATCTCCCACCTCACAACGGTAATTCATTACTGACAATCAGCTGTTGTACATGAAACAAGCTGACTGGACTCCTGTTTCCCATTATTTCAAATGGGGAAAATTATAACGTGTCACACATCGGCCCTAAACCACCACCAAATTTCTAAAAACGTAGTGAAACCATAGTAAGATGTGAACATGTAAGTAACAAATGACATATTATGAAGTAAAATGACTCAGCAAGCTTACTGATTATAAAAGAACGGACACAGAAGTTACCAGCTGCTCTTAGTATCAGTTTCACATCTTAGTACCAGTGACACAGAAACTCATCTTTATTGATGATGTGCACTTTTAAAAGTCTGTGCACATGATTCTATCAGTTAAAGAAAGAAAGTGAAAGTGAAGTCGCTCAGTTGTGTCCGACTCTTTGCGACCCCATGGACTGTAGCCTAATCAGGCTCCTCTATCCATGGGATTTTCCAGGCAAGAGTGCTGGAGTGGATTGCCATTTCCTTCTCCAGGGGATCTTCCCGACCCAGGTATCGAACCTGGGTCTCCCACATTGCAGGCAGACGCATTACCGTCTGAGCCACCAGGGAAGCCTCTATCAGTTACTTCCCTGCATATTTGCTTTTAAAAAATGTTCTACTGAGGTTTGAGTATGTAAGCATATATTTTCCCCATAAAAATATCAGCCCCAAAATGATATGCTGAGAGTGATGTATGTTCTGTGAAGTTGGGTGTTAAAAACCAAGAGATATTCTATGAGAAGATGTAAACTGGGGAGGTTTGCAGCGTATGTCTGCTGGCATGCTGGAGTCCACGTATATTGGTTCATGGGAGTCAGTTATTAAATTCGCTGGAGTTTAGAAAGCTGGTTGATGTCACATTGATAACTCAAAATTGGACATGATGGAGTATTTACACCACACCACAAAAACAGATGAATACTACATGTCAAGGACTCCTCTCACCCCCATGGGTGCTGGCTGTTGAGCACTTGCACACCACCAAGTATGCCTGGACTGTATCTCACCAAGTGTAAGCTATCATTGGTTACTATAGGTTATATTACAGTAAGGATATGCTAGACTCAGGGTGTGGTGAAAGCAAACCCCACACGCCAGGGGCTTACACAACAAAAGTTTGTTTCATGCTACAAGGAGAGTCCCTTGAGGCTTCTGTACAACTTGGTCACTCAGGAGCCATGAGTGATAAAGGCCCCATCGTCTCTATGAGAGGTTCAGGGTTTACTAGGTGAGAAAAGTGACTGGCAATCAAGACCTAGTTTTCCTATTCTTGGAACACAAGTCACTTTCCATCCACATCCTCTGGCCAGAACTGGTATCATGCACAGTCTATTTAGAAAGAGCACAGACAGGTGAGGACACTCTTCAGTCACATGAACCATTTATTTACATGTGTCTAAGCTGGGGGTGGGGGAGGGAAACACTGTCAAACTGTGCCTTTAGGCTATACTCTTGAGAGTCCCTTGGACTGCAAGGAGATCCAACCAGTCCATTCTGAAGGAGATCAGCCCTGGGTGTTCACTGGAAGGACTAATGCTGAAGCTGAAGCTCCAGTACTTTGGCCACCTCATGCAACGAGTTGACTCACTGGAAAAGACTCTGATACTGGGAGGGACTGGGGGCAGGAGGAGAAGGGGACGACAGAGGATGAGATGGCTGGATGGCATCACGGACTGGACAGACGTTGAGTCTGAGTGAACTCCGGGAGTTGGTGATGGGCAGGGAGGCCTGGCGTGCTGCAATTTATGGGGTCGCAAAGAGTCAGTAACGACTGAGCGACTGAACTGAACTGATAGCACAGAATGAGTTATTTGAGACCACAGATTTTTAAAAATCTTTTGTTACTCTTTTGCATGCTGAAGAGGGTAAATTAATCAAAATAAATCAGTTAAAGTATTTCATAGGGCTTCCCTGGTGGCTCAGAGGTAAGATTCTGCCTGCCAATGGAGAAGATGCAGGTCTGACCCCTGGGTTGGGCAGATCCCTTGGAGTAGGAAATAGAAACCCCCTCCAGTATCCTTGCCTGGAAAATTTCATGGACAGAGGAGCCTGGCAGGCTACAATCCATGGGGTTGCAAAGAGTCAGACACAACTAAGCAACTCAGGGTGCACACAAAGTATTCTATTAAAAAAAGGCAAATCAAAACTACAATGAGGTACCACTTCACACCAGTCAGAATGGTCCTTAAAGGTCTACAAATAACAAGTGCTAGAGAGGGCATGGAGAAAAGGGAACCCTTTCACAAGGTTGGTGGGAATGTAAGTTCGTACAGCCACTATGGAAAACAGTACAGAGGTTCCTCAAAAAACTAAAAATAGAGTTGCCACACGATCCAGCCATCCCACTCCTGGGCATATATCTGGACAAAACTCTAATTCGAACAGATTCACGCACTCCTATGTTCATGGCTGCACTATTCACAACAGCCAAGACATGGAAACAACCTAAATGTCTATCAACAGATGAACGGATAAAGATGGTGAGATCCATACACACGATGGAATACTCCTCAGCCATAAAAAATGCAATAGTGCCATTTGCAGGAGCATGAATGGACCTAAAGATTATTATGCTAAATGAAGTAAGTCAGAAAGAGAAAGACAAACATCATCTGATATCGCTTATATGTGGAATCTAAAATATGACACAAATGAATACATCTATGACACAGAAACAGACCCACAGACATAGACAACAGACCTGTGGTTGTCAAGGTGGCGGGGGATGCAGTGGGAGGTTGAGATTAGCAGATGCAAACCAGTACACACAAAATGGAACACACAAAATGGATAAACGAGAAGGTCCTATCATATGGAACAAGGAACTGTATTCAATATCCCATGATAAGCCATAACGGAAATGAATAGGAAAAAGAATGTATATATATGCATAAATGAATCACTTTGCTATTCAGCAGAAATTAAAACAACATTGCAAATGAACTATATTTTGGTAAAAAAAAGTATTCTCTGAAACTTCTGTACATGTAGGGGCTTATTGTTTTGAATCACTTTTGAATCAGTAACTGGTATCTGTGATTTTCTACAGACACCATGCCACCAAGAGCATGGGGGAGGCAGCATTTCTTAAAAGTGTTCCATTTTTAGCTCAACAAGTTTTCCCAAACCAGTAACACCCATTATGCATGTTTTAAATGTGGAGCTTTATGAATCCTCCTGGGAGTTGCTGGAAGGTTTTCAGACAACAGGTTTATACTGTCTCAGATAGCCTCAAACGATTTGCTGTCTGAAGCTCTGCAGTTGTCCAATCAGGCCCTGATGGGAACAGCCAAGTCATGATATTTTCAGTAGGCTCATTTTTTAATGGACTAATTTCTCATGGATGTAGGCAACTATGTCATGAACACGGCTTGGCAAAGTGTGATTGTTAAAGTGTGACTGTCATGGATTGCATCCTGATTTCAGAGATGTTGAAATGTAAAAATTAAAATGAATAAGATAAAATAAGTGTGTTTTAGAATCTATTAAAAGACACTTACCTAAGGGGGAGATTGCACTAAAACTTAGCCTTAAAGATCTTTGAAAACTTGATGGACAGAGGATGGAGAAAAGGGATTTAAAAGCTATGTCAGTTTTTTTCTCCCTAGAGATGACAGCTAGAATTCACCTTCAGGCTAGACTGTTCTCTCTTATTTGGGGAAAATTCAACAGAATGAGTCCTTTAGGTGTCAAATCTAAGCAAAGGCCTTGTTCTGAATTGGTGATTTTCAATCAGGGTGACTCTGAGTTGCTAAACATCTTTGTTTTATAACTCAACAATAAATGTCTGTTTTGTAATCTGAAGAATTACATCTCTGCACATTGTATTTCCCTTGATAAATGTTTATTATCGTGAAAGAGTGAATTTAGGCTTTATTGTACCTATAAAGTATCACTAATTCATTTGGAGATCTGTACACTCTTGTTCAGAAGCAAAATCTAGAGATTGTGTGGAGAAGGATTAGGCAAGTTTGCATGTCACTAGCGGACAGCCCTGCCAAGGACAGAAAACCGGGCCCAGACTGTTCATGTCTGTGGGCTGTGTGTGTGCTAAGTTGCTTCAGTCATGTCCCACTCTTTGCAACCCCATGGACTGTAGCCCACCAGCTCCCAGGGTCCATGGGATTCTCCAGGATACTACAGCGGGTTGCCATGCTCTGCTCCAGGGGATCTTCCCTACCCAGGGATCGAACCCGAGTCTCTTACGCCCTGTATTGGCAGGCAGGTTCTTTACCACTAGCGCCACCCGGGAAGCCCTGTCTGTGGGCTGCTGCTACTGCTGCTGCTAAGTCGCTTCAGTCGTGTCCAACTCTGTGCGACCCCAGAGACAGCAGCCCACCAGGCTCCCCTGTCCCTGGGATTCTCCAGGCAAGAACACTGGAGTGGGTTGCCATTTCCTTCTCCAATGCATGAAAGTGAAAAGTAAAAGTGAAGTCACTCAGTCGTGTCCGACTTTTATCGATCCCATGGACTGCAGCCTACCAGGCTCCTCCGTCCATGGGATTTTCCAGACAAGAGTACTGGAGTGGGGTGCCATTGCCTTGTGGACTACATAAGGTCAAATAATCTAGAATGTATTGATACTGTACTGGTATGTTTTGATGCATTATCCTACAGGGAACCATGAGACAAGTTCATGATTCTGTTGGTCTGTCATCTTAGGAAAAGTAATCAGTCGCTAGCCAATGATAACTGGAGAAGTGGGCTCCAAACCGGGGGAAGGAAACACCTCCTTCCCATGTCTGGAGTTCGGCAGTGGGCTTGTGCTTGGGGTTGTGGATACCTTTGACCTGCTTCTGGGGTTGGCCTGAGCAGGACAGAGATGGGAGCTACACAGGCAAATCTTTGTGGAGGACTCAGAATGGGTCTGAGCCTCGCTGGGTTTGGGGTAAGCTCATCTGGTAGCTCAGGGGTCCCCAACCTTTTTGGCACCAGGGACTGGTTTCATGGAAGGCCATTTTGCCATGGACCAGGAGGCAGAGGGGATGGTTTCAGGATGATTCAAGTGCATTACATTTGTTGTGCACTTTATTTCTATTATATTAGCTTTCACCTCAGATCATCAGGCATTAGGTCCCGGAGGCTGGGGACCGGGGAGCCAAATCCAGCAGCGGGGCTATGATGTCCTTCTCCTCTGTTACTCCCCACACTTCAGTTAAGCTTGTTAAAGGTGCAGCCTGGTCTCTGAGGGCTGCAGTGAGTTAAGGGGAGGTCTGCTGCATAGCTGAGATGACATGATACAGAAGGGAGTTGGGGGCTTTGCTCTGAAGTCAAAGAGGTGGGAGCTGCATATTAGGAGTGAAAGGGCTTTCCCTGCAAGCCCACTCAGAAGGCTGAAAAGAGAAGCCTGAAAAACAGGAGAGAAGATTTTAAAAATCTTACATAAAGGAAGCACAAATACTGAAAGAAATGAAAAATACAACCACAAAAAGTCTGTGGGTCTAGGTGAGAGTGAAATAGCACCACACACCTGAGCTGGATCCTAACACAGCACTCTCTTACAGCCCAGCACACACCTGAGCCGTGTCCTAACACAGCACTCTCTTACAGCCCAGCACACACCTGAGCCGGGTCCTAACACAGCACTCTCTTACAGCCCAGCACACACCTGAGCCGGGTCCTAACACAGCACTCTCTTACAGCCCAGCACACACCTGAGCCGGGTCCTAACACAGCACTCTCTTACAGCCCAGCACACACCTGAGCCGGGTCCTAACACAGCACTCTCTTACAGCCCAGCACACACCTGAGCCGGGTCCTAACACAGCACTCTCTTACAGCCCAGCACACACCTGAGCCGGGTCCTAACACAGCACTCTCTTACAGCCCAGCACACACCTGAGCTGGGTCCTAACACAGCACTCTCTTACAGCCCAGCACACACCTGAGCTGGGTCCTAGCACAGCACTCTCTTACAGCCCAGCACACACCTGAGCTGGGTCCTAGCACAGCACTCTCTTACAGCCCAGCACACACCTGAGCTGGGTCCAAGCACAGCACTCTCTGGGTCCTAACACAGCACTCTCTTACAGCCCAGCACACATCTGAGCTGGGTCCTAACACAGCACTCTCTGGGTCCTAACACAGCACTCTCTTACAGCCCAGCACACATCTGAGCTGGGTCCTAACACAGCACTCTCTTACAGCCCAGTATGAAATGCACAGTTGTCACGGCAATTCCAAGTTCTCAGGGAAAGGTTTAAGGTCACATGAAACTTCATACCCACCATTGAGAAAAATGTTTATGTAATTTGTTAATGTAAAGAAAATCCTTATGATACAGAAGCTTAGCCCTCAGTTACTTGAAATCTAACCTGAGTACCGTGGGTGCTGAGAAACTCGGAGAGTCCGAGAGCTGCCTGTTCAATTCACGGCACTGGCACTCCAGGACATTTCGAAGATAAACACGGTGTTTCCCCTGAAAGCATTTGGAGACGTTCCCTGTGTATTTCTAACAATGCTCTAGCAGCTCATATGAATCAAACAAGCATGAATTTA
Organism: Bos indicus x Bos taurus; assembly: GCF_003369695.1. Lineage (NCBI taxonomy): Eukaryota > Metazoa > Chordata > Mammalia > Artiodactyla > Bovidae > Bos > Bos indicus x Bos taurus. Next base: position 5,498,510 of record NC_040077.1, on the reverse strand, counting down.
TCTAAATCTTCATTTATCCTATTTATATTTGTAAGCTACGCAACATCTTGAGGATAATGAGTTCCATATGTTTACTACCCACTGTATAAAGTAATGCCATCTTTTATTTGTCTTTAAACTACTTTCATAGCATTTCAATGGATGCCCGGAAACATTCCAGGATTTGAGATGCTCTCACTCGAGAGCCACAGCTAGCACAGACAGGGCTTTAGGCGGGTAAGGAAAGCCATGCCCTCTGGGCACTCGAGTGGAGGAATGGGCACTCCCTTTTTGGAGCAAGTGCACAGCCCAGTAAGCCGAGCATGGCTTCAGTCCTGGCTGGGTCTCCTCCCGGCTCCCTGCCCCTCATATGCCCTTATCTGCTGCCCTGCTGGGCGCAGCTGGCACGGAGCTACACAGCGCTCCTGGGTTCATCAAGATTGTACATATTTTGATAATATCCTTTCTCAGTGATCATCTTTCTAAGGGATCTTAGTCTTTCCGTTAATTCTTAATTTAGAGCCTATTGACCCTGCTCTGTCTTTCCTGGGATGTGGGGTTGTGGCAGTTATAAAACAGGGGTCAGAGGAACAGGGCAGTAACGATTCTATTTCCAGGATTTCTAATGATTTCAATAATTCAGAGAGGACCATTTTAGGACCATAGGTTAGGTTAATTTTCCCAAGACTCACTTACTGTCTGCTGATGGCCCATGCAGAGTTACTAGCTACTTTTCTAACCATTTCCCAAGCTTGATGAGGTATCATTTCATTTTTATCTATATCAGTTCAGACCTGTATCACCTGTCCAGGTCCCCTTTCAGATTTCATTCTCTACTTCCTTTCTGTAAATATGTTTAAATCCTAATCAAGAACTATCACAATGTAAGGATAATATAATTTTAAGAAAAAATACTGAAGATGATGACTTCATTCCCCTTCTCTTAAAAAATAAATCTTTAAATCTGTTCTCTTTTTCTAGATAAACTCACCGAGCCCAGGGGTGATGCTCGGGTGATACTGAGTGAAAGAACGAATACCTACAGTCCTCTTACGGTCAGTTTGTTTTGCTGCATTTGCTGTGTGGAAGCAGCCTCTGCTGGAAACATGTGCAAGCTCCTTCTTCTCCTTGTTCTCAGTGAACACTGGCATCTTAGTGATGTTTGGTTTAGACGCCAGATCTCTTCAGCAGTTAAGTCTATCCAATAAAATTCAATTCTTCAATTTTCTTTCATCCCAGGTCTTTGTCCCCATATTCAAAATACTTCAAGCATTTCTAAAACTAAAATTTCAATAATATCTATGGATAAAATACATATTTTTCTTCTCCCTACCACAGTAGATATTTTCTGGTGGAGAAATATTCTATACCAAATTCAACTATTAGAGGTTTTTATCTTGAGCATTTTCTCTTCAATGGAGAATTCTGTTAATTTCACATTGTTTAAAGAAATTTTTAATTATTATAAAAAACTTTAAAACACATAGTTATAGAGTGATCAGTAAAAAGCATCCCCAAATACCTATCATACTGCTTCAACAGTTTTCAATAGCTCTTGAGTTTAATTTAGTATAAAAAAACACCTCGACTTCTGATGTCACTGCGATGTCTGAAATTCTCAGATTCTTCCTCTTCTTGTGAGGATTTTTATTTTATTCCACAACCTCTTGTGGAAGGTTGAGAATGTTGTGTGATCATCAGCTCCCAATACCTCCAGGTCTGTAGTCCACAGGAGGACAGGAGCCGTGGACGTAATCCCTAGTTGCCAGGTGTTTGAGTGCCGCTCCCCTATTGCTGTTGCTGGTTATTTCTTTCTGCTAATGGAGACAGTTCTCTGAGGGTTTCTCATATTTCTGCACACCTGTGAGCAAAGCACCGGGTTACCCTTTGTTCCTTTAAAAGGATTTTGTATAGCAAGCAGCCTTGGAAGTGAAGGTAGTTTCTCTCTGGAACAAAGGGCGGGCATACTTCTTGGCATTATAAAGAGATCCTGAGTCCCTGAGCTTGGGGTCTTTCTGTAACATGACCTACTGCACAGGCAGAGGTCACCTGATCCTACTCTCATCCCCCCATGGGAACTGGGAACTGACATAAAAATGCTGATGCTCAGGTTGTTGCTAGTGCTGTAATAAACCTCATCTTTGACCTAGGAATCGCAGGCTTTCATCATGACACTGTGGCAGGCTAACTTTTTGGTTTACAAGGAGGGCAAGTGCAGACCCTTTAGGGTTCTTGACAGTTTTGGCAATGATGGTGGGACGATGACAAAGACGTGGCTTTCTGAAACAGGAAGCATGAGGGCCTCCCAGGCCAATTAACGGGATTTGAGGAAAGTCCAAGGGAATCAGTATTGAACTGCAAATGGTATGGCCAACTAGGAAATAAATGTTTGTTTGCTTGTCTTTTTTAAAATTTTATTTTATTTCCTGCTAAATTGAAGGAATTTGGTAGGTACTTGCAGGCTGAATTATTAGGAAGGAGTTTCAGAGACAGTTGCCTGACCAGTGAGTGCCCTGCTTATTGCTAACTCTTCTCTGGGTGAAGGAACTTTCCTCACCAACCCAGGGGTCAAACTCTAATCTACCCCACTGTAATAGCCAATAGATGGGAATACAAGACCACCTTATCTGCCTCCTGAGAAATCTGTATGCAGGACAAGAAGCAACAGTTAGAACTGGACATGGAACAACAGACTGGTTCAAAATTGGGAAAAGAGTACTCAAGGCTGTATATTATCATCCTACTTATTTAACTTATATGCAGAGTACATCATGAGAAATGCCAGGCTGGATGAAACAGGAATCAGGATTACTGGGAGAAATATCAACAACCTGATATGCAGATGATACCACTCTAAGAGCAGAAAGTGAAGAGGAACTAAAGAGCCTCTTGATGAGGGTGAAAAAGGAGAGTGAAAAAGCTGACTTAAAACTCAGTATTCGAAACACTAAGATCATGGCATCTGGTCCCATCACTTCATGACAAAGAGATGGGGAAAAAGTAGAAACAGTGGCATATTTTATTTTCTTGGGCTCCAAAATCACTGCGGATGGTGACTGTAGCTATGAAATTAAAATATGCCAGCTCCTTGGAAGTAAAGCTATGACAAACCTAGACAATGTATTCAAAAGCAGAGACATTACTTTGCCGACAAAGGTATGAATAGTCAAAGCTATGGTTTTTCCAGTAGTAGAAAGGTAAAGATGTGAGAGTCAGACCATAAAGAAGGCTGAGCACCGAGGAACTGCTGCTTTTGAATTATGGTGCTGGAGAAGACTCTTGAGAGTCCCTTCCTCAGCAAGGAGATCAAACAACTCAATCCTAAAGGAAATCAACCCTGAATATTCATTGGAAGGACTGATGCTGATGCTGAAGCTCCAATACTTTGGCCACCTGATGTGAAGAGCCAACTCAGTGCAAAAGACTCTGATGCTGGGAAAGATTGAGGGCAAGAGGAGAAGGGGGTGGAAGAAGTTGAGATGTTTTGATAGCACCACCGATTCAATGGATATGAGTTTGAGCAAACTGGGAGATAGTTAAGGACAGGGAAGCCTGGCGTGCTGCAATTCATGGGGTCACACAGTCGGACATGACTTAGTGAATTGAATAAACAACAACACTAAGATTCATCTCGGTTGGCAGAAGGTTCCACTTGCATTCAGACAAGTTACAGGGACCCACATCCATACTGAGCATGAAAGGAAGAAAAACTGCTATCATTATGAGCAAAAACCAGACAAATATAGAGCTTTGGCTGGTTTGCTTAGGAGTTGAGGATGTGGAGTGTGTAAAGTTTATTAAGGAAGAATGACAACTAGGCTTTCTCACAACAAATCCTCCTGCAACCTCTAATGCTAACTTTTGATCCATTTGGAGATGACAGTAAAAGGTCTCAGACTTTTTCTGCAGTGGATTCTGGCTTCTATAAGGCAACACTGACCTTCATGGGGAGATTTTTTTCTGACACAGAAAAACTCCATGGGAAACCACAGATATGGCATTGACAACAAGCCAGTACTCTGGAGTGGGTATCTAATGTTGATGAATGAGGAAATGATGTCATCCTACCTCTTCAGACCTCAGCCACACTGGGGAGAAACAGTTAGAGATGGGGGTCAATATTTTCCCATCCCTAAGGAAGGTCGACAGAGAAGGCAATGGCACCCCACTCCAGTACTCTTGCCTGGAAAATCCCATGGATGGAGGAGCCTGGTAGGCTGCAGTCCATGTGGTCGTGAAGAGTCAGACACGACTGAGCAACTTCCTTTCACTTTTCACTTTCATGCATTGGAGAAGGAAATGGCAACCCACTCCAGTATTCTTGCCTGGAGAATCCCAGGGACGGGGGAGCCTGGTGGGCTGCCATCTGTGGGGTCGCACAGAGTCAGACATGACTGAAGCGACTTAGCAGCAGCAGCAGCAGCAAGGAAGGTCGAAGGCCACACACATCTATCTCAGTAAGCTGGGAATCTCGGAGTGAATCAAACTTTTACGGCTCTGTTAAACACAGGAGTCCAAGACACTGTTACACCTGGACATGTGGGAGGAAAATGCACGCAGATTCAGCTAACGGGGTTTGGGCAGCCTTCACAGAGGGGAAGGAGAAGCTAGTCTGACTTTGGGGGTGGGGCACTTTGAGTCAATTTAATGTACAGATGTTGCTGCTTTTACATCTTTATGTCAGTAAGAATTGATGCTTTTACTTCCCTCTCTCATAAGTGCCAGAGAGGAGTCTCCACAATTGAGAAGAGCTGCATGTAGAGAATGCTGATAGGACACAAACGTTTTTAATGATGCCGAGGGGAATCTGGTATCCCTGGAGAAGCACTAAACACACACGGAGGCCTTGCCATGCAAACGAGACTGATCTTGATCAAGTGCCAGTGGTGTGGCGTCATTTGTCTGTAACATGCCACTAATCTGTAAAATAGATTTGGGTGCAGTCACAGCGTCTAGCAAAGTTGACGCTGTGGGGCAACAGCTGATTTTGGTTGCCAGGACATTTTCCAGCATTTAGTGAGTGCCTTTACCCTCCGATGTCCAAAGTTTTCAATACATAAGTCAGTAGGCACCAATCTTTTTGGCACCAGGGATAAGTTTCACTGAAGACAATTTTTCTACTGACAGGGGCGGGGGTGGGGGGAGGGTTACTGTTGGGGCAGGCCAGGTGGATGGTTTCAGGATGATTCAAGTATATCACATTTAATGTGTACTTTATTTCTATTCTTATCACATCAGCTCCACCTCAGATCATCAGATCATTAAATCTTGGAGAGTGCGGACACCTGTTATACATGATGCATTGTCAATGGGCAAGTCAGAAGCCTCAGTTCAACTACTTTTACTGCAGTATTCAGTTCAGTTCAGTCGCGCGGTCGTGTCTGACTCTTTGCGACTCCATAAATCGCAGCACGCCAGGCCTCCCTGTCCATTACCAACTCCCAGAGTTTACCCAAACTCATGTCCATCAAGTCAGTGATGCCATCCAGCCATCTCATCCTCTGTCGGCCCCTTCTCCCCCTTCTCCTCCTGCCCCCAATCCCTCCCAGCATCAGAGTCTTTTCCAATGAGTCAACTCTTCGCATGAGGTGGCCAAAGTACTGGAGTTTCAGCTTTAGCATCAGTCCTTCCAAAGAAATCCCAGGGCTGATCTCCTTTAGGATAGACTGGTTGGATCTCCTTACAGTTCTCTCCTTACAGGAGAGGATCTGGTTGGATCTCCTTACAGGACTCTCAAGAGTATTCTCCAACACCACAGTTCAAAAGCATCAATTCTTCGGCACTCAGCTTTCTTCACAGTTCAACTTTCACATCTATATATGACCACTGGAAAAACCATAGCCTTGACTAGACGGACCTTTGTTGGCAAAGTAATGTCTCTGCTTTTGAATATGATATCTAGGTTGGTCATAACTTTTCTTCCAAGGAGTAAGCATCTTTTAATTTCATGGCTGCAATCCCCATCTGCAGTGATTTTGGAGCCCAAAAAAATAAAGTCTGTCACTGTTTCCACTGTTTCTCCATCTATTTCCCATGAAGTGATGGGACCAGATGCCATGATCTTAGTTTTCTGAATGTTGAGCTTTAAGCCAACTTTTTCACTCTCCACTTTCACTTTCATCAAGAGGCTTTTTAGTTCCTCTTCACTCTCTGCCATAAGGGTGGTATCATCTGCATATCTGAGGTTATTGATATTTCTCCCAGCAATCTTGATTTCAGCTTGTGCTTCTTCCAGCCCAGCGTTTCTCATGATGTACTCTGCATAGAAGTTAAATAAGCAGGGTGACAATATACAGCCTTGACGTACTCCTTTTCCTATTTGGAACCAGGCTGTTGTTCCATGTCCAGTTCTAACTGTTGCTTCCTGACCTGCATATAGATCATATCCCTATTGACAGACGTGGCAATTTTATTGATAAAGTGGAAACTTATTGATAAATCCAGATAAAAATTCAGGAGTCTGATGACCAATTAAAGTTTCTTGAAACAATGAGGGTAGATTCACAATACTCAGTATCTCTGGCAGAAACAAAACAAAACAAAACCAAAAACCTGCTGTCTCTTTGCCCTTCTATCACCAAAAAGGAGGCCCATGTGGGACAGCTTGAGTATTGGAGACGGTATCTGGTTCTTTACATGCGCTAATTTGCAAATTAGCATCCTTTGGATGAGGCCCAAACCTAGAGACTGCCTTGGAAGCTGTATGGAAAGTTATTGAAATAACACACTCTCTAATCTGGGGGCCCAAATCTCTAATGATCCCTCTGAGTTACAAAATTCTGTGACTAATGGTTTTGTTGACTGCAGCCTCTAGCAAAAGGAGGCTGTCTCCACCCAGGGATGCTCCTGTGACGTTTTAGATTCATTATGTCCCTGATGAAACCACCAAAGATCTTCTTTTTAAAAAGTAGCTCTTAGCGTGCCACTGTGCTCTTATCAACACTGAATGCCTGACCCATGGAAACCTTGTGACTCTCTGATGTGATATTCCTATTTTGGGTGAGTCACCTCAGATTCAATGACTAACAGAGGGGGACAGTCCCGATAAGTTTCACTTGTCAAATGAAAACAGCACCTTCAAGAACACAACCAGCTTGGCCTCCACAGCACCTAGATTTTACACGTAGAAGTGGTACCTGTTCCTTTAGGGGAAACTTTATGCCCTATTACTAGCTTTGTACAAAAGTAACTACAGTTTTGCACTGCTGAACTTTGCCATTTGATATGGAATACATTCTTAAATAAATGTGGTTATGTTACATATCATTTTAATGCACATCTCTCCTTTTTACTTTTTTTTTTTTTTTGCTAATGACATTGTGCTGTGCTTAGTTGCTCAGTCTTGTCTGACTCTTTACAACCCCACAGACTGCAGCCCTCCAGGCTCCTCTGTCCGTGGGGATTCTCCATGCAAGAATACTGGAGTGAGTTGCCATGCCCTCCTCCACAGGATCTTTCCAACCCAGGGATCGAACCCAAGTGTCCCCCACTGCAGGTAGATTCTTTACTGTTTTACTTGATGCTTATTTTATATTTATTTTAGACTACGGAAATGATGTTAGACAAAAAGCAGATTCAAGTGATTTTCTTATTTGAGTTCAAAATGGGTTGTAAAGCAGTGGAGACAACTTTCAACATCAGCAACGCATTTGGCCCAGAAACTGCTATCAAATGTACGGTGCAGTGGTGGTTCAAGAACTTTTGCCGAGGAGACGAGGGCCTTGAAGGTGAGGAGGGCAGGGGCTGGCCTTGAAGGTGAGAAGGGCAGTGGCTGGCCATCGGAAGTTGACAACAACCGAGAGCATCATCGAAACTGATCCTCCTGAAACTACACGAGAAACTGCCCAAGAACTCAATGTTGAGCATTCTATGGTCACCAGGCATTTGAAGCAAACTGGAAAGGTGAAAAAGCTCTATGATATGTGGGTGCCTCATGAGCTGATAGAAAATTTTTAAAAATGTCATTTTGAAGTGTTGTCTTCTCTTATTCTATGCAACAACAATGAAACATTTCTCCACTGGATTGTGACATGTGACAAAAAGTGGATTTTATATGACAACCGGCAACAACCAGCTCAGTGGTTAGACCAAGAAGAAGCTCCAAAGCACTTCCCAAAGCCAAACTTGCACCAAAAAAAGGTCATGGTCACCGTTTAGTGGTCTGCTGCTGGTCTGATCCACTACAGCTTTCTGAATCCTGATGAAACCATTACATCTGAGAAGTATGCTCAGCAAACTGATAACTGCAATGCCTATAGCCAGCATTGGTCAACAGAAAGGCCCAATTCTTCTCCATGACGGTGTCAACTGCATATTGCACAACCAACACATCAAAAGTTGAATAAATTGGGATATGAAGTTTTGCCTCATCTGCCATATTCACCTGATGCCAACCGACTACCACTTCTTCAAGTATCTGGACAACTTTTTGCAGGAAAAGGCTTCCACAACCAGCAGAATACAGAAAATGCTTTCCAAGAGTTCATCGAATCCTGAAGCACAGGTGTTTATGTTACAGGAATAAGCAAACATTTCTCGGTGGCAAAAATGTTTTGATTGTAATGGTTCCAATTTTAATTAATAAAGATGTGTTTGAGCCTACCGTGGCCCTTGAAACTAATCCAGGTGAAGTTTTTGGCTCTCTGGACCATCTACAGTCTGACAGTGGTGTGCTTTTTATCACAAGCCACTCAACAATGGGCTGGCCAGTCAAGGTATCTGATGGACCTTCCATGCTTCCTGCCATCCACAGGCATCTGGTATTGTTGAACTCTGAAATGGGCTCCTAGATAACTGACTCAACAATATTTCCAACTCTAACTCCTTCACCTCCTCCTGGTCCACATACCTTAGGAAGATAATTATATCACTAAATGCAACTCTCCCCAGAAGGGGATCACTTTCTCTCAGTTGCTTCCAGGGTAATGATTAGGATGAAAGGGGTAGGAAGTTATTAGCACAATATATCGTCCTATCTGGGCTTCGCATGTGGTGCAGTGGTAAAGAATTCACCTGCCACTGCAGGAAATGCAAGAGAATGGTTCAATCCCTGGGTCAGGAAGATCCCCTGGAGTCGGGCATGGCAACCCATTATAGTATTCCTGCCTGGAAAATCATGGACAGAGGAGCCTGGAGGGCTACAGCCCACGGGATCACAAAGAGTTGGATACAACTGAGTGTGCGTACACACACACAGAGTCCTAATTAAAAATTTTAGGACTCTTCCCTGACCATTCCCAGGTAAGATGCTTTTACTTTTCTCCTAATAGCAACCCGGGCCAAAACAGTTGGTTTGCCCACTATTGCTATGAATAATAAATTGTCCTTTGTCTCTGACTTCTTCTTCTTTTCTTATTTCTTCTACCAGAACACCTGAAACTATGGCAGGCTAACTTGCCAGCTCGCAGAGCACAGTATCAGACTCTTCAGAGCTCTTGACACCATGCCAGCACTGAACAGCAATCACAGCGCAGAGCTCTACAGAAATGAGGCCGACTTCCTAACTTTCTTCCTCGTGTTGTCAGACCGAGAGTGATAACTTTGTTACGTGCTCTTGTGGACTCAGCAAGATTGTACAAAGAACATTTTGACCAAAAAAATGAAAATGAGTAGGATCCAGGCACTACTTGTTCCTTTCGTATTACCATGCAGGGGAAGAAACCGTGTATTTTCTTTGCCAGTTGCCGTCAGGTTTATTGGGCTCCGGGTGTGATTACCCATGGGAGAGTGTGCCTCTTAAGGACCTTTCCTCAGTGGCCACACAGTGGGTACAACAAAGAACCTGATTACAGTAAAGATTGTATGCAGCACAACTCAGGGTGGCCTAATTAAATCTCGTATCATGGCTGACAGCTGTGAATTTGTTTAAAGAATTTGTTGTGAAAGCTCCTCTGATGTTTACTATTGTTACTCAGACTTCATGCAGTGAGATTATAGTTCAGGAGGTCCCTGATACTGGAGGGTTAATGCTAGCTCTCACTGTGCGTGTGAACGTGTGCGTGCGCACACGGACTGCCCTTCAGAACCTTTTAATACGTCAAATCAAGGCAGAGGGAGAGAGCTGTTTTCTCATTTACTGAGAAAGGTTTCTGCAGTTACCTTAAAACACAACTTCAAAAGGCCTTTGTGTATATTACTTGATGTGTAACAATTCTGACACGCAGTGCTTCGCACGCTTTCACACACGTGTGACAGCTGCTAACTCATGGAAACCCTGAGGCTTTCCTCCAGGCTTAGGGGCCTGGGTTGAAGATAAGTCAAAGACAGACCTGAGACTGGTCATGGACAGCTGGATGATAATACATTATTGCTGTTGGGGAATCTGTTGATGCTTCAGCAAACATTCATTGCTGCTGCTGCTAAGTCACTTCAGTCGTTTCCGACTCTGTGCGACCCCGTGGACTGCAGCCCACCAGGCTCCTCCACCCATGGGATTTTCCAGGCAAGAGTCCTGGAGTGGGTTGCCATTGCCTTCTCCGAAACATTCATTAGGTACCTGCTATCTGCAGGTATTGAATGAGACACGAAGAATACACAGATGTCAAAATATTCGCCTAAATGTTTGATGTAAAGCTGTCAATCCATGGGAGGCAACCATTAATAGGTCTGTAAACCAGTAATTATTCTACATATAAGATATATAAGATGTTAAACGGGGGCTTCCCTGGTGGCTCAGCAGTAAAGAATCCACCTGCCAATGCAGGAGACACAGGTTCAGTCCATGATCCAGGAAGATCTTACATGCCAAGGAGCAACTAAGCCCCTTTGCCACTGCGTTGAGACTGTGCTCTGGAACCTGGGAGCTGGGACTGCTGAAGGCCGCATGCCCTAGAGCTCATGTTCCACGGGAAGAACAGCCACCGCAAAAGAAGCCCACACACTGCAACCAGACAGCAGCTCCCACTCGCCACAACCAGAGAAAAGCCTGAGCAGCAACGAAGACCCAGCACACCCAAAGTAAATACATATAAATAGAATTTTAAAAAATTTAAAGATGTCACATGGGAATACAGAGGAGAAAATGATTAATTGTGCCTGGGATTAAAAAAGAAAATTGAGAGTAGACAGTGGTTTTGGGGTCTACTACCACGTTTGGGACTGGTGCATACAACCCTGCATTCTGGGCACTGTGAGGCTCAGACACTCCAGAGGTGCAGCCAGAAAGGTAAGCTTTGGAGCCACATAGCTTTGGGTTTGAATTTTAGCTCAATGACTAACAACCAGTTATCAGTTATATGATAGGCTTCCCTGGTGGCTCAGACGGGTAAAGCATCTGTCTGCAATGCAGGAGACCGGGGTTTGATCCCTGGGTTGGGAAGATCCCCTGGAGAAGGAAATGGCAGCCCACTCTAGTATTCTTGCCTGGAAAATCCCATGGACGGCGGAGCCTGGTAGGCTGCTGTCCATGGGGTTGCAAAGAGTCGGACACGACTGAGCGACTTCACTTCACTTCACTTTACTTCACTTCAAGGAATTTATTAACCTCTGTCAAAGCAGGTTTCTTTACTGTCAAAAGAGGAACTGGCGTTTAACAGTCTGACATAAATTGTAGCAATATTTTCTTTGAGCAGTCTCCCAAGGCAAAACAAATAAAAGCAAAAATAAGCAAGTGGGACCTAATCAAATTTAAAAGCTTTCGCACAACAAAGGAAATTCATCAAAAAAATGAAAAAACCTGGGGGATGGAAGAAAGTATTTGCAAATGATGCTACCAACAAGAACTTAATATTCCAAATATACAGACAGTGCATACAGTACAATATTGAAAATACAAACAACCTGATTAAAAAATGAGTAGAAGACCTAAACAGACATTTTTCCAAAGAAGACATACAGATGCCCAACACACACATGAAGAGATGCTTGACATCACGAATTATTACAGAAATGCAAATCAAAGCTACAATGAGATAGCTCCTCACACTGGTCAGAATGGCCATCATTGAAGAGCCTACAAATAATAACTGCTGGAGAGCGTGTGAAGAAAAGGGAGTCCTCCTACACTGTTGGAGGGAATGTAAACCGGTGCAGCCACTATGGAGAACAGTATAGAGATTCCTCAAAATACTAAAAACAGAGCTATAATACAATCCAGCAATCCTAGTCCTGGTATATATCTGGGAAAAACAAAAACTCTAATTAAAAAAGATAAATGCACACCAGTTTTTATAGTGGCACCACTGACAATAGCCAAGACACAGAAACAATCCAAGTGCCCATCAACAGATCACTGGATTAAGAAGATGTAGCATATATATATATAAATATATAAAAATATATACATACACAATGGAATATTACTCAGCCATAAAAACAATGAAATATTGCCATTTGCAGCAACATGGATGAACACAGAGAGTATTATACTTAGTGAAGCAACTCAGAGAAAGATAAATAAGATATCACATATATTTTGAATCTAAAAAATAATACAAATAAATGTATAAACAAAACAGAAACAGACTCAGAGACATAGAAAAAGAGAGGAAAGGAAAAGAAAAGGAAAGAGAGGGAGGGAGGAGGAAGGAAGGGACAAATTAAAAAGTATGGGATATGATATTGCTTATATGTGGAATCTAAAAAAAGTAAAAATGAACTTATTTACAAAATAGAAACAGTTACATACATAAACAACAAACACGGTCATCAGCAGGAAAGCAGGGGGTAAACTAGGAGAGTGAAACTGCCATATACATACTGTGCTGTGCTGTGCTGTGCTTAGACGCTCAGTTGTGCCCGACTCTTTGCAACCCCCTGGTCTGCAGCCCGCCAGGCTCCTCTGTCCATGGGGATTCTCCAAGTAAGAATACTGGAGTAGGTTGCCATGCCCTCCTCACCATATACACACTGCTGCTGCTTCTACTGCTAAGTTACTTCAGTCGTGTCCGACTCTGTGCGACCCCATAGACGGCAGCCCACCAGGCTCCCCCGTCCCTGGGATTCTCCAGGCAAGAACACTGGAGTGGGTTGCCATTTCCTTCTCCAATGCATGAAAGTGAAAAGTGAAAGGGAAGTCACTCAGTCGTGTCTGACTCTTCGCGACCCCATGGACTGCAGCCTACCAGGCTCCTCCATCCATGGGATATTCTAGGCAAGAGTACTGGAGTGGGGTGCCATTGCCTTCTCCAATATACACACTACTATATATAAAATAGATAACCAATAAGGACCTATTGTAGAGCATAGGAAACTCTACTCAATACTCTGTAATGATCTATATGGGAAAATAATCTGCAAGAGTGGATATATGTGTGTGTGTGTATACATAAATTACACACATATATTACATATATATGTAACTGATTCACTTTGCTGTACACGGGAAACTAACACAATATTGTAAATCAACTATATTCCAATAAAAATTAAAAAACACTTTTTTAAGTATGAGATTAACAGATACAAACAACTACACATAAAATAAAATAAATAAATAAGCAACAAAGACCTACTGAAGAGCACAGGGAACTATAATCATTATCTTATAATAATTTTTAATGGAATATAATGTGAAAAATATAACCGAATCACTTTGCTGTACACCTGAAATGATACAGTATTGTAAATTAACTACACTTTAATAATTTACAAAAAAAGAATGATGGTGTCACCACATTGAATTATGAGAATCAGAGGAAATAACCAACCTAAAGTGTCCACAAGGTAGATGCTCCATAAATGTTAGTGTCCCTTGCCTCCCACCTTTCACTCCAATCCTATACTGAGAAATGTAGAAAAGCCAAATTACCAGTTTACTGGGAATGATCATTCTTTCAGGGATTCATGGCAGATTTCAGAGTATGTTGGAATTTGAAAGCCAAATAATTTAGTATGTATAGGAAAGGGAGAAACTAACAACAACATTTTTTGCTGGCTGCTTAACGTATATTCTCTTTTTTAATTCTCAAAAAACCCTCTAAGGGAGCTTGTGTTTCTTCCATGTTGAAGAGTATTTCTTACCTAATGTAATATCAGTGTTACTTAATTCACTTTGTGTGCGTGTAAAGCTTCATAATCTTGATATAGGCTTTAAAAAAAAAATAGTAAGGTTCCAAATTAAGGTACCCTGTAACCAGATGACAACAGCTGGCTGCAGCCACCCAGTACAGATGCAGGAATAAGGGTTGTGTGGAAACGTGCTCCATTGATATAGAACTTGGTGTATTTTCCATTTATGTGTCATCTATACATACTTCTTCACTTGGAATAATTAATTCAAAATGTAAAGTTTCTTTAAAATACCTGGTAAAGAAAACAAGCCTGTTTTATTTTTGTTTCTTTTTTTTAAATCAGTTTATCACAAACAATTTTATAAAGAGTTCATGACCAGAATGTTCCTTTATTACTCACCCTAAATCTTAGCTGGGGGGGTCAGAACTCTCCCAAGGCTTGGGTATAGCCCTAGGGCTTTGGAGTAGATGCAGTAGATTAGTATCTATATATAGTTTTTCTCATTTGGTTATGCTTTTTTCCTATTCCAAACAAGAGGGCACTAATCAGCCCAAAGACATATGCCATTCCCTGATTTCTCTGCTGTAAATACTTCTTTTGGCTTCCCCAAAGCTCCCCATTTACTGAAGGTATGGGATATAAACGGTTCTAACCAAAACGCCCTAGAATTCAGAAGAGCTCTAAGAAGAAAAAAGTTTCTTTTGCTCATGTGATACAGATTGAAGGCAAGCGCTGAGGCCAGACAGAGGGCTGTCCCATGAGGTCATTCAGGGAAGTCTGTCCTCGCAGCTGGTGCTGCATGGTATGCACTAGGGTGATGTTCTCATGCCCTGGGGTCACGCCCTGCTGAGCCACGTCTGAGTTTCAGCCCAAGGGAAGAGTGACGAGTTTACCAAGGGCTGTGTCCTTGAGATAATCTAGGCTGAGCATACATTACTTCATTTCCCGATGGTCTAAATGGTCAAGGTCCCTCCCAGTAACAAGGAAAACTGGGATATGTAGTTGACAACCCAATAGACATGTGTCTACCTAGAACTCAGGGAGTTCATACAAAAGTAGAAGAGAAAGGATACCACGAGATGACAGCAATCTCAGCCACACTCTGACAAAAGTTCAAACAGAAGAGTAGCTATACAATGGTAAAGCACTTTTTTTGGTGTTGTTGTTCCAACCAGGAGGTTGTTGTTGTTCAGTTGCTAAATCATGTCTGACTCTTTGTGACCCCATGCACTGCAGCACACCAGGATTCCTAGTCCTTCACCGTCTCCCAGAGTTTGCTTAAACTCATGTCCATTGAGCCGTGATGCCATCCAACCATCTCATCCTCTGTCGGCCCTTCTCCTCCTGCTTTCAATCTTTCCTAGCATAAGGGTCTTTTCTAATGAGTCGGCTCTTTGCATCAGGTGATCAAAGTATTGCAGCATGAGACCTTCCAATGAATATTCAGAGCTGATTTCCTTTAGGATGGACTGGTTTGATCTTCTTGCTGTCCAAGGGATTCTCAAGAGTCTTCTCCAGCACCACAGATTGAAAGCATCAATTCTTTGGCGCTCAGCCTTCCTTATGGTCCAACTCTCACATCCGTACATGACTACTGGAAAAACCGTAGTTCTGACCACACATACCTTTGTTGGCAAGGTGACGTCTCTGCTTTTGAATATGCTGTCTACGTTTGCCATCGCTTTTCTTTCAAGGAGCAAGAGTCTTTTAATTTCATGGTCATTGTCCGCAGTGATTTTGGAACCCAGGAATATCTGTCATTCTCCCATTTTAAGTTTTTAGTATCTCTCCTCCACTATCATCCTTAGGCAGCAACTTCTAGCTGTGTCCTCAATAGCATCTGGCCACCACTTCTGCCTCCCCCAAATTAACTGTTAACCCAGAAGTCAGCAGGACTCTTTCTCAAATGCAAACGAGGCAACATCACTTCTCTAGTTAGAACTTACCGTAAACCTCTCGTTGCAACAGAGAATAACATCTGAATGCTGTACCGTGGCCTGGAAGGCTGTGCTACTGGCTTCAGCTTACATCTCTTCCTTCTCGGTACTCTGCCAACTTTTGTTGTTTTCCCCGAACAAACCAAGTTGCTCTCATCTTGGGTCTTTCCCTTCTGCTGTTCCTTCTGCTCAAGGTCATATCTTCACAAAGCCTCTCCTAATATTTAGCTTCAACCCAAACGTGACCTTCTCAGTCACATTTGGGTTGAAGGCCATCAGGTGAGGCCTTCCACAAACCCTCAGCTAAAGCAGCCCCACCCTCCTAGTCACTATCTGTGATATCACCCCCAAATGTTCTTCATAACATATGTCTTGCACACTATGACTTATTATCCATTTACATGGTTATAGCATATAAGCTCCCGGAGAAAGAACGCTCTCCTGTTCATTATTGGATACAGAGCTCCTACCGGGCAGCTATGAACACATCGCAGGCACTCTGAATATCTGTGAGCTGACGGGCTTGGGTTTTGTAAAACAGCAAAACTATCTAAGCCATTAGCACAGGACCTTGAACACGACAGGTATTCATTACTTATTGAATGAATAGGTACAAACTCCAGTGAATCAGAGAGACAAGGAAGGCCATTTGAAAAGGCTATACATAAACATTTTGTGTTTAATTAGCAATTTTCTAAATATTAAAGAAATCAATAATCTTTGTAAAAAATACAGATGAGTATAAAGAGAAGTCATACATACTACTGAAAGAAAGAAAACAATCAACATCTTGGTAAACACACATATAGACTTTTTTTCCCTATGTATGCGCACACACACACAGTTTTTAAAAATTGGTATCATACATAATATGCAATTTAAATAGAAAACTTCTCAAGTATACTCACCAATAAATCATGTTTATTTTAAAGTATGAAGATGAATAGTAAGATATATTAGACTGTGGTGTCCTTCACTTACTGATTTCAGATGGTGATTATAGAAAATAGAGAAAAAGATTTGCATGGGCACATATTTCACCAAACTCATGTCCCATGTTAGGGGTTCTCTGCAGAGAAGGGAAAAAAGACTTCTTAGAAAAGCTTGTCAAGCCTGAGATGCTGCTTATTCTTATGTAGGTCTAACTTTCCTTCCTTTCTACAGAAAAGCATTGATTGCTTGTCTTTGAAGGTTCCTCTGTCCATGGGATTCTCCAGGCAAGAATAATGGACTGCCAGTTAATTCTCCAGGGGATCTTCCCAACACAGGAATCGAACCCGGGTCTCCCACGTTGCAGGCAGATTCTTTACCGTCTCAGTCACCAGGGAAGCCCTTCCTAGCAAACGATGATGACAGTGGGAATTCCTGGCAGTGAGAGCTCAGCGCTTCCACTGCCAGGGGCCCAGGTCCAATCCACGGTTGGGGATCTGAGACCTGGCAAGCCTGGGCACAGCCAAAAACAAAACAGTAAGTTTTTTTTAAAAAAGATTTGTATCACTGGAAGAAAACTATCAAGACCTAATATTTTTACCTTTATCATCAACTTATATATAATACAAACTCCCATGATAGAACTGCTATCAAAATGTCAGGAGTGGTGTCTTCCCTGGAGATGAGGGGAAGCAACTAGATTTGGAAATCTGGTGTACAAACGTATATGAATATACGAATGACATTTATAATCCATATCCACCCATCATCCCATGAACATATGTAGCTGGCACAGATTAGAGCAGCCCTCATTTTCAACAAAAGAATCTGAAATGAAGTATTTGGTGCAGTCTAAAAAATGTAAGAATGACCTCTGTTCGTTTCCAAGGCAAACCATTCAACATCACAGTAATCCAAGTCTATGCTCCAACCACTAATGCCAAAGAAGGTGAAGTTGAATGGTTCTATGAAGACCTACAAGATGAAGTTGAATGGTTCTATGAAGACCTACAAGACCTCCTAGAACTAACACCAAAAAAAAAAAAAAAAGATGTCCTATTCATCATAGAGAACTGGAATCCAAAAGCAGGAAGTCAAGAGATACCTGGAGTAACAGGCAAGTTGGGCCTTGGCGTACAAAATGAAGCAGGGTAAAGGCTAACAATTCCATGGACAGAGGAGGCTGGAAGGCTACAATCCATGGGGTCGCAAAGAGTCAGACATGACTTCACTTTCACTTTCACTTTCACAGGCTAACAAAGTTTTGCCATGAGAATGCATTGGTCATAGCAAACGTTCTTTTCCAACAACACGAGACAACTTTACACATGGACATCACCAGATGGTCAACACTGAAACCAGACTGATTATATTCTTTGCAGCTGAAGACGAAGAAGCTCTATACAGTCAGCAAAAACAAGACCTGGAGCTGACTATGGCTCAGATCATTAGCTCCTTATTGCAAAATTCAGGCTCAAACTGAAGAAAGTGGGGAAAACCACTAGACCAATGACCTAAATCAAATCCCTTATGATTATGTAGTGGAGATGACAGATTCAAGGGACTAGATTTGGTAGACAGAGTGACTGAAGAACTATGGACAGAGGTTTGCAACATTGTACAGGAGGTGGTGACTAAAACCATCCCCAAGAAAAAGAAATTCAAGAAGGCAAAGTGGTTGTCTGAGGAGGCGTTACAAATAGCTGAGAAAAGAAGAGAAGTGAAAGGCAAAGGAGAAAGGGAAAGATATACCCAGCTGAATGGAGAGCTCCAGAGGACAGCAAGGACACATAAGAAAGCCCTCTTAAGTGAACAGTGCAAAGAAGTGAAAGAAAACAATAGAATGGGAAAGACTAGAGATCTCTTTAAGAAAACTCGAGAGAGCAAAAAACATTTCATGCAAAGATGGGCACAATAAAGGACAAAAATGGCAAGGACCTAAAAAAAGCAGAAGAGATTAAGAAGAGGTGGCAAGAATATACAGAAGAAATGTACAAAAAAGCTCTTAATGACCCAGATAACCATGATGGTGTGGTCACTCACCAAGAGCAAGACATCCTGGAGTGTCAAGTCAAGTGGGCCTTAGGAAGCATTGCTACAAAGAAAGCTAGCAGAGGTGATGGAATTCCAGCTGAGCTATTTCAAATCCTAAAAGATGATGCTGTGAAAGTGCTGCAAATTTGGAATATTCAGCAGTGGCCACAACTGGAAAGGTTCAGTTTTCATTCCAATCCCAAAGAAAGGCAATGTCAAAGAATGGTCAAATTACTGTCAATTGCTCATTTCACATGCTAGCTCAAGATTATGCGCAAAATCCTTCAAGCCAGGCTTCAGGAGTATATAAATGGAGAACTTTCAGATGTACTAGCTGGATTTAAGGCAGAGAAACCAGAGATCAAATTGCCAACATAATATATAGTGAATCATAGAAAAAGAAAGGAAATTTTAAAAAAATATCTACTTCTGCTTCACTGACTACACTAAAGCCTTAGACTGTGTGGATCACAACAAACTGTGGAATATTCTTGAAGAGATGGTAATACCAGGCCACCTTACCTGCCTCCTGAGAAACCTGTGTGTAGGACAAAAAGCAACAGTTAGAACTGGACATGGAACAACAGACTGTTTCAAAATTGGGAAAGGAGTACATCAAGGCTGTATACCATCACCCTGCTTATTTGACTTATATGCTGAATACATCATACAAAATGGCTGGATGACTCACAAGCTGGAATCAAGATTGCCAGGAGAAATATCAACAACCTCAGATATGCAGATGATACCCCCTAATGGCAGAAAGTGAAGAGGAACTAAAGAGCTCCTTGATGAAGGTGAATGAGGAGAGTGAAAAGTCTGGTTTAAAACTCAATATTCAAAAAATGACGATCATGGCATCTGGTCCCATCACTTCACAGCATCGGGTCCCATCACTTCACACCATAGATGGGGAAAAAGTGGAAACAGTCTCAGATTTCATTTTCTTAGGCTTCAAAATCACTGTGGACAGTGACTGCATCTATGAAATTAAAAGATGCTTACTCCTTGGAAGAAAAGCTATGACGAACCTAGACAGCATATTCAAAAGCAAAGACATCAATCGGCTGACAAAGGTCTGTCTAGTCAAAGCTATAGTTTTTCCAGTAGTCACGTACGGATGTGTGGGTTGGACCATAAAGAAGGCTAAGTGCTGAAGAATTGATGCTTTTTAACTGTGGTGTTGGAGAAGACTCTTGAGAGTCCCCTGGACTGCAAGGAGATCCAACCAGTCCATCCTAAAGGAAACCAACCCTGAATATTCATTGGAAGGTCTCATGCTGAAAGTGAAGCTCCAATACTTTGGTCACCTGATGCAAAGAGCTGACTCATTGGAAAAGACCCTGATGCTGGGAAAGATTGAGGGCAGGAGGAGAAGGAGACGACAGAGGATGAGATGGTCGGATGGCATCACGGCTCAGTGGACATGAGTTTGAACAAACTAAGGGAGATAATGAAGGACAGGGAAGCCTGGCATGTTGCAGTTCACGGGGTCTCAAGAGTCAGACACAATAGCGACTGAACAACAACAATCAAGTCACAAAACATAAAAATGTTGTGGGTGTTTACAACTTGTTTTAAAAAGGCATTATTTGCATTAAAAATATGTCTTCTAATTTCCAAAATATGGGAAATTTTGGTTAAAAGATAATGGGGGAAAAAGGAAAGCACTGGAAGCAACTGGAAAAGTATGCATATAAATACCACAGTCCTTTTTGCTTTCAGCCTTTTAACTATGCGGAAGAACACGCACATTGTGTCTCCAGTTCTGACTTTGCCCAGATGCCTGTGTGACTTTGGCCAAGTCAGTTTCCCTCCCTGGGTCTTTGAGTCGTCACAACCAAAACAAAACAAGAGGGTAAAAAAAAAAGCCAGCACTTTTTACACCAGGGAGCCCACCTAAGCCGCAGAGAATGTCCCATCCAGCTCTAGCAGTCTATGATTATTACTGGTGAAAAATACATTGATTGTGTTATTTTGTACAGATTAATCATATAGGGTGTTGCTTTTTTTCCCTCTTGCCTTTTTGTTTGTTAAAAGGATGTTGGTAGGTAGTTTTGCTGCTGCTACTGCTGCTGCTACGTCGCTTCAGTCGTGTCCGACTCTGTGCGACCCCATAGACGGCAGCCCACCAGGCTCCCCCGTCCCTGGGATTCTCCAGGCAAGAACACTGGAGTGGGTTGCCATTTCCTTCTCCAACGCATGAAAGAGAAAAGTGAAAGTGAAGTTGCTCAGTTGTCTCCAACTCTTAGCGACCCCATGAACTGCAGCCCACCAGGCTCCTTGGTCCATGGGATTTTCCAGGCAAGAGTACTGGAGTGGGGTGCCATTGCCTTCTCCAAGGTAGTTTTGCTAAATGGTGCTTTATCTGCTTAAAATTTCTGGTGCGAAACGACGGACATTTCTAGTATCTATCAGTTAAATTCTGAAAGGCTCTGATGCTGAAATGGCAACCCACACCAGTGTTCTTGCCTGGAGAATCCCAGGGACGGGGGAGCCTGGTCGGCTGCCGTCTATGGGGTCGCACAGAGTCGGACATGACTGAAGCGACTTAGCAGCAGCAGCAGATGCTAGTTGACATTTTAGTTGAGTCAAAACCCTCCTCAGGTGGGTTTACTATGGGTGGTCGTTTTTCCTAAAAGGAGGCTGTGACTTGGCTCAGGAAGGACTGTGTTCTCCATGGTCAGGAAGACCGTGGTAGAGAACATAGTCATTTCAGAGCTGCGGCCAGTGAGACAGGGGACTGGATGGGGAAACAGAAGTGTGCTATATGGTTTTCAAGAGAGAAAAGGAACTTGCCATAAGGGACTGTTGGTATGTGAAGACAAAATTATGCTGAAGCCCTCCAAATCCTGTGACTGCTAAAGACCCCATTGCTATCCAAAACAACTCTCTGGAAAGGAAACATGACCCGAACTCTCCTGCTGTCTTGGACAAGGGCCCAGAGGATGAGAAGAAAAAAAGAACAACTGAGTAAAAGGGATGACAGAGAAAATGCCCCCATGGCAGTCACTGTTAAAATGCTCACTTAGTACTTCTAGGACAGAAGGAGCAAACTCATGAAAGTGCCCGATACAGAAGTGGAGCATTCCACCTAAAAGGTCCAGCCACAATACTAAAGCCTTAGAATAAAGTCAACAGGTTTACCATGGGTTGAACCTTAGAATAATGCAGTTCCTTGGCTTGTTTACCACAACGCTTTCTTTAGAGCTTCTACTTGAGGAACTGGGGTGGAGCAAAGAATAAAAAATATCCTTTCTGAGCTTGCCTCACGTCTAGCTTGAAAATGGAACTGCTGACTGGTAAGGCTACCAGTTTACGTGGTCTCAGTGAGCTTTCAGAGTCCAAGCATGGGTAGAGTCTGCCTGTTTGCATGACAGTGCTGCACATATATACACACAGACACACGAACACATACACACCTGCCTCATTTATCCCTCTGGGTTAGTGTTTCTCAGTCTCAGAACTATTGATGTTTCTGTCTAGATGATTCTTTGCTGTGGGCCTGTCCTGTACATTGTAGGATGGTTGGCAGCAGCCCTGTGCACCTTCCTCCCCTCCTTGCCTCCTTCCTTCCCCCACCAGATGTACTAATAAGAACCAACAATGTCTCCAAGCAGTGCCAAGAGTCTCCTGGGGAACAAAGTCTCCCTTGGTGAACATCACTGCTCGAGGCTGAGATGAGGACATTTGGCGACGGGGAAGAGAAGACTGCGACCTTTCCCGCAGAAGAGAGAGTGAGGAAAGATGCAGATGTTTATTCTTTAAGCCATTCTGCTTATGGATGTTATTCGCAGATGCCTACAAGTGTTTTTAGGAAACTGGTCTTATTCTAAGCAAGCCAGTATTACAAATATCACTTTAAACTGTAACTTAGAACTGCTTTTCCAGACAATGTCTCATTGGATTCAAATATCTGTCTTGAAGAATGCTCCTGATTTGGTCATCGTTTTTATCACTTGCGGTACTGCAGCCTTCCCGTGGAAGAGCATCAAGTGATGTTTTGCTTTTGTCCCCAAAACTTTGCAAACTACTCTGAAACACTGTTGAAAACACATTTTAGCAGAATGACTTTTTTTTTTTTTAACTGTGATCCTCAAAGAATCCACTTTGTCTACTAGCTAGGAGAGCAATTCTCTTCATTCTGAATGTAACTGAGATAGAGTCATCGAGATCTATTTTACGACGTGGCTATGTAGACGTGAACTATTTTGCCACCAGCACGGCTGTAACTTGCAGGCAACAACGATCTTACTGAATAACCTTATGACCAAACCTCATAACTTCAGAGTGACTAAGAAGTAATATATCTTAACCTGAAGCTTAAGGATACACCCTTACTTAGTGTTTACATCCTATCTTGACTTGTATTTTGCTCCTAAAGAATAGGAAACCATCATAAATGGTGAGGGTGTGTGTGTGTGGTGTGTGTGTGTGTATGTGTGTAGGAGCACTCCAAGCCCCCTCCTTCTACAATTTATTTAAACCATCATTTACTGAATATTGATTATGGCCCAGTATTTGTGCCAATTTTAAGCAGATTTGTATTTTGAAAAAAAAATCAGCTGTATATCTTTTTAAATTGTGTTGTAATTAATACTTTCTCCATTATTTTGATATTAGTGAAGATTACCACAAAATTACTGTTTTTTTCCAGCTATATGGACAGAAATCAAGAAAAAGGAGAAGGACTCTACAAAAGATAGCCTGGATTTTTATAAAGCCAAACATCCAGGTTTATCAGATTACAACATGTGGGGAGAATCCTTTCCCTATTGTTTTACTATTTGTAGATAAGTAGGCAAAAAAAAAAAATTCTCTTGGGCTAAATTTTTATTTTCAGCTGGATGGATGGCAGGCCCAAGAACATCACAGGTAAAATTCTTGAAATGTGTAATTTCAGAGAGTTTCTGGAAAAAGATATATACTTTCTGGCCTTTAAGTGAGTCATCATAGTTTTCTGAATTTGCTACTGATTTACAAGAAATATGTTAAATATAAGTAAATAGGGATAATATGAATATTGCTAATGCGTTTAAGTCTTAACTTTAATTCTTACTTGCTTTTAGATTCTATCTTCTGTGTTGGGTGCTGGCCTGTAAGCTGGTGTCGATCTACTAGGCTGCATGGGAGTTATGTAAAATTACCAGCTGATATAGGCCAGGCGCCCACAGCTCTCTATGCATCAGGGACCACACTGAAGGCTTTCCAGGAGTAGGTGGCTCTGACCTACAGCAGGCACGACAAAGACAGCACGTGGGCCTATTTTCAGCGTCCCTTAGGCAGGTTTTCTCCACAAACTCATCAACTTCCTCGAGCCTCCCTGCCACCCCCCCTCCACCCGGTCACGTCCCCTCTCCCCAGTCATCCGAAAGAACTGTCTCTGGCCCCCACCACCACTGAGATGCAGAGCCTGCAGCAGCACGATGGCCTCACGCTCTCCCACTGCCGAGCACGGTCCTAGGTGCTGCCCCGCGTGCCACCTCCCCCATCTCTAGCTGGTCTGAGCGGCACAAAGACCCTGGAAGCTCAGAACATGCCTTTTTGAAGCTTTCCAACCTCAGCTCTATATGTCTCAGAAAACTGTACCTTTGCCACCTCTAACAGTGTTATTCTTAAAACCTCTCTTGCTCTTCCTCTCATTCTTTTCTTGCTGTTTCTAATTCTTGTTTCTTGGTTATTGTTTTCTAAGGAGGGAGAAGAAACAGATTGAAAACCAATTAGAGGATATTAGAGAAGGAAAGAGGATCCATTAGAGGAGAGTACAAGAGGAGGATGATCAGTATTAGTTCTGGAACAAAGCTGCTGCCACCAGACAGAAATTATTGTTTGGGGTGGGAGTGCGTGGCTGCAGTCACAGAGCCACTGAGCGGCCAGAATCTCAGCAACGTGTCCCCAGCCCTGGCGCCAGCATTCCCATCCTCCCGTCACTCATGGCTCTAGTGTCTTCATACAAAGGCTGCTCAGAAATTAGTTGAGGAAGTACAGACAATTGTTATGGGTTGAAACATGCTGAACTCCTAACCCCTAATATCTCAGAATATGACCTTATTTTTCTGTTAATAAGTGCAGATGTAATTAGTTAAGATGAGCTCACCCCAGAGTAGCCTGTGATCCAAAATGACCAGTGTTCTTAAAAAGGGGAAATTCAGATATGAACATTCACAGACAAGAAGAATACCACTAGAAGGTTGGAGTCATGCTTTCATAAGCCAAGGAACTATCAGAAACTAGAAAAGAGGGTTGGAACAATCCTTCCCGTTGCCTTCAGAGGAATTAAGGCCCTGCTGACGCCTTGATTTCAGACTTTCAGTTTTTAGAACCATGAGAGAGTACATATTTGTTTAAACCACCTGCTGCTGCTGCTGCTGCTAAGTCACTTCAGTCCACCTAGTCTGTGGTAATTGGTTAAAAGACAGGGCAAGCCAACTAATACTACAACGTAATAATGAAGGAGCTGTCCTGCTCTTGACTAGGGATCTCCCTGCATGGGTACTGCTTTGATGCGGCTAAGAAATGTGCACCATCCAATCCAAACACCTAGAATGAAACCCATGTGTGTTGATAATAGACATACACATGTAGGGACATAAACAAAAACACTCTGCAATGATTTCTAGGAAACTCCATAAAAATAATAATTGCTGAAGCTACCTGTTCCAGTTATCATGCACACGTGTGCTCAGTCATATCCCACTCTTTGCGACCCCATGGACTGTAGCCAACCAGGTTCCTCTGTCCACGGGATTCTCGAGGCAAGAATACTGGAGAGGGTTGCCCTTCCATTCTGCAGATCTTCCCCACCAGGGATCAAACCCGCATCTTCTGCATCTCCTGCATTGCAGGTGGATTCTTTACTGCTGAGCCACCAGGGAAGCCGCTATGGCTATCATAACCAAATGATAAAAATCTGTGGTATTCTTGGTCTTTTTACACGTCAGAGGAGCTGTATTCCCACATACCTGGACAGTTTCATGAGCTGAGCACTCCAGGTCACCTCCTTCTATAACTCAGCACTGTAGGCAGATTCTTTACAGTCTGAACCACCAGGAAAGCCCATAAGTCAGCTCAACCAACATTTATTAACAAGACAATGTATCAAGAATTCTTAGCAAGGGCAGTTGAATAAAGCATCAGACACAATCTCAGTCCTTAAGTAGCTTATTGTATAGTAACTAATAAGGCAGAATTCTAGAAGAATCTTTCATCTATCAACCCATAAGATACTCTGTCCAATTATACCCAAGAATGTTCAAGATTCTTAGCTATAGGTGATAGAAGCACAACTCAAGCTGGCTTAAACAAGCGAAACCCTGTGTTTTTGGAGGGTGAAAATATGACTTAGTGTAATAGTCAGGGTTCTCCAGAGAAACAGAATCAACAGGAGAGAGAGAAACAGGAAGAGAAAAGGCAGGGGAAGGGTGGAGGAAAGGAAGGAGAGAGAGACAGAAGAGAGGTCTTTAAGGATTTTGCTCATGTGATTGTGGGCTAATTTGTAGGGCAGGCTGGCAGGCTGGATAATGAGGCAAGAGTCTTGAATCCGAATTCTGCAGGGCAGTAGTCTGGAAACTCAAGCAGTGTCTCTGTGTTGTAGTCTTGAGAAGAATTCCTTCTTGGGAAACCTATCTTTGTTCTCAAGGCTTTCAACTGATTGGATGAGGCCCACTCATATTATGGAAGGTAATCTGATTTAACCCAAGTCTGTTGACGTAAATGTTTTGTGGTTATTGTTCAGTTGCTGAGTCTTGTGCAACTCTTTGAGGCCCCATGGACCGCAGGCTCCTCTGCCTTCTGCAGACTCCAGGCTCCTCTGTCCTTCACTATCTTCTGGAGTTGCTCAAATTCATGTCCAGTGAGTCAGTGATGCTAGCTAACCATCTCATCCTCTGCTGTCTCTTCTCCTTTTGCTGTCAATCTTTCCCAGCATCAGGATCTTAGCCAACAAATTGGCTCTTTGCATCAGGTGGCCAAAGTGCTAGAGTTTTAGCTTCTGCATCAATCTTTCCAACGAATATTCAGGGTTGATTTCCTTTAGGATTGACTGGGTTGATCACATTTTAAAAATACCTTCACATAGACATCTAGACTGGTGTTTGACTAAACAACCTGGCAAAGCCTAGAGAAGCTGACAGAAAGTTAAGCACCACAGCGAGTGGAATCCAGGGAGTGTCCCAAAGTTATCAGGAAAATCCACCCCTCCCATCTTCCATGATGAAGATTTTGGCTGGCTCATCTTCCAGTTCATGCCCTGGGGAACCCGTCACTGTGGCTGAGGGAATGTAATGCCTTGGTTGGGGCCAGGAATGGGGAGACAGGCTGTTGTGTTTAAGAAGGGAGGTTGAGAAGGCATCAGGAGCTGTTCAACTAGAAGTATCTCACCAACCAAGGGCATGGGGAGTGTGGTTTTGAAGCAAAAGAAAACATTTTGTGCAAATCCAGTCCTTGGGTACTTAGAGGTATGAAAGACAATGGAGAAAGGAGAGACCCTTTGGGGAAAATGGAGAGTTCTTACAGGACTGTCCTATATGCTCCTGCCACTGGAGGTGGTTAGTTACATCAGCGGTCACACCAGAGACCATATGCAATTAACAGACTTATTTTACATTAGCTAGATGTACACAACCTTTGAATCTCAGGAAATTTTCCTTTGAGGAAAATTTAGTTTTTCTCATTGATTTGAAGTCAGTAATTTCTGTTCCTCTGAGCACAGAATTGCTTTTAATTATAAATGCATGACATTTAAAATTATTTAAATACAAATATTTTTACACCAAGGGGTGTGGAATGCAGGGTGTGGGATGTGGGGATGGAAGCAATGAATTTTTTCCTGTGCAGAAACTCTGCTGGAAAAATATTTTCCCTTAGTCATCGTTCCGAAGAATCATTCCTCTCAGGGATGCTTGTTATTTAAAATTAAATGGAATTGGCATTTAGAGATTCTTAGAATAATTTAGCTGGACTTGTTTCAGTGATTACATAATGGTTTCAAATGGGTCAAGGTCCCAATAAATGTTATCTGTTTATGTGGTCACTATTCATCTGCCTCCCCTCACCCTCGTCTCTTTCACCATCACGGCTGCTACCCCACTCCTCTCCACACTGGAAGCTCCTTGAGGACAAAAACTTTTCATTTCTCTCACTCCCAGGGTGGTCTCTGAAGAGTGCACTGCCTAGGTGCATGCTGAGCTTCACTCAACACTGATATCTGGGGAGCCTGGGCTCTTAGGAAGGCAGAGAGTTCTGTGAAGCCTCAGGGGACAAAGCTCCTGTTTTTTTTTTTACGAACAAAAGTCAACACCACTGTAACAACAGCTTTACAAATTTCCAGATGCACAGCCGCCACTGTTAGCAGCTGTGGACACGTCTTACATGCAGCTAACATCTGTCAAATATTGGAAAACAGTTGCAGGCGAAATCTGAAGCATGTTTCCTATATACTCCCTCCTCGCATTAAAAAAAGATTCGCTTCCTCAACAACTCTGCCAGCTAGCCTTCCCTTTTCCGGTTCAGTTCTCCCCATCCTCTTCACTCCTTCCTCTTATTGGAACAGGAAAGACCTCCCTTTTATCCTTTTTACTCGTACATTAGCGGACTGATTAGAATTTGGAATTAATGAATCTCATTTGAATTTCTTTCTCTACTGTAAAATGGAAGAATGTGTTATCCTCTGAAAGGAAATTCAAGTATGAATAAGCATGTGGCGAGGGTCCTCCCTTCCATCCACAGGGGCCTCCTTCCTCCTCCCCCTCCCCTTCTGCTTTCCTTCTTGGGGAGTGGGTGGGAGAGGGGCACAGGCAGGGTAACTCTGAAATGCAATGATTTTAACTCCTTGAGGGTGCCAGAGGGAATCAAATGGAAAAGGTGGCTATGCTTTTTTTTTGCCTCTAACACCTACTTCTGGGACCTGAGCAGGGCTATGGATCATAAGGACCCATTTCTCTACAGAGGGTAAGTCCACCTTGCCTTACCCTAGCCACTTTAACTAAGTCCATTCCCTGGATTTTTTTCTTTCTTTTGAACACAGACCAGGCCCCTCTCCTGAATTTAACCTAACTTCTTCCATCCATGAACTTTAAGAAAAACTCCCATGTGCCAACCCAGAATAGCATTGTTAGGAGTTCGCAAACTTCCTTGCTAACGTGAATACAATGGTTAATATTATTTCCATTTTACATATGAGATTTCCAGAGGCAAGGTAACCTCCCAAGGTCACAGCACTCAGAAACCAAGTCTGGAAGCCTGAGTCTTTCGGCTCCAAAGCCCATATGGACTCCCAGATGTGTTCTAATGTCACATTAGACAATAGAACTAGCAGTTTGGCATTCATTTTTCAAAAACTGACAATATTTCAATTCTGCTGCCTCCCTAACCTGACATCTTGGGTCACAACCCCGTGCCTCCTATATTATTTCTGTCCTCACTTCAGTATCTCTGGGGTACCTCACATTCCTCCTGAGCAAAACTGCTCCTGAAGTTCCAGTCTTCAACTCATCAAGTTAGTTGCTTAGAGATCTAGGATCCTTGATTTTCCCCTTTATCTCTCTTTTCCAAAAATTGGTTACCAAGTCCTACAGATCCTCTCTGTCACATGCACACACATACAAACACTGCAGATCTACTCCAGGATTTGCATTTTGTCAGAGTTCTAAGCGTTCTCTCATTCACAGCTCCATCAAAGTACATTTTTTCTAAAACGCATATATAATCCCATTACTCTCTTGCTTTTAAATTCACAGGATAAGGTCAGATCCCTTAGCTAGGCAAAGGCGATCCTGTGTTCCTCCCAACCCACTAGTCCCTACCATAACCTTGACTCCTTAACCCATTCCCACCTACTCTGTCTTTTGAATTCTTGCTTTCACACCTGCTGAACTTTCATGCTCTTTTTCCATTCACACACCGAACCCAAGTTCAAATGTCAGTTGTGCTGTCAAACCCGCCCTGATTTCTCTGGAAAACTTGGTGGCCCTGTACTTCTACAGCTGCAGAAACATACCTTGAAAATAAAAACACATCCCTTTGTACTTGGAGTGACTGCTAATGGTGTACCTCTTTGCCCTAGCAGAGTGAGAGCCCTATGTGAGCAAAGAGACCTAGCATCATCTGCGCTTGGAGCCAGACCTCTGGCACCGGTTCTGTTTCTGGTGTGGGACAGATCTTCAATAAACATTGCTGGGCTGAGCTCAACTGAAGTGCATCTGAGGAACGAGGGTCCCAGCTTCCAGCCCGGTGCTTGTCATTTAAATATCTCCTCATGGGGGAGGGAGGTGGGAGGGGGGCTCAGGATGGGGAACACGTGTACACCCGTGGCGGATGCATGTTAATGTATGGCAAAACCAATATTGTAAAGTAAAAAATTAATTAATTAATTAAAAAAATAAAAATCCAAAACCAAAAATAAATAAATAAATATCTCCTCATGGTTAAGCTGAGGCCTGAGCAAAAGAAGTAAGATTTCAACATTTGTCATTTCTGTCTGTGACCTCAATTTTTTTTTTTTTTTTTTAGTTCCCTTTTCCTACCAGTTACAGTCTCTCTTCTTGTTTTAGATTCCCAGTGACCTCCTACATTTCTGCTCTGATTTCGCCAAATCAGGAAAGACCTAGAATCATCACTTGTATTCTAGCTGAAACCCCCAGCTCTGCTGTACACTCATTGGGATCCTGGGTAAATTCTTTTTTTTTTTTCCTTTTGTGAGCTCACATTCCTTGGAAATGTTCTTCTCAAGTGTGAGGCTTAGGTTTTAAGAGGCATTCTTTCAGAGAAGATTTGCATTTCTCCTGTCGAGGACCTGGGAGACTATGAACTTGCTGCCACTTTTAAACTCAAAATCTGCCCCTTTTTTGATGGCTACAATGGTTACCTGGTAGGATTGAGCTTAGGCATTTTTCAGAAAATAATTTATTTTGTGTGCGGTGGGTCTTCGTAGTTTTTTCAAAAGCTGCACAGGCTTTACTCTAGTTGCAAGGACTAGGGGTACTCTAGCTGGGTGCATGGGTTGGTTTCTCATCGCAGTGGGTTCTCTAGTCACAGAGCACAGACTCTAGGGCACGTGGGCTTCAGCAGTGGCAGCATGTGGGCTCAGCAGTTTTGGTTCCCGGACTCTAGAGCACAGGCTCAGTAGTTGTGGTGCGTGGGCCCAACTGCTCTGGGGCATGTGGGATCTTCCCAGATCAAGGATCGAACCTGTGTTCCCTGCACTGGCAGGCAGATTCTTAACCACTAGACCACCAGGGAAGCCCCTGGGCAAATTTTTGACCTGTCTGAAATTGGTTTCTTATTTATAACATGGAGATGATAGTACCTGCCTCCTAGGGTTGTCATGGAGATGCAGTAAGGAATTCTAAGTAAAGCTTTAGCACAATCCCAGAAACATAATAATGGCTCAATTAATGTAAAAAGAAAACTGCCTCATTTACACTGACCTGGTAAGTTCTTCCCAATGCATTTACTTCAAAGAGGTTCAAAAGGGAGGGGATACATGTATGTTGAGGTTTGACAGAAAACAACAAAATTCTGTAAAGCAACTATCTTTCAATTAAAAAATAAATTAATTAAAAAATAATGAAGACCAGATTCTTCAAAGGGAGGAAGGTTCATATTTCAAAAAGTAAGAAAGTAGCCCAAATGGATATCAAAGTTGATCATTAAAATGTTTTGTAGTGGCAAAGAAAAAAAAATGCTATTCAATTGTGGGATGAATTACCTATTAAAGAAATCTATTTGTTCAACTGACGTGTACTGATAACGTCCTTGGTGTCTTGCTTTGCACTTGGGAACAAAGAGGAAAGACTGGCTCCCGGACCTGGGGAGGGGTCTCCCACCTCTGTGATCAGGGCAGCCGTATCGGGGGGGCAGGGGGGGGTCTCCACAGGCAGTCTTTCCACGGTTTAGAGGAGGGCATCTGGCATGGCCTCATGAGGGTGCTGAGGGCAGGCTTCTCAAAGGAGGGGCCCACTGAGGCTGATACTGGTCAGATGAGGGCAGTCTTGCTAGAGGAAACTGGAGCAAAGGGACAGAAGTCAGACAGGCTCTGACAGAAGAGGATAAATGACAAGTCGTTGGGTTCAGCTGTACCTTGGGTACGTGCAAGAGCAGGTGAGTTGGAAAGATAGTCTAGAAAGATATGCAAGTGGCCAAATAAATCTTCAGGAGCAAGAGCAAGTGGGTGGGGAAGGTGTGGGCTGCAGTTCTTCTCGCTCAGTAAATCTCAACTGAGCTTTGCATATTGGAATCACCAGGAGCTTTTAAAAATACCCAAACCTAGGTCCCTAGACAATTATGTATAAATCAGCATGGAGGTACTGAAGCATCATTTTTTTAAAGCTTCCAAACTGACTTTCGTTTGCAGCCAAAATTGAGAACTGCTCTATAATTTAGCCCCTGAAACCACACCAACCCAAAGTGCGCCGGAAACGTAACTTAAGAGAACTGCAGTGAAACTGAAAGCATACCTGACCCTACCACTCCCTGTATTTTCTCAATTAACTTATTTATTAACTTCTTATTGTGGTAAAATGCATATATCATAAAATTGATCATCCTTACCATTTTCAAGTGTACAGTTCAGTGGCATTAAGTACACTCCCATTATTGTGCAACCATCTTCATCACCATCCATCTCCAGAAATTTTCATTATCTCCAAATGACACTCCACATCCATTAAACACCAATTCCTTGCTACCGTGAAGCTGAGCTGGACCTTCAGAGAGGTTCATTGTTTGTTAGGGGTGAAGGAGTGGCCTTTGATTTTGATCAGTCACTGGATACAAAGAGCTGCAGGAAGGGGCTATGACTGAGGGCGGAGACAGCTCCCTTCAGCCCAGGCAATTCTAAACAAGGCAGACAGTTGAAGGCTGCTGGCTACCAGCACTTCTGGCATTTGGAGAAATAAGGCCTTTATTCCTGCAAGGAGATGTGGGTGACATGCTGCACCATTCACCACATCCCAAAGAGGTCTCCTCCTGCTTGCTTTGGCCTCCTGGTTCTGGGATGCCGTGGGCACTTTACCATAATTGAGAAAGGAAGCAGCCTATACTTTCCAGGCCCATCCCATCCCTTCCCTTCTTCACCTTCCACTTTGCCTTCCCTGTTCCTTCTTTTCCTCAATTACAACCTGGTAACATTCCTGTTGCCCTTCTGTTGAAGACTACAGTTTAAGTCTTGGACCAGAGTTCCTGCCACTTCAAGCCTCTCGCTCCCTAAGACAATGAGCAGGAATGGAAGTAGAAAGCGGTTGCCCAAATCCTGGAGAATGGGTGGATGGGGTGAAGGTATAGCAGAGGGATACTGGGATAAAATACTTAGGCACAGAGAACCCCAGGCCAGGAGCATGGATTCAGGTACTGAGGGGCAGATACCAAACCAAATAAGCAGGTACCTGATGAGAAAGTTAGGACCGAAAAGGATGATAGTTAAATTGTACTTGGCATTAGGGACATAAGCATTGACCTTAGTTTTTGCATGTTGAAGAAATGGCAAAATGAGAAGACAAAAATACAAAGTTAGTATTTATGTCTAATTATTATGATGTGCAATAATCCAGTATATAATAAAATGTGTTAACACTTAAATGTGTTAAAATTAAAGTCTATCTCAAGTTGCATTTGATTAGAACAGCAAACGCTTATATACAAATGAAGGGCTTCATAAACTGTAAGATAACACGAAGGTACCTATAACCTGGAGATATGCTCACATCCTCAAACATCAGAGGGTATGCCCTGCCGTGCATCCTCTTTTGGGCCGAAGGAAACTGCACCTTTGTGTCCTTCCTGTGGCCCCCTTGGCTCTCACAGATGCACAACCCATGTACTGAGTCCCTAATTCTAAACTCCGGGACTTGTTTCTCATAAAAAATTTTTCTTAATAATCTTACCTGTGCATCAGAACTATATTTTGTGACTTTTCTCCTAAAAATAGTTTTTAGATAATTTGTATAATTGGATTTACGAACATTTCAATTCTGAGTCCTTAGGTAATCCACTCCACTTCAGCTTTAACTGAAATTCACTACCTTAGGGTCTTCCCAAGGTCATCTGAAGTTAGACTCCGTCTGGAAGCTCAGTAGTTCTTTTTTATTTTTTTTGCTGAGAAGGCATGATTTATTTGAAAATTGTTTAATATAATCCAAATGGAGGAACAAAAGGTATTCTTCCTTTCCCTTTCAAGTCCTGTGGTACCAAAACACAATTTCTCCCCACCCTCACCCCACCCATCCCATCCCCACTCTCACCCAAAACTAAATTACCCCTATCAGAGAGATTAGGAAAATGTACTAGTGATTTAAAAACATTTCACCTGCACAGTATTTTCATTTGGGCCCTATTTAATTTCTGAGTGTCATTTCCATTTCTGGTTCTGACACTATCTGTACTCTCTATATCCTCAGAGAAAGGGAGCATAACGCTTCTCTGGGGAAATTTACTCAAAATAAACCTCCAAATGCAAATTCTCTGAAAAAAATAACAGGATTATGCACTCAAAGAAAAAAAAGTTTTAATATTTCCTTTAGGCTAGCGTCTCTTTTCTCTTAGGATAGTCATATGGGAATTGAACGACTTCTTTGGTTGGATTACAGTCTTTATCCTCATCACCATGATTATCGCTATTAAGTTTTTAGCGTACATTTTTATGATTCAATCTTGGAAATGGTTCTTAAGAGTTTTCGTGATCATTGCCTTAATTGTTTCCTTTTTTCGGGCTTTTACGAGGACATTAGCTTTGTCCTTTCTTTTAACTGCCTGCAAATCAGGACTTAAATTTTATTATCACGTAGCTGAGTGGAAAATCCCTCTCCCTGGACTCTTAGTGAGGCCACATAAGAAGCCTCTGAGGATGTGCTGTCTCATCGTAGAGCTAAGTCGCAGCCCAGGATCTGAGCCGGTTCTCCTCTTTGCCCACAAATTAGTGTAACAGCTCATAAAGACTTGAGCAAAAATCACCCTGCCTTTCCACTCTTTCGCCTCACTGTTTCCTTAGTGTGGCCCAAACTACAAACCAAACCTCATCTCCTCTTGTCTATCAGTTCTTCACCCTTGGCCAGCTGTTCTGGTGGTTCCTTAGTTCTTACCATCAATCTCTAGCAGTTCCTGGGACGCTCTGAGCTAGCACGGACCACTACAAACACATTTCTCATAGGGATCAATGGCATTTCCCAAGAAACAGGAAACTCCTTCACGGAGAACCGAAAGGTAAAACACTGCTGTGAGTTTTCATGTATCCCAATCCATTTTTCTTAGATCATTCCTTCTTCCTTTCCTTCCATCAAGCAGAAGTTATTACATAGAGCTAAATGATGTCATCCTCAGAAGAAACTTCCCTGATGGCTCAGATGGTAAAGCGTCTGCCTACAAGGCAGGAGACCTGGGTTCGATTCCCTGGGTCGGGAAGATCCTCTGGAGAAGGAAATGGCAACCCACCCCAGTACTCTTGCCTGGAAAATCCCGTGGATGGAGGACCATGGTAGGGTATAGTTCATGGGGTCGAAAAGAGTTGGACGCGACTGAGCGACTTCACATCACATCAGAAGAAACAATTCCCAATTACCTAACTTCTAACTTACTCTGTGATTGGGTTACAGTTTCATCTGAAAGCAAAGGAAGATTCTTTGTTCTTTTAAAGTTCTTTTTATCCAGATAATTCTTGCCTAAAACGATGGGAGTTGGCAGAATGGAAATAAGCATAACACAAGATTGCAAATCAACTAAAATCCAACATGATAAAAATAAGTTAAATACCTGAGATGCTTTAAAAAAGAATGAAAATAAGCAAGAAATAATCTCTCTTCTATCAGAGGCAGCAAAGCTGGCTCCCAATTCAAAGAGCAGAACTGGTCTTGTTATTAAGACTTAAAGAGTGCAACGCTTTTGTTACTTAGCTCTGAAAGCACATGATGTGGACCATAAAAATTTTTTTTCGATGTTATGGTTTGCTTTTCAGATTGTAACTGTCATACAGAAATAATGCAAGGCTAAGCAAAGTCAAACCTAGGGTTCTGCAGGGTCAGTTCCAAAAACAGGAGACATGTGGTGTTTTTATTCTGCCATTTAAGGGAGAGGTTCACAGGGTAGCCAAGGGCAGTGCTTACTGTCTCTAGACATTATAAAGAGCTAAGGCACAGGGCTAAAAGTTGAGAGTGAGAGATTAGCACTGATAACTAAGGAAAATGGCCATCTAATAGTCAACAGGAAGTTAGAAAATAGAGAATAGAACCAAAGCCATTCAACTCATTCTGCCATATCGGGTCTTCCCTGGCTGTGACTGCTTTTATCTGGGCGGCCAGTGCTGCACTGGCTCTTTGGCTTCAGCTTCTTAAAGGTGCCACTCAGCACCTGGTAGTTCTTCTGCAGTCAGTTGGTGCTGCTGCATCATCACCATCTTTATCATTGTCATAATCATCATCAAATCAGCAATTCTTTTTCCAGGATGCAAAGCAAATCCTAATTTGCCAGATCCCATGAGACCTAAACTTTCAGTTGGATTTGATAATATCTTGTTTCCTTAGAAGTTTGTCGAGATGGTTTTCTGGAGTTGATACTTTACAGGCTTTCCTGCAGTCTATTTTATATATCATCCACAGAATGTCTGCTACTGAAATCTGGGTACAAATACACCGTGTCCTACAAGCATAAGGAGAGTGTGGAGAGAAGCCATGATATTTACTTGCCACAATCAGTTTGCACTCATGCAGTGGGAGGTAAGGAAGATGCTTAGGGCAGCAATCCGCAATCTCTTTGGTACAAAGGACCGATTTTGTGGAAGACAGTTTTCCACAGACTGCAGGGTGGGTGTAGACGGGGGAAATGGTTTCAGTTTTGCCCACCGCTCAACTCCTGCGGTGTGGCCCAGTTCCTAACAGACAGTGAACTGGTACCAGTTCATGGCTCGGGGGTTGGGGACCCCTGGGTTGCTGCTGCTGCTGCTAAGTCACTTCAGTCGTGTCCGACTCTGTGTGACCCCATAGGCAGTAGCCCACGAGGCTACCCCATCCCTGGGATTCTCCAGGCAAGAACACTGGAGTGGGTTGCCATTTCCTTCTCCAATGCAGGAAAGTGAAAAGTGAAAAGGAAGTCGCTCTGTCGTGTCCGACTCCTAGCGACCCCATGGACTGCAGCCTACCAGGCTCCTCCATCCATGGGATTTTCCAGGCAAGAGTACTGGAGTGGGGTGCCATTGCCTTCTCCAGACCCGTGGGTTAGGGGATAGGAAAACTGAAATATAGAAAAGTTCCCTCTGCAACATGCAGCCTTTTCCAGAGGGGTAAAAGAAAGATAACTTGGCTCTAGTGGGCACTGTTTCCATATCTTATTACACCATTAAAAAGGACATAG
The DNA here is from genome assembly GCF_003369695.1 of Bos indicus x Bos taurus. Taxonomy (NCBI): domain Eukaryota; kingdom Metazoa; phylum Chordata; class Mammalia; order Artiodactyla; family Bovidae; genus Bos; species Bos indicus x Bos taurus. Next base: position 5,461,347 of record NC_040077.1, on the reverse strand, counting down.
AGTCCCAAAAGAACTTTTAGATCTCATTAGTTTTCTATTCAGTCCTGCCCATCAGTGGCATTAAAAGAGAGCTACACAGGGAACTTCCTGAACCTGATAAGGGTCAACTACAAAAAATCCACAACTAATACCATACATGATGGTGAAAGACCAGATGTGTTCACTCTAAGATTAGGAAATAGACAAGGGTATCCATTCTTACCACTCCTGTTCAATACTGTACTGAAGACAGGACAATTAGGCAAGAGAGAGAAACAGAAGGGATCTAAGCTGAAAAGAAAAAAGACATGCTCTTGTATACAGAAAATCCTAAGGAAGTTACTAAAAAAAATACTAGAACTAACAAACATATAAGGTTATGGGATACAAGATCAATATACAAATGTCAATATATTTCTATACACTGGCAGTGAACAATGTGAAACTAAGAAAATTTCATTTACAGTAACATAAAAAAAGAATAAAATAGGAAAAATTTAATAAAATAAGTAAAAGATTTGTACACTGAAAACTTTTAAAACATCACTGGAAGAAATTAAAGAAGATCTAAATAAATGGAATCGACACCCTAGGTTCAAGGCTTTCAAGACTCAATATTGTTAAAGTGGTGGTACTCCTTAAATTGATCTACATATTTGATATAATACATATCAAAATTTCAGCTGGACTTTTTGCAGACATTTCCTCACACTCCTCCCATTTCAAAACTTATTACAAAGTTATAGCAATCAAGACAGTGTGATAGTGGCATAAGGACAGACATTTAGATCGACGGAACAAAACTGAGAATGCAAAAATAAAACCCTCATGTGTATGGTCAACTGATTTTCTACAAAGGAGCTAACCAAGACAATTAAAAGGAACAACTAGATATCTACATACAGAAGAAGAATTAAGTTGGATTCTGACCTTGCATTATATAAAATCATTACCTCAGAATGAATCAGAGACCTAAATACAAAAGTTAAAATTACAAAATTCTTAGAAGAAAATATAGGAATAAATCTTTGTGACCATAGATTGTGCAATAGTTTCTTAAATATGACACCCAAAAGCACAAACAACAACAGAAGATAAATTGGACATCATCAAAATTAAAAATTTTGTGCTTCACTTCAACAAAGTAAAAAGAGAACACACAGAATGGAACAAAATATTTGTAAATCACTTATCTGTTAAGGGACTTGTATCAGAATACATAAAGAATTCTTAAAATTTAACAATAAAAATAAATAACCCAATTAAAAATAGGCAAAGGACTTTCTTCAGAGAAGATATACAGTGACCAACAAATGCATGAAAAGATGCTCAACGATGTTTGTCGTTAAGGAAATGCAAATCAAAATCATAATGAGAAATCACTGCAGACTCACTAAGATGGCTATAATCAAAAATTTGGACAATCACAAGTGTCAGCAAGGATGTGGAAAAATTAGAACCCTTATTTTCTATGAGTAGAAATGTAAAATGATGCAGTCTTCTGAAAGACCGTCTCAGTTCCAAAAAAAATTAAACGTAAGACTTAACTATATAATCTGGCAATTCTAGTTGAAATACACATTCACACAAAAACCTGTACACTAATATTCATAATAGCTAAAAAGTGGAAATAACCTAAATGTCCTGATGAATGAATAAGCAAAATGTAGCATATCCATAAACGGAATATTATTTGGCTGTAAAAAGAATGAGTATGAATGAAACTTGAAAGCATTATTCTGAGTGAAAGAAGCCAGACACTGAAGGCCACTTCTTGTATGATTCCATTTATATAAAACGTCCACAGTAGGCAAATCCATAGGGATAGGAATTCGATTAGTAGTTGTTTGGAGAAGGGACACTGGGAAGTGACTATTAATGGGTATGGGGTCTCTCTGGGCTGATAAAAATGTTCTGGAATTTTGGCTGACAATCTCTCTGGGCTGATAAAAATGTTCTGGAATTTTGGCTGACAATTGTACAACTTTGTGAATATACTAAAAACACTGAACTGTATGCTCTGAAAGGGTAAATTTTTTGTTACGTGCATTACATCTCAATAAACCTATTATAAAAAAGAAAGAAAAAAGAGAGAGAGAGAGAAAGGATGAACGGAGGTAAGGAAGGGAGGGAAGGAGGGAAGAAGAAAAATAAAGAGAGCTCTATAGATAGTAATCTGTGATGCTTAGGTCACCATCATCCTTGACAGCTTGAATGCTATCAGGTATTTAGATTTATTAGATTGTCTTTAGTTGTGCTTTTTCTTTCTTTCATTCTTTCTTTTTTAATATTGAGGTTTCAGTCCAAGTCATCCAGCCAAACAGATTCTCAAACATGTGTTTCCAACATATCAGAGTCCCTGGCTCTGGATTCAGCTAAGAAATCATGACCCAATTCATTTTAGCTACAGATTAACAAGCACAGGGGCCTCAAGAAAATAGGTTCCCTTTAGTGCCAGGTTAATTATAATGTTGACTGCAGCCATGAAATTAAAAGATGCTTGCTCCTTGGAAGAAAAGTTATGACCAACCTAGATAGCATATTGAAAAGCAGAGACATTACTTTGCCAACAAAGTTCCATCTAGTCAAAGCTATGGTTTTTCCAGTGGTCATGCATGGATGTGAGAGTTGGACTATAAAGAAAGCTGAGCACTGAAGAATTGATGCTTTTGAACTGTGGTGTTGGAGTAGACTCTTGAGAGTCCCTTGGACTGCAAGGAGATCCAACCAGTCCCTCCTAAAAGGAAATCAGTCCTGAATATTCCTTGGAAGGACTGATGCTGAAGCTGAAACTCCAATACTCTGACCACCTGACGTGAAGATTGACTCATCTGAAAAGACCCTGATTCTGGGAAAGATTGAAGGCGGGAGAAGATGGGGAAGACAGAGGATGAGATGATTGGCTGGCATCACCAACTCAAGGGACACGAGTTTGAGTAAACTCCGGGAGTTGGTGATGGACAGGGAAGCCTGGCGTGCTGTAGTCCATGAGGTCACAAAGAGTCAGACACGACTGAGTGACTGAACTGAACTGAATAATAATAATCAGTGTAAAAGTTAGAATGAATAACAAATGAAATGAAACACACAGACATTCAAACATATCTTGAGGAATGCCCCATTATATCACCATATTAAGAGTTCAGTTCAGTTCAGTCACTCAGTCGTGTCTGACTGTTTGTGACCCCATGGACTGCAGCACGCCAGGCCTCTCTGTCCATCACCAACTCCCGGAGTTTACCCAAACTCGTGTCCATTGAGTTGGTGATGCCATCCAATCATCTCATCCTCTGTCGTCCCCTTCTCCTCCTGCCTTCAATCTTTCCCAGCATCAGGGTTTTTTCAAATGAGTCAGCTCTTTGCATCAGGTGGCCAAAGTATTGGAGTTTCAGCTTCAGAATCAGTCCTTCCAATGAACACTCAGGACTGATTTCCTTTAGGATGGACTGGTTGGATCTCCTTGCAGTCCAAGGGACTCTCAAGAGTCTTAGGAATATAAAAAAAGAGGTGTCCCTGTAGAGTGATTTTGGGTTATGCAGCACCCTTTTGAATTGCTCAAACTGCTTAATAGCATTGACTTTAGCAAGTGTCACAACATCCTTTTGGGTAGCAAGCATTGCGCTAATAGTGCTGTACAACTGCAGGTCAGACAACCAAGGGACACAAGGTTATCACACGTCTAGAAGACAGTTATGCATGAAGTTCAGATGGCCCACCTAACAACGCTTCATCCACACCTGACCCAAGTGGCATCTTCTTGGACTTATCATCTCTCTAACCGATGACGGTTCTGAGTTCCTGTTACTCTGGATTTTCCGAGTGTATCTGCCATTTCCTAAACAGATGGTCAGTATCACACTGTATCACTGTTTTTGATGGTAATAGAAATCACATAGCTAACACTTCCTGAAGAAACTGGATTAGATATTGAAAATTGGACCCTGGGCTTTTTTAAAATTTGATTTCCTGTTTCATTTCCAGAAAGTCACAGGAATATTGACAGTCTATCAAGGGTATTTTGAAATAGATTAAAATCTACATTTGTTACCTGACATATACTCTGAACATTTTAGAAGGACCTATGGGACAAGACATGCTTCTTTTTGATAGCAAAAACAGAGAGGCCAAGAGTACAGCATGGCTTATACATTTTGGGGCTCAGTTTCCTGTGTAAAATAAAAGTTAGGACGAACTCACCTCTTAGGTCCCATGCAGCTGTTTGATTTGGTCATTGTGATGGTGATTTTCTCTGGTCAGCTCAAAACCTGGGCAGGAATACCTATGTAGGGATAGCATTCAGCTTATTTACCAGCATATTCCCCATGCTTAGCACACTGCCTGGCACACAGCACGTGCTTAAAAATATCCTTTGAGTAAACACACATCTGCAGTATTTTGTTTTATAAAATTTTCTCTGACTGCAAAGCATTACAGTTGAAGGTGAATTTAACGTAACAACCTCTCCTAGGAATATATCTGTTGTGTTGCTAATGTGTTGTTTTTTTTTTCCTCCAGATTTCTTTCATTCCTAATTACTCTGACTGACCATTCACAAAAGGGTATTAAGCTTTGAAGATTTCCAAACCCCTCTGGTGAGGGAATATATATAAGTGTTCATATGTTTCTCACTAAATTTTAAAAGGTTATTCGTATCTGCAGTATTTTTTGGCATTTTAACGAATAATAACATATTCATATTACATCAACACTTACTTCATTGTTTTTCCTTTAAAAATTCTTTTTTAAAAATGTCAACATCTTCCCTGGCTTTATTTCGTTCATTAGTTACCAGTGCTGACTCTTTTTTCTGGCCAGTCTTCCTCCAGAAAACTTAGAGGAAGGAGATGACCTATTTGTCTTTGATTTTTGCTTCCAAAGATGCTCCGCCAAAGAACAGAAACTCCTTATAGAATGCATACGCTTCAGGGGCATCTGGCTCTGTCTTTAACTTGACAAAAATAAAATAATAAAGTTACGTTTTTCCTTCACACATTTAAAAGCCAGAAATAGATTCAGACGTACAGTTTTCAATCCATGTGCCAACCTAGCAAGCCGAGCGAAGCAGACGGCAGTGAGCAGGGCCACCTCCAGCCACCCTCGCCCACGCTCTGCCCCACTCCCAGGGCCCAGCCTCCCGCAGCCCAGCCCCGAGCCCACCAGCTGCTCCCATGGCAGCTGCACACTCGCCTCTGGGGCTGTTCCTGAGAGTCCTTAAAACCAGAGCATCGTGGCATGACTGTGGACCAGCTCCTCTGACACCAATGCATTTCTGAAGATTATTTACTCTTCAGGCTCTTCACACTTAACCATCAAGAATGGACTAGGGATGCCCCAGACAGCTGACTGTCTGCGTGATGTCTCGTGCTCAGTCAGTCTCCTCTGAGAACAGAAGTCAAGGACATGTTCTAGGTTCCCAGAGAGACGGACCCGATGTGTGCCTGGGGACATCTATTACTGTGTTTTCACCCTTCAAGGAAGGAAACCTCCCAGGCTTCTGAGAATTTAGAGCCCAGCAGTGTAACATGGTTTTAACTAACAACATACATGATTCACATTTTTTCCTTTGAAAATATAAAATCAGTTCTATTAAGTCTGTTATCACACGAGTTACTGAGTGATAACTCTGGCCTGAGCTGGGCAGATCAGTCTTCCTCACTTGAGTTTGAAATCAAGACAAAATGTTCCTCTCAGTCTGTCCTGGTTTCTCCAACAGAAAAGATGCACCAAGGAACTGTGGATCAACAGTAATGGGGCTGTGCACCCTGAGTCAATAAAAATACCTGCAAAAAAAGAGGAAAGAGAAATCTATAGAGAGAAGAGCAGAGAGGAGAAAGACAGCATGCTCCCCAGCTTCCTCCTGGCTCCCTGGTTTTTGGTTCTAGTCCCTCAGGAGGCAGGGCTGCCTCCACCCTTGGCACACTTCTCTTAAATGCAATGTTAAATCTGTTGTTTAGTCACAAAGTCATGTCTGACTCTTGGCGACCCCATGGCCTGGAGACCGCAAGGCTCCACAATGTTAACAGTCGTTCCTAAAATATTGACTCCACAATTTTCTGACAACAAAGCACAGTTATAGTCCTTTTTATCAAATTCAATTATTCAAACTCTCCACAATTTTACAATATAGACATAATCCTACAATATATCTAAATAGAAAAAGGTATGTTTTTGGTTAAGAATGATACAGAGCATCACTTGCAGCTGTGCTAACCTACCAAATCGCACCGCCTCAAATAAAAAACCACTTAATTCACCAAATATTTATTGGGCAGCTGCTAGCGACTCCATACCAGGTCAAAGGTTGGAGGCTTGAAAACCATTCAGACACAGGGCCTGCCTCCTAGGAGCTCTGGATGTGCTGCTGCTGCTGCCAAGTTGCTTCAGTCGTGTCTGACTCTGTGCAACCCCATAGATGGTGGCCCACCAGGCTCCCCCGTCCCTTATAATTTTAAGTGAACTGCTGCCGCTAAGTCGCTTCAGTCGAGTAAGTTAAATAAGTGCACCACATCTCCCTGAGGCTCACTGGAGAAAGGATTCACTCCCGTTTAACACTGTTTTCAGTGAGCACCTCAGTGTTAAGCAATGATAATCCTAGTTTGCAGATTTCATTTGATTCATATTTCAAGAAGTTAGGCATGAGCATCAGCTACAGAAATCTCAATGTTTAGGGTTTGACCAAAATTCTTTCAAAGATGTTGGATGAGTGTTATAGAGTTCTCGGTGAGGAATAAACAGCATCTTCCAAGATGTTTAGTATCCAACCAGATGAAACAGATCACACACAATTTAACTTCCCTCCTCTGATTGTATAGAATGATACATATCAACTTTGATATGAAGTTGAACTTCTTAACCAGGCTATGTTGACAGTAAAGCAAAGTCCTATTTGTCAAAATTCATCTAGACACTGTCAAAGTCCAGTTATATGTTATTTTCAAAGATTAAAGTATAGAAATCTTTATATTAATATTTTTACCACTTTTATGTACTTTTTTATTGATTATGCATTGAGGATTATATGTTACACTTTTAAGTTAATTTGGTGTTTGCAATATAACTTATAAAAGTAACATCTAACTATAAATTAACACATACTTAATACATAATATTTGCATAATACAGTGAATATTTTCTGACCTAACCCACAAAGCCATTTTATTGCTAGAGTCAAATCTTTATTTTTATAATAATTTTTTTTAGACCTTTACTTGCTCTCTCAGCAGAAGGTTTAACATAAGACTCTCCTCAAATTGTCTGAGACCTCAGGACTTAGTCCAAAGGAAGACAAGGGTGAATTGTGTTTCCAATTCTAGGTCTAGAGGGAAAACTCTGAATTTTTTCACTCGTACATAGTCCACTCTGCAATAATGCCTTTGCTGGTTTTGGCCCCTGCCCAGCTACAGTGAGGCCTTGACCTAGGGATCTGTAGTTACAGTTCTGTTCAAGTCCTTCACATACTCCTCAATAGGTAACCATCTTCCCCTAAAGGACAGAATTGGGCCAGGGTGGCTGGGTCCCAAGGACTACATCAAATTAACAGTCTTTGGCACAGTGAAGGAAACCACCACAAAACAAAAAGGCAGCCTATTGAACGGGACAAGATAATTTCAAACACTATATCCAGTAAGGGGTTAACATCTTAAATAATTCATATAACTCAACATTAAAAAACAAACACCAGACTGGGCAAAGGATCTGAGTTGACATTTTTCCGAAGAAGACATACAGATGGCCAACAGTCACCTGAAAAGATGCTCAATATCACTAATGATCAGGGAAATGCAAATCAAAACCAAAATGAGATACTACCTCACACCTGTCAGAACGGCTATCGTTAAAAAGAACACAAATAACAAGTGCTGATGAGGATGAGGAGAAAAGGGAAACCCCGTGGGCTGTTGGTGGGCTTGTAAGTTGGTGCAGCCACTATGGAACACAGTGAGGAGGTTCCTCAAAAAAATAAAAAATAAAACTACCATACAATCCAGAAACTCCAATCCTGGGTATTTACCCAAAGGAAAAAAAAAAAAAAAAACTAGAACAAAAAAAATACTAAAAAAAAGAAAACAAAAATACTAATTCTATAAGAAATACACACATTAACGTTCATAGCAGCATTATTTAAAACAGTCAAGATATGAAAGCAACCTAAGTATCCATTGACAACTGAATGGATAAAGATGTGGTATGTTTACAATGGAATACTACTTAGCCATAAAAAATGAAATCATCTGTGACAACATGGAGGAATCGAGATGGCACCACACTAAGTGACATAAGTCAGAGAAAAGCAAGTACTGTATGATCTCACTTTTATATGTAATCTGAAAAACAAACTGAAAACGGACTCATAGGTACAGAGAATAAACTAGATGGTTGCCAGAAGGGAGGGGAGGTGGGCAACATAGGTGAGGGGGATTAAGCGGTAAAAGCCTCTAGCTATAAAATAAACAAGTCACAGAGATGTAATATGCAGCATAAGGAATACGGTCAATAATATGGCAATAACTTCATATGGAAACAGATGGTTATTAGACTTAACAAGGGGATCATTTTCTAATGTATGCAAATGTCAAACCACTATGCAGTACACTATGTAATATTATATGTTAAGTGTATTTCAATTAACACAGACTATTCAATTCTGCTTTGGAAAATAAGAGAAATGAACGCACAGGGAGAAAAGTAAAATGAAGAATTAAGGGAAATAGCTTATGAGACAGGCAAGTTTTATAAAATATGTAAGATAAGTCAGTAACTTGAGATGTTAGATGTACATAAAGTAAGTATAACGCTTAAATAATGAACTATAATGAACATACCTGGAAACAGATGGAAAGAGCAAGAAATACTTAATAGTCACAATATGCTAAATATGTATGAGGCCATAAATCATCAAACACCCATGGCACACTTAAGATACAGGGGGCACATGAGGAGTTCACTATTTACGAGATTTTAATTCAGCCGACCATTGGCTCCTCACATCCTCTGCACAATGCATACAAGATTAAATCCATAACTGCTCATCAGGCTAATTACAGTGCAGCTGTCAGCCAGAAGCACTTGCTCCCAAACCTGTAAAGCAAGTGTGTGTTTTGACTCCAGGCACCTTCTATGAATTGGGTCACTTTGTTCAAATCTCAACTCTGAATACAGGACTGAGTATTCAGATAGTGTCATCTTATGAGACCCCTACATCATACCTAAAATGTGCTAACCTACCCCATCTCTCTCACCTTGCTTCTTGCTGTGTTTTCAATTGATTTAATAAGCCATGTGATTCAAGCATCTCGTTTTGGTCTGTAAGCCCTTCTGCTTTGTGAGCTCTTGGACAGCTTGCCTGCTGTTATACTTACAGGCTTCCGTTGTAGCAAGGTAATTTCCCACACAACAATAATATTTACAAGTTTTTAGCCTGGATAATAAATGGCATCATCTTGTAGACCTTTATAGCCACTTGCTCATTTATCCTACATCATATTTGTGACATACTCCCATGGAAGTTGTAGATCTATTTATTTTCACAGCTATATCCACTGTATGAATGTATCATAACATGCTCATAAATTCTTATTGATATAATGTAGGTTGTTTCCAGTTTTTAAATACAGCACCCAGTGATGCTGTGATTATTCCTGGGCACATGGAAGAGAGTCGCTCTGAGAATACACCTGGGAGTGCAAATTCTGGGTCAAAGAATTTGCACACCTTTAACTTGATTAAGTATTGCCAAACTTCTCTCCAAGATGATTGTATCAAGTTATACCCTTACCAGAAGAATATGAGTTCCTATGCTCTTAATCCTAGCCAACACTTGGTGTTGTCAGACTTACACACTTTGCTGATCTAATGAATCAACGGACGAACTCTGGTTACAAGTAATAATTCTGGCAATTTAAAAGCCTTGTGGCATTTCCTCATGAGAAAAAAAAATCTGGACACATTTTGTGTCATATTTTTGGACTTTCCTATCCTTTGTTTAAGGCCAAGTAAAGTTTCCTCTTTATTTTTCTAACTCTGTGAATACCAAAGGAAAAACAACTCTGCAACAGAATTTGTCATTTTTTTTTTTTCCCCATAGGGATTAGGGTTTGGAAGAATACCATGTTGGCTGTTTTATATCACAAAAATAACCCTCTGATTATAAAGGAGCACAAGAAAAAGAATTTAGCAGCACCCATGCAAATCAGTCTAAGTACAAATCAAAACTAAGTACATGACATAATGATGGTGGGTCAGTAGCTGGACAACTATTACTCATAGGCTGAGAATGCACTTATTTAAAAAATTCTAGAAAGTTGCTCCTTGCCCCAGAATATATACCCAAGAGGCTTGTTCCATACCTTAAATCTATTAGAAATTAATTGTACGGGGGTCGAATTTTTTTCATATTTAAGGAACTCCCAAAAAAAAATCTCCAAAAATACAGTTAGTACTTATATATTATCATCACCTTATTTGTCACATTTTTTTCAAAACCACAAAGGAAATGGGATATAGGACCTACAAGCACTATTGGATACAAGACAGAAGCCATCCTCAATTTACTCCTCTCCCTAATCCAGCCATTTGGACAGGTGAGTCTGTGTTCTTCATTTCTTGCTTAAACCTTTTGGATGACTTCACAAGAGCCCCAGCAGTGTTCTCAAAGTGTGGTCGAGGGGTCCCTTGTGACTTCAGATGCCCTAAACTAACTGTTTAAAAAATGCAGATTCCTGAGTCCCAGGCCTTACACTCAGAGTATAAAGCCCTAGAATCTGTGTTTTCAACAAATTACCCAGTTTGATTAAAAAGAAAACTCTTTTACAATTGAGATGGATAGCTCACATTAAGTACTGAAATCATAAATACTTAATGATTTAATAAATAATTACAAAGTGAACAGCCACATAACCACAGCCTAAAACAAGAAAGACAGCCTCGCCCGAACTTCAGAAGTACAATACTCCCTTTCCAATCACCTCCCTCTTCCCTAACTGGAACTACTCTTCCAAAGGTTAGCACTCCTACTTTGATTCTTGTACTCAGTGACGCTGAGAACTACAGCAACAGGATAAAGTGCACACTGCTTAGAGTATCATGTGAAGATGCTGCATAATTTGTTCTCTGCAACCTCATCTTCTGCCTCTGTCCTCTTCGCACTTCATTCTGAAGCCACTTGGAATCAGGTTTCATTGCACAGTTACTGCCCTAATTCATTGCTCTTGTTTCCTGCTGTTTCTCTGCCTCAGTACTTGCTGGGGAGTGCCTGTACTTCCTGAGTCTTTCTATTAAATCCATCCTTCAAGACCCGCTCCACCGTCACTTTTGTGTAAGCCTCTCCTGACTTTCACCCCTGTGCCTCATCCGAGGCAGAACCTCACTCCTTCCACTGTGTGACTGAGAACATCTTACAATGTAGAACGACTGTTCTTTTACATGTCCATTCCCCTTCTTAGACCAGGAATTAGGACAGAGGTTTATTTGCATATTTTTAAAACTCTCTTTGGTATATAGTACAGGCTTCAGTAGATGATCAATTGTTGCTCAAACAATCTCCAAGTATGCACATCTTTGGAAAAGTGGCACACTGCACAATTAATGCCTCCAGGTATATTTGGATTAGATTATATTCTTCCTTTGCTATTCTTGTTGCTCAGTTGCTCAGTTGTGTCCGACTCTTTGCAACCCCATGAACTGCAGCACGCCAGGCTTCCCTGTCTTTCACTATCTCCTGGAGTTTGCTCAAACTCATGTTCTTTGAGTTGATGATGCCATCCAAATATCTCAACCCCTGTCACCCTCTTCTCCTCCCACCCTGTGTTTCCCAGAATCAGGGTCTTTTTCAATGAGTTGGCTCTTCATGTCAAGTGGCCAAAGTATTGGAGCTTCAGCTTCAGCATCAGTCCTTCCAATGAATATTCAGGGTTGATTTCCTTTAGGACTGATTGGTTTGATCTCCTTGCTGTCCAAGGGATGCTCAAACCCCCATCTTCTGCATCCCCTGCATTGCAGGCAGATTCTGTAGCCACTGAGCCATCCACTCGTCAGGAAACAAACCAAGCTCAGACCTCAGGAGAACCCTGGGAGCCTGAGTTGGGGGTGGGGGGTGGTGGTGGTGAAAGCAAGCGAAGGAAGCGGAATGAAATGCAAAGTGGGGCAAGTGGGGGAGCCAGAATGATGTCTAGACCTCAGGGTGGGGTAGGCCATGCAGAGAAAGGAGTGGTCATGCTGCTCCAGGCGGCAGCGGGGAACCAGCCTCACCGGGGTCTTCCTTTCTTCCTCGGACAAGACACCTAGCTGTCAGGCTGCCGTACGGCGTGGAAAGCCCAGACTGCTCTGACTTCTTTACAACATCTTGTCCTGCCTCTAATCGCCCCCCCTCCACTGTTCATCTGCTTCTGCGTGTCCATTCTTGTGTGAAAAATGCCACCTTATAAGTAACCTATTTCTTGACCTTAGCATACAGGGAAGGTGGAGCATTCCGTCCTTCAAAACTCCTGCCCATCCACAGTATGTGCGAGGAGGAGTGGAGGGCGACCACAAGGGACAGAGGGGCCTTGTGCAGCTGCCCTGGCGTGCAGAGGGTCTGGATCGTACGCATCTGGGCAGCCTGCACGGGGACCTTCTCAGCAATGTAGATAGTCCTTACGCAAATGATCCACGACTGTTAGGCAAACTGAGAGGCTGGAAGGACGGGCGTGAGAATGACTCAAAGTGCATATAATCCAGAAAAGATACTGTCAGACAAAATGCAGATCTGTTATATCAGAAAGTAGTCTGAAAGGGAGCCAACACTGCCAGTTTGATCCCTGGGACGGGGGTAGGAGTGGCTTTGAGCATAGAGAGGGTCAAGGTCAGTGTGGAGGCAGCACTCTTGGGAGATGGTTGCTTGTGAAATGAAGGAAGAGTGGAGTCCTGAGAACGGCAGACTTCGGGAGACTGGGCTCCTCTTTCCTCCCCTAAAGGACCACGCAGTCTGCAGAAGGGTCCCAGCAGTACTGCACCAGTACTGTGGCTGGAGGGCCCAGTTCACTGCAGCAAAACAGGGGCAGAGAGACACGGGGACACCAGAGGCTGCCCAGAAGCCAATTTTGTCCGTTTGGCTGTGGAAGCCCAGTGGAAGAATTACCAAAGTCCCGAAGCTGCATACGTTCCTGGAGTAGGGGCACCTTCAAGAAGGTACAAGTTTATACCTGCCTTAAAGATTAATCAGAAAAAGAAAAGAGGTATGACTGTAACATCAGATTAAAGCTGCTCCTAATGTTATAAATATATAAATGGTATACACACACACACACACACACACACACACACACACACACGGCTTCCCTCGTAGCTCAGTTAGTAAAGAATCTGCCTGCAATGCAGGAGACTGGGTTGGATTTGATTCCTGGGTTGGGAAGATCCCCTGGAGAAGAAAATGGCAACCCACTCCAGTATTCTTGCCTGGAGAATCCCACAGACAGAGGAGCCTGGAAGGCTACAGTCCATGGGGTCACAAGAGTTGAGCACAACTTAGCGACTAAACCACCATACCCACACACACACACACACACACACACACACACACACATATATATATATATACCAGACTGGGCTTCCCCAGTGGCTCAGAATATATATCATACATTCACATCTCACACATGGTAGGCTCTCAATATACAGTTCAGTATAGACAACTAATATCATACGAAGTGCTCCATACATACATGTTCACTGCATAAGTTCCTGATTTTTGTGCTCTTTTCAAATAGATAAACTAAGAATTTTGTTTTCATTTTTATTTCATTGTAAACTGCTTCTGAAGCAAGATCTTTTTACACAAATAATATTGCAATGTTCCCTCTGATTCTTAATGTTAATGCATGTTTATTGTTGAAGGTTTTGATTAAAAGAAAGATAAAAAATGATTTATAATACCATCATCTAGAGATAACTGCTGCTAAGATTTGGTAAATTTCCTTTCATATTTAGCTAGAGTGATTACAGTTCATTCAGTTTTGTCCTATTTTGACTACTACTATTGTATCATGATCATTTCCCAAGGTTATTAAATATTAATTAAATGTATTCCATCACATTGATGTACTATAATTTAATCAAATCATCATCTCAAGTCTTGGTTTTTCAATTTGTAAATAAAGTTGTGATAAATATCTTCTTAAATGTTTATAAACTTGGATAATACCCTAGAAATGAATCTGTTGGATCTACTTGTATGAATACTTTGAAACTCTTGGCTCAATTTGCCAAGTTACTCTTCTAATGTTTGTTTACCTTTTGACCAGCAATTTACACAAGAACTCCTAAACTTACCAATACTGGAAGTATTTGGAAAATTTTATTTAAGAAATATATTTATGGTCAGAAAAAACTCACACTCTGTCATTATTGGAGACTGTTGTTACAGTACAAATTGAAAAAAAAAAAGGCAGCGCTAGCTTCTATTATTAAGAAGTCAAGGTCTTTACCATTCTTGACTCCCATATATTATTGCCAATCCTGGGCAGGCAGATGAGTCATGATGTATAAATCCCAGTAAGACAACAATAAAATTCAAACTGTAACTTGGCAATTGTATGTGAACATGATTTGCTTTTATGTCAATAGTTCTAAGTCTCTTATTGTACAATACATGCGTTGTCCTTTCCAAGCGTCTGCTCCTAGAAGGCAGTGTTGAGTAATTTGCTGTGACAATTAGCCCAACTTATTAATATTAACACACTCGATTTCCTCATATCTGAACCACAGTGTAGTGAAAGCACTTGGCGCAGAGGGTGCTTTCTGAACCCATTCTGCTTTTCTTTCCTTTTCCTGATATGCACTCCTACGTGACACGCACTTGTGTCTGATACGTTCAACACCTCTTCTAATCCAACTTAAAGGGAACGAACGCATAGGCTCTCTGCAAGTCAAGAGAGCCGGACACCGGCTCTTTCTCTGCCCCTTCTTCCTGCAGATCTACCCCCTATACTCCATCCATCCCTGCCATCCGTCCCAGGTCGAGAGCATACCAATATGGTGAGCTCAGAGGAATTTATGTTGGGGTGATCCCTTTTCTGTCTCTTCTTTTTTCTCCTTCAGGAGAGTTATGGATTTGGGTACTTTTCCCTTGGCTTTTCCACTTCTTCAAAGAGTTACGTCCCCTTTAGTTAACTTCTCACAAGTGCACTTATCTCCTTTTTGTCTCATCTCCTCCCACTTTCTTTCAACGCTTGCCCGTTTACTTCAAGAAAGTTCTCCTTCTTTACATGCTCTTTTCCTATTCCTTTACTCCGCGTCTTGGTTAATGAGCCATACACCTTTGTTAAGGGAACAAACAAAATCTTCCATCCACTCTCATGAAGGATGCTTTAAAAGGGGGACTTGAACTGGTGGGTCGTTTACCTGCACAGCGTAGGCCTGACGAGACAAGTGCAGAGACAAGGTGGGAGAGTGAGCACAGACTTGCTGTCAATCTCCGCAAACCGGGTGGAGAAGAGCAAAAGCCAAACACAGGACTGTGAGGAACAAGAAAAAGAATGAAGTGTGCAAATGGAAGATGGTCTGGATTAATTTCAGAGGCTGAGCAGAGTATTTTTTTTTCCTACTTTCCACTTTGCCTTGTGTAGCTAGCTGAGAGTTATTAACGGCCAGTGCTTTAGTCCATTCAGGCTGCTACGACAAAAAGTACCATAGACAGGATGGCTTAAAAAACAAACATTTATTTCTCACAGTCTGGAATCTGGGAAATACAGGATCAAGACACTGGCAGATGATTCTGTGTGTGGTGACGGGCCACTTCCTTGTTCATATATGGTTGTCTTCTCACTATGCCCTCACATAATGGCAGGGTCAAGAGAGCGCTCAGCAGTCTTGTTTATAAGAACACTAATCCCATTCATGAGGGCCTCACCCTTGTGACCTAATCATCTCCCCGTGGCTCACCTTCTAATAGCATCACTCTGGAGGATGGCATTTCCATATATGAATATGGTAAGGACACAAACATTCAGTCTCTAACAGCCGGGAATGAGCGGACAGTAGGTAGTGTGACGAGGCCTGAAACAGGGTCATGGAACAGTTAACTATACAGGGGCTACACAATGAAGGCCAGAAAAAAGGGAAAGAAGTGTTAGTCGCTCAGTTGTGTCCATCTCTTTGCGACCTCATGGACTGTAGTCTGCCAGGTTCCTCTGTCCATGGAACTCTCCAAGCAAGAATACTGGAGTGGGGAGCCATTTCCTTCTCCAGGGGAATCTTCCCAACCCAGGGATTGAACCCAAGTCTCCCGCATTGCAGCCAGATTCTTTACCAGCTAGGCCATCGGGAAGCCCGAAAATGGGGAAAAGGTGGGAAGAAAAGAGAGGATGCTACCAGAGAGGATGGAGGAGGAAGAAAAACAGGGCACTAATCTCTACAAAATGTCCATAAATTCTCCTGTCTTAAAGACAAACTTTTAGCTTTTATTAACATTTAATGCTTTTTCCCTCTCATATTCCAAAATTCTTTATTTGTAAAATGTGAGGACTACTGTCCCCGAATACACGTTGTTTTTTTTTTTTTTATATTGGAGCATAGTTAATAAAACCAGAATTACTCAATTAAGTGTTTGCTTGTATCTACTGCCTAATATATTAGTATTTTTCTGCTCTTTATATCAGCAATGTATAACATAAATGTTCTTATCTGTAGAAGTCAATTGGATTAGATGACTTCTAAGATCCTACTTGGCTCCCCACTAAGTCTGTAATTGGATGTTTTCATTTGCATTCTATAAGGACTTAGAGCCTATCCTGGGAATCTACAATTTTCTTTTCCAACAGGAATTGCAATATGAGTTCAAAATAACCAACTTATTGGAAACTAAACTAGTTGTATGTTGAATTTCTGAAAATTATTTGAAAATATTTTGAATGTACAAAGGTAGTTGAACTAGGTGAACTTCACAGTCCTTTACATCTTAAAATTCTATATTGGCCTGTATTGAAGATTTGTTTATTTTTAAGAAGACCAAGTGTCTTTAAAGTCATGACTCTTGAAATAATCAGTTATATATTAGCATACCTTTAAAAAACTTGTTTATAATCTTCATATATTTTAAAACATTCAAACCTCTACACACTAAAAACACCAATTTAATCAACATATACATCCAAAATTTTAAATTTCACATTGCAAAATAAGGGAAATTTAAATTATATTTCGGATAATATGAATATTACACAGGACTCAGTTAACTGTAGGGCCACCACCACATAGAGTAGAAAATCAGTTAGGTATGGAATGGTTCTGGTCTTCCCTGGGGGCTGAGAGGTAAAGAATCTGCCTGTAGTGCAGGAGTTGAGGGTTTGACCTCTGGGTCAGGAAGATCCCCTGGAGAAGGAAATGGCAACCCATTCCAGTATTCCCGCCTGGGAAATTCCATGGACGGAGGAGCCTGGTGGGCTACAGTCCATGTGGTTGCAAAAGAGTCGGACATGACTGAGCAACTAAACAACAATGGAATTGTTCTAAGGCAACCACAGAAGAAAAAGAGGATAAAATTATACAATATCTCAGATCTTATCGGTCATAAGCCATGTTATTCCTTCTCTCCTCTAGGAACATCTAAAATCATTTGTTCTGTTGTTTTGAATCACTGAAGCATTTTAAAGGAATCTTTCTAAAAGTAATCGAGTAATGCTCTTCCAGGGAAGTTTTCATTCTAATGTCAGAACCACTACCAACTTTCTACATCAGTTTGTATTCAAAACTTTATTTTAGTTTCACAATGCAGAAATATTTTTTTGTCCAAAAATTCCTTATTTTTGCAAATGCACTAATCATTCTAATAATCACTTTTTAAGATCCTATTAAACATACATTTACTGAATTCAACAGATGTGTAAAACATACTTACAGAATGGAATATAGAATAATACGAAACCAGAATACAATGGAATATAGAATAATCCAAAACCAGAATTGTTACCTTACAGGATGGAATGCTTTTCCTTAACAAACTACCAGGGCCTGGGCATGGCAGGAGACCGTGTTTTGTGAGGGAGACGTCAAGGTGGCACTAGCAGTGAAAATGGTAAGGAGGTGAATT
This sequence comes from Bos indicus x Bos taurus, assembly GCF_003369695.1. NCBI lineage: Eukaryota > Metazoa > Chordata > Mammalia > Artiodactyla > Bovidae > Bos > Bos indicus x Bos taurus. The sequence continues at coordinate 5,443,310 of NC_040077.1, read as the reverse complement.
TATTTAGAATCAATGCTTCTTTACCGGAGTTGTCTCAGATACAGGTGAATGTCTCAACTCTCTTTTTGAACAGCCATATTAACTACAGTGTTGTCATACAGACATACAGAATTGGATGCTAAAAGCTTAAAATATTTTCTTTTCTTCATTTTCCTTCCTCCCACCATTTCCCTCAGCATCATGGGTGTTTAAAGCAATGCAAAGTGGGCCAAAAATGCCATTCTTAATGTGGGAAGAACATACTATCTAAATGTGCTCAGAAAACAAACAAGGAGAGACTTCCATGTTTAACTGTAGAAATAACCAGTTAAAAGGCAGAAGAAAATGTATCTGCCCTGACACATTTCCTTTTCAGCACTGTATTCTATGCTGGCCAGAGATACAAGTTTGGGAAGAGGATTTCATGTCATTTCTTCCAACTCTGGAAACAATTCTACTGGGAGGCTCAATAGTTCAGGTAAGACAACTCATTTCATGACTGATGAATCACTGATTGTACACCTTTACGTAAGTAATTTTTCTCTAGCTGTTCAGAACCAGTAATGTGTGCAAAACATCAAGATTCCAGAGAGGAACTGGAAGAAAATAATCATGCAGATTTCATTTGTTCATTTGAAAACTGAACAAATTTAACCTATATCTTTACCTGTATCTTTCCAAGAAGTTGTTTTTATTACAACCCATGTTAACTTTCTCTTTAGAACAGGGTCCAAAACTGCAAATCTGAGACAATGAGGCTAAGACACACTTCCAGTAGTGATTCTTCAATTGAAGAAAAATTCAAGGAAGCATGCTTATTCATATGATACAGTAACACAACTATTCCTGACAGAACCTTCCACTAATACAGGAGATTTAATTATATATATTACATTGTGACATTACTCTTTCCTATAACATGCTTTTGCAAAAAGAAAAAGGTTCAGTACTTTAATAAGGTCTTTTTCTTTCAATGTTATCAGCCCATCCATTGCTGCAACATAAAGATGTGGTATGAAGAATTTCCCATCTCAAAGAATGCCTTGTATAGCCATCAGCAAAGTAGGCACACTCTGGGAGGCCAGCCAGGATGTGGGAATGGCCTCCTATAAAACCGAGTTTGTATATGAACATTAAAACGTAATTTTACCTGTATTTGCAGTCGTTTTATATTTACTAAACGCTCTCTAGCCTTCAAGAACACCATCCTAAAATTCAAGGAATTCTTCCCTTGTCCCATTTTTGCAAAGAAAGGAAAAATAGATTCTAAAACAAATTTCCGAATTTTCTGGCAATAGTTTAAGTACATTTTTGGAGGTGTTTTAATACTTTTCTTTGGTTAGAAAAAGTTCACGCAAACCAAATTAAAAAATTCTACAGCGTGCCCTGGGAGCTCAATTTTAACACATCCCAGGGCTGTTCTAGCGCCGTCGGATTTTTACACCATGGAAATAGAAAATATTAACCAGTGAAATAACAGGCAGGTTTTCAGGAGAGTTGACAAGGTTGGAATGAAGTTACCCAGCAAGCCAGACAGTTGTCAAAGTCGCACTTCGGAATCGTGGGTTCCCATTCCTTCCCACCTTCCTATGCCAGAGGGGTGGTGGGGAGGGGGCAAGATGGGCGAAGCAGAGATTCACAAGGACTGCCAGTTTCTCTTCCAGCCCCGCGCACCTGCCAGCCCTCCCCCCTCGCCCCCGGCTTCGCGGCCGCAGCCAACTTCCCGCAGGACCCGGGGGCCGGCCGACCCGGGGGTGGGGGTGGGGGCGGCACCTGGCTCCCGGCCTCGGGCCGGCGGGGGCGGGGCGAGCCAGGCGCCCAGATCGGTGGGCCAAGCGTGCTATTTTTTTTAAAGTCAGCCTCCCGGGGGATGTTGGATTTGGCGGGGTGTGCTCTTTGAAATACTATATTGGGAACCTCACACATTAAACAATTTTTTTTTTTAATTGCAAACCTTCCCAGTTCACCCGGCAGCTGGCAAGCCTCCCCTCTCTCCTGCCCGCCACCCCCGCCTTCTTCCTTCCCGCCCCTTCTCCCCGCCGGGCTCGCGGGAGCCGCCCCCTCCCAGGCGCCCGTTTGGTTCCTCCCAGCTGCCGCGTGAATGGGCCGCCCTCCGGGTTCCGTGGGGCGGGGGCGGCGGGAAGAGGCCGAGCCCCGGCCCCGGCGGCCGCCGCCCCCGCCCCCGCTCCGCGGCGGCCCACGCCGGGATCTGCGTCACTCGGCCGCGCGGGGGCGGGAGCCGGAGCGGCGCATGTAGCAAGAGCGGAATCTCCCAGCGTGACAGCGCGCGGGGGGTGGAGGCGGCGGAGGCGGGCGGGGGAAGGGGGGTGCCGCGCGCGAGGGGAGGGGCGGGGCGGGGAGGGGAGTAGGGGGGAGGGCGCAGCGGGGGAGGCGCCGCCGCCTCAGCCGCCCGCGCGCCCGAGTCGGGAGGAGCCGCCGCCGCCGCCACCGCGGCCGAGCGAGTGCCGTCGGGGCTGGCGGGCGGGAAGGAGCCGCGGGCCCGAGCTGGAGGGGGGGAGTAGGGAGAGCGCGCCCACCACCTTCCCTTCCCCCCACCTCGATGGGAGCGGGGGCGTCCCGGCCGCCGCAGCCGACCGAGGAGACCGAGCCGGGGGCCGTCACTTCGGAGTTGGGGCTGAGGTGTCCTCTGGGGAGAGCGCGCCAAGACCGCTGCAGCAGCTGGCCGAGTACGTACCGACTCGCTGTCCGCCAAGTGCCAAATGCCTCAGTGCTCGGGCGAACTTGGGGCGGCGGATTCTCCGGGCTGCGCCGGCACTTGGTGGGGCGGGCGTCCAGGGCCGCGGGCTCGGCGCGGCCGCTGCCGGAAGGAGAGGGCGGACTCGGGCTCTTGTGGACGATTCCCGGAGAGAATCGGTGCGCAGGGGCAGCGAGAAGAGGGCGAGCCGGGCCGCGGGGCCGACCTGTGCGTTCCGCTCCCAGAAAGCCCGGGGTGCGGCGTCCACTTTTCTGACCCGGCTGTGGCCGTCGCGCGCGGCGCTGAGCGCTCGTGGGTTGTGCGCGGTGGGAGCGCGCGCCGGCCCCGGAGTTTTGCAGCCTCTTTCCGCAGAGGCAGAGTCTTTTTGTTGGTTTGTTTACTTTAGAGTCTTAATTTTCGTCCTGAGTATCCTCTCTTTCGGAATGTAGTCGTTTTCTTTTTAAAGGCGGAAGGAGAGTTTTGCTTTAAAGTGGCTTACAGAAACTTGGCACCGAGGTGAGATGGAAGCGAGAGACTCATTTGTGCTCGCTAAGGCCGAGTATGGAATTTGCCAACACATGTGGGACATACAAGCCTTGGATGCAGAAGTCTGTGACCTTATTTATGGAGAAACGTTGCGAGGGCAGTCAAATGCTTTGGGACTGCAACTTCGCGGTTCACAAGGCTCAGATGTGAAAGGACACTTCCGAGTGAGCCTAAGTTTTGTAAGATCTTGGGCGAAAGGATAATTGAATTGGAATATGCATTTAGAGATTCTGCAGACCAAGTTTTGCAGCAGGTGATCAGGAGAAATCCTTGACTTGCATATACTTAATACCTCACTCAGAGAGATTCGGGAGGCAGGGAAAATTTGGGGGTAGCTGTCAATTTAAAATTTCCCCCAGAAAGAGTTGGTTTGGAGTAACCTGTCACTACCAATTGGTTTGCCAGTGACATGTCTGCAAACTTAAGGAGTGCAAAGATCAGAGCTGAGAGGGAAATACTCAGATCTTATTTAAAAATATTTTGGCAGTTTTAATAGATAATATTAGATTGCATAGGAACAGTGAAACAGAATTTTAAAAAGATTAGTCACGTAGGAAATGCTAGGCTGTTTTGTTGGAGAAGTGTGCACACAATGAAATACCTTCTTAGATTTTCACTTTTTTGAAAAATTTCCCTGTAAACCATACCAGATTATGACATGTCGGAATTTATGTGTGGGTTTTAAGAAGGAGTAGTGGGAGAAAAGATGCATAGGATTTACTTTCTCTATTTTGGATGGGAGCTGATGTTTTCCAGAAGACCTTAAAAAGCTGCTTCTAGTCCAGCCTAAGGGCCAGTAAAAGTGTCTCTTTAGATTCAGGGGTATCCTTTTTCCTCCATTTTCCAGTACTTGAAACATTTAATACTGTATTTCCGTTAAGTTTTAAGAACTATATTCTCCTTGTAGGTATTATTGTGCATGTTAGGATTCTCTTTGGAGAAGGAAATGGCAATCCACTCCAGTATTCTTGCCTCGAGAATCCCACGGACAGAGAAGCCTGGTGGCTACAGTCCCCGGGGTCACAAAGAGTTGGACACGACTGAGTGACTGAGCAGCAGGATTCTCTTGAGAGTTTATATATATCTGCAAGGTCAGCCTACTTTATTTCTGTTTGGGTATTAGTTATTGGGAAATCAGGTCATGAAAGAAAATACCAAAGAACCATTGGAAGGTTTCTCGTTTTAATTTTATTATTTTTAGCAGCTTGCACAAAAGTTAATATGTCAGCCTGGTATTAGGAAAATTTTGTTTTCCTTGGCTCTGGTGATTTCCTATTATGTGTGAGTAAATCTGATAATAAAAAAAACATTGAGGCATTGTAGATTTTGATTTCATTCTTACTGCTAATTATGGATGTAGCGAACATGACAGAAATCCTTAGGAATACTGTAGCCGATACAAGGAAATTTAGTGAGCTTATATAGCTAGTAAGTAATTTGCTATATCCAGTGGATATATCTTTCCTTGTTTGAGAATTAACAAAATTAAATAATCTCGGTTAAATTAATGAAAAATTTTCCTTTTTTGTTGACTAGTAAAATCCATTGCCCTTTAGAAAATTAATATATTTCCATTCTCCTTGTTATTTGGAGAATCAGTTAAAGCATTAGGTATTTTCTTTTAATCACATTTTAAGAGCATATTGGCTTATTATTAAAGATTTTGGGGATTTGTACCATGGCTGTTTTGAAAGAAAAAATTATAATGTATGACAAAGTGGCAGAGACCTTTGAAGAATTTATTGCATGAACGTTAAATATTTAAAGTAAAAAATGGTTGCATGGCAACAGAAGTATGTCAGGTTTTTGTGTCTGTTAACCTAGACTCTGGGCTTCGTCTGGTCCATTATAAGTCTAATTGTTTTTGTTGGTGCTGTGCATGTACATTATTAGGAATAAAAGCTTTGTAAAATTTACCCTTAAATGTGAAGCATATTCTGGATACCACAGAAGTATGATACATTTTATGTTACTTCCATGGAAATGACCATTTTATAATACTTTTTGAACAGGTTAAGATCTTCCTTAGTATAATCGTCTTTGTATGCATATTTCATAAAGTTTATTAAAAATAATAAGGAATAAATAATGCCCACTTAAGCTTAATATAAGGTTCCTAGCCCCTGTGCTTTGGATTTAGTTTTAACTGTTTCGTTCATTCCTTTTAGTAGAATGAAGAGTAGTACAGTTCTTATATTAAATGCAAATTTGCCTTTTGATCTGACATTTTCAATAACTAGTGCAATAGTAGAATATATTCTCTTAAATATGAAACAAGTGGGAAGTTGATGTTGGGGAAAAAATAGTAATCCTTGTCAGAATTCTCACAGCTAAAATATACCATTAAGCTTTCAAATAGTTTGTTATTTATCAATATATTGTATTTAGAGAGTTGCATCTTAATTTGTAGTACATGTTGATTTAATAATTTTTAAAGAGGAATTTCTGAAATAAATAAAATTTTATATGTACTGTGTGCACACCACATGCTCAGAAGGCACTTAATGTTTGGTGACTAACTTGATTGTTCGTTGATTGAAGAATTTCCAGTCATTATATGAAATACTAGTGTTTACCTGTTATTATCACAGTTAATGCATACTTACTATTTAATTGCAAAAAATCTGATTTTCCTAATACTGATAAATTTAAGCTTACACCTTGAATAATTAAAATTTTAAGAGATTTATATGAAATTTTTTCCAGCTTCATTCAGAATTCAGAAAAAAATCAGTAGGCGAGAACATTTTAAGTTTGCTAAATTATTGTTAATGTATTAGAAGATATATGTTTAATTCATAGATATTACAGTAATAAGATCCAAAAATACCTCTCTTTTTTTTTTGGCTTTAAAAAAAATATTTATTTTTAACTGGAGGATAATTGCTTTACAGTATTATGTTGGTTTCTCAAAAATATCTTGCCTTAAGATATATTCCTGAATGTTTAACAATAAATATGCCTGGTTAAATCATTTGATACTTGAAACACATACATAGGACCGCCCTGCAGTCTTAAATAACCCATGATGTAACTAAGCCACACTTAGTTATTTTAGGTTGAGTTCTGGGACTAGGAAAAAAAATTCAAATAATTCACTCCTAGGCTCAAGGGTCATCCAGATTCTGGCTTGTCTTTTCAATCTCAACCTGTAAAGTACCCATTGCACCCTCTCCCCAGGCTCCTATACCTTCAGGCTGTGTGTGCTTAGTCACTTGGTCATGTTCGACTCTTTGCGACCCTCCGGACTATAGCCCGCCAGGTTCCTGTGTCCATGGAATTCTTCAGGCAAGAATACTGAAGTGGGTAGGCATTCGCTTCTCCAGGGGATCTTCCAGGAATCAAACCTGTGTCTCCTGCATTGCAGGCAGATTCTTTACCATCTGAGCAACCAGATAAACCATGCCTTCAGGCTACATTCTCCCAAACCTGGCCTTACCTCAGATGTTTTAAATGTAGCCACCCACTTCAGATTTCCTATTTCCTTCCTTGCCATTTCCTGTCTCTACCTTTCATTCCCTTAGTGTGTACCCGATCTCATCTAGGTGTTAGAGGAAAACAATCTGGTGGAACTAATTCACCTTAATCTGTAAATGACTCATGAGCTAACTCTTCCCAAGTATTTTCACATTTTTTTTTTAGAAGTCTGGAAGAGATTGGTGTTAATTTAGATAATTTCACAGTAAAACTTTCAGACTGTGTTGGGAGGCAGGAACTGATAGTCCTCTGCATAAGTCAGATTTTACTAGAATTTTGCCCTTGGTTTCTCCCCACTCCTGGAAGAGTCTCTTCTTTGGAATGCCGTAGACTTCACAGTGTGTATATACATTTGTGTATATACATTTGTATATTTCCTGCATCATGAAGAGGAGTATTCCAGAGTAGTGTTTTTTAATCCATTTGAATCTAATGATCGTTAATAAGATTGATATTTGTTATCTGGAGATGACATTTTAATTCATAGAAATTAAGAGGGAAAAGACCTAGGATCTCTTGTGATTGAAATTGACTTCTTAAAATGCTGCTGTTGGGGCTAGGCTAATAATGATGTATTCTGGTAAAGGGAGCTCATCTGGCCATCTTATGGGAATCCACCATATAATTAAAGAAAGGGGAAGTACTGAGGATGAGGGAATGAGAAAGATGGTAGGTAAAGTAGCAGGATGGGCCTTACTAGATTGGACACCAGTTAACACAGAGGGGATCCCTTTTGGAATACAAAGTGAAAGTCCCTCAGTCGTGTCCGACTCTTTTCGACCCCATGGACTGTAGAGTCCATGGACTTGTCCAGGCCAGAATACTGGAATGGGCAGCCTTTCCCTTCTCCAGAATATATTCCCAACCCAGGGTCGAGTCCAGGTCTCCCGCATTATAGGCGGATTCTTTACCAGCTGAGCTACAAGGGAGGCCCAGGAATACTGGAGTGGGTAGTCTATCCCTCCTCCAGAGGATCTTCCAGACCCAGGAATCAAACCGGAGTCTCCTGCATTGCAGGCATTCTTTACCAGATGAGCTACCAGGGAAGCCCTGATTTATAAAAGGAGACTGCTAATCAGAGTCTGACTCAAATGTTGGGTTTCATTTAACAGAGGCTTTTAACAGAGATGTTATTCCTCTTTCAATACTTAGATGAGAGGGATAAAAGCTGAATGAGACTCTAGTCCCTACATCTTGCATGCTAAGTTACTTCATTTGTGTCAGACTTTGCAACTCTATGGACTGTAGCCCTCCAGGGTCCTCTGTCCAAGGCAAGAATACTGGAGTGGGTTGTCATGCCCTCCTGCAGGGGATCTTCCTGACCCAAGGACCAAACCCACCTCTCCTGCATTGATTGGCAGGCGGGTTCTTTACTGCTAAACCATGAGCTTCTGCCATCGAGGAGCTTAAAGCCTGAGGTAATCTGTTCTACAGAGCCATGTAAGTTTGCTTCTCTGTTCCATGGCTCTTTATGTTTAATACTTAGCATAGCATTTAGCATAGTGTTTAAGTGTGTGCCTGCTTCTCTGTCTTCTGGTTCTTAACTGTCTGTGAAGAACCACTGGAGCAAAGTCCAGTGTTTGGCACAAGCATCAGAGGAAGGTTAACGGCTACAGAGGAAGATGGATAGGTCTAGGATACCTGTATGAGTTGTTTGGATTTTTTCCTCCATCCAGTGGGGAAATTTGCATAAATGAGTAAAGGGCCACATCTGTACTTCAGGACAATGAAGTCGACATTTCAGTATGGCATATTTTGAAGGTGAGGAGGCTGTTTTCAAAGTTGGGGCAAGAAGCAAGGGGAAAATTAGAATTAGGTGCTTTTGAGGCAGAGAAAGGTTGGTGATGTGGCCTAAGGGCATGTAGATTTGAAGAAGGAAGAGGAAAACAAAAGCATGAGTGGATAAAGAAGATACACACCCTGGAATATTCAGCCATAAAAAAAATTCTGCCATTTGCAACAACATGGATAGAATTGGATGGTATTCAGGCAGAGAATGACAAATACTATATAATATCACTTACGTGTGGAATTTAAAAAATAAAACTAGTGAATATAACAAAAAAGAAATAGAGTCACAGATATATAACAAACTAGTGATTACCACCTGGAAAAGGGAAAAACGGACGGGCAAGATAGGAGTAAGGGATTACAGGTACAAACTACTATGTATAAAATAAATAAGCTACAAGGATATATTGTACAGCACAGGAAATAAACCAGTATTTTATAATGACTGTAAAAGAAATGCTGTGCTGTGCTTAGTCGTGTCCAGCTCTTTGCCACCCCATGGACTGTAGCCCACCAAGCTCCTCTGTCCATGGGATTCTCCACGCAAGAATACTGGAGTGGGTTGCCATGCCCTCCTCCAGGGATCTTCCCAACCCTGGAAGGGATCAAACCCATGTCTCCCGAATTGCCGGCAGATTCTTTACTGTCTGAGCCACCAGGGAAGCCCATGAATACTGGAGTGGGTAGCCTATCCTTTCTCCAGGGGGTCTTCCTGACCCAGGAATTGAACTGGGGTCTACTGCATTGCAGGCAGATTCTTTATCAGCTGAGCCATTAGGGAAGCCCAGAAAAGAAATATGACCTTTAAAAATTGTGAATCATTAAAAAAAAAATTGTGAATCATTATATTGTACACCTGAATCTTTTGTATGATATTATACATTAACTGTATCACAATAAAATTTAAAAAAATAAATCCTTTATTAATCCAGAAAACTGAAAGAGTAGTGGTGCAACTAAAAGTAATGAGAGCTGGAAGAACAGATTTGGGAATCTGGAAGAGGGGAGGAAAATTACAGCACATACTTCTTTTTGGCTTACCAGATTTGAGAAGTTTGACAGCATCCAATGTGAAATGCTGAATTATCAGAAAAACAATTTGGGTTCTCACAAGATCACTTTCTAAATTAAAAAAAAAAAATAGCAAGTACTCATTAAGTTTGCTTTTAGTGTTTTATCAATGGAGAATACTTTGACAACTTGAATTTGATCACACTATTAAGTGAGATTTTATTAAATCACAAAGTTCTTTTTTTTTTCTTTGCAAAGTAGATGTATATGTGTGAGTCAGTGTTTGGTGTGCATTTGGATTTGAGAGCAGTTGGCAGTGACTTCATGAACCACTGGTCCAAGCTACAAATAGCGGTTTGGAGGTCAGTCTGCTATAGGTAATATTGAAGCCTAGGAGTGGACGGAGATCATCAGGGGAGAATATGGAAAGATAGTAGAAATGGGATCTAATAAAAAAATTTGGAGAATTCCTGCAGTTAGAGTAAGGGAAGGCAGCATAACATAGTAAAAAAAGTCAGGTGAAGAGCATTTCAAGGAGTGATGTCAAACTGCAGAGAGGTTAAAGAGAAAAGCTGGTGATCACTCAGTAGTTACTTGGGAGCTTTGATGGAGGAGTTGGGACAGAAGGCAGGCTGAAGCTTCCTGGACTAGATTGAGGCAGGTTTGAAGGAATGGTTCTTCTTTTTCCTTGTGACCATTAAACACCTCTGTCTTAACCCTAAATCCCCACATCCCAGCTTGGAGAAAGAGAAATTGTATTTCCCATATTTATACTGAGTTCTGTGTTTTGGTTCAAGGACAAAGCAGGAGTTGACCAGTAAAGTTTTTGGAGCCAAACCAGCTCCTTACTTCACTTAGCATAGTTTAAATCTTGGCAGATGACTGATCCTACCCCAGAAGGAGCCAAAGTGAGTTTGTCGTTAAAAGGTTCTGGAACAAATTATTACCATTTGAAATAGATCATTGAATAGCAAACAACAACAAATGGCCTTAAATGAATCCACTGTTTTATTCCTCTTCCTTTGGGACTAACTGGACTGAAGAACATTTAAGCTAGTGCAAGTGGAGGTTTGCTGTATATAGGCAGCAGGCCTTTGGTTTAGGTTTTGAATGCAGTAAAAATGGGTAACTGATTTCTCTTAATTGTGGAATTCATAAAAAGGTCAGACTCAGCATGGTTGTTCCAGCATCTCTTGCAAAGGCCAGGTAACTGGAGTTTGCAGCGGAGCAGACTTGCTGTGCTGTTAGCTGCCTATGTTATGTTGCACTATATTAGAATCCTTTTGTATTCACTTCCGATTGGAGAAATGCAGCTTTCTTTTGACTTATTTGACCTTCGTGTTGAAGCAAGAGTAGACACAGAGTTTGTAAAAACAGAAAATCTTGTCTTATAAAAATTTTCTTTTAAATCAAATTAATATATAAAGTGGTGGATGTTTAAATGATCACAACAGGCTTTATGAGAAACTGAAATGTGCTCTTAAAGGAATAAAGCTTAGGGAGAAAACTCCTTTCCCAGCGGTAAGTGTGGGCCTTTAGCAAGTCTCCTGGGACTCTAAATAGTTCACTTATTTATCTTTCATCTGGTGTCTTGACTTTGGAAATGTACACTTGGTCTTGTCAGTCCTTGTGGAGATGTTAATAATGGTAACTACTTTCTTACTGGAACGTAAGAGCTTTCTCTTAGGAAACTAGGGGGTTTCCTTTTTTTTTTTTTTTCCTGGGTAAAAATGACAAAGGATAAAAATTGAAAATTAATATTTTCTAAAACCATTGCCTATCTCAGAAGAATAAAGCCTAAGTTTGAGTTTTGAGTTCTCTTCTTCTTAAATTTCTCTTTTATATTTGTCCATGATATATTCTTTGTTATTGCTTATAAAAAGATTCAAAAACTCTGTTCTAGATTTTCTCAGGTAATTTTTAGTTTACTCCATAATTTGGGGGAGTATAGGTGGTGAGGTCATTGATGACACCATGAATCTTGCAAGGTTACAGCCCTTTTATAAAAAAGCTTTTGCGTGTGTATGTGCATACATACATATTTATGTGTATGTATGGCTTAAAGCTCAACATTCGGAAAACTAAGATCATGGCATCTGGTCCCATCACTTCATGGGAAATAGATGGGGAAACAGCGGAAACAGTATCAGACTTTATTTTTTGGGGCTCCAAAATCACTGCAGATGGTGACTGCAGCCATGACATTAAAAGACGGTTACTCCTTGGAAGGAAAGTTATGACCAAACTAGATAGCATATTAAAAAGCAGAGACATTATTTTGCCAACAAAGGTCCATCTAGTCAAGGCTATGGTTTTTCCAGTGGTCATGTATGGATGTGAGAGTTGGACTGTGAAGAAAGCTGAGCGCCAAAGAATTGATGCTTTTGAACTGTGGTGTTGGAGAAGACTCTTGAGAGTCCCTTGGACTGCAAGGAGATCCAACCAGTCCATCCTAAAGGAGATCAGTCTTGGGTGTTCATTGGAAGGACTGATGCTAAAGCTGATACTCCAATATTTTGGCCACCTCCTGTGAAGAGTTGACTCATTGGAAAAGACTGTGATGCTGGGAGGGATTGGGGGCAGGAGGAGAAGGGGACAACAGAGGATAAGATGGCTGGATGGCATCACCGACTCGGTGGATGTGGGTTTGGGTGAACTCCGGGAGCTGGTGATGGACAGGGAGGCCTGGCGTGCTGCGGTTCATGGGGTCGCAAAGAGTCGGACATGACTGAGAGACTGAACTGAACTGAACTGATTGATATTTTTGTGCGTGTATACTCTGGAGTTGAAAGCCTGTGGAATTACTGCATTAAGTGTATGAAGGGAAAATGGGTTTCCTTCCCTCTATCTCATACACTTTCTAGAAACCCTTCTATTTGGTATAATATTGTTCAATATAGACTTGAACTTGGGTCTGTAACTCCCCAGAGCTTGTTTTTGTGGCTTAGTGTTCAGCTGGATGATAAATTCTCTCCCTCAGAAGTCTCCCTTTTATGTGGGAGGACAAAACAAATCCTCTTATGAGTGATTCACAAGGTGCAGAGATGTTTTTATCCAGAGAACTAACATGACATGAACACAAAGGTGACCAAAAGCTGTACGAGTTTGTGGTGCCCAGAGGGTGCCCTAACCAGGGATCTTCCAGTGTAGTTTGCCAGGTTTGCCAAATCACAAGAGTCTTCTGAGATGCAACCCGAGCAAATTATATTTTTCAGAAGCTCCCCCAAGGGATTTCCTGGCTGTCAGCAGAAGTTTAGTGGGCCCAAATTGAATTTTTTTTTTTTAATATATACCTTGGGAAGTCATCAGGTCATGACTTACAAAGAGCCATAAAATTTGAGGAGGTCAGTAGTTGATGAGAGCAGACTGTGGATGACACAGGGGTTCCAGGAGTTGGGGTTTCCCAGGAGTCAGTCCTTAAGGTGGTAGGGAAATGCATTCTCCTTGGACGGGATGACTGAGACTAGAATTTTGTATAGCAGTCTGGCCAATGATGTAAAGCAGAAGTCCCAGATTTGTTGATCTGGCCTTGAGGGCTGTTCCCAGTGTTCCTCAGCTTGCCGAGTCTCCCAGTTGACAGTTGCTCCTGACTTTCTTGAGAGTGTACTTGCATTTTCTTCCAGTGTATGCATTCTTTTGGCTTTCTATAATTTTTGCTATAGAGGGCTGTAGGAGCCTTTTAATCCTACAGGTGCATTGATTACAAGTTTGTTTCTCTTAAACGGAAGTGCTTGGCCAGCTCCTCTATGTATGTGGGAGGTCTCCAGGCAACTGTGAATGACTTTTCAATAAAACTGCTAAGAGGTCAAGAAGTGCTTTGCTGGGTCTTGTTCTGTCTCTTTAAAGGGAGACTTCTCTGCCTTCCTTGGGCTCTAGAAGTATAACTTCCTTGGCTATGTCTTGGGCTCTAGAAGTATAACTTCCTTGGCTCTGTCTTGGGCTCTTCCACACACACTGGCTTCGTCCTCTCTTGAACCCTGAGACAGACTTAGGTTCCATGCTGTTACTTTGCAAACAGGACCACTCTGCTTCAGCTTTATGCTTTGCGCCACATTCTCTAGTGCTGTGTGTTTGAAAGAGAATTCCAACATCCCTAGTTTTATGTATCCCTGATGCCTAGGTAATCCCATAGTCACCTATTAGTCTCTTTCTGGAACCACAGAAAGTGTTTCTAAAAAATGGTAACCGTTTCCTCTCTTTCATCACTTACACCTAAGTGATCACCAAGTCTTGCCATTTATTTGTCTGAATTTTTCCTGCCTCTTTTTTCTCCGTTTCTAAATATACCACCTTGTATCCTATTAATTCTAGTTCATACTGAAATCTCTCATCTGCCTGCAAGACTAATCTTGCTACTTTTTCTTTATAAAATAGGAACTAACTATACCTATCTCACAGGGCTGTTGTGAGGATGAGACATCATGTTAAGTGCCTATTTATCATACGGTCTGACGCAAGTATTCAGTGCATGCAGTACTTCTGGCTTGTGATACTGAGCCCTGGTGGCTCAGACAGTAAAACGTCTGTCTACAAAGCGGGACACCCGGGTTTGATCCCTGGGTCGGGAAGATCCGCTGGAGAAGGAAATGGCAATCCACTCTAGTACTATTGCCTGGAAAATCCCATAGACGGAGGAGCCTGGTAGGCTGCAGTCCATGGGGTCACAAAAAGTCAGACACGACTGAGCGACTTCACTTACACCTATCTCACAGGGCTGTTGTGAGGATGAGACGTAATGTTAAGTGCCTATTTATCATATGGTCTGACACAAGTATTCAGTGCATGCATAGTAGCAGAGTATACTTCTTATCTCCTTCAGAAGTTTATCATCCTTCACTTCTCCTCTGTGTGCACACCATGGAAGCAGCAAAGTGAATACTCAAAAATACAGCATACAGAGCCCTGTGAGCCATGTTTGGCTTAAGTCCCTAGACCTATTTAGCTACCTATGAGATCTCAGGCAGATTACTGATCTTTGAGCCTTTATATTTTTTTCCTTTAAAATGGAAACTATTACTGACTGTTGATCATTATGATTGTTAGGAGAGTAAGATAACTTAGAGAGAGGCTTCCGAGATGGTATCAGTGGTAAAGAATCCACCTGCCAATGCAGGAGACACAAGAGACTCAGGTTCGATCCCTGGGTCAGAAAGATCCCCTGGAGTAGGAAATGGCAAACCACTCCAGTATTCTTGCCTGGAAAATCCCATGGACAGAGGAGCCTGGCAGCTACAGTCCGTGAGTCGCCAAGAGTCAGACACAACCGAGTGCGCGCGCATGCATGCGCGCACATACACACACACACACACACACAGCATAGAGAGAATGCGTGCGCGCACATACACACACACACACACACACACACACACACACAGCATAGAGAGAATGCTTCCGTAACAGTCAGTTGCTGTGCAAATGCTCCTTGTTTTTTGCTCTTCCCATACTGCAATCTTAAACCCTGTAGTGTCCGACAAAGAGGCTTAAGAAGGTTTTTAGCAAGTGTGATGAGCGTTTCCTCTCTTCTTTTTGCAGGTTAAGCCCATCCACAGTGATGGCTGCAGCCTTACCCAGGACCCTGGGGGAGTTGCAGCTGTATAGAATATTACAAAAAGCCAACCTGCTTTCTTATTTTGATGCCTTCATCCAACAAGGTGGTGATGATGTCCAGCAACTCTGTGAAGCTGGAGAAGAGGAGTTCCTGGAGATCATGGCACTCGTGGGCATGGCTAGCAAGCCCCTTCATGTTAGAAGGCTGCAGAAGGCTTTGAGAGACTGGGTTACAAACCCTGGCCTTTTCAATCAGCCACTGACGTCTCTGCCTGTCAGTAGCATACCCATCTATAAGTTACCAGAGGGCTCACCAACATGGCTGGGAATATCCTGCAGCAGTTATGAAAGGAACAGCAGTTCCCGAGAACCTCATCTAAAAATCCCCAAGTGTGCTGCCACCACGTGCGTGCAGAGCTTGGGACCGGGGAAGTCAGACGTGGTGGGGAGCTTAGCGCTGCAGAGTATCAGTGACTCCCGACTCTGGCAGGGCCACCACGCCACTGAGAGTGAGCACAGCCTCTCCCCAGCTGACCTTGGCTCCCCGGCTTCCCCAAAAGAAAGTAGCGAGGTGCTGGATGCTGCCGCTGCGCTCTCTGTAGCCGAGTGTGTGGAGCGCATGGCCCCCACGCTGCCAAAAAGTGACTTGAACGAAGTGAAAGAGCTGCTGAAAACCAACAAGAAGTTGGCCAAGATGATCGGTCACATCTTTGAGATGAGTGATGACGACCCACACAAAGAAGAGGAAATTCGAAAATACAGTGCAATATATGGCAGATTCGACTCGAAGAGGAAGGATGGGAAGCACCTCACACTTCATGAGGTAAAAAGTCCACATTTAGCTTTGTGTGTATGTGGTGTGCATGTCTCTTAAAGAGATTAATTTGGTAATAGTTTACAGCAGAGATGATACACTCCCCGGATTAAAGACGTTTAGGTTCAGCAAAACGTAACTCTTTAGTGAAAATAGACCATATTTATTGTGTTAAGGTATTTCTGTGTTGATTTCAAACATGTTTAACTTTAAAATTGTAGTGTAGAGTGACTCTTAGAATAATATTGGTTTAAGTAGTAAAAGCATAAAGTCTGCGTTTACAAGGCAGTTTGTCTTTTAATTAAGAATTAAAAATGAAATTTTAAATCTAACTTAAAAATCATTTTTGTAGACTTTTTAGAAAAAAAAGTTGTAAAGAATAACCAGAACTTAAAGTGATTTTCAGCTAGCATAGAAAACAAAATTAGATGGATGTTAGAAGAATTATTGTAGCTTTGAATATTGTTTTGGTGTGACATTTGATATTAAAAATCCTCATTTTATTTTTGTAGCATTCTATCTAGAAACATTTTGCTTAATTAGAAGAATACATGTATGTATATTTCTTTTACATTTGCTTCCTTTTTCTTGTCCGCCTGGCCAACACATCATCTTTAAGGCTCAAGCATGAGCTTAAGTCTTTTATAGTGTGTTTTCCCCTAAGTAGAATGACCTTTGCTTTTCATTTTTATCCCTACACATACTTCTGTCACAGTAACTTCAACACTTTATTGTACTTTTTAATATATTGGTCTGTCCCTCACAGTATACTTTGGGATTCTTCAAGGCAGAACTTATATCTCATTCATTTTTATATCTTAAGAATCTAATGTACTCAATAAATGCTTGAAAATTAAGTGCATTTCAAAATTACCTTTTTTAAACAAAAGCTGTTTCATAGCTAAAATTCATAGCCATTTATCCATTAGAAGAAAGAGATAAATTATCCTTGGAAAAAAATGTTCAGTTGAATGCAGTATTTCATGTTAGTAACATAAGATCATTCCCCACAGTCTTGTACTTGAACACAAAAAATAGTATATACTCACTGAAAAAGCATTCAGTTATACAGAAAGACGTGAAGTAATGGAATCTGTAAACATCCAGCTACTTTTCTTTACATATACAAATGTGGGGTCATATTTTACACACTCTTCTCCAAACTCTTTTTTTTTAAACTTAATAATATACTCAAAGTACAGTATACTATCAGATATATTTTCAGGTGGTTACATATAGAGCTGCCGTATTCGTTTATGGGTTACATTATATTTCACAGTGTGAATGTGCTGTTATCTTAACCATTCACTTTTTGATGTCACTTAAGTTGTTTACATTTTTAAAAAATTTTATATGTGGTGAGACATGAACATTCTGCACATACACCTTTACAGATTTGTACATGTTTTCCTATAGAATAGATTCCAACATGTAAAATTATGGGCCCAAAGAATATGTAGATTTAATATTTTAGTAGATGGTCCTTCAGATCAGATCAGATCAGTCGCTCAGTCGTGTCCTACTCTTTGCAACCCCATGAATCACAGCACGGCAGGCCTCCCTGTCCATCACCAACTCCCGGAGTTCACTCAGACTCACGTCCATCGAGTCAGTGATGCCATCCAGCCACCTCATCCTCTGTCGGCCCCTTCTCCTCTTGCCCCCAATCCCTCCCAGCATCAGAGTCTTTTCCAATGAGTCAACTCTTCGCATGAGGTGGCCAAAGTACTGGAGTTTCAGCTTTAGCATCATTCCTTCCAAAGAAATCCCAGGGCTTATCTTCAGAATGGACTGGTTGGATCTCCTTGCAGTCCAAGGGACTCTCAAGAGTCTTCTCCAACACCACAGTTCAAAAGCATCAATTCTTTGGCACTCAGCTTTCTTCACAGTCCAACTCTCACATCCATACATGACCAGAGAAAAAACCATAGCCTTGACTAGATAGTCCTTAATTGCCTTCTAAAAAAGCTAGAACAGTTTATATTTTCTTTATCATTATTATATGCAACTGTCTATTTTTCCACACTCTTGCTAATATTGCATTAGTCATTTTTAATTTTTGTCAGTCTAAGAAAAATTTTCATTGCTCAAAGTAACTTTTATTATTGAGGAAGAGCATCTTTTCTTATGGTTAATAGACATCCAATTTTATATTCATATCCTTTGTTTTAATGTTGGAGTTGTCTTACCTTTAAAATATTGTTAAAAACTTTTATATTGTAAGTATATTAACTTTTTGTCTTAGATTGTAAATATTTTTCCAGATTATCATTTGTCCTTTGACCTTGTAGACTGGTTGCCATGTGGAAATTTAATTCTGTGTAGTAATGGTCGTTGATCTTGTCCTGTGTCATTTCATTTATCTGATTCTCTGTTCCTTCACTGGTATGAAGTTACTTCAGGTACTGTAGCAAAGCAGTATATTTTATATATGGAAAGGCAAGTGCCTCTTCAATAGTATTCTTTTGTAGCTTCTTTTTTTTAGGTAACCTTACACATTTCTCCTTCTCAAATGAAATTTTTAGTGTATTTGTCAAATTTCCCCAAAATTTCTGTTGGTGTTTGATTAGAAATGCCCTAAAGGTATAGATTAATTGGGGGGAAAATGATATATTTACAATAATGAAAACTCCCATAGAGTAACATAGTATGTGCATTTACTTAGCTCTTTTATATTTTTCTGTAATTTTTTAGTTCTTTATTCATAGTTTTGAACATTTCTTGTTAGGCCAAATACTGTATATTATATATGTGTATATTAAATGTTTGTATTATAAACATTTACATTTATTTTGCTTGTATGGATACATGAATATGTAAGATATGAAGGGGATATAATTGTAAATGAAATTGTTTCCTTTTTAAATTACTATCACTGGCCGATTTTTATATATTAATCTTCTTTTCAGCAGTTTCACCATCTGATATTTTTAAATTGTTGTAGATGTGAATGTCTACTGATGCTTAATATGAGAGAATTGGTTAGCAAAAGTAGTCACAGGGACTCTATGATTTGACCTCCTTTGGGCATGTCCTTGTGTAATTGTTGTGTATTGTTGGCATACAATAATGAATTCACAAGAACTTGTGGATAGATGTAGAAAATACAAGTGGCGTTATAATTCAGCTACGCTTTGACACTATTATTACCTGTGACGGGATGCAGAGGAGTCTACTGAAGGCTGCTATAGTAGGGAACAAGGGCGAGGCGTGTTGGCAGCCTCCGGCTCACGCTTTAATCCAGCTTTCATATAGTTTTTAAATATGGCAGATGAAGCACAGTCAAGGGCCTGTATTTTTATTAAAGCAAAAGTATGTTACAGAGATGACTTTAATAAACCCTATCGATCTCACTTTAAAAATTCCTAACCTGCTTTTAAAAAAGTCCAAAATGAATTATTTCACACTTGACTTTTCCTAAGGGGCGCTTTGCTTCTTTGAATAAATAGGCACAGGTGGTATTTAAGTAATGAGACCATTGTGGGTTTCCCAAAAGAAGGAAACAATCAAAATGAGTGCCAGTAGGTGGAGATGTGGGGGTGGAGCTTTGGAAAATGTGGCCTGTGTTTTTGAAACTTAACTTAGACCACTTATTATTTGTAAGTCAAGTGTGTGAATCTGGTCCGATAATATATTTTAGGATAGAAGTTTATGCATCAGAGCACTCTCTTCAAACTAGTAACCATCCAAGAGTTTAATAGAAATTATGAAATCCTGAGGGAATTAAAGAAGCTACCATCAAGTGTACCATTTAGGTATTGTGATAATTCCACATTTTTTTTTTGACTGTTTAAAATGAGAGAAAGACTTGAGTTTTTCTAAATTCCTAAGACTAAAGAAGGTTATTAGTTTGTCCTCAATTTCTAAATAAGGAAAAATATGACTTATTCTTAATCCACTTTTGGTAGTATTTCTGACCCTGTGTATAGTATTACAAACTCTGTGGACACTGTTCTTTTAATCTTTGAAGACATGTAAGTAGGTCACAAGTAGATGAACATCAGGAAGTTATCTATACCTGAAAAATAATTTTCAACTCACGAGTACATAAAATTCTCATTTTTATATGCATTTTGTACTTGTTTCCCAGTATACTTGTAAAATTTATAATTCATTACATTTTATTGTAGAGAATTGTAGAATGAGTCATTGTTACAGACACCTTTTTTAAAGCTAGAGAATCGGTGCTGGTCTTAGAACATGGCTAGGTGTAGCCTGGTGGTAGGAGTCAGACCATGAACATATAATGCAGAGGCTGCGGCCTAGAACCACACTAGTTACTGGTGTGGGGCAGGTGCCAAGGGACGAACCCAGGAGCAGGATTACAAAGAGGTCCAGGCGGGCAGAGTTCCATCTGCCCAAACGTGTTGCTAGAGTATGTGGTAACTAGGTAAGCAGAGTGCATCAAATCTTTAAAGCAGTAAATAGAGAGAGAGAAACCGAAACTTGAGACTAGCAAGGTCATGGAGAATGGAGGGGCTTGTAATATTCAGAGATAGGAGCACACAGACAAGTCGGCATTATAGAGAATGCTCGTCAGCAGATAGCAACTTCCAGCCAGAGAGCTCTGGAACTCAAAGACAGGAAGGAGAAAAAGAGAAGGTAGAGTCAGTGGATAAGTTGTAGGTGTAATGGAAATGCTGCAGAAACTGGAGTGCTAAGGAGATTGCAAAAACAAGGACCCAGGCCCGTGGAATACATAGGCCATGGTTTAGGTCAGCTCCCGCCGTAATGTTGAGAAGGCAAGGCTGAGGGTGTCAGAGAAGCCCAACAGTTTTAGTTTTGAGAGAGGGGGATTGTCAAATCAGGGGACCTGGGAGACCTCAACATACTGCTAGTAGTTATAATGCTTTATTCTGAACTCTTCAGCTTGAGCGGAACAATTTCAACATCTCATACTTGAAAGAAATGCTGGATATTTCCTTTCGATCATTTTAAAAAGTAGATTATAGGGCTATTAGGTTAGTGTCACTTCTTGAGTCACTTTTGATAAATGGACAAATGGACAAATGAGAATTTGTCCATTTCATCTAAGTGTTCAAACTTACTGGGATAGTTTATAGTTTTTAAAACCTAATATTGTTTGTACCTTTGTCTCTTTCCCCCTGATCAGTCTTGCCAGAGATTTGTCAGTTATATTAATCTTTTCAGGGATCTGCAGACCAAAGCCTGTGGGCAACATTTTGCCCACTTCCTAATTTTGCAGATAGACTTTCTTTGGAATACAGACATGCCTTTCTGTTTATGCATTATCTGTGGCTGCTTTTGAGCTACAGTGTAGGGTTGGGTGGTTGTGACACAGACTGGCCTGTAAAGCCTAAAATATTATTATCTGACCTTTTACAGAAAAGCTTTCCCACTTCTTTATTAGGAAGCACTTTTGGCTTAATTGATCTTTGTAGTTAATGTTGTGTTTGTTTACATCTGCTTTCGTATAGTTTATTGTTCTAACTTACATTTTATCCTGAGTTCATTAATGTTCAGCTGTTCTTTTCTAATGTAAGCAATTAAAGCCATGAATTCTCACTATATATTGAATTAGCATTATTCCCAAAGGTTTCAATTCTGATTATTTCTCTTTTTTATTTATGCTTTCTGTTCACAAATT
This sequence comes from Bos indicus x Bos taurus, assembly GCF_003369695.1. Classification (NCBI taxonomy): domain Eukaryota; kingdom Metazoa; phylum Chordata; class Mammalia; order Artiodactyla; family Bovidae; genus Bos; species Bos indicus x Bos taurus. The sequence continues at coordinate 5,421,842 of NC_040077.1, read as the reverse complement.
ATTTTTTTTTTTTTCCTAATATGAGAGGTTTTTCCTTAGATCTTTTTCCTAATGATTTCTAACTGATTACATTGTGATCAGAGAACATGATTTGCATGATATGGCACCCCACTCCAGTACTCTTGCCTGGAAAATCCCATGGACAGAGGAGCCTGGTAGGCTGCAATCCATGGGGTTGCAAAAAGTCGGACATGACTAAGCAACTTCACTTTCACTTTTCACTTTCATGCATTGGAGAAGGAAATGGCAACCCACTCCAGTGTTCTTGCCTGGAGAATCCCAGGGACCGGGGAGCCTGGTGGGCTGCCGTCTATGGGGTCGCACAGAGTCGGACACGACTGAAGCGATTTAGCAGCAGCAGCAGCAGCAACAGCCCTTTAAAATATGGAGAGATATTAGTTATGGCCCCGTATGTGGTCAGTGTTTTAAATGTGCTTCTGCAGTTGTTGTTAGAGTGTTCTGTGTGTGTTTGTTTTAACAAGCTTTTTAGGTCTGTTATTCAAAACTTCTGTAGACTGAATCTTTTATTATTTTGTCGGCTTGCTCTATCAGTAACTGAGTTGTGTGTTAAAATCACCTACTTTGATTGTGGAGTTGTCTGTTTCTCTTTGAATTATGTAGTGGCCTTATTGATTTTTTAATAATGCATTTTTTAAAATTTTTTGTGTTGATATTAATACATGTGCTTTCTTTTTGTTACTAATTGCTTGTTACTTCTTTTTCCATCCTTTTACTTTGGTTTTTCTGAATCTGTGTTTTCGATATATCTCTCGTAAATACTGATAGTTGGGTTTTTAAAAAATCCTGTATTACATTCTTTGTCTTTTAATGCAAACATTTGGTCCATTTAAATTTATTACAGTGACTGATGTTTTGAATTTATTTCCTTTATTTTGTATTTCTTCCCTTCCCCTTTTTCATATTTCACGTTTACCATCTGGAACTAGGGTCCTTTAGCTTGAAGTGCGTTATCTGGAATTTTCTTAATGAAGACCTACTGTAGGCAGACTCTCTCCTTGCCTACCCTATTGGAAAATATCTTCATTCTGCCCTCATTTTTGTTGTTATTGTTGTTCTGTCGCTAAGTTGTGTTCGACTCTGTGCAACCCTGTGCACTGCAGCATGCCAGGCTTCCCTGTCTGTTACTATCTCCTGGAATTCGCTCAAACTCGTATCCATTGAGTCAGTGATTCCCTCCAACCACTTCATCCCCTGTTGCCCCCTTCTCCTTCCCTCATTCTTTCCCAGCATCAGAATCTTTTCCATTGCCTCAGCTCTTTGCATCAGTTGGCCAGAGTATTGGAGCTTCAGCTTTAGCATCAGTCCTTCCGATGAATATTCAGGGTTGATTTCCATTAGGATTGACTGGTTGGATCTCCTTGCTGTCCAAGGGACTCTCAAGAGTCTTCTCCAGCATCACAGTTTGAACACATCAGTTGTTCGGTGCTCAGCCTTCTTTAGGGTCCAACTCTCACATCTGTACATGACCACTGGAAAAACTATAGCTTTGACTACACAGACCTTTGTCAGCAAAGTGATTTCTTTGCTTTTTAATGCACTGTCTAGGTTTGTCATAGCTTTCCTTCCAAGGAGAGAGTGTTTTTTTTTTTTTTAATAGTAAAGCAATTTATTTTCTTGGGTTGACAACAGATAAATCGCACTTGAAATGTGGCAGTAAGTTTGGGTAGAAGAGGAGGATATTGGCTGTATTAGTACTGAGATATTGATGGGTATACATCTGAGGCAGCATATTTTCAAGAGTTATTTTCTTACTACAAATCATCTGCCCCATTTCCAGACTGTGCATCTTGATTTTTTTTAATATATATATTTTTTATTAAAGTATAGTTGACTTATGATTCAGGTACAGCACAAGGTGATTTGGTTATACAAATACAGATATATTATTTTTGAAATTTTTTCCATCGTAAGTTATTACAAGATACTGACTATAGTTCCCTGTGCTATACAGTAGACCTTTGTTGCATATCTATTTTTTAATTAGAAATCTAGCATTTTATTCATACTGAGTCAAACAAGTGGAACCAAAATGTCATAATTTTTTAGTTAGGAAAAAATGTTTTCTAAAATATATTTGTTGTACATATTTATATATATATGTATACAAAAGCTTTTCTCAGTTCAGTTCAGTCGCTCAGTCACATCCAACTCTTTGCTACCTCATTCATTGCAGCACACTAGGCTTCCCTGTCCATCACCAACTTCTGGAGCTCATGTCCATAGAGTCAGTGATGCCATCCAACCATCTCATCCTGTCATCCCCTTCTCCTCCTGCCTTCAGTCTTTCCCAGCATCAGGGTCTTTTCCAATGAGTCAGTTCTTCGCAGCAGGTGGCCCAAATATTGGGAGTTTCAGCTTCAGCATCAGTCCTTCCAGAACTGATTTCCTTTAGGATGGACTGGTTGGATCTCCTTGCAGTCCAAGGGACTCTCAAGAGTCCTCTCCAACACCACAGTTCAAAAGCATCAATTAATTCTTCGGCGCTCAGCTTTCTTTATGGTCCAACTCTCACATCCAGACATGACTACTGGAAAAACCATAGCTTCGACTAAATGGACCTTTGTTGGCAAAGTAATATCTCTGCTTTTTAATATGCTGTCTAGGATGGTCATAGCTTTCCTTCCAAGGAGGAAGTGTCTTTTAATTTCATGGCTGGAGTCGCCATCTGCAGTGATTTTGGAGCTGAAGAAAATAAAGTCTGGCACTGTTTCCACTGTTTCCCCATCTATTTGCCATGAAGTGATGGGACTGGATGCCATGATCTTAGTTTTCTGAATGTTGAGTTTTAAATCAGCTTTTTCACACTCTTCTTTCATCAAGAGGCTCTTTATCTTTAGTTCCTCTTCACTTTCTGCCATAAGGGTGGTGGCATCTGCATATCTGAAGTTATTGATATTTCTCCCGGCAACCTTGATTCCAGCTTGTGCTTCATCTCGCCGAGCATTTCTCATGATGTACTGTGCATATAAATTAAATACGCATAGTGAGAATATACAGCCTTGATGTACTCCTTTGCCAATTTTGAACCAGTCGTTGTTCCATGTCCAGTTCTAACTGTTGCTTCTTGACCTGCATACAGATTTCTCAGGAGACAGATAAAGTAGTCTGGTATTCGCATCTCTTTAAGAATTTTCCACAGTTTGTTGTGATCCACACAGTCAAAGGCTTTAAGCATAGTCAGTGAAGCAGATATTTTTCTGTAATTCCCTTGCTTTTTTCTGTGATCCAGCAGATGCTGCCAATTTGATCTGTGGTTCTGCTCATTTTTCTAAATCCAGCTTGTACATCTGGAAGTTTTCGTTTCACATACTGCTAAAGCCTGGCTTGAAGGATTTTGAGCATTACCTTACTAACGTGTGAGACGAGCACAGTTGTACAGTAGTTTGGCTTCTTTGGCATTGCCTTTCTTTGGGATTGGAATGAAAACTAACGAGTCCTATGGCCACTGCTGAGTTTTCCAAATTTGCTGGCATATTGAATGCAGCACTTTAACAGCATCATCTTTTAGGATTTGAAATAGCTCATTTGGAATTGCATCACCTCCTCCAGTAGCTTTGCCTTCATTCTTAATTGCTACTCATTTTGGGTATCTAATTCTATATTGTCATTTACTTTCTGTTCGTAATCAAAAGTATCATTTCCTTGGCCTTTAGCTTTCATTGTGTTTAGAAGCCAGTGGTTAGGTGACTATTGTCTGCTTTAGACGTCTTTTTTTCCTATGCCCCAATTCTTCTTCCTCCTTAATTCTTCTCTCCTTCTGACTTCTCAATTTTTCTTGGTCATTTTTACTATATTACTCTTTTAGTCATATTTGCAACTCCTTTTATCTCTTTAAATGAAGTCCTTGAGGGTCTGTCTGCTGGTTTTTACTTTTGACTCCTTCTTTCTTTGTTTAATGATTTCTGTCTATGAGCTCATATTTCTTGAAACTGTGGGAATGTTTTGAGAGTTAGGAAGAAAATGGACTCTCCTAGAGGTTTCTTGTTTTTGCTTCTACCAGGCACCTGTACTTCACACACTACAACTCTGGAGCCCCATGAAAGTGAATTCTCAGGCTGTTGGTGTGAATTAGGGCTGAAAATCCATGTGAAGAGCTGATTTGGGTTTATAAAATTCTCTCCTAATTAGTAATAAAGTTCAGGACAGGTAATTCTCCTTGCATTTCCCGGTGGGCAAGGGGGGACCGTGAACAGGTGTATTTCTGATTCTGTCTTACATTTCGCTGTAGTTCTTTCGTATTATTTTTCACCTTTGTGGAGGAAAGGTCTTTGACTCTTCAGCCTCTCCTTTGATGGGTTCTGGCGTATTTCTCTCACTCTCTCCCCACGCTCAGCAGTCTAAGAAGGCGGTGAAGATTGAAGCTCAAGTTCATCTGGTTTGACATCTGTCCTCAGCTTAATCTTTTGAGATATGGTCTTCATTCATTTTGGCTTCAGTAGTTCTTACTGTCTTGCTGGCTTATTAATGTAAAGATATTTTTTCTTTCTATTTTAGTCAACATTTTTCCTGTGAGAAATGTGAGAAGGGCCAGGCATGGTACATAGCCCTCCCCGTGCTGGAAATGAAAGTCTTGATTGCCCTCTGAGCCTCCCTGTTACCTAGCCTTCATGTTGTAGTTTTATGCTAACACTTATGTGAAGCTTAATTGAAAGTCACACTCATTTGATTGTTAAAGATTATCATTTTAAATATTCCCAGCAAAGACAGTTTTAAAATCTAGTTATAAATAATAGAAGGCTAACTTTAAGAAATCTTTTCACAAAGATATGAATGGAATTTTGGTATTTTTAGCTATGAAAGTAGGAAGTGGAGGAAGTAAGTAAACCAATGAGGGAGACTATCTTATTTTATACTTCTAACAAAATTAGAAACTTAGAACTTTTAAAAAGCTAGCTTGGTGCTTCAGTGACTTAACTACTGGTTTTGGAGAACTTTTTTTTTTTTTTAATGCATCATTGTTACTGATTTAATTATTAGCAACGAGGATTATGAAATCTAGAAGATAGTTACAGAAAATACATTTTTGAGGGGAAAGCTTGATGAATTGGCTTCCTATTACAACTTGGAGTGAGCTACGGTTATTTCTCTAGCTTCGGTTTTTCTGCCAGAAGGCTCTCTGAGGGCCTGGGGAGTTCAGTATAGTTTTTTGGTCTGTTGGAGCCTGAATTCAGTTTACAGAGATTGCGTTCTGTTTGTTTTTCTTGGTTTCTGGTAGGATGATGGAAGGAATACTAGAACACTGTTTTTAATTTATGTTGAAAAGTTGTTATCTATGGTTGTGCATGAGCTTGTACCTCTGAAATGTTGTCAATTAAAATATCTTACTGACAATTAGAATTTCTCCATACTTACTTAGGTTTATGAGCACAAAAAAGAACCAGCTACATAACAAGCAACTCGAAAAGGATATTTAAAAGTCATTGTAGCTACCACTAAGCTGCAATTGAAGTTAATTTATGTAGGAAATTATTCTTTGAAGTATATTTTACTTTTTGCTCCTGTAACATTGTGCTTATCAAAAGCACTTCGGGAAGAAATTGATCTACTGATGATTCTTTAGGATGGGAGGGAGAAGGCTGAAAATAATTTCTTCCTATTATGCTTTTATATTCAGCCATGGGTTTAAAATAAGAAACCTGGCCTTAATTGCTAGTAGCCATATTACAAGCATTCAGTTCAGTTCAGTCACTCAGTCATGTCCGACTCTTTGCAACCCCATGGATTGCAACACACCAGGCTTCCCTGTCCATCACCAACTCCCGGAGCCTACTCAGACTCATGTCCATCGAGTTGGTGATATCATCCAACCATCTCATCCTCTGTCATCCCCTTCTCCTCCTGCCTTCAGTCTTTCCCAGCATCAGGGTCTTTTCAAATGAGTCAGTTCTTCACATCAGGTGGCCGGAGTATTGGAATTTCAACTCAGCATCAGTCCTTCCAATGAATATTCCAGGCTGATTTCCTTTAGGATGGACTGGTTGGATCTCCTTGCAGTCCAAGGGACTCTCACGAGTCTTCTCCAACACCACAGTTCAAAGCATCAATTCCTTGGTGCTCAGCTTTCTTTATGGCCCAACTCTCACATCCATACATGACCACTGGAAAAACCGTAGCTTTGACTAGACAGACCTTTGTTGGCAAAGTAATATCTCTGTTTTTTAATATGCTGTCTAGGTTGGTTATAACTTTCCTTCCAAGGAATAAGTGCCTTTTAATTTCATGGTTCCAGTCACCATCTGCAGTGATTTGTGTGTCTAGGTGGTAAAAATTACAATGTAAAGAATACTTAAATACATTCATTAGTCAGTATTTATTAAGCTCACAACCCATGCCAGAGACTGACAAGCCAAGTCTCTGCCTTAACATAAAAAAGTAAAAATACAGCATATGTTAAGTGAAGGAAAGGAGGTTATACACCTGTGTTCACATGTATGTACACAAAGGAATATTGGAATAATATGCATAAAAATATTAATAGTCATTCTGGATGGAATGCATGTTGCATTTGTTTTCTTTTGCTTCTCTTTTCAAAACTTTTTTTAAAAAATTATTGTGAATAAAGTGGGATGTCTGGGTCGGGAGGAAGAGTAAATGCCTGATTCCTTATCAGAGGAGAATGAGAATCGATACTAAAACAACTTTGTGGCAAGTGTGCCTTCTCACTTCTTAGAGTCCTTGGAGGTAGTGATATTATCCTGTTTTGCCTCAGAGAAAACTAAGGCTCTGAGATGTTTTTACATGTCCAAAATTACACAGCTGGTAAGTGATGGAGCAGACTCCTCCTACACCTCTCTGCCTTCAAATCCTGTCAGTTTGCCGTCAATCATGCCTGGAATGGGTTTCTTGCTTTTTAAAAAAGTCTGATATACCCCTTGGCAGTTTCTTACATCTGTTTAAATTGACAAAATTTTATGAAAAAACATTTTCTAGTCCATTAAGCAAATTATAGACTTGGAGTTTAGGATAACATTTGATACTTAAATTTTTAGAACTGGTGTTTGGTCAATGAGCAACTCTATATTGGCAATATTTAACACTTAGATAAAAGAGTAGAATTACATGAAATTAAAACACATTTGCTCCTTGGAAGAAAAGCTATGACAAACCTATACAGCGTATTAAAAAACAGAGACATCACTTTGCCAACAAAGGTCCGTATAGTTAAAGCTATGGCTTTTCCAGTAGTCATGTACGGATATGAGAGTTGGACCATAAAGAAGAATTGATGTTTCAAACTGTGGTGCTAGAGAAGACTCTTCAGAGTACCTTAGACAGCAAAGAGATCAAACCAGTCAATCCTAAAGGAAATCAACCCTGAATTTTCACTGAAAGGACTGATGCTGAAGCTCTAACACTTTGGCCACCTAATGCAGAGTCGACTCATTGGAAAAGACCTGGATAACTGGGAAAGATTGAGGATAAGCAGAGAAGGGGGTGACAGAGGATGAGATGGTTGGATTGCATCACTGACTCAATGGACATGAGTTTGAACAAACTCGAGGAGATAGTGAAGGACAAGGAAGCGTGGTGTGCTGCAGTTCATGGGGTCACAGAGAGTCAGACACAGCTTAGTAACTACACAACAACAATCTCAATCTTAGAGATTTGGTAATTCCAAGACCTTGTTTTTCCTTTTTAGCCCTCGTGTGTGATAATACTTCATTATCTTTTACTAAGTGATTTTGTAAATATTTAATGAATATCATTTACTTTTTATTCCTTCCTAAGAATTTTCATGTCAGTTCACATTTAAAAATATCTATCAGATGATGTATATTCAGTTTTGTAAATTAATTTATTTTAATTGGAGGCTAATTACTTTACAATATTGTAGTGGTTTTTGCCATACATTGACATGAATCAACCACGGGTGTACATATGTCCCCCATCCCAAACCCCCCCTCCCATCTCCCTTCCCCTCCCATCCCTCCGGGTCATCCCAGTGCACCGGCTTTGAGTGCCCTGTTTCATGCATCGAATTTGGACTGGTGATCTATTTCACATATGGTAATATATATGTTTCAATGCTATTCTCTCAAATCATCCCACCCTTGCCTTCTGCCTCAGAGTCCAAAAGTCTGTTCTTTATATCGGTGTCTCTTTTGCTGTCTCACATATAGGGTCATCGTTACCATCTTTCTAAATTCCATATATGTACATTAATATACTGTATTGGTGTTTTTATTTCTAACTGACTTCACTCTGTGTAATAGGCTCCAGTTTCATCCACCTCATTAGAACTGATTCAAATGCATTCTTTTTAATAGCTGAGTAATATTCAATTGTGTATATGTACCACAGCTTTCTTATCCACTCATCTGCTGATGGACATCTAGGTTGCTTCCATGTCCTGGCTATTGTAAACAGTGATGTGATGAACATTGGGGTACACATGTCTCTTTCAATTCTGGTTTCCTCGGTGTCTATGCCCAGCAGTGAGATTGCTGGGTCATAAGGCAGTTCTCGGAGAAGGCAATGGCAACCCACTCCAGTACTCTTGCCTGGAAAATCCCATGGACAGAGGAGCCTGATAAGCTGCAGTCCATGGGGTCGCTAGAGTCGGACATGACTGAGCGACTTCACTTTCACTTTTCACTTTCATGCATTGGAGAAGGAAATGGCAACCCACTCCAGTGTTCTTGCCTGGAGAATCCCAGGGACAGCAGAGCCTGGTGGGCTGCCGTCTATGGGGTCGCACAGAGTCGGACATGACTGAAGTGACTTAGTAGTAGTACTAGTAAAGCAGTTCTAGTTCCAGTTTTTTAAGGAATCTCCACACTGTTCTCCATAGTGGCTGTACTAGTTTGCATTCCCACCAACAGTGTAAGAGGGTTCCCTTTTCTCCACACCCTCTCCAGCATTTATTGTTTGTAGACTTTTGGATAGCAGCCATTCTGACCGGCATGAGATGGTACCTCATTGTGGTTTTGATTTGCATTTCTCTGATAATGAGTGATGTTGAGCATTTTTTCATGTGTTTGTTAGCCATCTGTATATCTTCTTTGGAGAAATGTCTGTTTAGTTCTTTGGCCCATTTTTGGATTGGGTTGTTTATTTTTCTGGTGTTCAGCTGCATGAACTGCTTGTATATTTTGAGATATATTCTGTTTTAGTTAAGGAAATATTATCACCATATTGTATAATCAGATCCCTTGGTTTCTTATAAACAAAAAAAGATGCAGAACATTTTTTAACTTTTTATTTTGCTTATTTTCCATAAATTCTTACACTTAAAAATAAATAAAGCATGTAAATACATAAAACCAAGATGACTGTTTTGATTAGTTTGAGTTCTGAGAGGTGTAGGTGACTTGATTTTCTTCTGAAATTAGGCAGTAAGACTAATTAGGAGTAAAGGGTATTCTGATTTTCATAAATTGTGATCTAACTACATAATGATGTGACATTTTTATATTCTTAAGTGAAACATTTTCTATATTGATGAAATAAAAATACTTATAACTTGTGAAACTTTTGAAACGCAGCTCACCGTTAATGAAGCAGCCGCTCAGCTCTGTGTAAAGGATAATGCCCTGCTGACAAGAAGAGATGAGCTTTTTGCCCTGGCCAGGCAGATTTCTCGAGAAGTCACCTATAAATATACTTACCGAACCACCAAGTAAGTGTTTAACTGACAGTATTTTTGCAGTTTGATAAAGTAGAGCTTGAAACACAATCCGTTCGTTGATAGAGTATATTTAAGAAAAGTAGAAGTGTAATTAAATAATTCTGTCAACAGTGAATTTTCAAAACATTGTTGCTGAAGTGGTTTTCGTTAATTCGTTTAGTCGTCTTGTACTGTCTTTTGAAAGATAGTTCCCTAGCACTGGAGCATTGGTCTGGTAGTGGTTCTCAACATTCTTCTCTCACGTGGATGCTTTGGTTTTGAGTGTGATGAAAGGATTTAGTTAAGCAGCATTTATAGACATTTGTACACTACACAAACTCCATGAACTTTTTGAACTCTCTCTGAAAGGAATGTGTTTTCTTTCGCAAAGTGTTTGCCGATCTGAGGGGCTTCCCTAGTGGCTCAGACGGTAAAGAATCTGCCTGCAATGTGGGGGACCTGGGTTAGATCCCTGAGTTGGGAAGATCCCCTGGAAAAGGAAGTGGCCAACACACTCCAATATTCTTGCCTGGAAAATCCCATGGACAGAGGAGCCTGGCAGGCTACAGTTCCATGTGGTCACAAAGAGTTGGACACAATTGAGCAACTTCACTTTGCCATCTGATGAGATTAGCTCAAGAGATAAAGACTTCATTACCCAGTATGCAAAGGAAAATTGGAAAATACTAGGTTACTAGTGAGTGAAGTATGGAATATGTGTTTGAAATAAAAAACCCCATTTTGAAAAGCAGTGGTGATTTTAAAATTTAATGTAAACATACACATAATATATTCTTCATCTTATCCTCACTTAAAACCTAAGCATCGTCTATAGATAGAGGAACATTTTGATTTTGTTCACTTGGCTTCGTGTGGACCCTGATTTCCAGTGCAGTATCAGCTGTTTGCCACTGCTGCTGTGAGGAGCTGAATTAGCATGACTGAGTGTATGTTGAAAAGACCGTATCTTGAGCGCCCTTCCCAGCTCTAATAAATCACATCCTCTGGGGATGGAACCTTAGAGTCCAAACTTTCACAAGCAGCTGCTGTGATTCTTGTGCGTGTTCAAACTTGAAAACCACCTAGACAGGCACTTGGTTTCATCACCATTATTTTCCCTAACTCATGGTGGCTTTGTCGTCTGTTCTGTCAAGAGCCCACATACTTAGAAATCAGCAACAAGTAAAATTATGCAAAATAAACAATCAGGGTAAGAATATACAGCAACATTAGAGGATTGTTTATAAGATTTTCTTTTTTTTTTTTTTTTTAGTTGAGTGTTCAAGAGCTGATTTTTGTGAGGTTTTCTTCACTGTATTATACAAAATTTTCTTTCTGACATTTACACAAAATTTTCTTTAATCCAAGTAGTACATGTACATGATATATGAAGTCTTATAGTACACAAGGCTTATTGCAAAGCAGTTACCCTGCTCCCCCTTCCTTCTGAATACTAAGACCCAGAAGCCACTGCTTTCAGCAATTTTTATTTTTTATAGTATTTATTTACATTTGTATATTTTAAGTTAAATCATTTTAGAATACAAAAGACTTTCACATTATAAGTTGAAACTCAGTAAAGAGCTGATGCCAAAAGTTGCGCTCTCGTTTCTGTCTTCTTCCTCTGTTCCTCTTCTCACTGTTAGTACTTTTTGTTAGTCTCTTTTTCATCCTTCTAGTGTTTGTCTGTGTGCATGTATTTCTCACTTATACCTTTTTTTTGGAAAAAACAGGAAGTAGCATGTGTCTGCATTATGTTGTATTTCATTCTTGGTTTACCATGTGCTAGAGGTCTTGCTGTATTAGTACAGATCCATCTTTGTCACTTTTTTTCGTTTATTTGTTTTTTAACAGCTGCAGGAAACTGCATTATGTGCATCTACCATAATTCATTTAACTAGTCCCTTGACGGACACATGAGTTGTCTCTAGTCTTTTGTCATTATAAGTAATACCACTGGAACCTCATACATATTTTCTTGATTCTGAGATGTGTTTTTCCACATTTTAACATCTTTTGTGTTGAGGTATAACTTAAAAATTTATGACTCGCCATGGTTGAATTGGCAGTTACATTTGATGTTTGTGTATGTGCTTCTGTGGGATAGATTCCCAGCAGAGGGGTACCTAAAGATCAATGGAAGATGCATGTATGGTTTTGATAGGTAGACAAAATGCACTTTAATCTCATGTAGCCTTAAGCATTCATCCTAAATGGTCATTGTTGTCACTTTATTCTAAATTGTACTGGTCCATGAAGGCTCTCATAGAGTACAGTCCTCGATTTTCCCCCTTTTTCATTTTGTGGTCCTCATTAATACTGGGTATTCTCTGTGTTAGGCATTCTTAGGTAGTGGCCTTTTATAATGTATCATGTACTTGTGTTTGTCTGTTTCCCCATTGTTAACTTAGAAATGATGAGAAGTCCTTTTTTCATTATTTAATGTTCATTATGAATGTCTTATTTCTGGTGGCAAGGTTCCAGAGTTACTTGTTTTGGTGGAAGTTTATAGATTTAGATGCCTTTAGAAAAAATGTATTACCTTCTCAAATTTTTCTCTCTCTCATTCCCCTCAGGTCAAAATGTGGAGAGAGAGATGAATTATCCCCGAAGAGAATTAAAGTAGAGGTATGATTATGTGTTATCTTTTCTTATGCTAATAGTGTTTGCTTACTAGTTCAACTGAAAAAGACAGAATGGTCCCTCCAGCTAGTGAGAAAGTGTGAATTGTGGAATCTGAAAAATGGTACAGAATTTGGTCACTTTGAAGTATCCATAGTAATTTGAACTAGGTACTCAGAAAATTCCTAGAAGGAATCAACAGTGATGAGCTTGGTGCCTAGTCAGTTTATCAAAGGTTGATTTGTAAACAGGTGTTTCTTACACGGTTAAAACTCTTTACTGGTTAAACAGTTCCTTTTATGATTTTATTTACATCATTAGTCATCAAGTAGACTTAAAGGAGCTAAAGTTTAATTTCTATATATTAAATATCTGAGAGAAGTGACACTTTAGTAGCTATAAGTTATGAAAACTTCACTATAATTAAAAGCCTCTTTTAGGGTATCACTTCTGAGGCTGTCTTTCTGATTTTAGACCTGTGAGTAGCAAGGTGAGTTGAGCAAGAAAAATATGTTTTTCTTAGGGCTCTCAGAACCGGTTTCAGAATGACTGCTCCTTAATTTCGGAGAAGGCAATGGCACCCTACTCTTGCCTGGACAATCCCATGGATGGAGGAGCCTGGTAGGCTGCAGTCCATGGGGTCGCTAGAGTCAGACATGACTGAGCGACTTCACTTTCACTTTTCAGTCTCATGCATTGGAGAAGGAAATGGCAATCCACTCCAGTGTTCTTGCCCGGAGAATCCCAGGGACAGGGAAGCCTGGTGGGCTGCCGTCTATGGGGTCACACAGAGTTGGATACGACTGAAGCGACTTAGCAGCAGCAGCAGCAGCAGCTCCTTAATTTGGATTGATACTTTTCTAAAGGCCAGTCTGAAGCAGAGCAGGCAGCTCCTTTTTTTCTTGGACAGGGGAGAGAGGTCATTACTCTTGGTCATTCATTATTTAATTTCTTGTTAAGGAAAACAAGCTGTGTTTATCCTAAATTTCCATAATCAGATTATTCTTGCTAAGCATCTGATTGCTTGCAATAATTTTTCATTTATACCAAAGCCAGAGTTAATCTTTTAAAAACATACATCCCTTTCTTGCTTAAATCTATTGGCTGTCTACTGTGCCTAGAATAAAATCTACACTTTTTCCTGAGACACCGAAGACCCTGCACGAGCTGACTCTGACTCGACTCTCTAACCTCATCTGCTTCCACACTTCCCCATTCTTACTGTGTCCCAGTTCCACTGACCGACCTTCTGTTGCTGGAACACGTCAAACTCATTTATGCCTCAGCACTGGCTGGTTGTTGCCTCTCCCTGGATCTCTCTCTAAATCTTCACATGGCTTCAGCTTGTAGTTGAGTTTCTTCGCAGTTCCCTGCTTCCCTTTCTAAAGAGGCACTGTTACCCCATCATCACATCTGGGCTCTTTGTCCTGGCGTGGCTTGCTTGTTTTCATAGCACTTAGCCGTTTCTGAAACTGTTATGTATGTGTTTCTGATTTGTTACTGGTCTGCCCCATTAGGTGAAAATAGAGCTCTTATCTGTCTGTCCTCTATTTTACTTAGTTTATAGTAGTGCCTTGTACTTAGTAGGACTTAAAATCTGTTTGATGAAATCATGAATGGCCATGAGTAAATATCTTTGCATTCTAAAGGCTTTAGCTGTACACAGTGGTTTTCACAGAAGAAAAATGTTGTCCAAAATGAGCACCTTTTTAAAAATTATGCTTATGTTTGTAATCTACTTCAGTGTTAACTCTGGAGTAGTGTTTAAGATGGGTTAACCTCACACATAGTACTCAGAAAACTTACTGAAATGACCTAAGGCCATCGAAAGAGCTAACTGGTGAAATATTTTCTCCTGTTGCATCTCAAAATAATGAGTAAGAGAGGACCCCTGTGGATTTATCTGTTAGTGACTCTGCCTCTAGAAGGGAAGCTGGATCAACAAAGAAACTACCAAAGGGCATGTGCCATTGGAGGATTTAGAGGCAGGAAGGTACAAAGCCTACCCTGTGGCCGGGAAAGGTAACCAGTCAGCTGCTGGGTTATTAGAGAATATGTCTGCATCTCTTTCTCACCATTGACCCTCCACGCCATTGTGACTCAGGCCGTTCTCACATTTTCAAGCCATGGTTTCTTTTTGTCTAGCTTCAGAGGTCACCGGTGAACACTGAAGTCTGAGATCTTGAATCTCATGGACTCTTGGAGCTATAGTGTTTTCTTGTTAGGCTATATTGATAAGTCTTTCTGACCCTCTGAATAGCCCTGATCTGAAATGTAAGCTTATTATTTCTGTATCCAGTTACAGTGTTTCGGATTTCTTTTTAGGAGCTCACGGTGTTGGGTTGAAGTTAGAGGCGACCCTTCCAGTCCTTTATGTTCACTAGAGATATTTGAGTTATGCCTGTGTTTTAAGTTGCTTCAGTTGTGTCTGACTCTTTGGAACCCTGTGGACTGTAGCCCACCAGGCTCCTCTGTCTATGGATTCTCCAGGCAGAAATACTGGGATGGGTTGCCATGCCCTCCTCCAGGGATCTTCCCGACCCAGGGATTGAACATGCATCGTTTAGGTCTCCTGCGCTGTCAAGCAGGTTCTTTACCACTAGCGCCGTCTGGGAAGCCCCAATTGATTAGTTCTATATGAGATTAGTTTATTACTTTACTAGACTTCTCAAAGCCATTTGCACAGTTGTGGATTTAGAATTAAGATAATCATTGTTTCCTTTTTCTGTGAATAACAGTTCTAACCCTTTCTAAACAGACAAGTGACTAATAAACCCCAAGTGTTCTTATAGACAATAAACTCTTGATTTTAGAAATGAATAGGGACTTTGGCTTTGAATTTAGGACAGGTGTTTACTTGTGTTGGTTTTTTTGTCTGTTTTTGCTTAGTTTTTTTTTCTTTAAACTTGTGTATTGCAGAGCATTGATTTATGCAAAACGTGTGTTAATGCCTGTGTGTATACCTACACAGGTGTATAGTGTAGTGTGTGATGCTTTGTAAAATACCCAGTACTGGCATAAATGGTGTTATGTGCCTGTCCCCGCTAGGCATTTGAAATTCTCCTTGTACTCTGAGTCCGATTTGAGGTCCTGGAGCTGTCCATTTGGTTTCGGAAGCCGATACTGAGGTAGTCAGTATTGGCAGTACAGGGTTACTGCTCCCCTGAGAAGGCTTCACCAAGCATCATTGCTTTCTTTATGTCTACCTTCTCTGTGGCTGCTGGGCAGGGGGAGAATTTCTGGCATGAGAAGAGATGAGGGGAGGCTTAACGAAGAGATACCATCTGAGCTGGATTTTAAAAGAAGGGTAGGATTTCAGAAGATAGGGATGTGGGGTGGAAAGTGTAGGGGCATTGCAAAGAAATACCAGCATGGGCAAAGACACAGAGGTAAGAAAATACTCTGTGTGTTTAGAGAACAGTAAGACCAGTTTTTCCAGAATATGTGGCTGACACAAAGGACATCATAAGTCAGTGAGAAAGATTTTAGAATTCTTTGAGTATACTGTTTGTCTTATTTCATTTGAGTATTTTGTGATTCTTAGCTCATTAATTCTCTATTAAGAAAAAGTTATATAAAAATAAGCTTAGCTTATTGTAGTGTAAGATTCCTAATTACTAGGCTCAAATTAATGAGTTTTTTTCTCTTCATCTTTATTTTTCTAAAATTTTTGTCAGCAACCAATGAGCATATATGCCAAGTTGCTAAGTTTTTTCAATCTTAAAAAGATCATTTTTAAGATCTGTAACATTGGAGAACAAAAAGAAATGTAATGTCTGATAGATGAAATAGAAGTAACTCAAAGTAGACATGTAAAGGAAAGAGAAACATTTTCTTTTGCGCCATTTTCAATGCATGAGACTACACTAAAAAGCTAGTGCTTTATTCAGGCTCAGTTGCTGCTGCTGCTGCTAAGTCACTTCAGTCATGTCCGACTCTGTGCGACCCCATAGATGGCAGCCCACGAGGCTCCCCCGTCCCTGGGATTCTCCAGGCAAGAACACTGGAGTGGGTTGCCATTTCCTTCTCCAGTGCAGGAAAGTGAAAAGTGAAAGTGAAGCCGCTCAGTCGTGTCCGACTCCCAGCGACCCCATGGACTGCAACCCACCAGGCTCCTCCGTCTGTGGGATTTTCCAGGCAAGAGCACTGGAGTGGGGTGCCATTGCCTTCTCCTATTCAGGCTCAGTAGCTGTTGCCATATTTTCCTGATCTGTTGGTGAAGGGTTGAATGGAACAAAATGTTAAAATCCTTGTCTGGTTTTTCTCTTATTATATACAGAATGTATTATATATATATATATATATATATATATAATATTTTAATAAAAATATATATTTTTATATATCTATATGGTTGTTCCCCCTAATAGTTAACTAGTATGCATGTTGCAAAGTACTCAGGATAATCTCTTATTCTTGAATAGCGTTCCTTCCTGTAGGGATATAAGACATTAAACAACGTAGAAGTTTGGAACTTTATAATTCCTAGAATATATGAGATAGTCACAGAGGAAAAAGCCTGCTGACTTCCGGAGGCCTTGTTAGGGTAGCCTGTGACCTATTATACAGCCTCTGGGGAAAATCTCTTTGGCCCCATATGTTAGTGAGGCTTGGGAATATTTCTCCTGTTGAGGCTAGATCACCGTCCTCTGTGAATCCACTTTCAGCTAAAACGCTAATGGATTATTACATTTATTCTTTTTCATCAGAGACCTCAAAGCTAGCTCTGGGTCATTTGTGGAAATAACTGATTTTATTAAATCTCTTATATGCCTGTCCCTACTAGGCATTTGAAATTCATTATCACAAACCTTGTCTCCTCTGTATGAAGGCTTTATGAGTTCCACTTACAGCCAAGGAGAAACCCAGAAAGGCTCAGAAACTTACCTGCCTTTTAACATTGCTGTCTAGTAGCCAGAGCCTGGCCTTCAAATCTAGGTCTAACTTGTAAACTTCAAAGCAGTACCACTCTCCTGGGTGCTAATGATCATTTACAAAGCACCTAAGGTGTGATAAATGCTTTCCTCCTGCTAGTATGGTAAGAATGGCAAAATGTGCACAAGACTGGCGGTCTTAGCAGAGGGGAGAAAGAATGACAGTTATTATCTAATTCAAGGAAGGCAAACATTTTGAGTAGAAAATTTAACAATGTAAGTTACAAAATGTTTTTAAATATAAGATAACACCATTTGACATACTCATTTTTTAGATTGAAGAAAAAACGGTGCATTGGGAAGATTAGCAGAATAAATCAAGAAAAATTAGTTGGAGTTTTTTATACTGTGTGACAGAACGTATTTAAGAAGGCTTGATTGCAAGTTAAGGGAGATGAAAAATTAAGAGCCAAAGTCCTTGTCTTGCCTTCCTCTCAGTTATAACATCCTGAGTGGGTTAAGTTGATATCTTTTCTTTTTTATCAAGAGCACATCCTATGAACAAACCCTGCCATTTCCTCCAGTGTAATAAGTATTATCGTGGAAGAGAGAGAGGGTGAGTGAAAGCACCAGTCTTAGCCCAGTGGTGGCAGCTGACTGAACGGACTGCCAGTGTTCAGTCTCGTCTGTCAGCTTTCTTCGCTCCCTGAAATTGCTGGAGACTAGGCAAAGAGATGAGAGGTGACAGCCTTCTTGATCCTGTGTGGGCTGGGAGTGCAAAGCAATCAGAGATAACTGGATGAAAGAAATGACGTCTGTTAATAGAGACCAGAAAGTCAGAGAATTGGGGCTTGAAAAAGAAGGACTTGGAGGAAACATCTGCTTGCAGTCCCAGTGGGCTGGGGGTGGGAGAGTGAGGAAGGAGGGGGAGGAGGGTCAGAGTATCCACCCACACTGTTACTAAGCTTGTTGAAAGGAACGCTGGTCTAATTTGATGTAGACTCTTCCCCTCTGGATCAGAAAAACAGAAGCATTACAATGTGCTATTCATACAGAAAGTGTGAGTAGAAAAAGGGAAAATGCACGTGTGAGACTAAGAACATCTGTTGGAACAAGTCTTTTTAAAGACAGCCAAGCAGTGGTTTTAAAGCGAGTTGCTAGTATTTGGTGGGAAAGGATGAGGAGAAGTTGGGGTGGAGACCAATGAGATGAGAGTAATTAGGTCAGGAGCAGCATCCCACCCTGTATCTTTTAATTTCTCAGTGCTCAGACTCAGAGTCTCTCCAGTGAGGGAACACGGTGATTAATGACAGCAGCCAAAAATGGCAGGAAGACAAATTGCTCATAGCATGGTACAGCTGGTTCCTGGGGAAAAAGCTTCAGAAACATACTAAGAGTCCTGTACCAAACGTGATTTGAAAAGAGACCATTTTCTTGGGAATGTTCTCACTTTTATTTCTAAGTTGCATGTTTTGGGGCGCCTTAAACTTCCTTTATATGTCATGAAGTGAAGGCCTCTCAGTCCAGTATTTTCTCATCCATGGTGAACCGTTGAAAGACTGGGACAAAATTGGAATGAGTAAGGAACCCAGCTGAGAGAGACCACTGACCTGTGTTGTTTACTGCTTATTGCATGCTTTTCTTTCTCTTTGTTAATGATGGAGCAGTGTTCATTTTGTAAAAACTTTTCCCATGTTGAGGTTGAGGTTCTCCCAGCTTTTCAGAATCCTCAGGGTTAATAATCCTGACAGTGGTGCAGCCATATATTTCTATAGCAATGTGCATTTTCCAAACCTTTACCATTTGCATTATTTTATTTAATCCCCACAAATTTCCGTTGAGCAGTTAAGCTATTTTTTAATCTCCATTTAAAAACTGGAAGCAATGAGGTTAACTTTCCATTCATCTGTTGATGGACATTTAGGTTGCTTCTTGTGCCTTGTAATTAATTGTAAATAATTAATTGTGAATAATTGTAAATAATGTTGCTCTGAACATTGGGATGCATGTATCTTTTCAAATTAGTGTTGTTTCTTGTGGATACATACACAGGAATGGCATTGCTGGGTCATGTGGTGGTTCTGCACTACAAAGCTACAGTAGTCGAAACAGTATGGTATTAGCACACAAAAACAGACAAATAGATTAATGAAATAGGGTAGGGAGCCCAGAAATAAACCCACACACCTACGGCCAGTTCTGCAAGAAGGAGGCAAGACTATAAGGTGGAGAAAAGACAGTCTTTTTAATAAGTCATGCTGGGAAAACTGGATACCTACATGTAAAAGAATGAAATTAGAATATTCTCTAACATTATATGCAACAGTAAGCTCAAAATGGATTAAAGACCTCAAGGTAAGACCAGCTGCTATAAAACTCCAAGAGGAAAACATAGGCAGGACATTCTTTGACATAAATCATAGTAATGTATTATTTTTTTGTATCTGTCTTCTAAAATAAAGGAAATAAATGCCTCTGGTTAGTTTCACAAAAGTGGCAACTCAAGGATTTTACGGTTCTGACATAGGCTTTGAAGCCAATGTCTGTAGCTATAAAATGAGGGAACTCTAGGGTTGTTTGTGGGATAAAATGAAACAATACAAGTAAAACACAGAACATAGTTAGGAAACTGGTTGATTGTAGGCACCTGAAAAATGATAGCTGCTCTTACGGATGTTATTTTCTGCTGGCTTACCTCATTGAACTTTCGAATTTAAAGGAGGATTTGTTAAAGATAAAGCTGGGTTTTAGGTCTAAATAAATTCTTAGGTGAAAAGTGGAATGACTAAGAAAAGTGTGCTTTTCATTTAAATTATATACACTTGTATAAAATTCATTCTAGTTCAGTTAATGATTGTATTCTATGCATTCCTTTAAGCCCAGGGTCCTCGGTCTTGTACAGGCCTAGAAAGGTGGCTATTCTTAATTTAAAAAGGCTGATTATATATCAACCCACCATGGAGGTACATAAGACTATTTCAAGATGTTAAATTTATTTTCTCTTGACTCTAAATTACTTTATTTCATGTCTATGATTTTTTTTTAAATGGACAATTATTAATAATTATTAGGAAATGAATTTTAGTAGACGCAATATTTGAAAACATGAGATTGGCGGAGGAGAAATAATTTTTTGAAAAGACCCTGATGGGGAAAATATGAATCAGTGTTTCATACTTGAAATTGTATAAATAATTTGTTATTATTACATCTTTTTTTGCTGTTATTATATAACAACTTTAGTTTTTCATAATTTACCCTACAAACATAAAGCTTTATCAAACAAGGAGAAAAATGTTTTGGATGTTAATGACAACATCTTTGAGGATCTCTTGAGTAATTTTTAGTAGATTTAGTACAACCATGTTATCATGATGTTTGTAGTTATAAATTTTATATGGAGCACTAAACAGGCAAAGAAATTTGATAAAATTAGTAAATGGATTTGCATGTATATAATATGTATATATGTATGGTATAAAATGGAAATAAGTTGAAGTGTTACCCAAGAGTAGAGTGCCCCAAGTACACTCTACTTAATATAAGAATAGATATAAATAAGTATATATAAGAATACCAACTGATATATTTATTCATTAGTTATTGTATGCTAAAGGCAATATCTCATTTGCTTTATCTCACAACAGTCCTGATAGATAGATTCTCTTATCCTGATTCTCCATATGAAGAAACTAAAGTTCAGAAGGGTTCAGTTACTCATCCAGTGTCATGTAGTTAGTAAGTGGTGGTGGAATCAGAACACAGGTACAGGTCTTTCTGATTCCTCACCTCATTGTCTGTCATGTGAAATGGTAAAGAAGAAGTGTTAAGTCAGCCTGGAAGAATTCTGCAGAAATCTGGGTTGGAAGTTTACTTTGGATCTTTACCACATTACATGTAACAAAATAGATTCCAGATAGGTTAGAGAGTTAACATTTGAAAAATGAAAGAAACAATAGAATAAAACTTTAGAAAACTAGAGGGTAGATTTGAGTTCCTCTCAAATCTCCAAAAGCGAATGTCTTTTGAATTGTATAGTAACAGAAGAAATCACAAAGTAAAATCTAAGTGTATATTCAGTGTAGCTACAATATGTAAAGTTAAATTTTTTTGACTATCAAAACAAAAGTACAAATTGGCAAAAATTAAGAAAACAACACCCAGTACTGGCGAGGAAAACTGTCATACTTTGCTTATGACACAATAGAGCAGTAAAGGCCCTTGAGGAACACATGTGATGGGCATAAGTGTTCATCCTTTTGTACCAATTCCACTTCTGGTAATCTGTTGTATTAGATCATCTAAACTATAGAAAATGTTATTTCCATGAAAGTATTTTTGCAGTATTTTTCATAAAACCAAAAATAAGGCAAATAATCTAAATGTCCAATATGAAGATGATGATTAAACAGTCAGACCACCAGATGAAATGTTATATAATTATTATTATCAGTGATCATAAAATCTGTGTTTCAGTGTAAAACACTGTGAATGTATAAACTTTTTTATCTTTTAACATGTATGTTTTATTGAGGTTGCAACTGTGGAAATAAGGTAATTAATTGTACTATGAAAGACTGAAATGAAGTATTGTATGTTAAAATCTTAATCTTGATTATTCAGGTATCAGGATTAAGGTGGATTTCTTTGCTTCATCTTCTGAGTTTTTGATAATATGGTTATTTTAAAGTAAAAAGTACATATTCTTTGACCTACAGGATGGGTTTCCAGATTTCCAGGACTCTGTGCAGACACTCTTCCAGCAGGCTAAAGCTAAGAGTGAGGAGCTCACTGCTCTTAGCTCACAGGTAATGTCAGCCATTAGTTAACACTTCATAGGAGCTTCGGTGGGTGAAAAACTCAGTGGCCCCTTCAGCTGGCTTCAGTTTTAGATTCAGTTTCATCCAAAGACTAAATTTATTCCCGGTTGTTTTTA
The DNA here is from genome assembly GCF_003369695.1 of Bos indicus x Bos taurus. Classification (NCBI taxonomy): domain Eukaryota; kingdom Metazoa; phylum Chordata; class Mammalia; order Artiodactyla; family Bovidae; genus Bos; species Bos indicus x Bos taurus. The sequence goes on along the minus strand of NC_040077.1, from coordinate 5,399,782 downwards.
CAATGTCATCTGATCCACAGTTGTGTCAACAGGATAGCAGTATCAGCTAGGTTTGGTCTGCTTTGTGAGCAGAACCCAGTATCTGCTACTTGTTTATTCTTTGAAGTTTTGTAGGAAGTAGGACAGATTCTCTACTTAAGAAAACTCAGAAGCAGCAGCTTGATACCAGGAAAACAGCCATGTTGACTCTGTGTGTATTATAGCTGTGAGATAAAACAATTCTAGTTCTCAGTAAAATAGTAATAGTCAACATTGTTGCTATTGTTTAATCATTTCAATTCATGTATAATGAAAAACTAATATGTACTTTCAGGTGCTTTCGCTACTAAGTAATTTTATTGTGTACACAGAAATTAACGTTTTTAAAAGTCATTTTTGCCTTTTAGTAGGTACTATAGGTTTTATTCTTATTGATCTTCTCACTTCTAATGACCAATCTGCTTTTGGTCAGATTTAGTGGTGCCAAGTTTTGTGTTTTCATGTGGAGAAAATGAAAAATAAATTTTCCTCCTCCAGAAATCTTATTGAAATTTTATTAATTAATAATAAATGAATTAGAAGTTACGATTCCTTTTAATCTGGTTTATTTGATTCAGAAAAATAGTGTAAGCTTTTATTCTGTTTTATGAGTAATTTTATGTGTCAGCATATTTCACCTATTGATTTTTGCTATTGTGAATCAGGATTATTGTAACTAATTTTATATAGCACATTCCTTGTATGAGCCGCCTGTGTATGAATCTTCCATGTAGCATGGCAGCGATTCATTTCTGTGCCTTTGGACTATTACCTCCTTGGCAAAATAGCACAAATACAGTGCTCTGAATATCACACACAGGTAATTTAGAACCGTGCCTAGAGAAGGGACAGATAAATTTATATGTCAGCCAACTAATTGTGTATTTTAAAACATGTCATTTGAAAAAAAATAATAAAACATGTCATTTGATGAGTGGCTGGAAAACACTGCAGTTTCATTCCATGATGAAGATGAAGATCCTTGTTGGCACTGAGGTTTTTCTGCATAATTTGCATTGTTTAATTTTAGTGGGAGGTGTGTTTGTCTTGTTCTTCTAGACAGCCGTTTTACACCTTTTCTCCCCCAAACATACTGTCATCATATCGGAGTTTGTGTAGTGCCAAATCCTAAAATAAAAATGCCAAGATTTCACCCTGTGTTAGAAGCAGTTTATAGCAGATGGTGCTGTTGCTCTGAGGTTCTTTTTAAAAGAAAAATCTTTAAAAGGACTTGGTACCTTGGAAGACAAAGCTAAGGTTATTCTGCTTTTGAACTAGAATGGAATTCTCTTTATAGGATTGAGCAGAAAGCTTTTTTTCCTTTTGTACAAAATCCAGCATTCTGTGTTTTAACATGATGATATAGACATCAGTGCGTATTTATGGAACGTGTATACCACATGAAGTGTGAACTAATTTTAATGAATACTAAATATATTTGCTGGAGTCTGAAATTGGCATCTTTAAACCATTAAAAAATCTAGGATGTTTTAGTTATTTTATTTTCGCTTTACTTACTAGCAGCCTGAAAAGGTGATGGCAAAGCAGATGGAGTTCCTCTGCACCCAAGCTGGCTATGACAGACTGCAGCATGCCGAAAGAAGACTGTCTGCAGGACTGTACAGGCAGAGCTCAGACGAGCACAGCCCTAACGGCTTGATGTCAGACAGCGCTGAGGGACAAGGTACATCCTTAGAGTGACCTCGCCTTTAGTGCCAGCTGCTCGGTGCACTATAAACAGAAACAAAGAAACAAAAATGCTATTAGAGTTCTCTATCAAAATTTAAAAATTTTCCCTTTTTCTAAAGAGGAAAGAATTCTTCCTGCAGTTTTAATTTGTAGTTTTTTTAACCTTGTTGTTTAGTTGCTAAGTTGTGTCTGACTCTTTGAGACCCACATGGACTACAGCGCACCAGGCTTCCCTGTCCTTCACTATCTCCCAGAGTTTGCTCAGACTCATGTCCTTTGAGTCAGTGATGCCATCCAACCATCTCTTCCTCTGTCATCCCCTTCTCCTCCTGCCCTCAGTCTTTCCCAGCATCAGGGTCTTTTCCACTGAGTTGGCTCTTTGCATCAGGTAGCCAAAGTCTCGGGGCATCAGCTTCAGCATTCGTCCTTCCAGTGAATATTCAGGGTTGGTTTCCTTTAGGATGGCCTGTTGTGATCTGCTTGCAGTCCAAGGGACTCTCAGTAGGCTTCTCTAGCACCACAGCCCTAAACAAGAGCTGGCCCACGTAACTGACATGTATTTCGTAGAGGGTGGATGGGAATGGGAGATGTAAATAGTATAGATCATTTTTCCTCAAGAAGTGAATTCCATGGGAGATGCTGATCATTTTTTAAAAGACTAAAAGTGTATGTTTTTTAAGACTACATAAGCAGATTTGTCTGAAATTTATAACATTTGGTTCCTCAGAGAATGTGGTAACTGTGTCTAAAATACTATGACAAAATAGAGATTTGAAGAGAGTATAAGAAGGGAGAGACTTGTAGAAATGTTATCTTCTTTCAGGCTTCACATTGTTCTATAGATTCTGTGAAGATATTTTGTGTGGCATATACTTTGGAAGTTGTCCTCTTAAACTCTTTAGATGTAAAAGGCTTTGCTTCGTGAGTATTTTTACCATTTTTAAAATTCCTTCATTTGTATCCACACATGAAGAAACTTCCCAGTGCCTGTCACTCACTCATTCAGCAAATATGTGTTTATGCCTCCTGTGTGCCACGCTGCTAGATACTGAAAATGTAGCGGTAAGTCGGATAGACCCTGCCTCCTTGGGGCTTATGCTTGACTGGAGAAAGATGGATAGCATCCAAGTATCAGAATAGATCCTCTAGTTTGAAATAGTGACAGTGTTTGAAGAAAAGCAACTTTGTAGGATCTTCTTTTTTATGTATTACTGTTAGGCTTTTTTAGAGAGTGGTTACTATAGTCAAAAAAGTAAGATTTCTAAATAGGAATATCATCCTAACCCGCCTTCTTCAACTATAGAGTAAAACATTACATGTTAGCAGATCAGAGTAGTGGTGAAGAACATTCTTCCTTTAAAATATTACAGAAACTTCAGTGGAGGTCTTTTTTTAACTTCTCCAGTCATCCTTAACAGTTAAGATTAGAGTTAAGAAATGTTAGTCACTCAGTTGTGTCCAACTCTTTGCAATTCCGTGGACTGTATTCCACCTGGCTCCTCTGTCCATAGATTCTCCAGGGAAGAATATTGGAGTGGGTAGCCATTCCCTTGAGGGATCTTCCTGATGCAAGGGTCGAGCCCAGGTCTTCTGCCCTGTAGGCTGATTCTTTACCATCTGAGCCACCAGGGAAGCCTGAGAGTTAAGAATCAAAGACATTAATGAAAGATTTGATTACTCTCATTTGTGACACCAGAATATTCCAGTGCAGGGCAGCAGTTTGCTAAGTGTGATGGATTTAGGTTTATGATAGGGAATATGATTTGGTGTATGAGACATTTTTTACCATATCTGTGCTAATTACATCTTTTCCTGGCTTTGCCATAGGTTTTGCTGTTGTTCTAGTAATTGGCAATTGGCTTGAAGCCATCTCTGTGTCTGTGTGTGAAAGTGTTAGTTGCTCAGTCATGTCCAACTCTTTGCAATCCCATGGACTGAGGCCCACCAGGCTCCTCTGTCCATGGGATTTTCCAGGCAAGAATATTGGAGTGGGTTGCCATTGCCTTCTCCAGGGGATCTTCCCAACACAGAGATTGAACCCAGGTCTCCTGCACTGAAGGCAGACTCTTTGCCATCTGAGCCACAGAAGAGATTTCTGTGTCTGTAGTATTTGTTACTATGTGGTTAATGACCTACCTTGGTAAAATGGTTGCACTAATAAGAAAATGCCTGGAAATCTCAGTCTTTTGTTTCATTTGTGATTAGCTTGTCAAAATGTCCTGACAGAACAATAAATTGTGAGACTAGCATGAATTGCCATTTTCTCCCTTAATTATTATCTTAAATATTTCTCCAGCTAGCATTTAAATTCTTCAGTGCCTGTTGACTTTCCTCACTTATTTCTTAAGGAGTGTTCAGGCAATCCATGGAAACTTATTTTTAAGAAAGCCGTGATGCATTTTTAATTATTCATATTCCTTTTTTTCTTTTCATTAGGAGAAAGACCTTTGAATCTCCGAATGCCTAATTTACAGAACAGACAACCCCATCATTTTGTGGTGGATGGGGAGCTGAGTAGACATTACTCCAGTGAGGCAAAGTCCCACTCATCAGGTGAAAATGTAGGATGTGATTAGAGGGAGTAATACTTGAATAAACTGTATTTTGATTTTAATCTCCTAACTTCTATTTATCCCTCCTTAAAAAGGGGTCATTGCTAATACTGTTACTGGTCAGTTTTCTCGCCTTGGAAATAACAGATTGCCATATTAATAGCCAGTTTTGTTTTGTTTTTTGAAAACATGATATTCCAAAAAATAGACAGGGAAAAGCTCTTGAAGGTTGAGATTATTTTGATTACCTATTACATGAATGGTGGCTTTATGCAAGATTGTAAAACAGGTAATAAATGACTGGCTTTAGATATCATATTCCCTTTTCCAGCCTTTCATAATATGAAATTGATTATATGTTTGCTGTCATGCTAAAAGAAAACCACTTGTGTTTTTCTAAAATCTGAACTTTTCATGCAGCTGCATTTGGGGGGTGATACTTGTATCTCAGAAGTAAACTGAACTCCATAAAAGGGCAACTGTTTCTCGTATAGTCTGGCGTTTGCATGTTTTTATCCAAGTAAAGTGAGTTAGGGGTAAAGGTATTAGAGACCAACACCATTTGAAAAAACCCAGTATTGTTCAGTCTTTTGAGTTAAAGTAACTTTAGGAGTCACTTGAAGTCAGTTGTCTCATCTGTAAAACATAATTTCTGCCTCACTGAACAGTTAGGAGGATTAAACAGGATAACCTACATGAATTGCCTGGCTGATAAGAATTCAGTAAATGGTAGCTACTATTACTCTTTGTATGCTGAATTTCTGTACAGAGAGGGAAATTCATAAAGTCAACTTCCTAATCTCAGATAAGCTATAAATGTTGGTTACTTTTCTAGAATCCTCTAAAGTGTATATGTGTGTGTGTGTATCCCCCAGTATTAATACTTCACATAAATAAATACTACATTTTATTGTCATTCTGTAGTGTGTGTTTGAGGTTCAAATAATTATTCTTGTAACTCTTAAGGAATGAGTCCTTATGAAAAATAGAATCTTCATTCTTTTATCCCTGTTTCTCCCACATTAAGGTTTTGTGACTAGAGAAACTTAAAAGTAGTCCTGTGTTTAAACATGAAAAATGACTTTCTGCCTCATGTCTTCATTGGTAGTAAATATTTTGGCCAGTAACTTTGTTGTATGTGAGCGACCAGTTTTATTTTAGATATTTTATTTATCACTTTGGACCAAGCATTAAATAAAAATCAGTAGGTTCTATATGCTGTGTGCTTTACATGCGTTTTGTAATTTAGGTCTCATACTACCATGTATAGATCCTATCCACATTTTATAGATGAAGACACGAAGGCTTAGAGAGATGTGTAACTTGGAATCCAAAATCTTAGACACAATTCACAATTTTATAAACATAAAAATTTTGTACGGAATTGGCAGTTACGAATAGTTGATACTGCTTGTTTTGGGATTTGAGTTTGGGGTTTTCTTTTTGTTCTTTTTGTGACCTTTGATGTTAAGTATTAATATATTTTGTTTCCATTTTTCTACAGAGAGCCTTGGGATTTTAAAAGACTATCCTCACTCAGCTTTTACTTTGGAAAAGAAAGTCATCAAAACAGAGCCTGAAGATTCAAGATAGCTGTGGTTCTTCCACTGTTCTCTGGAAATGGCATCAGAGTTAAGGATAGTGCTCCATCATAGAAATAAGCCTTAATAACCAATGTTGCCTCATTCAGCACAAACAGATTTCATAGCCAAAGCATAAGGACTGATACAGTAGTCTGTGGAAACCAGGAAGACAAAACCACAGCCGCAAAGGGGTAAACTGAGAGAATGTTGCAATCTGTAACAGAAATACTGATCCACATTCCTGTGTAAGTCGTTTTATGTGGAAAGGCTTACAAATTAATACTGTAAGCATTCACTATTTAAGAATGTACAATGTACTTGTGTAATTTATAGAAGTAAAATCTAGGTGTTGAGACCTGTTTGGACCAATAGATGTGGATAAAGTTTATTTTACTTGAAATTTCATTGTCTGCTTTAAGTGTTTTACGTAAATATTATTGTATGTCAGAGTTCAGAATCTTTGCAGTCATAAAAAAGAAAGTTTAAAAGTTTAAGTGATGTAGTTGTTGGCAAGGTTGTAATGACTTTGGAAAAATGGAAAGCAGATACTCAATTTAAGCCAAGGAAAATGTTGTAGTTTTAATACCTGATAAAACTGATTTTTTTTAAATAGGAAATGTCTCATTTCTTAGCAGTCAGGTGTCATTTTTACTGGCTTAATTAGGCAATAGTTAATAAATACTGGAGTGGAGTTAAAAAGATGAGCAATAGAGTAGAAATCTCTCCTACCTGGTTGATCCAGGTTGCATACTATGATAGCTACTTAAAGTATGACAAAAATAGGAAGCTGCTCCTTGGACAGAGAGCCTGAAACAATGGACCCATGCACAAAAGCCGTGACTTCAACATTGTTTTTTCAGAATGTGTTATGTAGATTAAGACATAGTAAGTTAACCCTAAATGTGATAAGAATGATGACTGTTAACAAAGGCTATATATGTAGTAGAGTAAGCACTGTTTTATATCCAGAAAGTCCTGTACGTAGAAAATCCTTTTCTACATACCAGAGTCAGAGAAGCTAGATGGTTCTCCCTGGGGAACATATTCCCATCCAAACAGTTCACAGTTGTGGACGACCGGTGCATCCACATTTGCAGGCATATTTCTATGAAGGTTTAGTTGACACCTATATTCATTATTTATTTTACAATTTCATTTTTGTATACTTTTCGGATTTATGAATGCAGTTTTTTCTTAAAACTCATTTTAACTTGAAAATCTGTTTTAATTCTCCCTATTTAGTTAGTGGGCTATATACATATATATGAGAGTGTGCTTAAATGTTAATAACATGCTTGCATACTTACCAGAATTTCCCATTGGAATCCACAGTGAAAAACAAATACTACTTCTACCAATGTATATTTTTCTGTTGGTTTAAGAGGAGAAGATTTTTGACAGCTTTACCTCCTTCCTCCAGATTTAAACCCAGAGATTGCCCAGGAGAGTGTGTTGACTTGGAATATGTGTTTTTTGTTTTCAGTTCTGCTCTGGGTCATAACTGAATAAACATATTAAGTTACAGTCTGTTATATTAAAATTCATCAGCCAGATGTCAGATGAAATGTCTGCACTGTAGTCTCTGATCACTGTCACATATATAATTCCTTTTTCATGTTGATTTGTAGAATAGCTTTACAGTAGAAACACCAGTAAACAACTTTTATACTATTAAAAGGCTTTTTTCCCTTCTTAAATGTTTTAATTGTACCATAGTGTTTTGCCCACTGAAGAAGCTTTTCATGGACCTTGCAACTTTGTTGCTAGCTTTAGGTTGATAATTGTGGTTGTATTGTTCACTGTATGTAGAAATAGTATGAATATGATTTACATAGATTGTTCGGTTTTTAATATTAGCCATAGAACTGGTTAGTATCTCAGTAGTTTCATGAAACGTTTCCTGTATTCTAATCTATTTTGAGAAATTTTGTGGGTTTTTTTTAATTGTGTCTTACAGTTCAAGTTTGTAGATTTTAATAAGCGACAATTTTTAAAGATATGGTAATCTTCCAACTAATATTTATCTGTCTTTCACGACCATACAGACTGCATCTTTAAATCCATGAATAAGTTTCCTTAAGTATCATCCTTTCCTGGTTTTTTTCGTGCTTAGTGGTAAGGGGAAGCACAAGAAAAATTTCAGTAGAATACGGTTTTTATTTTGTAAACACTAATGTATTAAACTTGCTATACATTGAAGCAAATAATATATATTTTTATTTGAATTGTATATATGAACTGGATGTTATAACTAGTCGATTTTTTTCATTGTGTTCGAGGTATTTTCACTGAACAAGGTCAATTGGTTACCTCAGTATTACAGCCAATATAGTCCAAGGGACCATTTCTCTCCAAGTCTTGTGTTGTGCTTTATTATGTGAAGTCCTCGTTTCTGTGACTGTAACCGCTGTCGGTGAGGTGGGATGAGTGCACTGGCTTCCTGTGGCAATAAAGACGTTCTGTGCCTCACACATCTATGTTTATAGAGTTTTCTGCATAGCATTCCTCACAGCAGTACTAGCCTGCCTGTCTCCCCGCTCGTTTGGTCTGGGCTTGAGTGCCAGGGCCAGGGGCTTCTGTCTTAAGCCTGTTACTGTCAGCCGCCTTCATCTCTGTAAGGTTGTCGGCAGGCAGGTACTCAGTTTACGCTGGCTGTCAGAATTTGGTTTATATTGTTCTCACAAGAAGGTTACAAAGACATTTTGAAAACTACCCACCATGTCTAACCAACTGAATCAATAAAAGGGGGAACATTAGGACTTAAGACTGCAAACATACTAATATTTGCAAAGTGTTAATGTGACTCGGCCTCAGTATTAAGGGCTATATATGAAATTGAACTAACCTGTGGTAGAGAATTAGCAAAAGCCTTGCTGTGAAATTGTAATGGGTGAGTTTGGTAGATTAATAGCTTCAGTGCAGAGCCAGTGGCTCGGGTGAGGGTGGAGGCCACAGAAAAAAAATATATATATAAGAGGTGAACTTTGCCCTTTGGGAACCTAATACCTAGTTGAATGGGAATTTTTGTCACTCAGATAAAATCCAGATTCCACTGTGTTACAGAGGGATAAATAAGGAACTGACATTTAAGTGAATTTTGTGTTCAGTAGGCGTTACGGGAGTAAATGCTTTACAGGTGAAAGAAAGCGCGTTGAGTGAGTGAGGCTGGCGATGAGCCAGGACTGGAAAGATGTGGGGTGTGCCTATAAAGCTGTGGTGGGCGTGCATTTCACTTGGAGGTCACTTTTTTAAAAGTTACAAAGCTGAATGCTTCAAAATAATGCTTGCCATGGATAATCATTCTTTCGACAGTCCCATTGAACTTACGAAAAGGCAGCGGCTTAATGTGTTAAGACTGAATATTACTGTCAGCTGCCTGCATTTCCATGAAGTTTTTGGCAGACAGGTACTCAGTTGACTCTTCTGTCAGAAAGAGACTTCGGTTTATATTGTTCTCACTTAATGAGAAGGTTACAAAGACATTTTGAAAACTACCCACTGTATCTAACCAACTAAATCAATGAAAAGGGGGAATATCAGGATCTAAGGCTTTGCAAACTTATTAATATTTGCGAAGTGTTAATGTAACTAGGCCTCAGTATTAAGGCTTATGCTTTTTCCTGTCCTTAATTAGTAAAACCGCCTGGGGAAAAGCTCTAGGATTTGGTGATTATGAGCACCTAGTGAACCTTTACAGTAAGTTTAAGAGCTGAAGCCTAAATAAGCATGTAAGGAATTTCCTAACGTGGTCTGCTCACTTGGCTACTCAGATGTCTAAGTATTACTGACACAATACGCATTGTGCTTGTGACTTCACCTAATACTGCACTGACTCTTCAAAAGACAATCAACCGAGGTAGCAACCTAGAGAAACTAGGAGGTCTGTCTCTTATAGGAAGTGAATTCATCAGTAAATAGCTGAAGTTAGAGTTGAGCAAACATTTTTGTGTTTGTAACAGCTTGAAGCATAAGACCAAATATGGTAGCTGCTGTTTAACTAAAAACCACCTTATGGTCCAGCTGTGTGCATGGGTGGTGTTTCAGGGAATCCAGACTTATTTATTTGTTACTATCTGTGGGTGTTCTCATAAATGAGATAATCTTAAGTGGGCCTCCAGACTTAATAAAAGAATGATCCAATGTCAAGAAATTTGTTTTTTATTGTAAATATGTGTAATTTCAGAAAACCTTACTGTTGATTCTTAGTGGCTCTACAAGATGATTCTTATTTTACATTGAAGCGATCAAAAGCTAATTGTAGTGTTTTTCTTTGAGTATGCAGCAGTTGCAGCTTTAAAATCTCTTCTCTGGCCTCTGTTTTTACTGACCTACGAAAAATTTTTTAAAAGAAGAAAACACCTCTATGGTGTTTTAAATTTTTTGTGCAGAAAAAGCTAAGCAGAAATTTATTTTGTAAATTCACTGTCAACTTATTAAAGTTAGAATCTGAAAACTTACTGTGTTTTATCTTATAAATTTTTTTCTGTCTATAAGTTTAGCAATTTTCAGGAAACTATGAATAATCGGTTGGTTCCATTTACAAAATTGGTTTAAAAATCCCTTATATTTTTATTCTTTCATACTCTTCCTGTCTTCTAAGGGCCACAATTTTGAATTATTAAAACAATATCCTGTTGAATTCTAGGTCTCCTTGTTGTGTCTGTTTGATCACAGTTTCCAAGGTTATTTTTCTGACAGCTAAATAATCTACTTCCAACTATTGCTCCCAATAAGGTTAAAGGTCTAGTTTTTACCAATTCATCTTAATTAGTGGAAATTTTTATGACATTTTTGTAGCAACTGCATAAAACTCTCAAGGAACATCACAAATGAATTAAAAATAATACTGATCTTAGTTTTACTGCAACATTCAGATCAAATGTTTAGTTATGATTCTTTTTCTGTTTTATTCTTACTGCCTGATTTACAAAACTGGTTTAAAAATCCCTTATACTTTTATTCTTTCATACTCTTCCTGTCTTTACCTCGAATTTTTTTACTCTACTGTATAATTGCTGTCTACTTAAGTTTTCCAGTATAGATTCTCAAAAGAATTGTTTTCTTCACAATATCAGAAATAGTTAATTGAATGCTGCCGTCAAACATAATATTGCAAAATGCAGATTAAGTACATGTAACACTAGTTTAAGATGATAACCACCACACAAGTGTTACAATCAACCCAAGAATTTTTTCTCATCAGCCTATTAAGAGTGACAGATTTTTGTCAGTTTCCTGGTAGTCCAAACAATTTGGTAATCTACCAAGGCTAGTTTTACTGTGGGTGCGCACCAGTGACGGTATAAGTTAAGATTGTGCTTCATATTTACACATTCTGAAACTTTATGAGTCATCTTTGCATTAAAAGTTTGCACCTCATAAATTTATGCTTAAAAGTGCCATGTTTAACACCCACACACAGTCCTGAGCAAGTAAGGCCATTCTCTTGCAACTGTCACAGACACCCTCTGCTGACAGGTCATTTAGGCTCAAGTATGTAGGAAGATATTTAAGTAGTGCACACGTAGGTGGAATCTTACCGGTAACTGGCTCAGCTGAGGATTTTATAGTTTTCTGAGACTCCGTACCATCCTCAACTGTGAACTGTTAAACCAGACATCTGTGGTCTAGCCCCATACCCTGTTATTTAGTAGCCTTCCAGGAAGACAAAGTGATCTTTTTTTTGGTGGCATGTTCTTATAGTGTAAGCCCTCCAGCGTCTCATCATTTTAGTATAAAATTCTAAAGAGGAGGTACAACACTTTCTACCCTTAAGTCTCTGACAACATAATGTGAGGATGTTTTCCATCAGCAGTTAAAATGGACAAGGTCATCTTTTTCCCTTCTGAATTCAGCCAGTTATTCTATCAGAACATGCTTGTACATTGATTGATGGAACTTCTGCATGCATCAGCTAATTCTCAAGTTGGAGCACATCTCTGATTGTTTATAGTGAGAATACAGCTTGACTGATGAGATAGACCTATCACAGATAAAACCAGGTACTTAATTCCAATTCTTAGAGTTTTAAAAAACCACTTGTAAAAAAAAAAAAAAAAAAAAACTATATATATATATGTATATATATATATAATTGTGAAATCTAGTTTATTCTCCTTTCCTGGACTGAGTGGAAAAATTCTGGAAGTAACACCTTTATTGAAAGCTCGCAGGCTATCTTTATCATTAGAGTTGTGACCTAATTAATCCCTTTCCACAAACCAGCAAATTTGCACTGATTTCCTCTTTTTATGAAAGAAAAACTACATTGAGAGGTTTGGAAGCTCATTGATACCTTGAGAAGGAATTAATTTGCAGGTGACAATTGTTTCTGCTTTGGTTTCTGTCCTTAATGAAAGAAGAGCTCTGTGCATTAAACCCCAAAGTCGCCTCCAGCTCCTTTACGTGGACCAATGTGAGGGGTCCGCCGAGACAGTTAAAGAAGGTTGAGGAAAGCAGCAGCACAGGAGCTGACAACCTCAAAAATAAAGATTGTTACTTTGTTTCCTAAATGGACAGGCTTCAGAGAAATCATGTGTTGTTTTGTTAAGTATATTCTTAAAACTCCAGGGTTCTCTAAATAAGGCAAAAATTACCATGAACATTTTTTAGTCATGCGTCTGAGAACAAGGTCACTATAAGAACAAACTAAGATTATGGCTCCTGAACGTGAAACATTTATAATACTAAGCAGATGACATTATTCAGAACAAATTCAAAGAATAAGAGAATTACAAACAGCTCACATCCAGACCCATACTCTGCCGTCACTTCAGGGCATGTGTGCCAGCCATCATGGAGGCTGCTTACGGAGGCGGGGGTAGGGAGGCAGGCCATGAGCTGACGGACACACTGAGTTTGACAGGCCCTCCGTTTGTCTTAGTGGAGCTATTTAGGGTGGAAACAAAGTCTGGGGATCAGGAAAGTCTGGAGCTCCAATCAAGACAGGGTTCATGGATCTGGGTGTTAAACTGGTGTCTCAAAAATGGTAGCTGAAGCTATCATAGTGAGAGAGCACGGAAATAGAAGGTTAGAGTCCTGGGAAATACTAACACGGAGCAGGTGGGAAGAAACACGGAGAAGAGCTGCCAGACACGCAAGAAAGGGCAGTTAGAAGAGCGGAGAGAGAATTAATTCATCCAGGAAGCTACAGAGGAGGTCAGCAGTCATGTCAAAGTAGGTGAGAGTCAAGTAGGATGAGAACAGGCTGTTGGATTTGATTGTTAAATAGGTCTTTGTTAACCTTTTAAGAGAGTGGTACCAAACAGGGTAATTGGGGGGGGGGGGGGGGGGGGCGGAGAACTGATGCAACTGTTCAGTGCGATTCACCAAAGTAAAACAACATACTGATGAAAGTAATCGAGTGTGAAAATTAGTAGTGACCTTGATTCATGGCATCTTTCATTCAAACATAAGGTTTGAATAAACACCACATTCCTGCCTCAGCACAGGCTAGACGGCTTTACTTGGGGCTGTTTGAAATCGCACTCACTATGCAAGCCAGAAATCAGTGTCCCTAGATCACTTAAGCCCAGCCCAACCCCTGTCACAGCCTGCATCTCAAAAGGCTGAAGTAGAGGGACTTCCCTGGTGGTTCGGTGATGAAGAATCGGCCTTGCATTTCAGGCGACGTGGATCTGATCCCTGGTCTGGGAACTATGATACCACGTGCTGTGGAGCAACTGAGCTCCACACCTCAACTAGAGAGAGTCCCTGCACCGCAGCGAGGATGCAGCGAAGATCCCACATGCCACAGCTGAGACCCGATGCAGCTAAATGCTTTCTTTTTTTAATTAAAGGTTGAGGTAGAATCCCACAACACCTGATCAGGAACACCAAACTTCACAGCAGAAGAGTTAGATAGAAAACATTTAGGGTTTTGTTTGTTTTTCTATGCATCTCAGTAATGCAAGCTTTTAACTGTAAACTACTAATGACCCGTGATGGAAAAGGGTAGAATGTTAAGATCACCTGCTCTATTCCCCAGATGAACCTGGGCCCAGCAGTTGGTGACTTGTCAAAGGACTCACAAGCGACAGGTGACAGAGCCACCTGCCCGACGAGCCCCTGGGCCCCTGTCTCCCTAGTCCAGTGCTCTCCTGCACCACCCTGCCTCTCCTCTAGGTGAGATTTTTAGTACTTCCCTAAACAAAACAGAGAACATTGTGCTGTTAGTGGCTAGAGAAAATTCAGGAAACATGAATTTGAGTTCTGACTCATCTACCATTTATTTGCCACTGAGTCACTCGTATCTCTACATCTATAGCTGCACTTCCATCATCCAAAGAAGTACAGTTTGGTACTTCAAAGCTGAGTGCTACAGATCAAGGACTGGGGGTCAGGGAGTCGCTGTTTTATAAATGGTTTTATCTTCAGGCAACGGAACATTCAAACAAGTCACTAAAGCTCTTTGACCTTTAGTTTCCCACTTGTAAGAAGTGGATCATGAGGTGCTCTCCAGACCCCAGGGCTGCAGTGAAATTATTGCATATAGAAGACACAGAGCGCTAAAATAGTCACCAACTTTTATAAAGTACAGACATTGCCTTATGTGATTCCATGAGTATCCTTAAGAATCCAGGAGGCTATCCTAATAATGTTTAAGTTATTGCTAATATTTACCGAGGAAAAAGTTATTAGGGTCTGCAAACTTTCTTTCCATTAAAGAACATCTTTGCTTATTTGTTGCAAGCCGACGAAAAAGGCCTTTATTCTAACTCCTGGGAGGGTCAGTCACAAAGCAAGGGAACACTGAGTAAGGTTAGGGATGCTGGACTCCAGTCCTGGATTCTGCTAATGTCTTACTGTGTGACCTGTCAGATCACACCTTTGCTGTACCCTGATTTCCTCTTCTGTGAAAAGAGAGTTGGGCTTCCATGGGTTGTTAATTCTTTGTGCCACATATCCTTCTGATAATGTGATTGATTAAGTGTATTGATCCTCTTCTCATAATGCACCCAGGCCTTAACTTTAGCATAAATTTCAGTGGACTCAAAGCCTAGACAACCCTGGAGAGCATATTTAAAAGCAGAGATGTTACTTTGCCAACAAAGACCCATCTAGTCAAAGCTTTGGTTTTTCCAGTGGTCATGTATGGATGTGAGAGTTGGACCATGAAGAAAGCTGAGCGCCAAAGAATTGATGCTTTTGAACTGTGGTGTTGGAGAAGACTCTTGAGAGTCCCTTGGACCGCAAGGAGATCCAACCAGTCCATTCTAAAGGAGATCAGCCCTAGGTGTTCTTTGGAAGGACTGATGCCAAAGCTGAAACTCCAGTACTTTGGCCACCTCATGTGAAGAGTTGACTCATTGGAAAAGACTCTGATGCTGGGAGGGGTTGGGGGCATGAGGAGAAGGGAACGACAGAGGATGAGATGGCTGGATGGCATCACTGACTCGATGGACATGAGTTTGAGCAAGCTCTGGGAGTTGGTGATGGACAGGGACGCCTGGTGTGCTGCAGTCCATGGGGTAGCAAAGAGTCAGACAAGATTTAGTGACTGAACAACCACACAGTCTAACCTAATACAGAATGGACTCCAGGTTAAGAATCCCTAACCTCGTTGGTCTCTTCTAGGTTTAATTGTCTAGGAAAGCTCTGACCAAGATGTCTATGTCTATTTTGGGCAAAGATAGCATTCCATTTTCAGTTTTTTTCTTCATTAGAGTTCAGCCTGGATCCTACAGATGGCAGGAGATTTCTGGCACAACGCCACTCCATAAGTAGTTGAAATTTGTGAAGAAAAGGATCTAAAGTCCTCAATATTATTTAAAATGGGAACTCCTGAATCTGTCATCCCATATCTTAGCACAGATAATTTTTGGCTCACACATCTAGGCCAGCAACTAAAATACAATGGCACTTTATATAACAAGTTCTTAAATCTGTTCATATTAAAAAGAAATTGAAGAACTCCTCTTTGCTTGAAAAGATACATGCAAAGGCAATAAATAAACTTGGATTATGTTCTTTTTTATATATAACCTGTCCTGAGAATCAGGTGAATGGGCGACAGACCACCTTCTCTATCAATTATGTCATGACTACAGTAAGCTCTTGGTTGACTGCAGAACAGTCTGTTCAAATCAGTGTAAGCAAATACGGAAGCTTTTTGAAGAATACAAGTATATCCCAAGGAATCCTGGACGGGATATCAGTGCCGGCTCAGGAGGGACCAGGGCCCAGGAAGCTGAGGGTTGAGAAGTGATTTTGTTTCCAGCCTCTCAGAGAAGCTAAGTGTTTGCTAGTTTCCCCTTCCCTCTGCACGTCTGCTTTTCTGTCCCACTAGCAGTGTCTGCCTCAGAATACTCCTGGCCAGCTAACCGCAGCAGTGACTTTCCACCCGGACCCCTATCAAGATTGATGGAGTCTTGAATGCTCAAATTCCCCCCAGGGAGATTTGATTGCTCCAGCTTAAGGGAGGAGAGCTATGAGAGCAAAATTTCCCTTAAACTGAAGTCTCTCAGTCGTGTCCGACTTTTTGTGGCCCCAGGGACTGTAGTCCACCAGGCTCCTCCGTCCATGGGATTCTCCAGGCAAGAATACTGGAGTGGGTTGCCATTTCCTTCTCCAGGGGATCTTCCCGACCCAGGGATCGAACTTAGGTGTGCTGCATTGCAGGCAGACACTTTAACCTCTGAGCCACCAGGGAAGCCCAAGTTCTATAAGGCGACGCTAAGTACTACCTTCGGTTCAATTCTGGTTTGAGTGCTTCTGAGCCTTCTTGAAGGGGCTCCGGCGATGAGGTAAACAGCGAACTTCTGCACTATGGGATGGTAATGTCGCCGAGGTAAAGGAATTGACTTCTAAACTAGCATATTTATTGTTCCTGTTGTTTAGTTGCTAAGTTGTGTCCAACTCTTTTGAAACCCCATGGACGATAGCCCACCAGGTTCCTCTGTCCATGGAGTTTCCCAGACAAGAATACTGGAGCGGGTTAGCATTTCCTCCTCCAGGGGATCTTCCTGACCCAGGAATTGAACCCCTGTCTCCTGTACTGCAGGCCGTTCTTTACCGCTGAGGCACTGGGGAAGCCTGCCTAGCGTGTGGCAGACCTCAAATCAAGGCGAAGGAATCAACAACATCAGGAGCATTTGATAGTAACTGAGGATAGATCACTGTCACTCGCTCCCAAGGTCCAGTCTCCCTCACGCTCAGAGGCAGCCTTTATCTGGAGAAGACACCCATAGCCCACAGCTACCAGTTAACATCGGGGAGCTAGTCTGGTATGTCTGTATCTGTTTCCAGATGGATCCCAACACTTGAGGTTTTTTGTTACAACCACATTCTGAAATCTTCATCAAGAAAATGTTAACCACAGAGTTGCAGAAATAATACAGACTTTCCTAACAAAAACTGTAGGACCATTTAACTACCTATTAATGTTTAAAAAAATTTTAAGACAAAAATGTAGATTAACTTTGAAACTATAAAACTGTATTTGTTTTCATTGTTCTGGTTGCTAAATATCTAAGCTCATTTGAGCTAGCTTAAGGAAAATTAGAAATTTATTTTAGAAATACAATGATGTTTAAGAATATGAGGGTAAAAAGGTAGCTCTAACTGGGCAGGAACTAGGAAATTGATGAGCATCAGGAGCCCACATAGTCCTCCCCTCAGCTGTCCTCTCTGCTTCTCTTTGTAAGTACACTTTCTTACCATCCCTGCCAACGGGCTTTTACCTGTTCCCTTGTTCACAAAGTGGAACATGACCTCCAAGAATAGTGAGTTTACCCACTTCGGAGGTGATTGAAATATGAATTTGTGTTTCTGTTTTGTACTTCTGCTCCTCCAGAGCCATCCACACTGCCTCAAAGAGAATTAAGAAAGTTCCAGACAGTATGCAAAGACAGTCAATGCTTGCTTGCTTCCCCCCCCCACCCCAAAATAAGCTTTTTTTGGTCAGAAACAGTAGCTGAAACTCTTTTTGGTAAGACTTCACATTTTAGAGTAGTTTAAGATTCATAGGAAAATGGAGAGGAAGATGCAGAAGTTTCCTGTACATTCTGTCTTTCTCCCCCTTTCCCCAAGGAGTTTTCCTTCGGGCAGGTTTGAGTGGGGAGGCTTTGCAACCAAATGAGGGTGTTGACTGCCAAGAGAACAGGCTCATGGCTGCCAAGGGGGTGAGGGAATAGAAGGAAGATGGATTGGGAGTTTGGTATTATATATAGAATGGGCTTCCCTGGTGGCTCAGAGGTTGAAGCGTCTGCCTGCAATGCGTGAGACCTGGGTTTGATCCCTGGGTCGGGAAGATCCCCTGGAGAAGGAAATGGCAGCCCACTCCAGTACCGCTGCCTGAAGAGTCCCATGGACGGAGGAGCCTGGTGGGCTACAGTCCATAGGATTGAGCAACTAACACATATATAGAATGGATAAACAAGGTCCTACTGTATAGGGAATTCACAATCCTGTATTCAATACACTGTAATAATGGAAAAGAAAATAAGAAAGAGTGTATTGAGCCTCTTGATGGTAGAGCATGGTTCGTTCTGGTGACACAGGAGCCTACAGGGCAGTGGGAACTTGGCCTTGGAGTCATGGAACCGTTTGACCACTGCTGGGCAGCGTAGAGATCTGGATCGAGTGGGCCTGGCACAGTAGCACTGGGTGAGGGCATCCGTATGGTGCTGGGGGCCACCGTAGGAGTCAGCACAGCCAGGCGCCAAAGTGCCTCGCCTGCAGGGGTAATTTCTCAAATACCTGCCCACAGTAGACAATTGCCCTTGAGTATTTCACAGAAGTCTTGCAAAGAAGCCAAAGTCTTCATGGAGACATGCATAGAAGTCAAAGTTTTAATTTGAATGTGGTTGGTTTTGTTGAAAGAAAAAGGGGCTGTGAGAAATGAAAGAAAAGACCCTGAAGGAAGCAGAGTATAGAGTTTACATCCTAAAAATAATACAGTGGAAAGAAGCTGGAATAAGACCCTGAGTGTAACTGTCCCTTACCCCCAGAAGAAGGGAGGCCATCAGTGAAGCCCGGGATGAGGGACCAGGACCTTCCAGGATCCACATAGATGAAGGCAGAGTTGGCCTAGAGAAGCTCTGAGTACCTTAGTCTGCAGGGCTGGGAACCACGTGGGAGATCCCAGCCAGGCCCGCAAATCGTGGGTAACCACTGGAGTGAGCCCACGCTTGTCCTTGTTTCAGGGACCACAAAGGTCTGGCCTCTGTTGCTTTGCTGCCTGTAGAGGTCCTTCTGCTGACAGCAGCTAGTACATCACATCCCCTTGGTGCAGAAGGGGGCCTCCTGGATTCAAGAATTTAAGGATATCCATCTGATCTGCCCATGTGGGCCAGCCATTTCAGTGGAACAGGACATGTCTAAGTCTCTCCCCACAGAGGGTGGGTCCTGACCCCAGAGGTGGGGAGCGACAGAAGGAGGGAACGGGATTGGACAGTACTGGCCATGGAGAGCGCGACCGCTGCATAGGACCACACAGACTGCTGCTTTCTATCGCCAAGTTCAGTTCCAGATTCCCAGGGAAGGAGTTCTGACTGGCATAGCCTGGGTCAGTTGTCCACTCCAGTCCAACTCACTGTGGAAAGGAGGGTAGAGATTCATCCGCTTTAGGTCGGGGGGCGGGTGGGTGTATTTTAGCGGGATGTCATGAACCAGCCAAATACTCCAAAGTGTTTTCATGTGAAACTCTTTACACAGTTATAACTCATAGAATCAGATCATTAGACAATATGTCAGCATTCAGACTTATAAAATATAATCTGTTATGAACTATTATGTAAGCTTGGACACAATATTTCTTTTTCCCTCCCAATTTTTTCACATAAACTCTAAAGATAAATGTGTGTGTGTGTGTGTGCGCGCACGCGCGTGCGTTCAGTCACTCAGTATGCTCAGTCACTCAGTCATGTCCAACTCTTTGGGACCCGTTGGTCTGTAAGCCCGACAGACTCCTCTGAACTTGGAATTTTCCAGGCAAGAATACCAGAGTAAGTTGCCATTTCCTACTCCAGGGTATCCTCCTGACCCAGGGATCAAACCCTAGTCTCCTGTGTCTCCTGCATCACTGGCAGATTCTTTACCAGTGCCACCTGGGAAGCCCATAGTGTGTTTGTTTTTGTATGTATAGACGGTATTGATTATTTTAGCACAGAAGTTGATTTTTCAGTTTTAGTTCTCTGAATGATTGGCCTGTCTACCGACATTTACAGATGTGTTAAGATAAAGAGAATCATGGAATATTAAATGATGAGTTTTAAGAAACCTTACACATTTGTAAATTAACACATCTGTAAATGTTGGTAGACAGGTGATCAGAGAGCTGGGACTGAAAAATCAACATCTGTGCTAAAATAATCAATACTGTCCATCCACACAAGCACACCACACACCATCTCCCCGCCTGCACAGCAATGCACCATGCACCCACCCACACTGCCTACCCTCAGCCCCCAAATATATGCATGTGCCAGAGGTTGCTTGCTTCCTTTCCTCAGAGTCCCTGCCCTGAGACTTAAGAGGGCACTCTGTGGGACTGATGGGCTGCAGTGCAGCGGGAGAAGGCTGCGGAGGGCAGAATGGAGTCTCTTCCACACCCCTCGGACTGTTTGGGGTCCTCTGTGTGGTGAGCGGTTGGAGGCTAGAGCTGAATATGTTAGTCAAGAAGACTCTGAGCCTTTGGGTACAGGCCAGCTGCTTCAGGAGCCCAGATGACAGCAGTGGTGGGGAGCCTGGCTGTGGCAGCTCTGGCAGCTGTGGGAGCAGAGCCTGCACCCTGTACAAGGCCTCGGGAGTTCTCCCAGGCGGGCCACAGGAAGAATTCTCTCAGAAGCCTTGTGAGGAGATGATGTAAAAGAAGTGGGAGAAAGCAGGCCCGGGACCCATGTCAGGTAGTACCGGTGTGACCTGGGGACGCGTTTGGGGCTCACTGCCTGAGAGCCAGTGTCTACACTGACTCAGACAGGGGCTGACAGTCGTTAAGATCCGTAAAACTTCGTCTCCAGGTGTTGGAATTGTGCTTCCCTAAAAATGTCACATGTTGAAGTTTTAACCACTTCCTCAACCCTGGTACTTCAGTGTGTAAGCATATTTGGAGATAGGGTCTTGAAAGCGTGAGCGTTAGTCCCTCAGTCGTGTCTGACTCTTTGCGACCCCACAGACTGTAACCCACCAAGTCTCCTCCGTCCATGGGATTCTCCAGGCCAGAATACTGGAGTGGGTGGCCATGTCCTTCTCAGTGATCTTCCCGACGCAGGGATCGAACCCAAGTGGGCTGCATTGCAGGCAGATTCTTTACCACATGAGCCACTAGGGAAGCAGGGTCTTGAAAGAGGTAATTAAATTAACATGAGGTCTTATAGGTGGGCCTTCCTATGACTGCTGTCCTTCTAAGAAAAGGAAGTTTAGACACAGACACAGTGCAGAGAGGAAACTGTGAAGATGCGAGAGCAGATGCCCACCTACAAGGCAAAGAGAGAGGCCCGGACCAGGCCCCACCCTCACAAGCCTCAGAGGAAGCCAACGCTGCTGATACTCTCATGGCGGACGAATAGCCTCTAGAACTGTGAGTGAATACATTTCTGTTTTAAGTCACTGAGTCTGCGGTACTTTATTATCAGAAAACTGACATATCAGAACGTTGGTTTCCAAAGGAAATTTCTTAGTCTCTGAATTCTATGGATTTTCTAATATCACAGATTGAAAGATTCATTGAATCATAACTCTGGCTTTTTAGAGACGGGGAGAAGACATTAGTATTATCCATGTAAAGCTAAGCACTTTGCTATAGAATAGAAAGAAAGCTACAGCTTCAGCCCAGCTAGTGACCGATGGCCACATTTTTAAGTGATTTTGTAACAGAGTTCTCTGAAACAAACCAGTTGACTGTTTAATGATTGACTCCTATGTAATTTCCCACAACCAAAACTATTTGAAACTCAGAGCTGGTTTAAAAGGTAACTAGCTTGTTGACCATCTTGGGACTCCAGTCAATAGGGATTCACGTGGACACACTGGACCTAATTGGGAATATCATGGTGGTTAATTAAGTAGCTCCTTGAATAATAGGTTAAATATAACTTGTCTTGCTCCTTTGGTGTTCTTGGGTAGAAATATCAAACAGCCATCTCTGGTGAGAATCTTGCAACACGTAAATGAATGTTGCACTATGCAATTATAAATTGGATATCAACCATGAGATCAGCTGACGGTCTCCTGAAGTCTCAGCCAGCTAAAACTGTGACACCTAACACTACAAGGCACGGTGCTGTTACTAAGAACAAGTGGTTTGCTTTATCGTCTAAATTTTAAAACCTTCTTAGGACTCCCAGGAAATGTGCTATTTCAAAATACTGCAGAAGAAAAGTGAAGGGAGAGGGACCCAAAACAAACAAACAACTACAGAAATGTGGACTATTTTGGCCAAAATGTTTCAGTCTTGGTTTTTGACTACAGGAGTAAATCCCTAAATGAATGTTTCTTTCTCTTGCTTATGTAAACATTTTTTTTGTGTGCAGAATACATTTCATTTTCTGAGTATGATGCGGAAAAATCAAATAAAACAGTGTTGGATGTCTTCTGTGTCAGATAATGACTCTGAAGATTCTATAACTGAAAGCTGATTGAAACTAGAATACTGTGCTTTCCTAAATAAAGCACATTCCAATGGGTTCAGCAAAATAAAATTTGAATGATGTTATTTGGCAGGAATGATTTTAAAACTATAAAATGTGAAAATGTTTTTACGTTCAGGTCATGTAATCAATTCTTTTTAACATAAAAAAAACACAGCTTTTGCTAATAAATAATAGTTTATTCCCATTCCTACTAAACACCTATAGAACAATATTTAAAGAATATTAGCTTGAGTTTATGATATCTTCTGAGAGGGCAATGGCACCCCACTCCAGTACTCTTGCCTGGAAAATCCCATGGATGGAGGAGCCTGGTAGGCTGCAGTCCATGGGGTTGTACCGAGTCAGACACGACCGAAGCAACTTAGCAGCCGCAGCATGATATCTTCACTGGACTCTGCTTATATTACCTTCCTATCTAGCTGAAGAATTTTGTAATCAGGAAAGAGTTTCATTCTTTCTCTTTCTCTGCTCAAATTACCTGATACGATTATTTTTAGCTTATCGGCTTCCCTAAAGTGAGTTATTTCCACCAAAATATGCTCAGGGAGAACTTGAAGGGGAGACAATGGAAAGGCTAACTGTTCTTACTCCCGATTGGTGCCAACACTTTCATCTTCACTTAGATTCAAAACTCGTCATCGTTGAAACATACCTTTCTCTGTTCTTCGTATTTGGCCAAATACCAAATCCTGTTGATTTTTCATTTGTATTTTCTCACACACACATTCATTTCTTTCTAGTCTTATTGTCATCCTATAGTTTAGTCCCTTATCATTTCATGCAATTTCAACCTCTACTTTTTTTCTGTCCTCCATCTCATTCTGTATATTGTTTCCGGAATAATTCCCCTCAACAGTACTTTCGTCGTTCATTGACCTTCTAAAGAAAAACAAAACACAGCACCACAAACGATTCCCATGATTTTCTACTGCTAATAGCATAAAATCCAAATTCCCTAGGCAAGCGTTATGCAGGGGTGGAGGGGCCAGTGAATACTGTTGGGAGTTTCCTCCCTCTCCAGATATCAGTGCCCCTGGGTCACAAGAAAAAAGCCAAGTCTGTTCCCTGGCTCAGAGGACCCTCACGCCTGGCACTTCACACCTGTCCTATGTCCCATCACCAGATTTCTCATTGCCGGCTCTATCCGATTGATAGTGAATTTGGACACCTGCTTGGCTTTGGACTGAACTTTTCCCAAAAGGTACCTCTCATATCTAGCTCCATACAGTGCAGCCGATGAGGTCCTCTGACAAATCCAACTCAGCTGGATAGGAAAACTCTGGCATTCCACCAGCTGGGAAAGGGAGGTAAGATAGCCTTTAATGCTTTCTTCAGGATGGCCTCCACATGGATTTTTTTGCCTTCTCTCTCTATGCAAATGATTTATTTCAGCAAAGAGTTCACCAAGAGTTCCCTAAATCTCCATGCATGCATTCTAAGCCCCCAAATATGAGAAATTTTTCCTTATCAGAATCCCTGTTACTCATCACCTATTGGTTTTTAGAATGCCCTTAAACTCCAATACTTTGGCCACCTGATGCAAAGAGCCAACTCATTGGAAAAAACCCTGATGTTGGGAAAGACTGAGGGTAGGAGGAGAAGGGGATGACAGATGATGAGATGGTTGGATGGCATCACTGACTCAATGGACATGAGTTTGAGTGAACTCCGGGAGTTGGTGATGGACAGGGAGGCCTGGCGTGCTGCGATTCATGGGGTGGCAAAGAGTCGGACACTACTGAGCGACTGAACTGACCTGAACTGAACTGCTGATACATCAGTGCAGTCACCTAGAAGTCCAGTGGGACCATCTCTATGTCTCACGTTCTCTGTTTCTGGAGACAGTGGGTCTCCTTATCACTGCCGCTATTCAGGTATGACCACTCTCAGTAATCCACTTGGGGACAAAATTCCTTCCAGCTCTGCCTTTGCCTGACCCCTTGGCCTGCCTGATCAAACACACAGAGCCTCAGTCCAAGTATATGAAGTGTGTGGTCGTTGTTTTCCACGGATGTGTCAGATCTCAGGGTAGTGGGGCAGTGTGAAAGACGCATCGATTGTGGCTGAATCCAAGGCATTCCTTTGTCCTATCCAAGCAAAGACTCTCCCCAGCGTGGACTTCAAAGGGAAACTGTCTTCTGTCCATCCTTCTGTTCTTTCTTCCCTTCATCCTCCCCTCCACCATTAAAGCCCCCATCCTCATCCTTTCTCTGGGGAAATTCTTTCCAATGAGGAAGAGAAGCTCTGTCCAGAGAAACCTTTTTGAATCTTGAAAATCTGACCCCATCAGGCTTTGACAAGGTGTTTTGTGTTGTTTTTTTTTGTGTGGTACTAATGTTGATTCAGTCAACTTTGGGGAGAAGGGACAGGCCTACCCCTAAACGAGGGTGAAAGTAGCTGTTCTAATCCCAGGTTAGTCTCCTGACCATGAGAACTACAATAAATTATAATAAATAAAAAGCTGACCTTTCCCACTGGTCAGCCAGAAAGTAATCACACCTCACTAATGTTTTTTGTCTGAGCATTGTTTTTTGTCTGAGACAATATAGACTAAACTCACACTGAAGAAAGGATAATTCTCTTGTTACTATGATTTTCATATCCTTTTAAAATTAAAAAATGGAACCTGCTGGGTTTTTTTTTGTGTGCCGGAAAACAGTTGGCCTGAAGACATGAGCCAACATACCATCTGTCTAAGAGGGGTGTCTCAGCTTTGATCAGAGTCTTTGGATTCCAAGTTTCCCCTTGATAGGATTGGGATAATGATGGGGATATTCTATTTATCCCCACCACTCAATATTTATCCCACCACTCAGTATTGTGCTCACATAGCAATCACACAACTTCTTCACAACTTCTGTGTAGGGGATACATGTGGAATTTGTGGGATATGCACAGATAAATGGGACAATCTGAAATCCAGGAGTGTAGAAATTAACAGGTGATATGTCAGCAACTAGTCATGATATACAACATGAAATGACTGCTTTGATAGGTTGGAGGGGTGTTGATTTTAATTGAGGAGGGTCGATTTTGATCAGAAAAAGTTTCCTGGGGGTGGTATTATTTAATATCCTTCAATGTGAAGCAGGGTTTTGACAGATGGACAAGGCATTAGAGTCAGAGGAAATTACATAAGCAGGGCCTAAAATGTTAGTGAATATGGCATTGCTGGGGGAACAAATGGGTAAAGAAGTCAGCTAGGGATTCAAACTATTCTATAAGCAACAAAAATGCACTTCCAGTTTTTGAGGAGATGAATATTCTCATTCAACTTTTGGTTGAGAAATATAACTCTGTGTCAGTGAGAAAGCTGGGTTGGAAAGGTATATATCAAATACTTGATAGGGAGGGCCAGCTTTGCTTAGACATATCATGTTTCCTTGAGGTCATCTGCAGTCAGAGGAAATTCACTTCTACCATTTCTTATGCCTTAGAGGGTCTTGTCTGTTGCTTGAGGCCTGTGTCTCCTGTCAGCGCCATTAACCAGTCTTGATTACTAGTAATCCATAGAGTAACTCAAAGCTCGTCTTTGTATTGTATGAGAAATACCCTTGGAAGTACATACATAGTAGAAACATAGGCAACTTGTTTGTAGATTAAAAAAAGAAAACCCATTAAAGCAAATGTATAATGTGCTAATGCCACTTTAATATGTAACAGTATTATTCATGATGGTTATTATGTATGTTTGAAGATCCATAAAATTGATTTTCTACCCACTGGGGAATAAATGGGCTATTTAAAACCAGAGGCCACAAACGAATCTCCTGAGGTGCATGAGAGCACATTCCCTACTGAAAATTGCCCATAATTAGAGCAGATTCTTTCAGATACATACATTAAAGCAATAAAATGAGTTCCCTATAAATAGCTCGGCGTGTTCACACTGAAGGAATTGAGCTGTAAACTACAAATCCTTGCTCAAAATAACTCTGTTCTGTAGTTGCAAGCACTGATAAGAATAGGTTATGGAATCACCAGATGGGAAGAAATTCTAGTCTAGTGCAAACCTTTTCTTCTAAACTAGATTATATCAAACCTCCCAGAGGTATAAGAATCTGTCTTGCTCTGCTCATCCATATCAGGAAGTATCCACAGAAGAGACTGAAAAAGAATTGAGGAGGCTTGGCTGCTGTCCATGGGGTCGCACAGAGTCGGACACGACTGAAGCGACTTAGCAGCAGCAGCAGTGTGTTCCTCACTTACTGTTGTTCAGTCGCTAAGTTGTGTCTGACTCTTTGTGACCCCATGAACTGCAGCACTCCAGGCTTCCCTGTCCTTCACCATCTCCTGAAGTTGCTCAAACTCATGTCCACTGAGTCAGTGATGCCATCCAACCATCTCATCCTCTGTTGCCCCCTTCTCTCCCCCTGCTCTCAATTTTTCCCAGCATCAGGGTCTTTTTCAATGAGTTGTCTCTTTGCATCAGGTGGCCAAAGTATTGGAGCTTCAGCATCAGTCCTTCCAGTGAATATTCAGGGTGATTTCTTTTAGGATTGACTGGATTGATCTCCTTGCTGTCCAAGGGACTCTCAAGAACCTTACTTATTGATCACCCCTATACAGCATCCATCCCATAAGAGGTTAGAACTGGACAAAACCTGGCGGATCTCACATGCTGTGGCAGATCTCACATGCTCAGGAGCAGGGCATCTCTTCTTATCCATGGTCAGGATGATTGAGACCAGGTGGTGATACCTGGGAACTCTGTCCTAAAGAGGCTTCTGACATTCTAAATCCAAAATTGGGATACCAGTCTCAGGGCCTGAAGGGAAGCTAGGATGAAGGCATGAAACCAAAATAGGACAAAGAGTCAAAAACAGGAATTCTGAATGGCTTCAATGAATGGGCTGGGCTGTTTTAAAAGATTGGGATGAGGTGGACAGACAATACTTCCATTCATGGATATTAAGTACAGACACTTCTTCCTCAGAGCAACTTTTGTTTAACACTAATTACTTAAGACACAATCGACTGATTAGGGAATATGTTTTGTGTAACACAGATTTCCTTTGATTATAACAATTGCAATCAAAAACTGGCATCAAAATAAGAAAAATGAAAATTCTGTGACTCACACAGGCTAGGAATACATGCCTGCTTTGTGTAGCTGGCTGCTCATTTAACTACTTTTTTTCTTTTGTTAATCTCTTACACCAATTTTGTCTTGTTCATAATAACAATCAAAGTGATAAGAATTGTGTATAAGATTCTCTAGATCCTAACCCCATCTCCCATGGAAATTAAGTTTATAACAACATTTTTGATAGCACAAGCTTTCCATAGGAATATAATTTTTTCACTATGGCAGAATAGACATTTTCATTTACATTTCTTTGCTTTAAATTTAATACTGTTCCTTTCAAATACAGAAAATGACAAGAAGTATATGTAGCATAACACATCCCCAAGGACTTATAATCCAGCTTAGATGAGACCCGCCCATTTCACCAGCTATCCAATCAATCACACTTTCCTCAAGAAGTCTTAGCCACCCAGACATCTGGCTTCAGCTGTCCTCTTAGGTACCTTTAGAATAATAATAACAACCCAGGACAAACCAATGTATGACATATAGTAAATCACGAGTAAAGGGAATGCTGAGGGCCACTGAGAGCTTGGGCAGGAACTGCAATATTGGGTGAGAATTGGGCAAGGAGGTGCTCCAGGGCATTTCTGGTGGACTCAGAATGGGGATGAGCTCCCTTGTTTGTTTCATCCAGTTATAGAGAAGCCAGTGTTTACTACACCAAAGATTTAATCATGCTAGAGTTACGATTCCTAGAAAAAATACGGTCACCAACTTCATGTGGAAATGCCATTTCCTTCAGTGATGTGTTTTTTGCAACCTAAATTTTGTATATTCCTTTGAGACATGTGTCAGTATAGTTCTGATGACTTAAAAATATGATGAGGAAATACAGCAGACAAGCATAATACATGCTAAAAGGATTTTTCATGACCCAGAAGGATGGGCTGGGGAGGGAGTAGGGAGGGGATTTCAGGATTGGGGGACACATATGCACCCATGGCTGATTCACGTAGATGTATGGCAAAACCTACCACAATATTGTAAAGTAATTATCCTCCAATTAAAATAAATTAATTAATTTTTAAAAAAGGATTTTTCATCAGTGAACTGAACAGTGCTAGAATATTGGAAGAAATTTAGATTTTGATCTCAGAATCGCAACTGTAATGAATTATATTCAGGCATGTTTTTATATGAGACTTTAAATATAATGCTTTTAAATATATACTTTTTCCACTGTGCAACAGTTTTGCAAGATAAAGATTATTTTAGCCATGAAGACATAGAAGTCCAGAATAGTATAACCTTCCTTTGGTAAAATATAGCAGATGTTGGCCAAGCAAAGATTTAAACCAGATCAGAGCTAATGTAAAGTCAAGAAAAAAACTGTGGGAGAAACAGTTGTTTCTTCAGCTTTCATATTCATGTTATTTCAAAAGAAAATCTTCTTATTTACTTATTTTTTAAGCTCTTTGGAGGTGTCTTCAGGATCCTCAAAATGAAACCCTGGTAAACTAATCTAATCATCACTTGTAAATTGAAATTCAGTATTCCTGTTGTTTGATTATCACACAGAGAATATTTTGTATTAAACCCTACAAAGAGAGAACGTATTTTAAAAAATACACTTTTTGTTCTTTTTAAAAGATAACTAATTTTATCAATTTAAACTTCTGATATTTCAAAGCATGAATCAATTTTTTATTATTAAATAATAGATCCATATTATATTTTTTTAAGTAGGAACTAAAGAAGAAAGAAATCAATTCTAACCCCACCAACCTAAAAGGAAACTGCTTGCATGTTGGCATGACTTTCGAATTTCATAGTTTTTTCCTTACACGTATTTTTAAAGCTGAATATATCATTAACAGAGACTATCCCTTTTTACCTCTTAACCTTAATATAGTGAGAATTGAGAATTTAATCTTGATTCTTCTGTTGAAGAAAATAAAACTAGAAAAAGATGGGGAGAAAGAGAAAGAAGAAAAAGGATGGATAAAAGCTTTCTTCAACCTTTAATTTGTTAAATTTTACTTTGGGGTCTTATCCCACTCTCAAGCATTATGTAACTGGGCATAAATATCTTAGTTAGCTTGGGCAGCTATAACAAATACCACAGACTGAGGGGCTGAAATGGTGGACATTTATTTCTCACAGTTCTGGAGGCTAGAAACCCAAGATCATGCTGCCAGCAGATTCTGTGTCTACCGAAAGCCTACTTCCTGGGTTGTAAACCTCCAATTGTCTCCCTGTGTGCTCACAAGGCCTTTTGCGTGTATACAGAGAGAAAGCTCTGTCCTTCTCTTCCTTTAAGGGCACTGAAAGATTGAAGGCGGGAGATGCAGGGGACGACAGAGGCTGAGATGGTTGGATGACATCACTGACTCAGTGGACATGAGTTTGAGTAAGCTCCGGGAATTGGTGATGGACAGGGAGGCCTGGCGTGCTGCAGTCCATGGGGTTGCAAAGAATCGGACACGACTGAGTGACTGAACTGAACTGAACTGAAGCTCATCATGGATGCCCCACCCTTATGGCCTCATCTAAACCTAATTACCTCTCAAAGACCCCATTTCCAAATTCCATTGCTTGGATGTTAGGGGCTCAACATATGAATTTTGTGGGGGACATAAGCATTCAGTCAAAAACAACAGGCAAACCACAGCTTAACACTGAGCAAAACCCCACTATTATGCTATAAACAAAATTCAAAAACCTCAATCAAGTCCTATGAGGATCAGTGTTATTGCGGTTAGTGAATGACCTGGGTGATGGGAAACTATCACTGGTTCCATCACATCCAAGCCTGAGTTGTCACAAGACATGTTATGTCTCTGTTTTGAGAGCACCCTTACAGAGAAGGTATAAAAATAAAGAGGCTCTGAACTTTAAGGATGATGCCCTTCATCTTCCCTCCCTGAATATTACTAGAGCCATTTTTACTGTGAGTTTAAGGCTGTCAGCTTTGTTTTCAATGGCAGTTCCAATTGTTTAGTAGTGGCTAACTGCATTGATGAGAAACGTTGGGCTGGAAGAAGGACAAGCTGGAATCAAGATTGCCAGGAGAAATATCAATAACCTCAGATATGCAGATGACACCACCCTTATGGCAGAAAGTGAAGAGGAACTAAAAAGCCTCTTGATGAAAGTGAAAGAGGAAAGTGAAAAAGTTGGCTTAAAGCTCAACATTCAGAAAACAAAGATCATGGCATCTGGTCCCATCACTTCATGGAAAATAGACGGGGAAACAGTGGAAACAGTGTCAGACTTTATTTTTGGGGGCTCCAAAATCACTGCAGATGGTGATTGCAGCCATGAAATTAAAAAACGCTTACTCCTTGGAAGGAAAGTTATGACCAACCTAGATAGCATATTGAAAAGCAGAGACATTACTTTGCCAACAAAGGTTCGTCTAGTCAAGGCTATGGTTTTTCCTGTGGTCATGTATGGATGTGAGAGATGGACTGTGAATACAGCTGAGCGCCAAAGAATTGATGCTTTTGAACTGTGGTGTTGGAGAAGACTCTTGAGAGTCCCTTGGACTGCAAGGAGATCCAACCAGTCCATCCTAAAGGAGATCAGTCCTGGGATTTCTTTGGAGGGAATGATGCTAAAGCTGAAACTCCAGTACTTTGGCCACCTCATGCGAAGAGTTGACTCATTGGAAAAGACTGTGATGCTGGGAGGGATTGGGGGCAGGAGGAGAAGGGGACGACAGAGGATGAGATGGCTGGATGGCATCACTGACTCGATGGACATGAGTCTGGGTGAACTCCGGGAGCTGGTGATGGACAGGGAGGCCTGGAGTGCTGCGATTCATGGGGTCGTAAAGAGTTGGACATGACTGAGCAACTGAACTGAACTGAACTGAACTGCATTGAATGTATGGATGAGAGAGTTGGATGATAAAGAAAGCTGAGTGCTGAAGAATTGATGCTTTGAAATGTGGTGTTGGAGAAGACTCTTGAGAGTCCCTTGGACTGCAAGAAGATCCAACAAGTCCATCCTAAAGGAGATCAGTCCTGGGTGTTCATTGGAAGAACTGATGCTGAAGCTGAAACTCCAATATTTTGGCCACCTGATGCGAAGAGCTGACTCATTGGAAAAGACCCTAATGCTGGGAAAGTATGGGGGCAGGAGGAGAAGGGGACGACAGAGGATGAGATGGTTGGATGGCATCACCGACTCAATGGACATGGGTTTGGGTGGACTCCAGGAGTTGGTGATGGACAGGGAGGCCTGGCGTGCTGCGGTTCATGGGATCCCAAAGAGTTGGGCACGACTGAGCAACTGAACTGAACTGAACTGCATTGAGTGGCACTTCAATGAGGAGACTGTCAAAGCCAGTGCTTAGGGGAAATTCATCGCCTGATTGATTAGCACTGTCTAGAATGATTGTGGAAAGGAAGCCTGGAGGTGCGAATACTGCCAATTGGCCTTTTCTGGGCTTGGGACATGTTAGTTTTATTACTAATGAGGACACTGAGAGAGATTCTTCCAGAGAAGCAGAGGCAGTAGGGGAAAGTTGCCTGAAAGGATCACCAGAGGGAGTCTGAGAGAGTAAACAAAGCTGGTGGCCTAGTCAGGAAGAACTTGATTATGCCATGGACTCAGAGTAAACCAATCACAAATGCCCTAAAAATTAATAGAGAACAAGGATCACTCTCCAAATGGAAAAGAGTGGGCAGTTCAAGAGGGGGCTGAAACAGAAAATGCCTGAGATCCACTGTAGTGATTTATAAGAGCAGATAAGCTTACAGAATAAAGAACTATCACCATGCAACACATTTGTGGGCAGGACGCGTCTAAGAAGTTGAACTTCACCAAAGCAGTAGTTCTCGACACTGCGTGCCTCTTAGATTCACCTGGGGAGCTTTATACAACCCCATCTCTGCCTGGGGACAGAGACAAATTAAATCAGTATACACTGGGAGTGAGCCCAGGTGTTTTAGTTTGAAATCTTCCCAGGTGAGTGTGGGCCACTGGCCTAAAGGAAGAAGAACCAGGGCTTTAGAGTCAGATGCACTGGGTCTAAGTTCTGGATCTACCACTAGTAGCTGTGTGAGCTCGAAAAATGTACTTAAACTCTGAATTACTATTTCCTCACCAATAAAGTATAGGTAACAATGTAGAGTTTTGAGGCTCATATGAGATCATATGTATATATAAAGGCCCTAATATGATGTCTAGAATGTTCACCGAAAGGTTTCCTGTTGCTCCAGAATTAACAACTGGAATTCAAAACTGAGAGCAAAGTAAGTATCAAGGACCAAAAAATAAATAATAAATGACTAAGAATCAGACATCCTTTTCAGGGCTTATCAAGAAGTAGTTGAACTTACTTTGCTTTCCCAGTAAAGACTGCCACCTGCTTCCAGCCCACGTAAGCAGACAGGAATCAGGAGGAGAGACTTCCGGGAGGACGTCTGCATCCCTGTGGCGGGGGTGGGGGGTAGCGGGGTGGTGCGGCGGGGCTGGCTGCATTGTGATGGGACGCTTTTCCGGCTCCCTGCTCATTCGCCAATTGGCTGTCTGCTCGTACCAAAGATGGGCTGGTTCGCCTCTGCCCAGTTTAGTAAGTGGAATAGAGAACTGGAAGAAGAAAGTGGAGCAGCAAGAAGGAGTAAAGCGTAGTAGCTTCCATGCCCAGCACTTAGCATTTGGTGATGAATATGGGATTTATGGTGGACCAAAGGGATGCTGTGGAAGGCAGCCAGGTTTGAGGCTGTCTCACCAGTATACCACCAAAGAGAACTGGCTGCCAGGAAAGTGGACCCAGTAACAAGAAACAGCGGGGTGAATCACCAAGGGCAGGAGCAGATGGTGAAGATGGTGAAGTGGGAGGCCTTCTGTGAGGCCTCTGGAAAATTCATGTAAGCAGCAGCAAGGGAGTCAGATCTGGATGTCTGCCACAGACAGGGCAGCCAGCAGCACTGCCCAAGAGGGCTCCAACACCCCAGGCAGTGAAGAAACACTTGTCTCTCCTGTCCCTCTTCCTTGTCTCCTTACAGAGAAGAGGAGGGCCCAGGAGCTGGAAAACACCTCTGTGTGCTAAGTCTCTCTGGCGGGGGTACTGTCTAGGGCTGGGGAAAAGGATATGGTCATTGTACTGAAGCAAGATTGAAGTTTTAAACCCCATTAGACTGGACTGGGCTTTTTATTTCTGAAAGTGATGGGAACCTTAAGATCTGCCTGAGTTGTTCTCGGGGGATGGGATTGGGGGGTGGGGATGGCACAGCATCTATGAACACTGCAGAGCTGAAGGCAGTGGCTGTGGGAAAATAAAATCATTTCATGTTTGACTCCCCTGTGAACGAGGATTGCTTGATACACCAGATGCGGTAGCTACTATTTTCATTACCAACACAGTGGCAACACGTAAGACTGAATGGTGCAGCTTTGGGGAAATGCACTGGTGATGAGTCACCCTGTGAGTATGCGGGTGGGGTTTCCCCCGAAGGACTGGAACTGCTCACAGCCAGCTGTCCTCAGAAGAGGTCAGCAGTGGGGCAGGCAATTAGAACTCTGGGATCTGGAGTCAGCCTGAGCAGGTGTCCCAGGAAGGGCACCTCATGAGGCCCTGAGGTGCTCCCTGGAGCACGTGGGCCCCCAGGAATGACATGCTTCCTCCTGGGGGTGATGGAGCCTATGCTCCAGAATCAACTCTGTGTTCCCCATTTCCATTCATTGTCCCTGAACTTCCTAAGATTTCGTAAGTATCTCATTTATTTTGACTTCTGATGTCCTGGGAAGAATTATGGAGAAAAGTTCACAACAACACACGGAGCAAAGTTGTACAAAGGAGTGGGGAGACTCCTGTTCTGAGGCCGTGGCCCTGGTGGCGAGCCTTGGGCACCAGCTAAGGACTTTACCCAGGAAAGATCATCTCACTACAGCCGGTTATACCAGAGATAGTGGCCAGAATGGGAGGACTGAAGGGACTGTTTGCGGAAACACATGACAGAGAGTCTCAAAATTCCTAGGCATAGCAGGGGACGGTTGAGGGGAGGGGCTAATTTATGTCAATGAGACCAGTGTGAGTCAAGCCACATAGTTTGAGTTACTCTGTAATTAGAGTTGCCCAGCAGTGGAACAAGCTCCTTGTCACTATAATGTCCTTTGCTTAAAAGGATAAATATTCTCCTTTTAGGGAGTCTTCTAAGGGTGCTCCTGTGATGTTTATTCATTCAACGTGCATTTATACCCATTATTGTATACAAGTGTTGTGCTAAACACTCTACAGACAATCTCCATTGTGCTCACTCAGTCATGTCCAAGTCTTCACGGCCCCATGGACTGTAACACACCAGGCTCTTCTGCCCATGGAATTTCCCAGGCAGAAACACTAGAGTGGGGCGTCATTTTCTACTTCAGGGGATCTTCCCAACCCAGGGATCGAACCCACATCCCTCGTGTCTCTTGCATTGGCAGGTGGATTCCTTACCACTAGTGCCACCTGGGAAGTTTATCGATGGGGAAACTGAGGTTTAGAAATTGCTTAAAATCTTAACAGCTAATAAGCAGTATGGATAGTGTGTGACATTAGGTTGTCTGACTCTAACCACTGCCTTGTACTCACCCCCAAAAGTGAGTATGCTGGTCTAGTGGGGGATGTGGAAACAAACAATTCCAGACTGATTCATTGATGCAGATATGCACGAATTGTTACGGGCCTCGTGACTTAGTGTAATGGAAGGAGAAGAATGGAAGGGACAGTCTGAAGAGGCTTCTTACAGAATGTGCCTCCAGGACTGTTTCTTATGCAATGTGTAAGAATTACAGAGAAGAAGCACCGTGTGGGAGAGGAGGCTGACATTCTAGACAGAGGGGTCAACAAAGCGATTCTCACAGAAAGGTAGTTCAACAAATACCTGTTGAGTAGCTGAATGACCACATGAGCAAGTCACCTAGTCAAGACGCAACATTGCTTTGGGAGGACCGAAAGGTGGGAACAGCATGTCAGCGTGGAATGCAAAGAGCAAGGCAGAGAGCGCTAGTAAGGTAGCAGAAAACACAGAAGGCCGTGAGCCAAATGATAACACATACACACAAAGAAAAAGCAGCTGTGGGCCAGCGGAAGTGTTTGAAGGCTGTTTTTGGGGAGATTTGGACTCCATTTCTGAGCTGGAGCACTTCCAGGTGATGGGACAATGCCTAAGGTCACCCTGATTACGTTGGCAGGAATGAACAGGTGGTGCAAGTCATTAGGGTTTGAAGAACACTCCAACATGTTTAAGCTAAAGAGATTCCTTACAACTCTAAGAATAGATCATTTATTAAGTACCAAACTTTTCTTGAAATGAATGAATTTGTAAAATGCTTTAGTGTCGTTATACAAAAGCTGGTTGCCTGGTTATAAGTTGCTATTTTACTCAACGTTCACAAATACACTGCCAGAGTGTTACAATCGAAGCCTGTGATTTTTGTAATCATGTTCAATTAACCATTTCAGTTTTGTGATGCACGGACAGAACGTTTATTTTGACTCTAATGCCCCCAAACCTGGTGCAATGAAAACATACAGGTCCCCTTCATTGGTTTGCAGGTCACTGATCGAGCTGTTATATTATGTATCACCTTAAGAAACAAATGGTCTACCTAGCTTTGAGGATATAGGCAAGCAGTTTAGCCAGAAGGTTCTTAAAGCCTCACCAGCTGCTAAAGGCATATTTGGTATAGAAATCATGAGAGGCTTCCCCGAATCCCACCCATCCTCTCCTTAGACACCTTCCTGCTTTGTGAGGCATAGGAGACAGCTATCAGTATAAAAAGACACAGCTGAACCTGGTTACAGAGAGCACATCTGAGTGCTTTCCTCTATGCTTTTATGTTTGAACTGACCCTACGGTCATGTGATCAGCTATTACATCTTGCTATTCTTTTGTTCAAAAAAGCAACAAAGATTTCAACAATGTCTGAGAAACTCAGTTAACTTGCCAAATGTAATCAATATAGCTTGAGTTTTTGCTTCTCCTCAGTAAGAAGATAGCACAGAAATACAAATAGATCATTTGAGTCAAACTGAGAAAGCTAATTTTGATCATCAGCGAAGGCAGTGTGACAGAAATTGGAGATTGTCCTTCACGACTAAATCAGAGACTGTCTTTGTCAACACAGCTCCAGAGCCTCTGGGGAAAAGATTGTTCTGGAACCTACAGAATCCCCATCATTTTCTCTATCTGCTGGGTGAAACTCAAAAAGATGATTCCTGTAGGACACAATTCATACCCAAGTTCAGTCCTGGAGAAAAAACTCTTTATTGTACTGTACATCTCCCAGCCATTCTCCTTCCCCGGAGCTCACTGGGAAATGTCAGAGCCATCTCCACTCTATCATTTGAGAAAAAAAACATTGCCAGCCTAAAAAGAAAGTTCTCAAGTTCCAGCATGTGGTGAATTTTTATGGTTGACTTACAAATGTCTAAAGACTGAGGGGAACACGAGAAGCTTATAATGGAAATGCTGACTGTGTTCTGATTTATTGATGCTGACAAGCATCTACTGCACTTAAATCTCACAGATGCAAACACAGATCTTGCACTTCTGGGTTTCTTATGGGGTTATGAGGAAGACAGCAGACATGCTGACTTCACTGGAAATTCCCTGGTAAAAAGACCCTTACCAACATTTTGAAAATTAGATCTCCAGACTCTGATACCAGCCACTGACTATCCGAGTAATGTATTCCCCACCAATGTAACCTGTGAGAACAGAAAGAAATGAATCTTCTCCCTTAACCATATGATCAAATGGGAGGAAGAAGACCCTGCCGGTGACTAGGTGCTTCTCAACTGTTAGCCCAGGGTTTAAGAGGAAGGGTCCACTGCTGACCAGGACACAGGTAAGGCCTCTCTACACGTGACCTGGTGTTCCCAAGTCTCTTCTGCTTTTAGACAACATTTCTTGGAAACTTGGAATGAAACACTTCCATTATTTTCTCTTTCGGGAAATGATTCATGGTCTTTCCAAAACGAACACAATCTCTCTCATATAGCAGAATATTTGAATTCCCAAAGCAGGAATTGCTCTTTGCAGACCTCTCCAACCTCTTTGTTCATTAAGTTTATGT
This sequence comes from Bos indicus x Bos taurus, assembly GCF_003369695.1. NCBI lineage: Eukaryota > Metazoa > Chordata > Mammalia > Artiodactyla > Bovidae > Bos > Bos indicus x Bos taurus. Next base: position 5,362,242 of record NC_040077.1, on the reverse strand, counting down.
CTGTTAGTTTCTCATTTGCTAGTAAGTCTGGCAATTTGGGTCCAAATAAAACAAAGTAGAATTTTTAATGTTAATTTTTAAAAATAAATTAATTTCCCTGTTTCTTTAAAAGCACATCTGGTACCCTGGTTCTGTCTTCTAGGAGGGAGATCTGATGGTAAGGCAGAGATGTGTGCAGTAGTGGAAAGAATGCTGGCGATCAGATTCATCAGATCTCAGGCCTGTATCTGTTACATACTGGTGGTGGAATGGTGGGCTCACCCCATAACCCCTAAGTCTCAATTTCCTCAGTGTTAAGAACTATAACACTGCCTGCTGACATTCACACAAAATCAGAAGGCCTAATATCTGTAAAAGAGACGTGAAACAAGACATCAAGTAAAATGATGTCTGATTATCATTGTGAGCATAATTACTTGGAAATTGGGTTTTTTTGGTCAACTAAAGGATAGAAGGCTACTTCTGTCTGCCAGCGCCACAGATTCCTTTGTCCTGGGCAAAGCATTCCAATGTAGAATTCCTCCAAGTGGCTAACGTTGGGAATGGGGGTGGTGGTGGAGATAGGATTTAGGCATATGCCAGTACCCGATGGGTAAAGCTGCTCAGACAGTTCTCTGGAGAAAAGTCGAGGCTGTTCTGAGAGCCCTCAGGTGCCAAGATGCTTTAGAAACCTTCTGTTCTACACACCCTTGTAGCTTGTCTTGTATATCTATGCACCATTATATTGCTTGGATTTAGACCCCTGGAACTCAAATTTCTGCTTTAGAATTCTGACATCTTCAAAGTGGTTGGATCTTATTAGCAAAAAAGGAATGGTCCCAGCATCAGCACTCAGTTCATTGTGCCCTCTGAGGTGGATGCTGGGGTGTGCTGCCCATGGGACAGAACACTCCCTGATCCAGCTTTCTGGAGGGCTGCCTACAGACGGCTTGACTGTTTTCCTTCCTCCCCTCTCCTTTTTCCCTCCCTTCCTTCATTCCTTCCCTGAAGAATTCCTTCTCTCAGCTGAAGGGAGCTCCCAGTGGTCAACATTGGGGTAGGAAAATCTGGCCCCTAGGGCTGGATTTCAGATAGATTTGAAGGGCCATCCAGCTTCAGAGCTTCCTGTGGGATTGATTGAGGCCTTTCATGCAGCTGCTTCACGGCTTACATTTTCTCTCTTCTCAGTTCTGCTTCCCTTTCTTCTGCACAGGTGCTGTTCTCCCTGTGCAGAAAAGAGCTGGCATAGTGGTCTGAGGGGCTATCCTCCAAACACCAGTTTGGAAGTATGGCCCTTGGCTGGTATCTGGGAACTTGGGTTTATTCCATTCCCAGAACTGACAGGAGCAGCTCACAGTGCCCAAACTGGTTGCGGAAGCAATGTGGTCTATGCTAGACACCCGTTTTCCTGCAGGGAGTCCGGAATTCTGGTGTGTGCTGAGTCAATGATACCTGCATGAGCACCCGCCAATAAAACCCTGGGCACTAAGTCTCTGCTGAGCTTCCTGGCAGGCACGCTGCATGCGTGTTGCCTCACCGATTCTGGGTGACTCCACTGGAAGAAGACGCGTGGAAGCTCGTGCCCGATTTCCTCCTGGCTTTGTCCCAGGTACCTTTTGCCTTTTGCTAATTTTTCTTTATATCCTTTTACTGTGATTAATTATATCTGTGAGTACAACCATATACCAACCCCGGATATTCCTCCTAGCAAATTATCAAACTCCCCCAAATTCCTGCATACAAATTTCCATCATCTAAGTAAACCTGACTGAAGTCACCCTCCCCTCACTGTTAACCCAAGACCTACTCTTCCTTGAAGCTTGATTTCAGATAATGGCACCACCATGCTTCCAGTTCCCTAATCTGATCACTTCAGAATCAAAACACTCCCATCCAGCTGGCTGATAGTCCTTCCAAATGTATCTCTATAATGCCTCCTTGAATGTGCTCTGCATTCACACCACCATCATATTTGTAATTTAGGCCATCATGCTCTCCTCTTGACAATTGTTCCTCTAATTGTTCTTTTCCCAGTCACACCGATACCCAATGCTGCCAAGTTCATCTTCCTAATGTAAACTGTGGAATAAATGTCTAGCTTTAAAATCAAGACAACTTCAGTTTTTTTTTCTCATTGATTTCAGAATAATATTAAACTGCTTAGCAAGGCATTCAAGGCCTCCATGAACTGGCCTCAGTCACCACGTCTGATTCTCTCTCACTTTTTGTACTGTACTTTTAGCCATACAGAACCTCACACTACTTTCTGAAGAATCCTGATATTTTCACTTTCTTTTTCCTTTATCAATTCCCTCTCAGAAGGTCCCTTACCCACCTCTTCTTGTAGAGATTCTATTACCATTTTTTATGCCAAACTTCTTTTGAGATCCGTTTTCATAAACCCTTCCCAATCTGTCAAGGCAGAATTGATATTTTGTCCTCTGAGCTTCTACAGCAAAAATAGATTACTGTGTCTTCCACCTCCCTTGATGTGTGTCTCTAAAAATAATAACAAGTCTTTCTCTCCTTTTCCTTTGACCTTAATATTTGACTAAGCAAGAGCAAATTGTTAAACCAGAATTTTTATTTTTTATGAGACAGAAAACCATCCATCGTTTATAAGCTGTATACATATATATAACACTTGAACCAGTAGTTACCAAATGTTCTGGATTGTGTACCCCAAAACAAACTGGAACATGTATTTTCAACTCCATGTGTACAAATGTACACGTTGCACACAGTACACTGTGGTTGTTTAGTCACTAAGTCGTGTCCAGCTCTTCTGCCACCCTGTGGACTGTAGTCCACCAGGCTTCTCTGTCCTTGGGATTTCCCAGGCAGGAATACAGGAATGAGCTACCATTTCCTTCTCCAGGGGAATCTTCCCTACCCAGGGATCCAGCCCAGGTCTCCTGCATCTCCTACATTGGCAGGCAGATTATTTACCCCAGAGACACTTGGGGAGCCCATGTACATTACACTAACATTCTCTGTACATCACAGAACATACACATGAAGTTTCAAAGGACAGCGTGAGAAGCAGACGGAGAACCCCCAGTATTTTCAGCCTACGCCCCAGTGAGTCCCCTTATTCTGAGCTGTGTGAGCACCTCTCTGGAGAACCCTGCTTCCTGTTCCCGGGGCTCTGTGCTTCGTTTCCCCTTGTGACCTGCCTACCTTGAATCAGAAGACTTTGTTTCAGTTGCACTAGGAAATACTAACTTCTTTGTGATCAGAATGCAAAGACGTCATCTTCAGGGAAAGGTGAATTTCCTGAGCGCTGCAAAGTCCTGGTAGTTTAGCTGCCTCTTTTGCCAGACTCTCCAAAGAGAGTCGTCTTATTTTTTATTAAAGAAGGCGGTATATTCACATAGACCCTGAGGACTTTTGTTGTTATTATCTGATGGTTGTACAGGCAAACCACACCTTCTGAGATCCTATATGATTAGAAAGACATTTCAGAGTTGGGCTGGGCTGCAGGCAGGTTGAAGTACGATATTTTCCCCTAGTGATGACAGATACCATGCGATAATGCAGAGCTTCTGGTGGCAGTGACCTTGAGTATGTGAAGTTCTCAGCTCACTGCTGCTGTCACAACAGACTCTTGAGCAATCCAAGCAGAAAAACAGAAGTACAAGAAATACATAAAGGAAGGTGGTGGGTGGTGGTATAAAAATAACTATAGGAAGATTTTCGGGAAATATGGTCAAATGCACATTAGCATCAAGCATAAACTTAAGAATCTGATACAGAGTAAGTCTCAGAAAGAAAACATATTGCAAAAGGACATTTATAAAATTTTGGATTAAATAAGATCTTTGAACTTGAATTGTTAAAGAGACCCCAGGAAGACAGGGTTCTGCTATTATACAAGGAATCTTTGGGCTACTATTCTGCAAAGTTAAGCTGCACAAACTTAATATGATTGATTAAGATTAATATCAGTTGAGACCTTTGAATTTACAAATGGACTCTCTTTCTACTTTTGCAAACAAGCCTTACTGGAAATCACTACATCAAAAGTCATTAAAAATATGTAGATACCACAATGACTCCAAAAGGCAAGCTGAGCATCATTGCCATTTCACACACATCCCACACACCACACACAACAGGGGTAAAGAAAGGCTACAGTTCACACACTAGCTCTGAGTATAATGTTTCCTATCCAATCACCAGCCCACTACTGGGAATGGACAGTTTGGGGTTTAAAGCAAAATGGACTTTTCCCTGCAGAAATTTCACTTCAGTGAAAGTCAAAACAAATAGGGCAGAAAGGATATATAATTAATCGCTTTCTTCTTCTCAGCCATTGCTGGTATATTCTATGCCTACCCAGGTTCTCCAGGAATGAGCCTTCGCCTTGAACACTGTTCCATTCTCACATGGCTGCAGGGGAGGCTGAAGCAATGAGGAAGTGGAGAAAACCTTCTCTAACAGCCACTCCAGGGCACTGTGAAGTACATGCAGAGCCAGCAGGCTGCAGTTTGAGTCTGCTAAATTGTGCTATTCTTGTGCAGCAAAGCTTGCTTGCGTGTAGGCAAATGTACATTAAATTGTGTAGAAAATTCAAGAGGAGGCAGATAGAGGAGTTTGGGACTTGAGTGACTATTATTTGCATAGAAATGTTTTATATTGGACTAGTGCTTTTACTTAATTACCATAGCAATTCCCCTCTTAAAAAAATTAAGTTGAATAAGTAAATTTATTAAACTAATTTTAAAAAATAAATTATGAAGTTACTAAAGTGGGCTTTTGTTTGTTAGGTTTTGACCTTTATAATGAGCTAGTTTGAAAATAACCATTGGTTACGGATACTTGGGGTAACATACCATCCAATACTGTACTACAAAAATAACATCGTTTTGTACTGTTTTAGTCCCTTTAAGCCCAAGCTGGCAGTGTTTTAGTAGATAAAATTCTCGCACAAACTCTGTGGGACTCTTGTGAATCTCACTATAGCTCATCAGTTAGACAAAAGCCACACCTACAAAATCCCTCCTCTAACTTTTGTCCTGCAGAGACTGCTGAGGAACAAGTTCTTAAACTTCTTGGAGACTGTGGTGTTTGATTAAGGGGTTCTCTGAGGCACGCCCCTCATCTTTTTGAAGGTTCGCTGAATTGTACTCTGAGAATCCACTTTAGATCTTTGAAAATATAGTTTTTGAATATTTATTTTCATTTATTTATTTGGCCATGCCGGTCTTGGCTGTGGCACGCAGGATCCAGTTCCCCGACCAGGGACTGAACCTGAGCCTCCTGCACTGGGAGCATGGAATCTTAGCCACCGGACCACCAGGGAAGCCCCAACTCGTAACAAAAGGTTAAAATTTATAGGCAAACTTGAGGCTTTATCTTTAGACTTTTTCTCCTAGCAGTGCCTTGGATCTGAACATTACTCAAAACCATTTCTTGATTTTATCAACCACTGCTGTCTGAAGAGACTAAGGATTTTTAAAATCATCAGTTTAATAGTCCTTCCCTCAATTTATCTCTTTCCTTTCACATCTTACTATAAGCAGGCTGTCTTTTCAACACTTTACTTAGAAAGCTTCTTAGCTAGATCATCAAGTTCTTTAGGCATATTCTCTGCTTTCCACATAACTGAAGAGGATAGCGTTGCTAAGATTTCTGCCACAGCGTAGCAAGGATCGCCCTTCCTCCGCTGTTCTTCATTTCCCTTTCTCAAAGTTCAGATTTCTACTAACAGTCTCTGCAAAGCTTCTCAAAATCCTTCTAGCTTCCACCTACTGCTTGGTTTCAAAGCTATTCCCATTCAAAAAACTAAGATCATGGCATCTGGTCCCATAACTTCATGGCAAATAGATGGAGAAAAAATGGAAACAGTGACAGACTTTATTTTCTTGGGCTCCAAAATCACTGCAGATGGTGACTGCAGCCATGAAATTGAAAGACATTTGCTCCTTGAAAGAAAAGCTATGACCGACCTAGGATATTAAAGAGCACAGACATTACTTTGCCAACAAAGGTCCTTCTAGTCAAAGCTATGGCTTTTCCAGTAGTCCTGTATGGATGTGAGAGTTGGACCGTAAAGAAGGCTGAGTGCTGAAGAATTTATGCTTTTGAACTGTGGTGTTGGGGAAGACTCTTGAGAGTCCTTTGGATAGCAAGAAGATCAAACCAATCAATTCTAAAGAATATCAACCCTGAATATTTATTGGAAGGACTGATACTAAAGCTGAAACTCCAATACTTCACCCACCTGATGCAAAGAGCCGACTCATTAGAAAAGACCCTGATGCTGGGAAAGATTGAAGGCAGGAGGAGAAGGAGGTGACAGAGGATGAGATGGTTGGATGGCATCACCGACTCAATGTACATGAGTTTGAGCAAGCTCTGGGAGATAATGAAGGACAGGGAAGCCTGGTATGCTGTAGTCCATGGGGTCGCCAAGAGTCAAACACAACTGAGTGACTAAAAAACAACAAGAATGGTAGCCTGCCACTCTCAGTACAGGGTTCAATCAGAGAAGAAGAATCACTAGGATAGATATGAGTGAGTGAAGTCGATCAGTCGTGTCTGACTCTTTGCGCCCCCATGGACTGTAGCCTGCCAGGCTCCTCCGTCCATGGGATTTTCCAGGCAACAATACTGGAGTGGGTTGCCATTTCCTTCCCCAGGAGATCTTCCAGACTCAGGGATTGAACCCGGGTTTCCCACATTGTAGGCAGACGCTTTACCATCTGAGCCACCAGGGAAGCCTGATATCCCACCAGGGAAGGATAGATATACTCATGCAGACAGACACACACACACACAGACACACACACACACAGGAATTTGATCATCCTGAATTGTGTGAGCTATTAAGAAGTCTCTTAAGCCTGGTTCACCAGTCAGGCAGTCTGGAAGGAATGACTGAGATCAAGAGCTAGCCAAACCCAAAAGCATGAAGTTTGAGCCTCATGAGGATAGACTGAAACTGCTACCAATTATTATTGCCTCTAGACCCTGGTGGTGTGAATATCCTGCACATGCCAAGGCTCGTTGTCACAGAGATAAATGCTTACATCTGGCCCAAGAGTTAGCCGCTGAAGGAGAATCCTGGGGAAGATGGAATGCCACGTTACAGCAAGGAGGTAAATCAGCAGATTAGCAACAAGGTGTGAGAGCTATAAAATGCCTGAAGCTCTCTAGATCTCCCACATAAATTTCCCTGTGGCCTGCCCTAGATGGAAACATATGGGAAAGGGAATTCTGTGGAAAGTAGTTCCGGCTGGTTAAATTGACGCATCTTACGTCACCATAATCCATCATGTCTGCAGTCCAGCCAGTAAGAAGGAGGAAGGAAAGGAAGAAAAGCTCATCCTCCTCCATTTAAGGATGCTACCTCAAAGGGATGCTCTAACCCCAGGGGCTAAAACCCAGTCAGGGAGGAGGGAAATACAGTCTTCATTCCAGTGGTCATGGGCATAGGAATTCTGTTCCTGGGATAGGAAGAAGGAGGAATTTAAAGACAATTCACACCTTCTGCCACAACACATTTGCCTCTTCCTAGATGACAGACGATGAGACGGTTGGATGACGTCATTGATACGATGGACATGAGTTTGAGTAGGCTCCAGGAGTTGGTGATAGATAGGGAAGCCTGGAGTGCGCAGTCCATGGGGTCGCAAAGAGTCGGACATGACTGAGCGACTGAACTGAACTGAAGTGAACTTCTCTGCTTGTCAAGCTCTAATTCACCCCAGTGCATGCTTAATCGCTCAGTCCTGACCAACTCTTTTTGACCCTTTGGACTGCAGCCCTCCAGGCTCTTCTATCCATGCGATTTTTTAGGCAAGAATACTGGAGTGGATTGCCATTTTCCTCCTCCAGGGGATTTTCCCAACCCAGGGATTGAACCAGCATCTCCTGCCATTGTAGGCAGATTCTTTACCTGCTGAGCCATCAGGGAAGCCCATTTCACCCCCTATAGACTTAACTCAATTATCATTCTTCCTGCAAAGCCTTCACTCTTTTTTCCCACTATGTTTCAGGTAAGTCCCTCCATCTGGGCACTTTTTCGTTTACTCATTTAGCAAGTTTTAAGTCCTTCCCTGTGCCAGGCATTGTTCTGGGAACTGGGGAGTTAGCAGTGACTGCAATAAAACCCTTTCCTTTGCAAAGCTCAATGCATCATAATTATTTAATATCCTTTTTTACTCTAAGGCTGTCTCAAATTAAGACAAGAAGGGCAAGATTCATAGATAACTTCAAACATTTTTATTCCCAACTAAATGTATGAATCTATTATCTAGAATTAAGATTAAATAATTGGGTGAGTCTTCTAAAGTACTTCACATTCTTTCCTATAAATCACCAAGGTAATGTCTGTAATTTATAAGTTACATCTCTTTTAGGAAGTCATGGACCTTGAAAGGACCCTGGAGGTTATGAAATTAAACCACCTCAGTTTAGATGAGAAGTCTGAGTCCTGGATCTCAGGACAGTGTGCCATGTTAGTATCAGTACTAGAAGTAAAATCCAAGAATATTGATTTTTGTACAGATGCCCTTGATGTATTGCTTTTGTGTGTGAAAAAAAGAATCACAGTAAAAATATACTCCATTATGTATATAAAAATCAGTCGTTCCAAAAATGATAGCATCAAAATTCAGGTTAAGAAAAAACTGCTACAGGAACAGGGGTTTTTGAGGTGAGTGTATGATAGTGTTAAGGGTATTTTCTAGTTCTAGAATGTGGGGAAAAGATATAAATAATTTGGAAATAAACATATTAGAGAACAGTAATATAGAGTTGTAAAATGTCAGTTATATTTTCAGGGTGACAGATGACACTCTACATCAAGGTCCATGTAGCCCTTTCATAAAATTTCATGGATTCTATTAGAAATCTGCTTTATGTTAATTTGAGATCTATAGCTGCACACATACACTCACACACTCAAAACCAGAACAGCAGAGTTTTAATTTAAAAATTGATATGAAAAATAAAACCATTATGCACAGCTTTGAGTAGCCACTGAAGTTTAACACGTATCCTTGTTCTTTGACCTTTGCTCCCACACACCAACTGACGTGGTCAAAAATACGTGCCCCCGTGCTCACACCTACACTCTCAGCTCTCATCCGCCCCTCACACACGGTTCTGATACTTTTGTTCCACCTTCCTCATCTATGGGAAATAGCTGAAGGAGAAATGAAAGTCTCGAGCACAGGTGCATAATGTATAAACGTGTGTACTACACAAAGCCTCTGGAAAACAGCTTGCAGTGAAATAAACCAATTTATTCCAGAAAAATTAATTTTCAGTAGAATTAATGAAAATAGCTAGCCCCTCCAGACAAAATTTGTGAGATCAAATGGGAAGATTGTGATTCAGTTTAATCCATTTTTATAACAATATATCTGAACAAATATAATAAATTGATGGTTTCCTGAGAAAGGGGTTTAAAATAGTACCATTCAATTATCTCTAAAGAAAATAGTTTTATCTTTTTAAGTTGGTACAGGAAGGCTACATTTAATGTTTTAGGGGTCTTGCCTTGAAACCTTTAGTTTCTCTGCTTCTGCACTACATTTCGGTTTAGGAGGATACAGTTGGGTCAAACACCAGATTTTAATGCACACAAATGTGGAAAATCAACAATACTGTTGCTAAAAATACACAAGCTGTGGAAAATTCAAAACTATCAAAGAACACGAATGTTATAAAGTCTCTCTAAAAGTGGTGGCCTTGACTATACATTACTATTGTAGACAAACCACCTTAATTTTACGGGTCAAATTTTTATTTATCAAGAATCTTAAAGGTTCTGAAAATCAATAAAATTATGAAAAACAGGAAAGAAAGGCGCACATTTCCTCCCCTAATGAGTAAAAATAGCTCACCTTCAGGGCGGGTTAAGATTCTATGAATAAATGGACTTCTTTGGGTTACAGGTGGCAGAAAACCTGACTCAGACTGGCTTAAAAGGAAGTTCATTGTCTCCTATAACTGAGAGATCCAAATGTAGCTTCCGCACTTCAAGCACAGCCTGAGTCAGCCGAACAATTCACAAGTGCTTGATTGCTCGCCTCTGACTGCCTCCCGTGTGACTGCAGTGTCACGGTCCACACAGATGTGCTCTGGATTGACCATCCTCTCACGTTCAAGACCAAAAAGCCAGAGGAGGCCAGCTTCCTTGGGAGCTCAGTTGCTAACTTGAGTCTTGTGGTCATTCCTGAGCCAGTCGCCATGGCTGAGGATGTGATGTACTAACTGACTGAGGCCTACGAAGTCTGTTTTACATCTGAGTGAAGACAAAGGTGGAGTCTGAGTCAAGCACGTGGACCAAAGTGGGGGAGAAAAAGTAAATCTCAATATGAAAAGTGGGAGCTGTTTTCTGACAGATGGAGAGTAAATGGATTCTGGAATACAAAACACACATTCATGGGAGTAATCTATGATAGGCAGAAATCTCAAATGGGGCCGTCAGTTTAGTCGCTCAGTTGTGTCCTACTCTTTGTAACCCCATGGACTGCAGCACGCCAGACCTCCCTGTCCATCACCAACTCCCAGAACTTACTCAAACTCCTGTCTATCGAGTTGGTGATGCCATCCAACCATCTCATCCTCTGTCATCTCCTTCTCCTCCCACCTTCAATCTTTCCCAGCATCAGGGTCTTTTCCAATGAGTCAGTTTTTCCCATCAGGTGGCCAAAGTATTAGAGTTTCAGCGTCAGCATCAGTCCTTCCAATGAATATTCAGGACTGATCTCCTTTAGGATGGACTGGTTGGATGTCCTTGCAGTACAAGGCACTCTTGAGAGTCTTCTCCAACACCACAGTTCAAAAGCATCAATTCTTCAGTGCTCAGCTTTCTTTATAGTCCAACTCTCACATCCATACATGACTACTGGAAAAACCATAGCCTTGACGAGATGGACCTTTGTTGGCAAAGTAATGTCTCTGCTTTTTAATATGCTGTCTAAGTTGGTCATAGCTTTTCTTCCAAAGAGCAAGCTTCTTTTAATTTCATGGCTGCAGTCACCATCTGAGGTGATTTTGGAGCCCAAGAAAATGAGGTTTCTCACTGTTTCCATTGCTTCCCCATCTATTTCCCGTGAAATGATGGGCCTGGATGCCATGATCTTAGTTTTCTGAATGTTGAGGTTGAAGCCAGCTTTTTCACTCTCCTCTTTCACTTTCATCAAGAGGCTCTTTAGTTCTTCTTCACTTTCTGCCATAAGGGTGGTGTCATCTGCGTATCTGAGGTTATTGATATTCCTCCTGGCAATCTTGATTCCAGCTTGTGCTTCATCCAGCCCAGCATTTCCCATGATGTACTCTGCATATAAGTTAAATAAGCAGGGTGACAAAATATAGCCTTGATATGCTCCTTACCCAATTTGAAACCAGTCTGTTGTTCCATGTCCAGTTCTAATTGTTGCTTCCTGACCTGCATACAGATTTCTCAGGAAGCAGGTAAGGTGGTCTGGTATTCCCATCTGTTGAAGAATTTTCCACAGTTTGCTGTGATCCACACAGTCAAAGGCTTTGGCATAGTCAATAAAGCAGAAGTAGATGTTTTTCTGGGACTCTCTTGCTTTTTTTATGATCCAATGGATGTTGGCAATTTGATCTCTAGTTCCTCTACTTTTTCTAAATCCAGCAGCCCACTCCAGTATTCTTGCCTGGAAAATCCCATGGACAGCGGAGCCTGGTAGGCTACTGTCTATGGGGTGGCAAAGAGTCGGACACGACTGAGTGACTTCACTTCAGTTCACTTCCTCTACTTTTTCTAAATCCAGCTTGAACATCTGGAATTTCACAGTTCACATACTATTGAAGCCTGGCTTGGAGAATTTTGAGCATTTCTTTACTAGTGTGTGAAATGAGTGCAATCATGTGGTAGTTTGAGCATTTTTTAGCATTGCCTTTCTTTGGGATTGGAATGAAAACTGACCTTTTCCAGTCCTGTGGCTACTGCTGAGTTTTCCAAATTTGTTGGCACATTGAGTGCAGCACTTTCACAGCATCATGTTTTAGGATTTGAAATAGCTCAACTGGAATTCCATCACCTCCTTTGGCTTTGTTCGTAGTGATGCTTCCTAAGGGCCACTTGACTTTGCATTCCAGGATGTCTGGCTTTAGGTGGGTGATCATACCATCATGGTTATCTGGGTTGTGAAGATCGTTTTTGTGTAGTTCTTCTGTGTATACTTGCCACCTCTTCTTAATATCTTCTGCTTCTGTTAGGTCCATACCATTTCTAGATAGAATATTACTCAGCCACAAAAAGGAACAAATTTGAGTCGGTTCTCATGAGGTGGATGAACCTAGAGCCTGTTACACAGAGTGAAGTAGGTCAAAAAGACAAAAACAAATATATTAATGCCTATAAATGGAATCTAAAAAAATGATTCTGATGAACCTATTTGCAAAGCAAATAGAGATGCAGCAATAGAGGTGCAGACATAAAGAATGGACTTATAGACACAGCAGGGGAAAGAGAGAATAGGACAAATTGAGAGAGTAGCTTTGAAATATGTATATATTGTGTTGTTTATTTGTGAAGTTATGTCCTACTCTTTTGCAACCCCATGGACTGCAGCCCTCCAGGCTTCTCTGTCAACAGAATTTCTCAGGCAGTACTGGAGTGGGTTGCCACACCCTCCTCCAGGGGATCTTCCTGACCCAGGGATGGAACCTGTGTCTCCTGCATCTCCTGCTTTGCAGGCAGATTCTTTAGCGCTGAGCCGCTGAGGAAGTCCTGGATGTATGTATACCTATGGCTGACTTGTGTTGATGTGTGGCAGAAACCAACACGACATTGTAAAGCAATTATCCTCTGCTTCCCTGGTAGCTCAACTGGTAAAGAATCCTCCTGCAAGTCGGGAGACCTGGGTTGGGTAGATCCCCTGGAGAAGGGAAAGGCTACCGACTCCAGTATTCTGACCTGGAGAATTCCATGGACCGTATAGTCCATAGGGTGGCAAAGAGCTGGACAAAACTGAGCAACTTTCACTTTCCAATTAAAAATGAAAGATTTTTGAAAATAAGAATGAAAATAAATTGAAAGAATGTGTCAGTGAAAAAAATCAAGTAGTCCAGTGATTACAGTAAACGTAATAGATTAAAATTTCTAAAAAACTTAAAAAAACACACAAAAATTCTTCTTCTGTTGTGAGTCCCACTAGCCAACAGAGCCAAGTTATGTAGAGGTAACCCCTGGTGGCACAAGTAAAGTGAAAGTTGCTTAGTTGTGTCCGACTCTGCGACCAGGCAGACTGTACAGTCCATGGGATTCTCCAGGCCAGAATACTGGAGTGGGTAGCCTTTCCCCTCTCCAGGGGATCTTCCCAACCCAAGGATCAAACCCAGGTCTCCCACATTGCAGGAGGATTCTTTCCCAGCTGAGCCACCAGGCAGAAGGAAAAACTGATGTAAAACCAGGACACAAGACATGTATCAAAGCTCCCTTTTGGGAGATACTGGCGCTATGGAGACCAAAAAGGGAAGGTGCAAAGTTGGCACCCACTCGCTCAAGTGAGGTAGGCGGGGTAGAGATGGCACCCACTGGCTAAAGGAAAGGGGAAAAAACCTTAAATTACAAAATAAAACAACAACAAAGATGGCGTCCACCGACGGGAGAGAGCCCAAGAGTAAGTGCAAAGATGACACTCCTTTCCTGGAGAGCACCTCTGTGGGTCCCAAACCTGTGTTAAATCAGATGCCTGCCCCTCGGATCAATGCCTGTGCATGTGTGCTAAGTCACTTCAGTCGTGTCTAACTCTGTGACCTATGGACCATAGCCCACCAGACTCCTCTGCCCATGGGATTCTCCACACAAGGATATTGGAGTGGGCTGCCATGCCCTCCTCCGGGGGATCTTCCCGACCCAGGGATCAAACTTGTGTTTCTTTTGTCTCCTGCATTGGCAGTGGGGTTCTTTACCACTAGCACCAACTGGAAAGCCCCAAGTCAATTTTCCCAGACAAGCTAATGAGCTTCTCCCTCACAAAGTGGATGACTGCTGCCCTGGGTCATGGGGACAAGTGAGCCCTTTAAGAGCCATTCTTCAGATCACTATAGCCGGTGGGTCTTGTGAATGCAAGCCCTGTTGGTTTTCAAAGCTAGAAGTTTTGAGGCTGTCTCTTGAGCACAGATCTTAAAAGTTGGGGTGCTGATGAGCAATACAAACTTTCTGCTTCTCAGAGTTGCTTCTCAAGCTCTGGGTTTGAGGTCCCTCCATACTCGGGATAGCTGTGCTGAGGGTGGGGCTTAAAGTGAGATTGTGTCCCTAACTGAGATGTAGGTCTTCTCTCATTTGCTAATTTTCAGGGTTTGTTTCTTTTTTTTTTTTCGGAGGAAGTTTTTCCAAATATAGCTTTAGATTGATGTGTTCATGGGAGGAGATGAGTTCAGGATATTTCTATATCACCATCTTGAACCACCATCTTTTTTTAAATTTACTTAAAAAAAAAAAATCTCTTTTCAAACGTTTATTTATTTAGGCTGCATCAGATCTTAGTTTCAGGTCTTCGTTGCACCACGTGGGATCTTCAGTTGTGGTGCTCAGGTTTCTCTCTAGTTGTGGCTCTTGGGCTCAGTAGTCACAGCGCACAGGCTTAGTTACCCCACAGCAAGCAGGATCTTAGTTCTCAGTCAGGGATCGAATCTGAATTGGAAGGCGGAATTCTTAACCACTGGATCACCAAGGAAGTCCCTTAAACCACCATCTTGATGCTCTTATATTACCCTCTTATGAACTTGGGTTTTATTCTTAAAGAGTTATTTTCTAGGAATAATTCACAGTCATTTGATCATTTTCCATATGAAGGTTCTAAGAAATGTAGGAAGCATTATTTGAGCTAAGAATTATATTTTCAACTAAAGAGACATAAAAGACTGTTAATTGACGAATATAGTTAAAATCTGTTCCATGTTGAGGGGATTCACCCTAAATCAAAGCATACTTAAGACAATTAGAGCATCCACCATCTATATATGTATATACTAACATATATATAAGTACATATATATAGTTAAATAAATATACATATATTGGAGAAGGAAATGGCAGCCTACTCCAGTATTCTTGCCTGGAGAATCCCACAGACAGAGGAGCCTGGCAGGCTACAGTCCATGGGGTCACAAGAGTTGAACACGGCTTAACGACTAAACCACCACCAACAACAACATATATATGAACTGGCATGTCATATCTCAAAACACACACCAGAATATAATAATCTAATGGATAAAGTAAAATGATTGTAAATAAAATTTCTAATGTTCACTTCTCACATTCTCCTGGGGCTCATACACACACATTAAACCACTGTACCAGTCAATAGGAGAATCTGGACCAGAACTCAAGTTTCCTGACTTCAGCTCAGAGGTGTTTCCTCTTAATTTAATGCTTTTCATCTTTCTAATATCTAGCAGAACTAAAATGTAAGAAAGGCTTTTGTTCCAGACAAGATGGGAAAAGGGCCTACCTCCTACTAATAACTACAACAATAATAACAAAAAAAACCCTGAATAAGGGGGGAGAGATAAGTTAGGAGCTTGGGATTAACATATACACATTACTATATGTAAAATAGGTAAACAACAAGGACCTACTGTATAGCACAGGGAATATACTTAATATTTTGCAGTAACTACAATGGGAAAGAATCTGAAAAAGAATTTGTGTGCGTGTGTTCATAACTGAATCACTTTGCTGTACACATGAAACTAACACAGTATTGTAAACTGAATACACTTAACAACAATAAAAGAAATAATAAACAAACCCTTAACAAGACACCTACCGGAAGATCTGAAAAGTACACACAAAAAAATGAATTAGTGAGAATATGTGAGATCTGAGGAATAGCTTTCCTCCGTTTTTTCAGTCAGTTCAGTTCAGTTGCTCAGTTGTTTCCGACTCTTTGCGACCTCATGGACTACAGCACACCAGGCTTCCCTGTCCATCACCAGCTCCGGGAGCTTGCTCAAACTCATGTCCATCGAGTCGGTGATGCCATCCAACCATCTCATCCTCTGTCGTCCCCTTCTCCTCCTGCCTTTAATCTTTCCTAACATCAGGGTCTTTTCCAATGAGTCAGTTCTTCGCATCAGGTGGCCAAAGCATTGGAGTTTCAGCTTCAGCATCAGTCCTTCCAATGAATACTCAGGGCTAATTTCCTTTAGAATGGACTGGTTGGATCTCCTTGCAGTCCAAGGGACTCTCAAGAGTCTTCTCCAACACCACAGTTCAAAAGCATCAATTCTTGGGCGCTCAGCTTTCTTTATGGTTCAACTCTCACATCCATACATGACCACTGGAAAAGCCGTAGCTTTGACTAGATGGACCTTTGTTGGCAAAGTAATGTCCCTGCTTTTTAATATGCTGTCTATGTTGGTCATAGCTTTCTTGCAAGGAGCAGGCGTCTTTTAATTTCATGGCTGCAGTCACAATCTGCAGTGATTTTGGTGCCTCCCAAAATACAGTCTCTCACTCTTTCCATTGTTTCCCCATTTCTTTGCCATGAAGTGATGAGACAGGATGCCATGATCTTAGTTTTCTGAATGTTGAATTTTAAGCCACTCTTTCACTCTCCTCTTTCACTTTCATCAAAAGGCTCTTTAGTTCTTCACTTTCTGACATAAGGGTAGTGTCATCTGCATATCTGAGGTTATTGTTATTTCTCCTGGCAATCTTGATTCCAGCTTGTGCTTCATCCAGCCTGGCATTTCCCATGGTGTAATCTGCAAAAAGTTAAATAAGCAGGGTGACAAAATATAGCCTTGATGTACTCCTTTCCCAATTTGGAACCAGTCTGTTCATTGTTCCACGTCCGGTTTTAACTGTTGCTTCTTGACCTGCGTACAGGCTTCTCAGGAGGCAGGTAAAGTGGTCTGGTATCTCCAGATCTTGAAGAATTTTCCACAGTTTGTCATGATCCACACAGTCAAAGGCTTTGGCGTAGTTAGTAAAGCAGAAGTCGATGTTTTTCTGGAACTCTCTTGCCTTTTTTACGATCCAATGGATGTTGGCGATTTGATCTCTGGTTCCTCTGCTTTTTCTAAATCCAGCTTGAACATCTGGAAGTTCACGGTTCATGTACTGCTGAAGCCTGGCTTGGAGAATTTTGAGCATTTCTTTACTACTGTGTGAGGTGAGTGGAATTATATGGTAGTTTGAGCATTCTTTAGCATTGCCTTTCTTTGGGATTGGAATGAAAACTGACCTTTTCCAGTCCTGTGGCCACTGCTGAGTTTTCCAAATTTGCCATATTTGCCAAATTTCCAAATGGCATATTGAGTGCAGCACTTTCAAAGCATCATGTTTTAGGATTTGAAAGAGCTCAACTGGAATTCCATCACCTCCACTAGCTTTGTTGGTAGTGATGCTTCTTAAGGCCTGCTTGACTTTGCATTCCAGGATGTCTGGCTCTAGGTGAGTGATCACACTATTGTGGTTATCTGGATCATGAAGATCTTTTTTGTATAGTTCTGTGTATTCTTGCCACCTCTTCTTAATATCTTCTAGTTATGTCAGGTCCATACTGTTTCTGTTCTTTATTGTGCCCAACTTTGCATGAAATGTCCACTTGGTGTCTCTAATTTTCTTGAAGAGATCTCTAGTCTTTCCCATTCTATTGTTTTCCTCTGTTTCTTTGCACTGATCACTTAAGAAGACTTTCTTATCTCTCCTTGCTATTCTTTGGAACTCTGCATTCCAAAGGGTATATCTTTGCTTTTCTCCTTTACCTTAGCTTCTCTTCTTTTCCTGAGATTTTACTTGCCCTGTATATATCTAGGTTTGTGTGTGAGAGAAGTTTGCAACATGGAAATACCAGTGGGAAGGAACAAAAAAATCCCCAAGAAAATCCTACTCTGGGCAGCTATAAAACAGAAATCTTTTAGCTGTATGCTGTAGGCAGAATTCCAAGATATCACCCCAGATTTCCTACCAGTGATGCTCTGACCTGGAACTAGGAATATCACTTTACCTCTATGATTAGGCTCTGTTCTATGCTATGGTTGATCTTAAGACATGGAGATTATACAGGTGATCCTGATGCGTCTTTTAAAAGTCATGAATTTTTTCTGGGTCGTGGTAGAAGAGAAAGTCAGAGGGATCCAACACGAGGGAGGATCTCTTTTGCTCCGACAGGGGTCCTAAGACTTGGCAAGGACATGAGAATGGCCTCTAGGAGCTTAGCCTGGTCCCCAGTGACGGCTAGCAAGGCGATGGGGATCACAGTCTTAGAACTGCAAAGAAATGAATTCTGTCAGCAATGGGAAGGAGTTGGGAGCAGGTCTTTCGGTACTTGAACCTCTAAGTAAGTGGAGATATAACTTGCCCACATCTTGATTTTAGCCTTCTGACCTACAGGACTCTTGATTCAGAGAAACTACGAAATAATAAATGTATGCTCTTTTAAACCACTAAGTTATTGGTAACTTGCCTGTTCTTGAGACAGAACACTATGAAAAAGCCATGCCCCAGTGGTGCTGCAGTGATGGAGCTGGGTGGCAAAATGCTGACTATATTAGCTTCCTGTTGCTGCTATAACAAATCACGACAATTTTGGTGGCTTAAGAAAACACAAATGTATTATCTTACAGTTTTGGAGATCAGAAAGCCGAATGCATCTAAAACCAAGGTGTCCACCGAGCTGCATTCTGTCTGCAGAGTCTGTTTCCTTGTTTTTCCTCCCCAGTTTTTAGGTTTCCTACATGGTTTGGCTCATTGCCCTTTCCTCCATCTTTAAAGCAAAGCACTCCAACCCTGTGATCACATCTCCCCTCCTTTTTTTGACCCTTTTATCTTACTCTTATAAAGACACATGTGGTTACATTGGGCCTACCTGAAAATCCAATATAATCAAGATCCTTAATCACACTTGCAGTCTCTTTTACCATGGGAACATATAAGAATATATTAGAATGTAATAAGAATATATTTTCCATATAAAAAGATATTCCATATAAGAATAAGGGAACATGTTCACAGGGTCTGAGGATTAGAATGAGCAATGGTTCTGTAGAAGCCACATAAACTGAATTTGAACCACAGTTCACAAACATAGGCTAGGATATGCATTCTGAATATAAACAGGTTAACTAAATACTAAACTAGGAAATGTACATAAGAACCGGAGTCTTATAATACTGGGTTGGCCAAAAATTCCTTCAGGTTGTTCAATACCATCTTACAAAAATTTCAAATGAATTTTTTGGCCACCCTAATAAAAAATGCTCAGGATATAGTCCAAACTTACTCATCATATTAGGAACATTTCAACTCAAGTAAGAAAAGACGATCAAGAGTTACCAACACCAAGATGACACAGATGTTGGAATTATTGGACAGGAATTTTAAAGCAGTTATTAAATGTTCTAATAAGCTATCACGCATGCTCCTGAATCAAGTGGGGGAAAAAAAACAGAAAACCTTAGAAAATATTTATATAAGATATAAAGAAGAACCAACTGGGAATTTTATAATTTAAAAATATAAAAACTGAAATAAAAACACATTGGTGGGTGTTTTGATAGTACCCAGGGTTTAATTTACCAAGGTAACTGAGTGAGGATATGGAGAAGTCAGTGCTATTGAAAGAAGAGTTTATTTAAGGGACATGTCGTGCCATGCAGGGCTAGATGAAAAAGTGCCAGCATGGACACAAGCCATTTTGGCTTCCAAAAGAAGGAAGGAGCAGGCAAGTTTGAGCAATCTTAAGACTGGATAGTTGTGTGTGTGTGTGTTTTAATTTATTTATTTTAATAAATAAAATTTATTTTATTGTAAAACAGGTCATCTGTTTCACATACAGTAATATACATGTTTCAATGCTATTCTCTCAAATCATCCCACCCTTGCCTTTTCCCACAGACTCCAAAAGTCTGTTCTTTACATCTGTATCCATTTTGCTGTCTCACATATAGGGTCATCGTTACCATCTTTCTAAATTCCATATATATGCATTAACATACTGTATTGGTGTTTCTCTTTCTGGCTTACTTCACTCCATATAACAGGCTCCAGTTTCATCCACCTCATTAGAGCTGAGCCAAATGCATTCTTTTTTATAGCTGAGTAATATTCCATTGTGTATATGTATCACAACTTTCTTATCCATTCATCTGCCAGTGGACATCTATGTTGCTCCATGTCCTAGCTATTGTAAATAGTGGAACATTGGGATACTTGTGTCTCTTTCAGTTCTGGTTTCCTTGGTGTGTATGCCCAGCCGGTGGGATTGCTGGGTCGTACGGCAGTTCTATTCCCAGCTTTTTAAGGAATCTCCACACTGTTCTCCATAGTGGCTGTAAGGACTGGAGAGTTTTCATAGCCACTGGGTCACAGTGGTGGTCTCTGCTTGTCTAGTACTTGGCCCAGGGGTGCTGATTTAGGGCAGGGGAAATACTGGCTTGATGTGTGAATGTTAGGTGAGAAAGGTTGTTGGGATATGGGCTCTGGAGTGGTTGGTTTGCAATATGAAAAGCACGTGAAGGAGTGTCATTTGCTCTCTGAAGGAATTAGTTAGCTCTGGGAGGGCCAGTCTCTCTCTGGTCAGCAAGGGTCCCAAGATGTGAAAGCAATGTAAAGTATAAAAAATAAAAAACATAATTAAAACAATGGCTCAATAGTGAAATGGGGTGCCAGAAGTATCAGTGAACTTAGAGCAATAGAAATGATAAATATGAGCACCAGAAAGAAAAGAGATTTTTAGTAAAATGAATAGATCCCCCGGACTTGTGGGATAGTAACAGAAGATCTGACATTCACATTATCAAAGTTTCCAAAGAAGAAACAGGATACTGAGCAGAAAAACATTTGAAAAAACAGTGGCTCAAATTTGGTGAAAGACATAAGCTTCCAGATTCAGAAAACTGAGTGAACCCTAAATAGAATACATTTTAAGGCCTTCACACCCAGATACATCATAATCAAACTTCTGAAAACGTAGGACAAAGGAAAACTCTTGTAAAGCTGCCACAGCTAGAGAGAAACAATGGATTACTGAGAAATAATGATTCAAATGACAGCAGATTTCTCCTCAGAAACTTGAAGGACAGTCGAAGGAAGAGGTAAAGATTTTTCAAGTCCTGAAAGAAAAGCACTGTCAGCCCAGAATTCTTTACCAAGTAAAATGTATCCCTCAGGAAGGAAGGTGAAGGAACGGTAAGAGAATCTGTTAGCAGCACACCTGCTCCACGAGAATGGCTAAATGAACTTCAGACAGAAAGGAGACGGCAGTGAGAGGACCCCCGGAACATCACCTATCGAAAACACGCAGTGGGGTCACATGGATTGCATTTTGGACGACACTCTCAACGTGACAAAACTGCAGTGATTGGAGGATTGATCAGTGGTTTCAAAGCCTTAGGACTGGAAGAGGGTGTGATTATTGAGGTGGTTTTTCAAGTGTAACACGAAGAAGTTCCTTCCTTGTTATCGGGACAGTTCTGGATTCTGATTGTGGCAACGGTTATAGAAATCCACAAATGTGGTAACGCTTCAAATTTTACCCCCTAAAAAGAGTGTATGTGAATAAAGACTGGTAAAACCAAATAAGGTCTGTATGTAAGTAAACAGCATTGAGCCACTGTGAATTTTCTGGATTTGACATGTTACTATGGTTATAGGAGATACTATCACTGGGGCGATATTAGTTACCCAGAAACTCTTTGCAATGTTTTCTGCAACTGCTTGTCTTAAACATTTCCAAAATAAATTGTTAGAATGACAATATAGGACATATTTTAGTTTTTAAACAATTTAATAATTTATAAAGGTAGCCTCCTACCTTTATAGATAGGAAAGCAAGGTTGAAGAAAATCAGCTGAACTGGAAGTTGGTGTAAGAAAGATTTTGGATCAGTGAGATCATTCTGGGCACACCCCCTCCAATCTACACAGGCTTATGTGCATATGCGTGTGCGCATGCACACACACACACACACACAGAGACACACTTACAGCCACTCAGATTTCAGTATTTCTCCGTTGCTTCTAGTATTCTCTTTGCAGCCACCTAGGAGTTTTCTTGCTTAGCATTAGGAAAGATCTCTCCGGAGATTGTCCCTCTTTTCCTGTTGGTGATCTGACCCATTTAACTCCTCCCTCATCTCCTAACCTTTTTAAGGTCTATAATTAAAAAAAAAAAAAATTGGCTGTGCCTTGCAGCTTGTGGGAATCTTAGTTCCCTGACTGAAGATCAAACGCAGGACCTCTGCAGTAAAAGCAGGGAGTGGAGTTCTAACCACTGGACCACCAGGGAAGTCCCTGACGTCTTTATAATTCTTGTCCCCATAAAATTCTAGCTTCCATTTCTAACAGTAATACTGCCGGCAGCCTGTTTAACATCCCAGCATTACTGCCACTTGATTAGATATGAGAGAGTGAGACAGCACACACTGAAGGCTGACTCAGCAGTAAGTGATGTCAGACAGAGGAGGCAGCCAGAGGTGCTCAGTCTTACTGTCACATGTGCTTTGGAAGGCTGGGGAGCATGACTCCAGGAAGGTCTGAGGAGCCACAGCAGGTAAGTAGAGAGTTGGAAGAAAGGCAAGGAGTGGTGAGAAGTCATCCCATTTATGACAGCATGGTGTGCTTAGTCCCTACGGTCGTGTCCAACTCTGTGACCCCATGGACTGCAGCCCGCCAGGCTCCTCTGTCCATGGGGATGCTCCAGGCAAGAATACTGGAGTGGGTGGCCATGCCCTCCTCCAGGGGATCTTCCCGATCCAGGGATCAAACCCAGGTCTCCCACATTGTAGGTGGATTCTTTACCATCTGAGCCACATTATTCAGCTCAAATCCTTCAATGATCATTCAGGTTGGGACTGAGAAAGGAGAAGAGCATTCAAGAAGGAACAGAAGGAAGAGAAACCTTCTTACAACCAAAGACTCTATTCCTGTCTTTTTCTGGGCTAGAGGGAAACAGGGTCACAGATGGTAGACCCAGGTCTGAGGCTGCTGGAGAGGGAACAGGGAGAGTTCAGTAAGCGCTGATGACTCTGTGGATCCAGTCTGTATAGCGAGAAACCTTGGTGTAGTAGCCAACGTCACCTCTCAGAACACACCCTTCTGACCAGGATAAGATCCCCTGGAGCTGATTTTGGCACAGGATTGGGGCAGCAAGTACTTCCTGTTAGAAAGAGGAGAGATGGGTCAGGCACAGTAGCCAGAACAAAGATAACCTCGTACCCAGTGCCCATCTGAGGAGCCCAGACAGAAAGATTCAGGTGATGAGGGTTGGGAGAAATGTCTGGTGGCCATCTGGGACCCGAGCCATCACTCACCCTAGGCTACATCAGCGGAAGCCATAGAGAAAGGAAACACTCAGGTGTCTCCACACTCACATTCATGTTCATTCAGGATTGGTTCTTCCTGGACCGCATTTACCTTGATCTCTTCTTGGATGTAAACAGGAAACTGGATTGTGTTGAAGGAGCTATGTGGACCCCCAAACAGTGTCCCAGAACAAACTTGGGAGGGCCCAAGGGGAAAGAATTACCTTACACGTGTGTTTGCTCTCCAGAGACAATCCTGCACAGAACATGTTCTCTGTGATCTTAACAGGCGTTTTTCCTATAGGGGAAGCTTCACAATGTTCATTAGGGAAGCAAGAGACAGTCTGGTTTATCTTGACATCAGGCTTTGGCTCTGAGCACGTGCACACGCAGGGTGAGGGCGGGGTGGAGAGAGAGACAGGGTTTATTTTTCTTTGGTCCTTCACACATTCATCTCCCTCTCTTCTCTCCTCCCCTCCCTCTTATCTGTAATTAACCTCTCTGTCATTCAACGAAAGAAAAAATAAATTGAAAGGGAACCAGAGAAGAAAACAGATGAAACGAGAAAGCCAGCATCTGGTTCCGGTGCTGGACACTGCGTGCCTTGGACTTGGGTGTGCACGGCTTTACTTGTGAATTCTGTCAGTTTCTAAAGAAGGAGCCACATTCAGCATCACCAGCAGGATGACCCTCAACCCCTTCCTCACCCATACACGCCCCCACCCTTCACCTGCATCTGAATGATAAATGAGTCAAGAATACAGGATTCCAGAGACCTCCAGCCATCCATAACCATGTTACCCCTTATAAGACAAGGTCTATCCTATGACCAATTTTGGCCTCAATTTCCACATTCATAAAATTAGAAGTTAAGATGTATAAGTTCTCAGGACCCTATCAGCTCTCTTGATCTCTAATAATTCAATGATACGACAACCCTCACAGAGTGGGCAGTCAAGGAGCACTACGAGTCCGTCTTGAGGGTCACTCACCAGAATTCTGCCATGACCAGCCCCAGCCAAAAACAGCGCAGTCGTCCATCCTGTTGGTCGTGGGGCTGGGCAGAGCTGCCAGTTTTACCTGGTCGTTGAGCTTTAGGGGGCGTGTCAGCTTGATGAGCACTATGTCATGCTCGGCAGAATCCTGTTTGAAACTTGGATGTGGGATAATAAGCATGGGTCTTAAGCCCTCCATCCTTTTTGGAAACGCTCATCTGAAATAGCAATCTCCATCTCAAGAAATCTGGAACAGGCCATGAAGGATGAGCAGAGGAAATAGATGTTATTCTATTGTTCATCTTGCATCATCCTACTGGGGAATCTAACTCATAACCACCAGGATCTATTTCCTGCCTCCTTCCAACCACTTCTTAGGTTTGAGAGTTCCCCCATGCAAGTCTCTTCAGGGTTGAGCCACCCCAGCGACTAAGAGCGGGGCATGCCTCTCACTCTAGGGCCCCATCACTCACGGTAAGAAGCAGTGTGCTGCGGTGAGAACCCACTGTTTGTGGATCAGGGTCCCCAGACAGGTGTCCTTTTCTGAGTTCAGGAAGACCGAACAGGTTGATTCATTTTGGACGTTCTCCTGATACAATTGCTCGACTGAGTCTGCCTGTTCTGCTGGTGGTGTTCCGGGCGTTGTTGCCACTGTCGGATGGGGAGAGGAAGGCAGAATCTTAGAGGCAGGGGCAGACTTTCCAGAGGATGGGAGTCTGGAATGTTTTGTGTGGAAGTGCTTTGAAATGGTCCGTCTGTTTTTGGTGTATCAGGGACTGTTAAACTATTTCAGAACCCTTCTGTTAATTTCCCCCTGGACCCCCCTCTGTGTTTGTGTCCTCCCTCTCGCTCACACTTCCTCTCCCTTCCTTTCTTCCTTCTTCTCCTCAAACATCCTTCTTAGCTATATAGCAAAATCACATTTTTTTTGATGCCAATATCCACCCTCTATTGCATAAAGTCTCATCTCAGTCTGAATCTTCTCTTGTGGTCATGGAGCCAGGGGAAAAGTCAGTGGAATCCAGTTACCTCTGAGAGTTCTAGGAAACTACCAATCCCTGGGGTCCTGAGCTCTTAACCTTCTGATGATCACTTGTGAAAGTCACTCAGTTGTGTCCAACTCTTTGCGACCCCATGGACTATACAGTCAATGGAATTCTCCAGGCCGGAATACTGGAGTGGGTAGCCTTTCCCTTCTCCAGGGTGTCTTCCCAACCCAGGGATTGAACTCAGGTCTCCTGCATTGCAGGCGGATTCTTTCCCAGCTGAGCTACCTCTGTTATCTATACCCATTTCCTACTCTTTCTTCCAATATGACCTTTTCAAAATTTTAAGCCAAAATAGGAATCTGCACTCACCAGCCACTGTCAGAATAGTGAAGACTAGAAGGAAGCTGTTCATGTCTGCTGTCTCCATACCCTCTTCCAGCAAGAAGACCTGGGAAGGGAGTAAATTACCAACCAGCCTGAGGCTCAGGAAGCTTTGCAAGGGGAGAAATTACACAAAGGGGTGGGGAGATTCAAGGGAGCAAGTGACTCTGAACTAAGGGAGGATGGCATCAGAAGGAAGAAAGACAGTCCCTGTCTCTCTAGAGAGACATTGCCCATACTCCACTGCAGTATGGGCAATTTATCCAAGGTGAGATGTCTGACCCCCAGAGGGAGGTGCTGTAAGCCAAGAACTTTGCTCTCCTTTATTGGAAAAGAGAAATCTCAGCTGGCCAGTCCTGTCTGCCCTCATCTACTGGTGATACTTCAGCCCTCTGTTGCCCTTAGGTTTACTCACCTGTCCTCAGTCAGCGTGGCTGATCGCTTCCTCTCTGTGTGACATTTACCAGCACTTAACTTAAAAATAAACTCCCTCCTCTGTGAGGTGCAGGCCCCCTTCACCTAGCCCGCTGAGCCCTCTCACATGTCACACTGATCCTTGTCATGTGAGGACCTTTGCCCTCGTGTCACACTGGCCCTACCCCCCTGTCATCCTCTCCTCATGTCACACTGTCCTCATCTCCTGAAATCACAGGCTTTTAGGCCTCTTGCTTTGGCTCCCACACACACCTGAGCATCTCCCATCAGTAACCTGCAGGCACCTACTTCTGCCCTGATCTGAATACCTTCTTCTCCTGTCAAATGCCCCTTGACTTCCTTCCTCAAGGTCATCTATACACACCCTGGCTGGCAAGCAAGCACTGGCTCCTCCTCCAGCATTTAGTCAAATGGTGGTCCTGACTCTTGAATGTATCCCTCTGATTGGCTGTGAATGTTTAGCTGTGCTTTCTGAGTTGGTGGCTCAGAGGATAAAGCGTCTGCCTGCAATGCAGGAGACCCGGGTTCGATCACTGGGTTGAGAAGATCCCCTGGAAAAGGAAATGGCAACCCACTTCAGTATTCTTGCCTGGAGAATCCCATGGACAGAGGAGCCTGGCGGGCTACAGTCCACGGGGTCGCAGAGTTGGACACGACTGAGCGACTTCACTTTCACTTTTCACTTTTCTGAGTTCATAGTGGTCCTGACTCTTGAATGCATTCCTCTGATTGGCTGTGAATGTTTAGCTGTGCTTTCTGAGTTCATAGCCATAAGTGAGGTTTCCCACTCACTCTCTGATCTGGCCGCACCACTAACCACACTGAGGAACACTGCCTCTCTGCTCTCTATCTGCGCTGATTCTTGTCTGATACTCACTGAGCTCCACTTATTCAGACTGGATTTTAAGAGCTCTCAGATTCCAATTTGAGTCCACTCCTCCAATCCCTTCAACCCTCAACCTAGAATATTAGTTGGAAAGACTGATGCTGAAGATGAAGCTCCAGAGTATTGGAGAAGAGCCAACTCATTGGAAAAGGCCCTGATACTGGGAAAGATTGAAGGCAGAAGGAGAAGGGGATGATGAGATGGTTGGATGGCATCACGGAATCAATGAATATGAATTTTAGCAAGCTCTGGGAGATAGTGAAGGACAGGGAAGTCTGGTGTGCTGCAGGTCATGGGGTCACAAAGAGTGGAACATGACAGAGGGACTGATCAACAATCACCTCCAATCCCCAAACGGTTTCCTGGAGCATTCTTTTTCTTTTTCCTCTATTTTGGACTTTCTACTATAGGCCAGCCAGTTTCCTCAGTGCTTTTTCCTTTGGCCATTACTGAGCATGCTTCCTTGCATTCTTTGGCTCATTGTACAGACATACTTGGGGGCAGTTACTTTACCTACTCTTTGTCAGGGGATCTGCCCCTGCCCAAAACCCCCGCTGCATGGCTCAAGATTGGATGTCAGAAGGCCAGAAACCGAATCCTTAGAGGTCCTCCTGGGTCAAAGTAGCTCTGCTTTGGTGCCCAATCCTGGTTCTTCCTAACCTGGGTCTGACACTTGCACACTCATAGCTCATCCTGCCAGACCCTCACATACTTCTGGAAGGTCTCAGACTCAAGCAGCTCTACTTACCTGGTTCATAACACCTTGACGTCCTTAAGGACAGGATTTATATCTGATTTAACAATGTGCCTCCAGACCCTAGCACGGTACCTGGCACCACACAGATTTTACACACACACAACTTTTTTAGATGAATGAGTGAATACCACTTTTTATTTATCTTTTGACTTAAAGCCCTCAACAGCCTGCAACACTGACCTGACTCCAGGGAATCTATGCTCTCTGACTTGATTTAGGCCATTGCCCTGTGAGTTGTATTGGGAACAGTATTCCCAGATCACGGTCTTTGATTAAACCACCGATGAGGTACTGGACATCATTGACTTGAGATTTAATCTTTTCTTCTTTTAAAAGTTTAATTGAAGTATAATGACATACAGTAACTACACATGTTTCAAGCGTAAAATTTGGTAAATTAATGAGCATATTCCCAAAAGATTCCTTCTGTCCCTTTGTAATGCCTTCTTTTGTCCCTCTCAACCACCACCTTTTCACCAGGCAACTACTAATCTGGTTTCTGTCACTATAGGTTCAGTTACACTTTCTAGAATTTTAGATAAATCACGCAGTATGTTTTCTTTTTTTAAAATCTGGCTACTTTCACTCAGCATAATTAATTTGAGATTCATAGATGCTATTGTGTAACTATAGAATTCATTTATTTTCACTGCTGAGTGATATTCCATTGTATTGGTATACCAAAATTTGCTAATTTATTTACCCATTGATGAACATTTGGGTTGTTTCCAGTTTGGGGCTGCTACAAATAAAACTTGCGTGAAATCACTATACATGTATGTCTTTATGTAGATATATGCTTCCTTTTCTCTTGGGTAAATAACTAGAGGTGGAAAGGGCTGGATTATGTATAGTAGGTGATGGTTTAACTTTTAACGGAATGGCCAAATTATTTTCCAAAGTATTTTACATTCTCACCAGAAGTGTATGAGAGTTCCAGTTCCTCTATATCATCACAAACACTTGATGTGCTCAGTCTTTTAAAAAAGTTTTTTTAATTGAGATATAATTGACAGATAACATTGTATTCATTTTACATATACAGTGTGCTCAGTCTTTTAATTTCAGCTGTCCTCATAACTGTGAAATAGTGTTTCATTTTTGTTCTAATTTGCAATTCCCTAATGACTAATGATGATGAACATCTTTACACGAACTTGTCATTCATGTATCTTTTTTCGATAGTATGTTCAAATCCACTAAAAATTCGATTCTTATAATTGAGATATGAAGGTTTTAAAAAATATCTTCTAGATGGGAATCCTTCAATACTTCCAGAAGCTGGAGAAATGGACTCCTTCCTCCAGGTCCATCCACATGCCTCGTCCCTAGAATCAATTATTTTCAATTTCCTAATCTTTCTCTTTCCAAACTCCAAAGTAAGCAGCCACAGTCTTCATCACTGACATGTGTCCCATATATATTTTTATTTCAGCTGCTTTTCTTTCCACACAAGGTAGATGACCAGGTATACCACAGATGTCTTTCTTTCACTACTGTCTTCTAGGGCCATGTTTGAATGGGGTTATAAGGTAGCAGTCCATTTCTGACTTTACACATACCAGGCAGACCCATCTGTATACCAAGCACAGGTTTTTCCTTTTCCAAGAGCTTGTCATAAGGGAAGGCAGGGAATCTCCCTGCCTCCCACCCCTAAAACGAGCATACGTGTAAACGGAGGAAGGGGCAACAGTGCCATGGTGGCGGGTGGCACAGGCATCTGAGCCATCTGCTCATGCAGCTTCCTTGTCCTCTGGCCCTGCCCAGGACCGATCCTACGTGTATCCCTTCTGTCCTGCTAGAATTCTGCCGGGGCCCACATGACATTATGATTCAGTGGAGCTGATAGAACACACCTTATGATGAACAATTCTGGTGTCATCGTCACTGGATATTCCAAGATCCGTTCTCTGTCTCTACCAGGGCATGGTAGCACATTAGGGACTACTTTCTGAATGGTCTCTGCTGCAGATGGCATAACATTGTTCCAGAACTCTACAGTCTATGTGGTATTCTCTTACTAGGGCCACAAAATTTCTTTCCCCATCACAGATATCTCTAATAGCATAGTTCTGCTAGGCTGTAAGATTCAAGGAGCAGGACTCCTCGCACCATAACCTGAGACTTCTTCGGAGCTTTTTCCTATCCTGGACCCCACTCAGGAAATGGTTCAATGCAGTATTTCCAAGTGTTGAAGACGCCAACTCCAGAACCCCAAGAGCCCACTGGGTACGACGCTTCTTCTCAGTGCTGGGGTGTCTGGTGTGTCCCCGTCCCCTGAACAGTGATAAGGAGAACCGCTGAATCTGATGTATCTTTTACCCTCTAGAGCACATGCTTCTTGACAAGGCCTCTAACATTCTCACCACAGCTTAATCACTTGTTCTGATTAACCTGATGGAGTAGTTATCTGTTGCTCTCTTTGAAATTACACATCAGGATAAAACAGTAAATGTTTATTATCTCACAGTTTTTGTAGGTCAGGAATTCAGGAGTGGTGTACTTGAGTGATTCTGGCTCAAGGTCTCCCGTGAGGTTACAGGCAAGATGCTGAGTCATCTGAAGGCTTGACTGGACTAGAGGATATGCTTTTATTTAATACAATGGCTCACTTAAACGGCATTTGGCAGCAGGACTTAGTTCCTTTGCACATGAATCTCTCTGTAGGGCTACTTCAGAGTCCTTATCACACGGAACCTGACTTCGCTCATAGCAGGTGACCCAAGAGAGAGCAAGGAACGGAGCTGGATGTCTCAGAAGTCACACATCATCACGCTGCACCACTTTATTTGTTAGTCACTAAGTCCAGTCCACACTCAAGGGAAGAGAAATTAAGCTCCACCTCTTGAAGGAAGAGACACCAAAGGATTTGTGGGCATACTTGCAAACCACCACGCGTGGTATCTCTACTATAGTGGATCTCTGTGATGATATGCAGGATATCCAGGTGGTCCAGGTTTCTTAGGGCTCTCTCATGACAGAAGGAAAAAGAAAACGCCTGCATTATTAATGGGCATCTGTTACCTTTTCTTGTGCTCTGCTGTCCTTAGTCCTGCTCAGTTGTGTCCGACTCTTTGTGACCCTGTATACTGTAGTCCACCAGGCTCCTCTGTCCATGGGGATTCTCCAGGCAAGAATACTGAAGTGGGTTGCCATGCCCTCCTCCAGGGTATCTTGCCAATCCAGGGATCAGACCCAGGTCTCCCACATTGCAAGCAGATTCTTTACCGTCTGAGCCACCAGGGAAGCCCAAGAATACTGGAGTGGGTAGTCTATTCTTTCTCCAGGGAGTCTTCCCAACCCAGGAATTGAAGTGGGGTGTCCTGTATTGCAGCCAGATCCTTTACCAGCTGAGCTTCCAGGGAAGCCCCCCTTTTCTTGGGGGGTGGAAATGAAATGAAGGCATTTGCAAGTCAACACGAGGTACACGAGGCCATATTAATGTGTTCCAGCAGAGATATTACATCTGGCATAGCAACTGTAACTAGGGCAACTATTCGGTTGAGTTTAGTGTTCTCCAGGATCAGACAGTTTTGTCAGGGCAAGACTGGTGAATTAAATGGGGATAAATGGGGAATATCATCCTATATTCTTCAGATCTTAAAGGGTAGCACTAATCTTTGCCACTTTCCCCAAGATGTGATACCGTTTTTAATTTACTATCTCAGTGAGGGAGCAAATGTTAGATATTTCACTTGGTCTTCCCAACTAATACAGCTTTTATCCCATAGTACAAGGGATCTTGTACTGGAGGTTCTGCCAGTTACCAAGCACGTCCATTCCAACTACACATGCGGGACCCAGAGAAATGAACTCTTCCATGGCATTTATCACCATCTAACCTAGCACATATCACACTTACTCATTTTTATTTATCGTCTATCTTCCCAATGGATATAATTTCTGCAAGGGAAGGCTCTTTTGCTTTTTTAAAAACTGATACATTTCCAGTGCCTACATCGTGCCTAATATGTCACAGAAACTTTATAGTTCTAGCACGTAGCAGACAGTCTGTAAATATTTGCTGGGTGAAAGAATAGTGACTCTCAATATGAGTTTATTTTTTGCTATTCTTATAATTGCTCCTAAGATTTTCCCATCTCTTCCAGTAAGAATGAATTCAAATGTGAAGTGTTCACTTTGGAGCAAATTAGGGAAAGGCTCCTACAGGAGGACCAGAGATGACCACTGGCCCCTCAACGGTCCCTTGGAACAGAGTATGTGTTGGTGATGAACTGAAAGGTGGAAGATGGGCCGTGAAGGACACCAAGGTTCTCAGGACCTTCTATATCTCTCTTCCCCTAGTGTGGGTTGAAGTATACATATTTAATGTCCCATGTTTTCCCATGGTGATTATTGGTGTTTTGAGCCTCTTAAAATGGAATTTCTTGTTTTTAAAGAATTGAATTAGTCGTAAAATTTTAAATACTTTCAGGCCTTCTTTTGAAAACTTGGAAGACCTGCCTATTGCCATTTTTTCTGATGTTTAGAATTAGAGACTCATTTCAGATGGGGCATATACTTTTGTATTTTATCACAGTTCTCATCACTCCTTTTGTCTCTTTGATACTAAGGTTAAATGACTGTTGTCATTCATCAATATATGAATAGGATCATTTTTCTTAAAGAAGAAAGTGATATAGTCTTATATCCAAGTCCATATAAAAACTGGGGAAAATGAAATGTAGACAAGGAGAAGTATACATTTCAAGAAAAATGGAAGGATGTTTGTAGGAGGTAAGAGAGCACAAAGATCATTCCTGAGCATTTACTACATAACATGCAAACAGGTGGGAACACAGCATGCAATTCAAGGTACAGGGGGCTAGTGTCTGCACTCCTTCTTAGTCCAATAAGAGAGAATAAATAGTATATTCTACTTAATTTGTAAGGTATTTCATTGTTTTTAAAAGAAAACCTATAATTCCCATTATTATGCACTGCTGCTAAGTCTCTTCAGTTGTGTCCGACTCTGTGCGACCACATAGACGGCAGCCCACCAGGCTCCCCCGTCCCTGGGCTTCTCCAGGCAAGAACACTGGAGTGGGTTGCCATTTCCTTCTCCAATGCATGAAAGTGAAAAGTGAAAGTGGACTCTTAGCAACCCCATGGACTGCAGCCCACCAGGCTCTTCCATCCATGGGATTTTCCAGGCAAGAGTACTGGAGTGGGGTGCCATTGCCTTCTCCGATTATTATGCACAGCAATTTTTAATTTCTTTACTTTCCATGTCGATATCAACCCCCCAAGATCTGTACTGTCTCACTCCAACTCCCAAATTTTGCCCTTTGGAAATGGAACTACAGAGGGAATTCAGTGCTAGTTCATATGCTTAATAACGGTAGCTTCCTTATTTACATAAAGAAAAGTTTTGCTATTCTAGTTCAAAAGAGAGTTAATCTCACCCAAGGACCTTTATTTTCTTCAATTCTAATATGGGGGGGGGCGGGTTCAGTTCAGTCGCTCAGTCGTGTCTTTGCAACTCTTTGCAACCCATGAATCGCAGCACGACAGGCCTCCCTGTCCATCACCAACTCCCGGAGTCCACGCAAACCCATGTCCATCGAGTCGGTGATGCCATCCAACCATCTCATCCTCTGTCATCCCCTTCTCCTCCTGCCCCCAATCCCTCCCAGCATCACAGTCTTTTCCAATGAGTCAACTCTTTGCATCAGGTGGCCAAAGTATTGGGAACTTCAGCTTCAACATCAGTCCTACCAATGAACACTTAGGACTGATCTCCTTTAGAATGGACTGGTTGGATCTCCTTGCAGGTCAAGGGACTCTCAAGAGTCTTCTCCAACACCACAGTTCAAAAGCATCAATTCTTCGGCGCTCAGCTTTCTTCACAGTCCAGCTCTCACATCCATACATGACCACTGGAAAAACCATAGCCTTGACTAGATAGACCTTTGTTGACAAAGTAATGTCTCTGCTTTTTAATATGCTATCTAGGTTGGTCATAACTTTCCTTCCAAGGAGTAAGTGTCTTTTAATTTCATGGCTGCAATCACCAACTGCAGTGATTTTGGAGCCCAGAAAAATAAAGTCAGCCACTGTTTCTACTGTTTCCCCATCTATTTGCCATGAAGTGATGGGACCGGATGCCATGATCTTACTTTTCTGAATGTTGAGCTTTCAGCCAACTTTTTCACTCTCCTCTTTCACCTTCATCAAGAGGCTCTTTAGTTCTTCTTCACTTTCTGCCATAAGGGTGGTGTCATCTGCATATCTGAGATTATTGATATTTCTCCTGGCAATCTTAATTCCAGCTTGTGCTTCCTCCAGCCCAGCGTTTCTCATGATGTACTCTGCGTATTAAGTTAAATAAACAGGGTGACAATATACAGCTTTGATGTACTCCTTTTCCTATCTGGAACCAGTTCCTTGTTCCATGTCCAGTTCTAACTGTTGCTTCCTGATCTGCATGCAGGTTTCTCAAGACAGCTTGCCTGGTGGCTCAGATGGGGGGCAGGTAGGAAGGGATTTATCCTTCTAGTTGCTTTTTAGTTGATGGTTTTAGGATCCAATAACCGTAATTGCAACAATAAAATTAAATTTCAGGTTAATAGTTTGAATTCTGAGATGTTTTTAGCTAGAAAATATGCATGATGACTAGAAAAATGTAACAACATCAGGTAAAATTATTTAGATGTTTTATTAAAAGGCCAAACACAAATCTATCATAATACGGACATTTAGCTAAGCTTAAATAGTAATTAGATTATGGTGCATAGGTGTCAAACTCTTGTAAGGAAACAAGAGTGTTCTTATATCTATCTGAATATGTCTTTCTCCTTCTATCACTTTTTCCATTTTCATTTAAATCAATTTTAAAGATAAAGGAGTCACTGAGCCCAATATTCACTGATAGCCAAGCAGCAGCTTTTGGGTGTGAACCAGACTGGGGATGACTCACTGGAAGCCAAATGTTCATATGGAAAGCTCCCCCTAAAATGGCATGAAAGCAAATATTTATAAACATGTTACAAAAGCATTGTGGAACCCTTGGGAGGAGGGGTTAAAATATTGTCACACATTCCTAATTACACCATTTTGATAAAACACTGCTTTGCTACAATGGAGGCT
The DNA here is from genome assembly GCF_003369695.1 of Bos indicus x Bos taurus. Taxonomy (NCBI): domain Eukaryota; kingdom Metazoa; phylum Chordata; class Mammalia; order Artiodactyla; family Bovidae; genus Bos; species Bos indicus x Bos taurus. The sequence goes on along the minus strand of NC_040077.1, from coordinate 5,327,479 downwards.
GGCCCAAGCCTTACGCCTTTCAGACACAAGGTTGCTATAATTGGTGTGACTGTCCTGACTCACAGTACTTCTTATTTTGAAATATGATTCTATTTTGATAACCTCAGCCCAATCTGTATTTTGAATGCGTTGAAAAATTCATATGCTACTTGTGAAAATGTTCAGTTTCCTATAGATAGGTCTCTCAGTTGCAATCTACCCAGGGGTCGCAAGAAAGGAGTGATTAAAAATGGAAACGTATTTCTTGTTGAGCAAATATTTACCTCAAATTGTATATTTAAATTCTACACCATGATGTTGACTGTTGTATTAAATGCCCTTGTCCACCCTCTCAAACAAATTTAAAAAATTGTTTTTATTCTGATAGATATTTTTGGTACATACCAGTTTCCTGTTACACTTAGGCCCTAGAACCCATGACTCAGACGACCTGGGTCCGTGGGAAGTCAGCTCCTGTTAGAAAAGCTCTGAAGAGAAGGCGATGGAAGTGGTGGAAGCGTGGTGCTTTTCTGTCTAGTCCTGACTTGAAAAGGAACCAAGGAATGAAGAGGCGATCAGGCCAAGAGGCCAGTCCTCCTGCAAAGCCCAACTACCTGCCCTTTCCCAAGGCCCCTACTAGGGTTCCTAGGTCTGTTGGCACATTTCAAAAAGGACATTGAGTCAGCCAGCTGTGACAGTTGAACTCACTGAACTTAGTGAAGTGAAAGTCCCTCAGTCGTGTCCAGCTGTTTGCGACCCCATGGACTCTACAGTCCATGGAATTCTCCAGGCCTGAATACTGGAGTGGGTAGCCTTTCCCTTCTCCAGGGGACCATCCCAACCCAGGGAGCAAACCCAGATCTCCCACATTGCAGGCGGATTCCTTACCAGCTGAGCCACAAGGGAAGCCCACTGAAGTTAGCAGCAGCACTTTTTTTAGAATTTTGTCTCGTTTATGGGTCAAAAACTCAGTCTATATAACAAAAGGAAGTATATCGGAGAAGGAATAAATAAATAAAGCTGTAGTATTAAAGTGAAAAAAAAAAAACCACTTTGTCTTGTATCCAAGAAATCAATAACAACTCCTTTCAATTATACCTGTGTTGTATATGTTAATAAGGTGACTCTTGGTAGGCATGATTTAATCAGTCATAACCATGTATGGAACCGCCATCAAATTCCCTAAATGATAAAGTTCAGGGAGCTCCCTGATGAGTGAACCCATTAAATTCCCTAAATGATAAAGCTCAGGGAGCTCCCTGAAGAGTGAGCACATTGAGGTGCTGGGAGGGTGGTATTCCTAGAGGGCTCTGTGCCATCAGCCCCCTGAGACAATCCTAGACCTTGTCTTCTTCCACTTCTTCCAATTGGTTGTTCCTGAGTTGTCTCCTTTGTCATAAACTGGTCGTAGCAAGTCAACCATTTATGATTTCTGTAAGCTGTTCAAACAAATTATGAAACCTGAGGGGGAGGCAATGGGAACGCTCGATTTATAGCCTGTCAGTCAGAAGTATAGATGCCCCGGGACTTGAGACGGTTGCCCAAAGAGGGGGTAGTCTTGTAGGAATGAGTCCTTAACCTGTGGGGTCTGCACTGACCGCTCGATACTGTCAGAACTAAACTGTGGGGCACCTCGTTGATATCTGGAGGGTTGGAAAATTGGCTAGTGTGAGGGAAAAAACCCACAGATTTGGTGTCAGAAGTATTGTTAGCAAAAAACAGTTCACTGTGCTTTTATGATTTCAGTAAGCTAGAATATGTATCAGGTTTGCCAAATCCATATGAAAAAACATACATGTAGGTTCTCGTCTACTGGGTAGATCAGACAAGACTCAGCTGACTCACAGATACGTGGAAATAGATCAAACAAGTAGCATGTGTTTGAAAGGAACACTTTAGTTAGACAAGGAGTGGGGATTTTTTGACAATCGTTTTGAATGTGAGTCAGAGTGTAGGTTTGAGTGGGTGAGCATGTGGGTGGATACATCTGTGGGTGTCAGAAAGAGACAGCCACGGATAGATGGCTGCAGTTCCCTAGCTAGTAAAATGACTATAATAGTAAGATAAATTTAAAAGCATAGAGCTCCACGGAGCCCTTTAAAATAGTTTTAGACACATGATGTCTACAGACAGGCTTATTTAAAATACCAATTGCTTCCCACAAAGACTTTAAATTACTCCCTCCTTACACAATACCAGACAATTTTCATTTACCACTTACTTGAAATTTGGTGATTATCACAAATTACCCTAACTTACATTGCTAGTAGTCCAAACCATTTAAAAACGGGAAAATTGAGATAGTTGGGCTGCATTTCTTATCTAGAAAGTGACCTTCAGCTGTTCACAGACCAAGAAATGATAGCAAATAACTTCCACAGAAATAGGAGCTAAAGAAGAAGGATTTTATTTATTTACAGCTGTGACAAGATGGTTTCTGATATACTTATCTGCATGAAATAAACAGGTGATACAAGAAGTAAAAAGACATGGAATAGGCAATGTGATTTCTTGCCTGCTTTTACTGGAGAATAATAATAATGGTGAAGTGAAATCTATGCACAGAGACTTCATTTAACAAAAAATTCACAGATGTTCACTGTTTGGGGCAATTCCATGATGACGTTTCTAGATCCTGGCAAGTGTGAATCTATGGGCAAGTCCACAACTCACAAAAGCTGCAAAGAACATCACTGGAGACTAAAGGAAATAATCCCAGAATGACAGAGATGATGGATCAACAGGCACAGGATAGGTAGCCACTCGGTACACAGCTCCCATATCAGAGCCTCTGTGATGTGCCTCCCTGTGGTGCTTGCCTGTAGAATGACACCCTGCATCTGCCCTCAAGGCACTAGCTCATAGGCACTGTTTGTGCCAGGTCAATGGAGGAAACCATAACTAATTCTTCATTCATCAACAGTGACTTTTTTTCAAAACAAAAACCTTTTCCTAATTATAAAAATAATGCATGATCATTATTAACAAATTCAGGTAGAAGAGAAAAGCAGCATTCAATGAGTTTTGGAGAATTCATTTAAAGTCATTAGATACCAAAGGAGTATAAAGGGTCTGTGCTTCATCTCATACTCCTTCTTTGTAAACTCACTTCTCCACTCCTTGCCACGCATCACTTTTCATGATTAATTAATGGAGAGCAAGTGATACAACATACTTGCCTAGCAGGGCAATCTGTCTATATACTATTATTGTTTCTCACATAATGGAAGCATAATACACATTTATTTCATACTGTACTTCAGGCCTGGAAACATCCAAAACTGTATCTGCCTCTTATTCGCATTAATATCACTCCTGCACTCACAAGAAGGGAGCACTCACCTCTCTCTGCTCTAAAGTCCTGATTCTTTACCCTTAGAGCCGAGCTAGGAAGTCAAATTCCACGTAAGCAGTCTGAGAATGATGAGTGGTGGCTTTGAGTCTCCTTGAGGTTCGGAACCTTTAATGCAGAGGGTGAACAGATACAGAATGTGTGAGCCTCCTGTATGTCAGGACAAGACAGGCTAACATTGCAGTTACCCAATTAATCTGAAATCCCAGTGGCTTAACCCAAGAAAGATTTAATTCTTGCTCTTGTTACATACCCATTGCAGATGGGAAGGCCGTCTTATTCAAAGACCAGGATGATGGAGTTTCTGCCATCTTGTGGCTGCAACAGCTCCTTGGTCCCTGTAGAAAGAGAGAGAAGGGATTCTCAGTGGGCTTTCCACTGCCTCTGCCCAGAAGGACTGCCTGTGGCTTCTGCTCACATTTCATTGGCCATAGCTAATCACATGGTCTTCCAAACTTCAAAGGAGCTGAGGAATTTGGAGAACAGATGAAATGATTAGCTAAAACTGTCTCTCACCTAAACTGTCCCACACTTAAACCTAAGTGTACGTTTTTGACACAGGCTGACATTATCCAAAATCAAGTAAGTGATATCTACTTATGTCAGTTTTCTACTCCTTTTGACATGAATATTTGAGAGTGAGAAGAAGGTAAAGAAGAATATATTGTACACATAAACAGTTTTTTATATATATAAGATAATTACTGTATACATAATAGCATTTTATTTTCTATAACAGGTATTCGAGAAGGAAGATGATGATTGTGAAAGAGAAAACCATTGCCAAACCCTCATTTTTAGCCACTAATTCCAATTTGGGTTAACTGAAAGCAGCAGCAAGCTTGGATTCGTAAGGGTGGACTGATTTCTGCAACAATTAGTTATCTCTGATCTTTGGAATTCCGGAAATTTTTTTTCTTTTGTGTATCTGAATTTTTTAATTTTCCTATAATTTCCCTGGTTAAGACAACGGAATTTATTATTGCATATGTGACAGTTCTGTGTAGGTGTTTGATGAGTGGCCTTCCAGTGATTCTATTTCTAGAATTTTATCCTGGGAAAATAAACAGCTAATATAAACATTTGGCCACCTCATGCAAAGAGTTGACTCATTGGAAAAGACTCTGATGCTGGGTGGGATTGGGGGCAGAAGGAGAAGGGGACGACAGAGGATGAGATGGTTGGATGGCATCACTGACTTGATGGACATGAGTCTGAGTGAACTCTGGGAGTTGGTGATGGACAGGGAGGCCTGGCATGCTGCGATCCATGGGGTCGCAAAGAGTCGGACGCGACTGAGCGACTGAACTGAACTGAACTGAATATAAACAAATGCATGCACAAGTATATTTATTATAGTATGGGGCTTCCAAGGTGGTTCAGACAGTAAACAATCTGCCTGCAATGCAGGAGACCCGGTTCAATCTCTGGGTCAGGAAGATTCTCTGGAAAAGGGATTGACAACCCACTCCAGTATTCTTGCCTGGAGAAATCCATGGACAGAGGAGCCTGGTGGGCTATATAGTCCATGGGATCACAATGAGTTGGACACGACTCGACTAACACACACATTGTTAATAAGGGGAAACACTTTCATGACACTTCATACCTCCAGCAATTGAAGGTAAATTAATAATGGTAATTCTAATAAAATATCATGAATGATGCCATAGATGTCTTCAGTAATGATGAACAATGTTCCTTATACATTAAGTTAAAATGAAAAGTGAAGGTAAAATTAATCAGTTGCCTCCAACTCTTTGTGACCCCTGCAGTGTAGCCCATCAGGCTCCTCTGTCCATGGAATTCTCCAGGCAAAAATACTGGAGTGGATTGCCAATTCCCCCTCCAAGGGATCTTCCCAACCCAGGGGGTGAACCCAGATCTCCTGCATTGCAGGCAGATTCTTTACCAGCTGAGTCACCAGGAAGCCCTTAAGTAAAAATACCTGTTTATAAATCTCTATGTCTAGAATATTCTCATTTGTATTTTTGGCTTCCCTGGTGGCTCAGTGGTAAAGAACCCACCTGCCAATGCAGAAGATGCAGGTTCAATCCCTGGGTCAGGAAGATCCCCGAAGAAGGAAATGGCAACCCACTACAGTATTCTTATCTGCAAAATCCCATGGACAGAGGAGTCTGATGGGCTAGAGTTCACGGGGTTGAAAAGAGTTGGATACAACTTAGCGAATTAAAACAACAGCAACAACAAATACATGTATATACGCATACACACAATATATATATCAAATAAAATGAGAATATTCTAGACATAGAAGGTTTGTATATATATAATTTTTGCTTAAAGTGATGTTTTTCTTTAAAAAAAAAGAAATTTATTTTTTATTTTAAAGCAAAAAAAGAAAACGCTTGATGTTTAAAACAAAAACTCAAGAGTTTTAATCCATAGACATCTCAAAGAAAAAACAGAATACCACCTGGTTACCCACACTGGCTCTTTCTTCCGGACAGCCCCTGCCGGAGCACCTTGATGGAGCCCCAGCCATCGTGGTGCGGATGGGTGGGTGGAGGGGGTGGGGAGCCAAGTTCTTGGTAGGCCCTTGTCTCAGTGCCCGGCTTGAGCTAACTGCGGAGCCCATACATAGCTGCTGCTCTTCATTCCTTACCTCCCTCACTCTGACAATGGTCTGCTTTCTTTCCTCTGAGTAGGAAACCTGCAGAGGCAGCTGGCTTGGGATATTTTGTGTAGGCATGTGAGTTATATGTAAATCACATGCCCAGACACTAAGAATCGTTTCTCAGATGGCGCAAGTCAAGAATATTTGCCTTGAGTTTGTGTTACACCTAAAAGAGAGCACATACTTCTGATATTTCTCTTAATTTCTTCCAGAATAAATCAAGCCACTGTCAGGAGAGGTTTGGCTTTTCCAGTTCACTATTCATTTTGAAGTTATCCATGCATGCATGCTTATAAACATTAAATCATTTTCAAAGAAATTCTACCACAGTTGAATTCAAAGTGAAGAGCCAGAACGTAATAGTTTTATCCAAGAATCAACATCCTTTACAGTTTGAATAATGTAATATGAATTTATAACAGCCCAAAGAGGAAAACATTTTTAACTACTTTCAGTATTGAGAATAGTGATTATATGAACCGTAGACTTCACTCAGCAAAATCATACATCTCTTATTTATACATATAAACACACATCCCAAATTTTATTACTATCTGTTAAAATTATAGCAGCTATATTCAATTCAAAATTAATTCAAAGAGGTGTACTTTTTAAAAAGATAACACCTACACTTAAAAGTCAAAGCCAATCTTGCTTTTATATTAAAGACTCACTTTTATTCAATCAGTATATTCCCTTCTGAAAATTATGAAACTGAGGGAAAAAAAAAAAGACAACACCAAACACTTTGTTTGCTGATTTATAATTAGCCTATATTAGCCTAGGCCATTGTTTTGGTATTTGGAAGCAGGTTGAAAAAAAAGAACTACTGATAATTATATGTAACTCATTCTGATTTTACTGATTCAGTCCAGATGCCAGGAGCCAGCGTGAGGAATTCCGCCTGTGGAAAAGGTCATGAGGAAGGAGGCTCAGCATACGCAAAGGCGGGATCGAGCCTCAGGAGTCCCCCTGGAAATTTTCGAGCATCTACCCCCAAAACCAGAGTCTGCCTACTTTACTGCTTTGTGCTCTCACCTACACCTCTGACTTTATGGGGGGCTGTCCCCCACCATCTCTCTCTGAAAAAGAGTTAACTTACAGCTCCAGTTGATAAAGTTCCTGGGTGTGACAAGAGTGTTTTAACCTACAAACTCCTCTGAAAGTTATTCCGGCCACATGTGATTGTTCACAGCCTCCCAACTGTGATAAGCATGAGATGTTCTAAACTGTCTAAATACAGATTCCTTTGAGCAGTTAAAAGATTGATTAGAAATTGTATTGGTGAAGGGTTTTTCACTTGTTGGGCCAATGTTTGCTGCTAAGTTTCCATATCCCTTACCTACTGTGTCCCTGGCAGTGTATTGATTAATATAATTGGTGTATAGGAATGAAAGTAGTACCTTTAATGTTTGTAACCTTGGACCCTTGAGTTAATTCTGTTCTTGTTATAGCCCACCACACCTTTGCCCTATAGGAATGCAACTTTATCTAATACTTTTGGAGGGTGGCGCCTGACTTTAGAATAATCACCTTTAGAAAAAAATAAGTTTTCTGAAGAAAGGATCTTAAAATGTTAACAGGCCTCTTGGCCAGAAGATGATGTAATTCACCTAAACTTTTGCATATGATACGTTTGCAGGAAGAAAGCCTGGCTTACTGCTAACTCTACCCCTTCCTCCATTTTCCTCTATGCACAACTTAAGGTATAAAAACTACTTTGGAAAATAAAGTGCCAGCCTTGTTCACCAAAACTTGGCTTCCCCATGTCGTTCTTTCTCTCACCTTCTGGCTGAATTCCCATCATGAGCGTGGAGGCTCGTCAAGCCTACTAATTTTGCCTGGGCTTCTAAGGTCTGACCGGGGAGGCCTTAGTATCTTTTCTCCTTCGGGAGAACGGGAGGACCCCTGTAGCCTACGTAAGTGACGTAAATTCCTTATTTTGGAATTTTATTAGCCTTCCATGTAAACCAAGTTATTCAGCCTCTTTTCTCCACTGAATTTTCTCACTGAGATATCCTTATTTAACCACTCTTTATATCTTTAATTCTATTGTAACCTGATTGCCGAAGCCATCTCCCCTTCGAATTCCCTGGATCCAATGGGGCTGGACCCCGGCACAGTTCAGTTGCTCAGTTGTGCCCAAATCTTTTCTGCCCCATGGACTGCAGCACGCCAGGATTCCCTGTCCATCATCAATTCCTGGAGATTGCTCAAACTCATGTCCATCGAGTCAGTGATGCCATCCAATCATCTCATCCTCTGGTTTCCCTTTCTCCTCCTGCCTTCAATCTTTCCCAGCATCAGGGTCTTTTCCAATGAGTCAGTTCTTCACATCAGGTGGCCAAAATATTGGAGTTTCAGCTTCAGCATCAGTCCTTCCAATGAATAATCAGGGCTAATTTCCTTTAGGATTGACTGGTTAAATCTCCTTGCAGTCCAAGGGACTCTCAAGACTCTTCTCCAACACCACAGTTCAAAAGCATCAATTTTTCAGCGCTCAGCTTTCTTTATAGTCCAGCTCTCACATCCATATATGACTACTGGAAAAACCATAGCTTTGACTAGACAGACCTTTGTTGGCAAAGTAATGTCTTTGCTTTTCAGCATGCTGTCTAGGTTAGTCATAGCTTTTCTTCCAAGAAGCAAGCATCTGTTAATTTCATGGCTGTAGTCACCATCTGCAGTGATTTTGGAGCCCCCAAAAATAAAGTCTCACTGTTTCCATTGTTTCCCCATTTCTTTGCCATCAAGTGATGGGCCTGGATGCCATGATCTTAGTTTTCTGAATGTTGAGTTTTAAGCTTTTTCACTCTCCTCTTTCACTTTCATCAAGAGGCTCTTTAGTTCTTCTTCACTTTCTGCCATAAGGGTAGTGTCATCTGCATATCTGAGGTTATTGATATTTCTCCCGACAATCTTGATTCCAGCTTGTGCTTCATCCAGCCTGGCATTTCTCATGATGTACTCTGCATATAAGTTAAATAAGCAGGGTGACAATATACAGACTTGATGTACTCCTTTCACGATTTGGAACCAGTCTGTTGTTCCATGTCCAGTTCTGTTACTTCCTGACCTGCATACAGGTTTCTCAGGAGGCAGGTAAAGTGGTCTATTTCCATCTCTTGAAGAATTTTCCACAGTTTGTTGTGATTCACACAGTCAATGACTTTGGTGTAATCAATAAAGCAGAAAAGATGTTTTTCTGGAACTCTCTTGCTTTCCCAATGATCCAACAGATGTTGGCAATTTGTTCTCTGGTTCCTCTGCGTTTTCTAAATCCAGCTTGAACATCTAGAAGTTCTCGGTTTACATACTGCTGAAGCCTGGCTTGGAGAATTTTGAGCATTACTTTACTAGCATGTGAGATGAATGCAATTGTGTGGTAGTTTGAGCATTCTTTGGCATTGCCTTTCTTTGGGATTGGAATGAAAACTGACCTTTTCCAGTCCTGTGGCCACTACTGAGTTTTCCAAATTTCCTGGCATATTGAGTGTAGCACTTTCACAGCATCATCTTTCAGGATTTGAAAGAGCTCAACTGGAATTCCATCACCTCCACTAGCTTTGTTCGTAGTGATGCTTCCTAAAGGCCACTTGACTTTGCATTCCAGGATATCTGGCTCTAGGTGAGTGATCACACCATCATGGTTCTCTGGGTCATGAAGATATTTTTAATATAGTTCTTCTGTGTATTCTTGCCACCTGTTCTTAATATCTTCTGTTTCTGTTAGGTCCATACCATTTCTGTCCTTTATTGATTAGCAGTAAATTAAGAATTCTCTTTCCTAACAGAGAAGGATAAGATGTTAATTTTCATAAGCATTCAGGATTTTAATAGGCTGGAGAAGACTCTTGAGAGTCCCTTGAACAGCAAGGAGATCAATCCAGTCTATCCTAAAAAAAAAAATCAACCCTGAATATTCATTGGAAAGACTGATGCTGAAGCTGAAACTCCAATACCTTGGCCACCTGATGCAAAGAGCCGACTCATTAGAAAAGACCTTGATGCTGGGAAAGATTGAGGGCAGGAGGAGAAGGGGATGACAGAGGATGAGAAGGTTGGATAGCATCATTGACTCAATGGACATGAGTTTGAGCAAATTCCGGGAGATAATGGAGGACAGAGGAACCTGGCTTGTACAGTCTATGAGGTCACAAAAGTTGAACACGACTTAGCAACTGCACAATAGTAAGAAGGGAATTAGTCCTTGAGGGGTAAGGAAATAAAGTGCCAGTGCTGAGCTGAAAAGGCAAGGGAAACAGACTTTGGCAGGGCCCTTTGCCTCTTTCAAGATTTCCTGAAAGGATCCAGCTAAGAATTGCCATAAATAACTCTCTTGCTAAGGTACAGCTTTTGCTACCACAAAGGACATGAACCAGCATAAAAGGTGTGTTCTGGAAGGAGGACTTACACTCATACCTCAGTGTTACTGCTCCTCTGGAGACCTTGTCTGTCTTCCCTTATTGGCTACTCCCATTGAGCACCAGCCGTAAATGCCGATCATTTGCTCCTGACTCACCATTCCCTCCTGGAGGAGGAAATGGCAACCCACGCCAGTATTCTTGCTGGGGAAATCCCATGGACAGAGGAGCCTGGCGGGCTACAGTACATGGGGTTGCAGAGCGTCAGTCACGACAGAGACTGAGAACACTGTTCCCAGCCTCTGACCTCCTCAGTTGGAGCCTTGTTAAAAAGACCTTAGTCAGGCTGGGTCATCCCTCCTCTCCACGTGGTCATGGCGCTTTTCCACTGCTGAACTCAGACAGTGTGTGAGGAGGGTTCACTGTATTGGGCAGGAAGAATATAAAGCAGCTCACTTACTTCACCTGAGAACTATCCTGAAATAGTGTTGGGACCAGTGGAAGGGACCCGTGAAATTATAAAGGTAACTAAGTGTATGGCTTGTTCTCTGATACCCAGGCATCAGATAATAAGAAAAAGTAAAATTTGGCAACTCAAGCGTATTGTGTTAAATCTCTTTGACAAAGAAGCTGTGTGATGTTTTCCTAATTCCCATTCACACGTATCAGCCATCCTCCCTTCCTTATAACACTTAGCCTCCGACACTTGACTACCCTGCGTCTCCCACCGACCCAGCAGTGAACCCATTTACATGCCCTTGAACCCTTTCACTGTTACACAGGCGCCAGGGAACTCTGTGGAATGCCCTTCTGTATGTGTCGGCTTTTGCTTCCTTTCACATCTAGAACACGACTTTCCTTAGTTGAACAGGTTCTCTGTTAACCTGTGTACTGTTACATAATAATGCATAGGGGTGTGCATCTCAGCCATCAGCAGATGCTTAAATCCTGATGGCGGTTTAAATCAACCATCGGTGCGTATAAAATGCACGTTGCGTGTCTGTAGATTTGTACGTTCCGAGAGGTATAAACCCCTGTGTCTCTCTGGGTACCTGTGCTTAGGCACCTGTGCTGTGTTTACGTGAGTGTGAGTCCACATCTGTATACAGTTGTATGCGTGTCTTACGGCCCAGTCAATAGCATCCTGTAAAGTATGGCCATTTGCTTCCACATTTCGATATCTAGCAGAGCTATCCTCTTGGATTTTTTTTTAACTTTATTTTTACTGTGGTAAAACATACGTAACAAACAATTTACCATTTTAACCCATTTTGAGTATATGATCCGGTGGCACTAACCACATTCACAGTGCTGGGCACACAGTCACCGCTGTCTAGTCCCCAGATTTTTCATCACTCAAAAAGAAACTGTAACCAGTAACTCCCAGTTCCCCTTCTCTCAACCCCTGGGACCTTCTAATCTACTCTCTACCTCTATGATTTTGCCTAATGTTTTCAAGGCTCATTCTTGTTGGAGCATGTATGGGAACTTCTGTTACATGGATACACTGCATTTTATTTCTGTTTATTCATTGTGGACACACTTGCATTGTTTCTACCTTTTCATCATTGTGAATAATGCTGAAATTAGCACATGCGTCTGAGTACCTGTTCAAGTTCCTGTTTTTAATCCTTTTGGGTATATACCTACAAGATGAATGGCTGAGTCATACGGTGATTTTATGTCTAGCTTTTTGAGGAACCTCCAGATTGTTCCCGCAGTGGCTTCACAGTACCATGAGCAATGGATGAGGGTTCCAATTTCTCTACATCCTTGCCAGCATTTGTTGTTTTCTTCTTTTTTAAAAAATAATAAGCTTGCTAATGGGCTTGAAGTGGTAACTAACTGTGATTTTGACTTGCATTTCTCTAATGATTTTGACTTGCATTTCTCTAATGATTAGTAATGTTAAGCATCTTTTAATGTGCCTGTTGCTTTTACTGCTAAGTCACTTCAGTCATGTCCAACTCTTTGAGACCTTATGGACCATAGCCCACCAGGCTCCTCTGTCCATGGGATTCTCCAGGCAAGAATACTGGAGTGGGTCCCCATGCCCTCCTCCAGGGGATCTTCCCAACCCCAGGGATCGAACCAGTCTCATGTCTCCTGCATTGGCAGGTGGGTTCTTTACCACCAGCACCACCTATCTTTAGAGAAATGTCTGTTCAAGTCCTTGCCCTGTTTTTAAGTGGGTTGTTTGCTCATTGTTGTTGCATTGGAATTCTTTATATACTCTGGACATCAATTCTTTATCAGATATATGATTTGCAAATATATTCTCCCAGTCTGTAGGTTTACTTCTCACTTTCCTGATAATATCCTTTGAGGCACAAAAGTTTCTACTTTCGATGAAATCCAATTTATCGATTTTTTCTTTTGTTGCTCATGCTTTAGGTGTCATATCTAAGAATTTATTGCCAAATCTAAGGTCATGAAGATTTCCACTATGTTTTCTCCCAAGATATTTATCATTTCAGCTCTTATATTTAGATTACTGACTCATTCTGAGTTAATTGTTGTATATTGTGTGAGGTAGTGGCCCACCTCTACCAGAACTATTTGTAGAAGAGACTGCTCTTTTCCAATTAAATGGACTTGGTACCCTTGTCAAATGCTTCCCAGGTGGTGTTAGTGGTAAAGCACCCACCTGCCAATGCTGGAGACGAAAGAGACGCAGGTTCAATTCCTAGGTTGGGAAGATCCCCTGGAGGAGGCAAACCACTCCAGTATTCTTGCCTGGAGAATCCCATGGACAGAGAAGCCTGGTACAGTCCACAGGGTACCAAAGAGTCAGACACAACTGAGCGACAAAGCCCAGCATAATACCCTTGCCAAACACTGATCATAGTGTTTGTTTGTTTGTGAACTATCAATCTTATTTTGCTGACTTGCATGAACCACGCTGTTTTGACTACTATGGGCTTGTCATAAGCTTTGAAATCAGGACATGTGGGTTCTCTGGTTTTCTTTTTAAGACTGCTTTGTCTACTCAGAGCCTCTTGCAATCCTATATGAAATTTAAGATTGGCTTTTTCAGGTCTGCAAAAAGGGATGTTGGAGTTTTGCTAGAGATTGTGTTGAATCTGTAGATTGCTTTGGATATGATTACCATGCTCACAATGGTAAGTTTTACTCCCCACGAACATGGCATGTCTTTTCACTTATTCAGGTCTTTAAGTTCTTTCAACAATGTTTTGTAGCTTTCAGTGTACAAGTCTTTCATCTTTTTGGTTAAATTTATTCCTAGGTATTTTTTTTTTACCCTTTCCTTTTAATTGACTTGAAATCCTCCACTGTAATTACTAGACAATAATGTGTCCATAGCGCACAGAACAGTGCTTGGCACATAGCAGACACTGAACAAATGCTAATTGAATAAAAGAATCTCCAAAATCATAGGATCTTAGAACTTTGAGGAAACACTCCTACCAATTCTTTTCTTCTAAGGATGAAGTAAGGTTGTTCAGGGACTTCCCTAGTGGTTCACTGGTAAGGAATCTACTTGCCAACAGGAGATGCGGGTTTGATCCCCGGGTCAGGAAGATCCCCTGGAGAAGGGAACATCAGCCAGTATTCTTGTCTGGGAAGTCCCGTGGACAGATAGGTCTAGCAAGCTGTAGTCCATGGCCTTGCAAGAGCATCAACTTAGCAACAACAAAGAGGGTGTTCAGACTGGGTAAGTGAATTGTTCCAAACAGCACTTAGCCAGTAGCAGAACCAGAAGTTCACATCACTAAGAGTTTTCTGTGGATCAAAATGTGGTCATTATATGCCAAGATTCTGCCTGCTGGAATAAGTGAATGTGTCTGTAAACTTGGATGCTTTTCTTTGGGTGTGGGAATTTTTTCAGAATCTGATTTCTTATACTTTTAAATGAATCTTAGGGTTCATTTAGGATTCAAATGAATCATAGGATTATACAAAGGTTTAGTATACTTACAAAAGTATCCAATGTGAACACAAAAGTGTATATACTTCAGCAAATAAGGTTATTAAAATGGACTATCTGGAGATATGTATCTATGAGGGCATCATAAATGGAAGTTTCTAGGAGTGTGTGTGTGTGTCTGTGTATCTGTGTTAGATGAGATGGCTGAGTGTCATTGTGGAAATAAATTTAGCCCTTCAGATCTTTCCTCACTCACAGCAGATGACCCTTCACTAGACTTTACTGCCTAAAGAACTTGTTTCATTATAGAATTACTTCCATTAAGAGAATGAGTGGAGAAAAACAGAAGTGTATCCTTGCTTACAAGCTGAGACATTCCGTAGTGTGCTTCAAGAACAATCACTCGCTGTTCTTACGTTTTGCTTTTTCCTGAAGTAGGGTCAGCCGGCCGGGACAGAGGCTCAGTGCTGCCTGATGCGGGCTCCGTTCCACAGCTGGTCAGTCCCCGGGCCATTCTCTTCTTTCTCCTGATCTAGGCTTCTCCCGGGGCCTCCCAAAGATGGCCAGGAACCATCAGTCTAGGAATCATCTCTGAGTCAACAGTGAGAGATCAGCAACTCTCTGACTCTGGAATTTGGCAGGCTGAATAAGAGAATTGAGAACTGCCTACTCAATATCCCCTCACTCTCTCAACTCCTCCAATTTGCTTGTGGGCACGAATGTACTTAGGGAAAACAAAACAAAAAAATTGTAAAAAAACCCAAAACAAAACCCACCACCCTGCATTTCTCACTCTCCTTTGCAGCTAGAGGTTGTCATTAGCCTAGCTCTGGACAATCAGGCATAACGCTTTTGCATGGGGTTTTCAGGAAAGATCTTTAAAATGGAACTGATAGCTGAAAAATGCCTTTTGCCCTTCTCATTCTGCCTTTTCCCAGCTGGATTCTAGATGTAATGATGAAGGTGTAGCAGCCCTCGTAACCATGGCAACCATGAGGGAAAGGTTAAGATGTCACAGAGATATCCACACTGAGATCACCATGCTGCCCAACCACAGCCCACTACCACCTACCTCTTGTTTCACAAGAAAAACCCCTGATCAGTTTAAACCACTGTTTTCTGGGTCTCTTCACTAGCAGCCCAATTTAATTCTTAACTCATATTGGAGCTTAAAAAGCTGAATGAGATAATTTGAGTCAGTGGACTCCTATTGTATCTCGTTGCCAAATTAGAGAAACTTAAACATTATGGAGGAATTCTAGGTAGTCAAGATAATGGTGGCGGCATAAATCTAAATTTCCTGACATACTGCCCTCCCCTGTAAAACACACACAGAGCAAGAAATCAAGTAAAACTACATAAAACCCGTGTCCTCACCAGAACTAGAAAACAGAAATCCAAATTTCAAATTAACTGCAAATAGAAAACTATAAATCCCAGAAAGCTGCCTCCCACATTGTGGATGAAGCCTTTCAGGTAAACAAAGTTTGGGAAAAACCATGATGGCGAACTCAGGGTTGAGTTAAAACTACCAGAAAGATAAAGTCTGCGCCTGCGTCTAAGCGGAGCCCTTACTACATGGAAGGCACTTACCTGTGTGCAGGGGGTGAGGAGGCGGTCTTGGAAAGATAAAGCTTCTGAGTGAAAAATGTCCAAAGGAAAGGGGTCCAGAGGGTTCTTCTGAAAATCAGTCGGGGGAGGCGGGTGGGGACTGGGTTCGGGGGAACTTGGGGGGAACTTTGAAATCTGCCAGACCTTCTCTTCCTCCAAAGCCATACTTGGCTACACTGACAGAAGAGGGCGCTCTTGATCTAGGAATCCTGCAACCCCTACCTCTCCAGCCCCGTCTCCATCTAAGCACAATTAACTAGAACAGAAAAGAATCCAGAACCATTCAACTAATAAAATTTCTACCCCCAATAATGGCAAAGTAGAAGAAAACTCCCTAACACTACTAAGTAACACTACTGTCTAAACTGAGTCATATATCTTCAACACTTTGAATAACAAATTTAAAAGCTAAGTAGAGAAATGGACCGGAAAGGAAAAAAAAAACCTAGGAAGAAATAAAATGAAAGTTGATTGAATTCAGAAAAAAATAGAAAAAAACAATAAAATAAACATTGTACTGCATTGGCTGTAACATTTTAGGTAATACATACTACCACATTTTAAATACCTGGGAAATAGATGGGGAAACAGTGTCAGACTTTATTTTTCTGGGCTCCAAAATCACTGCAGATGGTGACTGCGGCCATGAAATTAAAAGACTCTTACTCCTTGGGAGGAAAGTTATGACCAACCTAGATAGCATATTCAAAAGCAGAGAAATTACTTTGCCAACAAAGGTTCGTCTAGTCCAGGCTATGGTTTTTCCTGTGGTCATGTATGGATGTGAGAGTTGGACTGTGAAGAAAGCTGAGCGCCGAAGAATTGATGCTTTTGAACTGTGGTGTTGGAGAAGACTCTTGAGAGTCCCTTGCACTGCAAGGAGATCCAACCAGTCCATTCTGAAGGAGATCAGTGCTGGGATTTCTTTGGAAGGAATGATGCTAAAGCTGAGACTCCAGTACTTTGGCCACCTCATGGGAAGAGTTGACTCATTGGAAAAGACTGTGATGCTGGGAGGGATTGGGGGCAGGAGGAGAAGGGGCCGACAGAGGATGAGATGGCTGGATGGCATCACTGACTCGATGGACATGAGTCTGAGTGAACTCCGGGAGTTGGTGATGGACAGGGAGGCCTGGCATGCTGCGATTCTCACAAAGAGTAGGACACGACTGAGCAACTGAACTGAACTGACTGATATATATGCCTGTTATCCTCCAAGTTACAGTCAAATGATTTCTTCACTATGTAGCTGTTCAGAATTTATCCTCACTGGGTCTGATCTTTGAGGCATGCAGTAAACAGTGTCTGGCTGTGATTGCTGCCATCACTGTTATTGGCAATTGACTGGTCGGGGGCAGTGAGGGAGAGGAGAGAATCTCAAATAACGCATCTGGGGCAAAAAGTGAAGGAATTTGTCATACTGTGTGTCCACCTAGGCCAAAGACTTGGCTTTGCAGACAAGAAGACTGAGATTCAGGGAGGTAACACAGTGGCCAATGGAGAAAGCCTTCTTTCCTTCCCTCGCCTCTTTTCTTACTGCTTGAAAAGACAACGAATGCCTCCTCTCTGAATCAGCCTGCAACGCCCTCCAGATGCTATGACTCCCCTCTTAGCAGGACCTCTTTATAATTCACCCTCCCCTTTCCTTCTGACAAATTCCCCCAGACAGAAGCTCTGTGTAAGTCACTCTCATTCTAGAATGCTAAAATGCAAATAAACCAAACCACCTTCCCTGATTCTTACAGTCAAATGATTTCCTTGCCGTGTAGCTTTCCAGAATTTACCCTAGTGGGGTCTCTGAGGCATGCAGTAATGTTTAAATCTCTGATTCTCCTCTTATCAAACTTAGAAGTATGTTACACGAGCTGCCTCTTTTCCTTCCCACTCATTCCCAAAGCTCTCGCTGTTTCCCCCTTCATCCTCTCTGAAAACGTCATTTTCAGAAACTGTTGGCTACCATCTTTAAACACCCTTATTCTTTGTCTTCTTGGAGCCACAGTCTTTTTCCTCCGGTCAGTCCCACAGCTATTCATTCTCTTGTTCTGGGTTGTTCTCTTCCCTCTTCAGTGGAGGTATCCCACCAAAGGTCTCTACTACCTTCTGCACTCATAGCTGCAAACCACAAATACACACATCCAGGCACATCTGCTTCTTGGGTGCCTCCCTAGATGTCACGCCTGGGTTTCAGGAGGCACCTGGAGCTCAACATGTCTAAAGCTGAATTCCGCAACCTCTTTTCAAGTCTGCATCTCCTCCCAATCTCCAAACCAAGGTCAAATGATCCTTGATACCATCCTTTCCTTTATCTTCTCTCCCAAATCATTCATAAATCTAACTGAAAACACTGAGTACCTAGTGTGTGTGGGCACAGGCCATTGACAAGACCCACTCTCTACACTGAACTTACAGATTCAGTGAAAAGTCCTGCACAGGTTTCCTTCCATCCCACTTTTCATTCACACTGTCACCCTCCAGGTTCAAGTCAGCATTGCCTCGTTCCTAGACTGATAAATCAGCGCTTTGTGAGATTTGTTTGAAGCCAGCCTGTTCAAACGGAGCTGATGTCTTTTCTCCTCGCACATTTTATAACTGTTGTTGTTGTTCAGTTGCTCAGTCATGTCCAACTCTTTTGTGACCCCATGGGCTGTATCCCACCAGGCTCCTCTGTCCGTGGGATTTTCCCAGGCAAGGATACTGGAGTGGGTTGCCATTTCCTTTTCCAGGGGATATTCTTGACCCAGGGATCAAACTCCCATCTCCTGCACTGCATGTGGATTCTCTGCCACTGAGCCGCCAGCGAAGCCCTCCTTGCACGCTTTGTACGGTAACACATTTGTTGCTGTCTCTGGGTTTCCCTCCTCCTGGAATTCCCTCCTCTCATCTCCTCATACTATACTGTATCTGTCCTTTAAGGCCCATCTCAAATGCCAGTCCTCTCTGATGCTTTCCCTGACTTCCCAGGCCAAGAGTGTGGCTTCTTTCCCTGAATTTATCAGATTTGCCCTCTTCACCCCTGCTTTATCAGCCATCCCTCCTGCCCAAGCTAGTTGCTTCACAAATCATGATTAGAATGATGGTGGAATCCAGTTTTATGTGATAGGAAAGTGGCTCCATGATCAACTTCAGGAGAGATTATTCTATCATCAGCTAATTTGTGTACCTTTTTCCCCTGGAGATTTAATAAACTCAATTCCTGAAGAAGCTGAATATGCTGCTGCTAAGTCACTTCAGTCGTGTCTGACTCTGTGTGACCCCATAGACGGCAGCCTACCAGGCTCCCCCATCCCTGGGATTCTCCAGGCAAGAACACTGGAGTGGGCTGCCATTTCCTTCTCCAATGCATGGAAGTGAAAAGTGAAAGTGAAGTCGCTCAGTCGTGTCTGACTCTTAGCGACCCCATGGACTGCAGCCCACCAGGCTCCTCCATCCATGGGATTTTCCAGGCAAGAGTACTGGAGTGGGGTGCCATTGCCTTCTCCGGCTGAATATACTACGGTTACTAAATTCTGTTTGGGGCTTCAAAGGAAATATTACATAACTTTTAAAAAGTCACATGAGTTCTGGGGACCTCAGCTTCCCTATGGAGAAGGCAACGGCACCCCACTCCAGTACTCTTGCCTGGAAAATCCCATGGATGGAGGAGCCTGGTAGGCTGCAGTTCATGGGGTCGCTAAGAGTCGGACATGACTGAGCAACTTCACTTTCACTTTTCACTTTCATGCATTGGAGAAGGAAATGGCAGCCCACTCCAGTGTTCTTGCCTGGAGAATCCCAGGGACAGGGGAGCCTGGTGGGCTGCCGTCTATGGGGTCGCACAGAGTCAGACACAACTGAAGCGACTTAGCAGCAGCAGCAGCTTCCCTATCTAGAAAACAGAAAGTTGTACTGAATGATCTTAAGCTTCTGAAGATTCTAGTTCTCTAGATCTAACAGTCTATAACTAAGTTTTCTAGGGGATTTGACGGGGTGATTTCACCTACTGATAGACTGATTCTACCCGTTGCCAGACTTTTTCCTTTCCTTGCCTTCTCTATAGAAGTTGGAAAAGCTAGACAGCCTCTTGGCAGCTTTTCTTACAGCTAGAAGTGGTCGTGTGATATAGTTCTAACCAATGAGATGGAAGCAGAACTCTACTAAAGGGAATTCTGGGAAGCCGTTGCTTTCCAGATGGAAGAGAAAGGCACAGCTGACGTGACTCCTGTGGCAGGCAGACTTCTCAGATGGCCCCCTGATATATGATATATGGCCCTGTATAATCTCCTGCCTTAGGGTATGGGCAGAATCGTGAGCTATCACCCCCACGATTAGGTTACTAATCAGTTGTCTTGGAGTCAATCAAAGGGAGATTATTCTGTGTGGGCCTGACATAATCAGATGAGCCTTTAAAAAGAGACACAGCTTCCTGTCAGGAAAACAAACGGTTGCAAACTGCCTTGGGGCGGCCTCCAGAAGCCGCTAAGAGCTCAGCCCTAACAACTGCGTTCTACCAACAGCTGGCGAGCTTGAAAGGGACCCTAGGGTTCAGACGATGCGCAGTCCCAGCTGACACCTTGGCAGCAGCCTGCCTTCTCAAGCAGAGAATTCAATGAACCATGGCCAGACTCCTGACACGTCGGAGCTCCAGGATCAACTTGTGTTAACTTGCAATGTTTGCAGCTCCTTGTTATAAAGCAATAGAAAATGAAACAACCCCTTTCCACTTAATCGCAAAAGCTGGGCACTTACGAAAACCATCTTGTGATCATAAAGGAAAAGCCAAGTGAATCACAGAGCCCCTGACCTCTTGCACCTCTAAGCCACAATCAGCAGCTGCTTTTCTCCAAGAAAACTTCTATACCAGAAAAAGAAATGTCTATTTATATAAGCCAATACGAATTAGAAAGCTTTTCTTTTACTTGTAGTCGAAATCATTTCCAACTGATAAAACAGACTTCCAAAACCAGCATGAGTATATTATTTATTCACTGGCAAACTTTTATAAGGAATCTATAATGTTACAGATAGTAAAAGAAAGAAGCACCAGAAATTAAAAAAAATTTTGCCTTCTATAGGCTTGTAGCCTAGTGTAGGGGGAGAGGTGGTGGGGGAAAAGGTGAGGAAAGGTAGTCAGGATACAATTAAAATACAGAATGACTAGGCTATGATAAGTATAAGCAAAAGGTCTTGCATGCATGCTAAGTCACTTCAGTTCAGTTCAGTTCAGTCGCTCAGTCGTGTCCGACTCTTTGCGACCCCATGAATTGCAGCACGCCAGGCCTCCCTGTCCATCACCAACTCCCGGAGTTCACTCAAACTCACATCCATCGAGTCGGTGATGCCATCCAGCCATCTCATCCTCTGTCGTCCCCTTTTCCTCCTGCTCCCAGTCCCTTCCAGCATCACAGTCTTTTCCAATGAGTCAACTCTTCGCATTAGGTGGCCAAAGTACTGGAGTTTCAGCCTTAGCATCATTCCTTCCAAAGAACACCCAGGGCTGATCTCCTTTAGAATGGACTGGTTGGATCTCCTTGCAGGCCAAGGGACTCTCAAGAGTCTTCAGTCATATCCAAATTTTAGTGGACCCTATGGACTGTAGCCCACCAGGCTCCTCTGTCCATGGGCTTCTCCAGGCAAGAATACTGGAGTGGGTTGCCATACTCTCCTCCAGGGGATCTTCCCGACCCAGGAATCAAACCCGCATCTCCTGCTGCTCCTGCACTGCAGGCGGATTCTTTACCAACAAGCCTCGAGCCTCGGGGTAAGCCCAAACAAAAGATCTTAGGGAAGCTCAAAGAAGAGACACCTAGTGTAGACTTTAGGGTTGGTCAGGAGGGAGGAGCTGGATCCAAGGCTTTAGGATGAGGCAAAGAATTATGAAGGAAGAGCATGTCACTCAGGAATAGCAGAGGAGGGGAGTCCTGGCACAGAGAGTGGAAGTCAATCAGTCAAATAATTGACAACCACCAAAATCGGTAAGGTGAGGCTGAGGAATGTGTGAGCAACAGAGAAACAGACCTAGCACCAGGTACCGCCCCAGGCTCTGATGAGCGTCCTGCCTCGCCCCACTCCCTTTCCCAGGACGAGTGCTCTCGCATCACTGAGGGAAATGCAGGCAGCTCCGGCAGCTGCCCCAGATGTAAACACATGCAGGGAGCGGCTTTCCCAAGGAAGACTCTAGGTCAAGGTACTTCCAGAATGTGCTGCGCACAGGGAATCCAAGAAGAGAGAAAGGGATTTGACAGAGAAGACAACCCCTTCAGTTTTTTGAAGGAGAATCTTGGGGCCTTCAGGCTCCGTCAGAGCACATTAACTCTCCTCGTGACTTAGGGTTCTCACAGCCTAGGATTTCACTTGGAAATTAGAAAGCTTCTGTAAATCTCCTTTAAATGAGTCAAGGAACAAATACATCGCAATGATAAAATGGGAAATACTGAAATAGGGACTAGAGAAAAACCCTGGAAATGAAAAAGCCTAAGGCAGAGACTGAACTGAACCGAAGGCAGAGACAGTCGCAGGAAGTTGAAGGCAACAATGAATCCAATTTCATGTCATCCACTGACCTGTGTTTTCCTATTTGAGGAGCAAAGGGGTTTCGAATGCTAGAGAAAAAGAGGTAAGTTAGGGAGCAGAAGCTACATGTCCTTCCTTCAGAGGACATCCTTCCCAGCCTCCCCTGGTCTCCCCAGGAAGCTGGGGAAGCTCCCCTTGTAGCATCAGGTAGGGAGCTTGCCTGAGGCCTAGGAGGTTTTTTCCCACTCTTTTCAAACGTGGGATACAGTAAAATTCACCCTTTTTAGGTGTACAATTTGATGATGAGATTTGACAAATGTGTATAGTGTGGTGACCCAAGGACAAAAGAGCAGATAAAACCCAGGAGGGTCTTAGAATGCAGGAACAGAAAAACCAGACTCTTATTGTCCTTTCCTCCCCCATGTTGTAACTACTAATGGATTTCAGGCCCTCCTGAGCAGTAGAACCTATAACCTGTCTCCCCTCCTACCCCACAGGAAGAAGGTATTTGCCTTATTCTCCACGCCCCCCCCCCCCCCACCACCCGACCCAGTATACATGCCTCATCCAATCAGCAAATGACCCACAAGACCCCTATCCCACTCCTTGTACCCTGGGTATAAAAGTAGACTAAGGACTCCTGTTCAACTCGGTTCTCCCTTGAGCTGGCCTGCTCTTCTAACAGCGTCTTCCACTCTAATAGACTTTATTTCCCTCTCCTTCTGTCTCATGTCTGGAAATTCTTTTCCAACCCGCACCCAGACCATGACATATAGTAGCACTAACTACTCCCTGAGAAAGGCAAAGGACCCTCCCGTCACCCCACAAAGCCGCCCCTGCCCTTTTGTTGTCAACACCCTCACCCCTGGGAAACTACCGACAGTTTCTATCCCTATAATCTTGCCTTTTCCAGAATGTCGTGTAAATCGACTCATACACTATATAGTCTTGTGTGTCAGGCTTCTTGCACTTAACATCATGCAAGGCCGATTTTTAAAAACTGTTGTCTGCCAAGGTCATCTTTCCCTGTGAACCAAGGCTAAGTGGGTGAGGATCAGTGTTCATGCTTGTCTTAACAAATTCACTGGAGTATATAACTGTAGACCCTAAATCAAACCCGCTGAGTCAAAAGCAGTGTCTCTTCGTAATCTATTCTGATGTGATGACTCAAGTTACACTTCTATTGTGCAAACACTAATAGTGGAATAGTGAATTTATACATGCATATCTGTTTATTAGCATTTAGAAATGCATAATTGCATTTTAATCATCAAGAGCATTTATAGGCCTATGCTACTGCCCTTGAGGACCTTGCAAAATAATTTAAAAGATAGCATATACTTAAATAGGGCTTCCTAGGTGGTGCTAGTGGTAAAGAACCTGCCCATCAATGCAGGAGACATAAGAGACACAAATTCGATCCCTGGGTTGGGAAGATCCCCTAGGAGGAGGAGGGCCTAGCAACCCACCCTAGTATTCTTGCCTGGAGAATCCCATGGACAGAGGAGCCCAGCAGGCTACAGTCCACAGGGCTGCAAAGAGTCTGACATGACTAAAGCGACTTAGCACGTACGCATATACTTAAATCATAGACTTTCATTGCTGCAAAAGGTTTTAGGGCATCCTAGATTTTCACATTTGGCAATGACTTTCAAGATTATCCACACCTGCGTATCATTTTAGATTTGAATTTCCTCCAGGGGTGGCAAACTCCAAGAACAGATGAATGATGTAAATGTGTGAAACGAGCCAGGGGACACTGACAACTTGCCTGAGGCAAATCGGAGAGAGTTTGGTAGTACCCGTGGCCATTCAAATTCAATTTGAAAAACAAACACTTTGAAAAAACATTAAGTATATATATTTTGGCTTGCTTTAGTCCTTGGGTAGTCACACTGCAACCTCTTCTATAATAGCCTTCCCAAGTTTTTGCCTCGTATGCTGGATACTCCTGAGTCCCTGACCTACACCCTTTCACTCTTATCAGCTCAGTAGGTGCCAGTCTGGCTTTCAATTGCCAGCATGGCATTTAATTGCTATAGGATTCCTTGAAGCCCTAATGCTGGCTTTGCCCTTCTCCCACGAGGCAGGCAGGAAGTGGCAAGAGACTGATGCCCTTTCAATGACCACTGATGGAAATTTGAGTATAAGTATTCCAGCTACCTCAGCTTGCTGGGGGATTAATTAAAGTTAGTACTTTACACGGGCCACCAGAAGTTCCAAGTGAGATTAGAGTTCCCTTTACGACCGTTGACTCTTGTGTGACAGTGTACCTTTTATTTCCAGCATCCTTTCTCGTTCTACTTACCCTTCTCTTACAGTCTTTCCTGACATCACCTGCCAGATAAGCTACTTTATTTGGATCTTCATATCAGGATCTGCTTCTGAGAGTTGACCTCAAGTTGATGTAGCTAGTGAAAACTTGAATAACTCCAGAGATGAGAGACTTCAGTTCAGTTCAGTTCAGTTCAGTCGCTCAGTTGTGTCTGACTCTTTGCGACCCCATGAATCGCAGCACGCCAGGCCTCCCTGTCCATCACCAACTCCCGGAGCTTACTCAAACTCATGTCTATCGAGTCAGTGATGCCATCCAGCCATCTCATCTTCTGTTGTCCCCTTCTCCTCCCACCTTCAATCTTTCCCAGCATCAGGGTCTTTTCCAATTAGTCAGTTCTTTGCATCAGGTGGCCAAAGTATTGGAGTTTCAGCCTCAGCATCAGTCCTTCCAATGAACACCCAGGACTGATCTCCTTTAGAATGGACTGGTTGGATCTCCAACGCCACAGTTCAAAAGCATCAATTCTTCAGCGCTCAGTTTTCTTCACAGTCCAACTCTCACATCCATACATGACCACTGGAAAAACCATAGCCTTGACTAGACGAATCTTTGTTGGCAAAGTAATGTCTCTGCTTTTCAATATGCTATCTAGGTTGGTCATAACTTTCCTTCCAAGGAGTAAGCGTCTTTTAATTTCATGGCTGCAATCACCATCTGCAGTGATTTTGGAGCCCCCCAAAATAAAGTCTGACACTGTTTTCACTGTTTCCCCATCTATTTCCCATGAAGTGATGGGACCAGATGCCATGATCTTAGTTTTCTGAATGTTGAGCTTTAAGCCAACTTTTCCACTCTCCTCCTTCACTTTCATCAAGAGGCTCTTTAGTTCCTCTTCACTTTCTGCCATAAGGGTGGTGTCATCTGCATATCTGAGGTTATTGATATTTCTCCCGGCAATCTTAATTCCAGCTTGTGCTTCATCCAGCCCAGCGTTTCTCATTATGTACTCTGCATAGAAGTTAAATATGCAGGGTGACAATGTACAGCCTTGATGTACTCCTTTTCCTACTTGGAACCAGTCTGCTGTTCCATGTCCAGTTCTAACTCTTGCTACCTGACCTGCATACAAAAGGCAGATCAGGTGGTCTGGTATTCCCATCTCTTTCAGAATTTTCCACAGTTTGTTGTGATCCACAGTCAAAGGCTTTGGCATAGTCAATAAAGCAGAAATAGATGTTTTTCTGGAACTCTCTTTCTTTTTCAATGATCCGGCAGATGTTGGCAATTTGATCTCTGGTTCCTCTGCCTTTTCTAAAACCAGCTTGAACATCTGGAAGTTCACGGTTCACGTATTGCTGAAGCCTGGCTTGCATTCCTAATCCCTAGAGAATAGCTTGAGCCATCTTTGACCTACAGAAATATCTTCCCCTCACAGAGATGAAAGTGTCTCCCTGTGACTGGCACCTAAAGGTTCACTCTGTGGGACCGTCTACTGTTGTGTGAACCCGTGTAGAAATCCCCTCTTTAGAGAGAAATCCTTCAACCCAATTCCTAAACTGTCCTTGAATATATCCTACATTTCACTCACCTTATCTATGAAAATTGTCAATCGGTACACAAAGCCAGTAATGAGAATCTGGAATGAAAAATGCCCAAGAGGAGAATCCCCAGAAATCTGGGGGTTTTAGGAGGATACTGGACTTTCCCTTTGATGGAATATGGAAACAAGAGCCATTTTTAGTTAAATGTTAAAAGAAGAATCAGTCCAAAGGACATGGGATCATTTTGTTTACACATATATGTATTATGTGTTACATTTACAGTCCTAGTTTTTCACTTGGGAAAGGATCACGAAAAATGTGCTGTGTCTTCATTTTCAGCCTGACAGGCTTCTACATTTCCCAGTCAAGGATTTAATGTTTGCTCTTGTATGTACTACCTAACAAGATATACACAGTTTGTATTAAATTCACAGCTTCCTTCCAAGAGACAAATTCTGGACATTTTTAAGAGGCAACAAAGGTTCTAAAATATCTGACAGTGTCTCGTATCCATCCCTTCCCATTTTAAGAGAAAAGGGAGTTTCAGGAGAGCTGAGAGCTGGGCAAAAGAGAGTGCAAAACAGGGTGAAAAGTAGGTTTCAGAGCCCTTATGAATGTCCCTTCTGACATTATATTTGAAATAGAGTACTTGTTGGGGAGTTAAATGTACTAGTTTCTAAATTTTGAAAGAGATTTGAGGATATCCGTGGCCATGTTTTTGCAGCCTGTTTTTGGGACACACTGAAAGGACTGATTACTTGCTAATGTGTCTTTTCTTTTACAAAACGATTTGTGAATATGCATTCTGAGTATTTATGAATAGTTTTTCTTTTAAATATTTTTTTTTGAAAGAGAGATAAACAAGTGATGATTGAATTCAAGGCTATACCTATTCCTCCCACTTCTTCTCCATCTGATAATTACAGTAAGTCTGGCTTGTGCATATCTGAACATCTTCTGGTTTTGATTGTCAAGCAATCAAATAGCATTTCTCACCCCCACTCAGACCCATAATTTAGAAGCTTCTCTGAAGTGACACTTGTTGCAGTTTAATTATAATGCTCTTCAATCCAGAAAGCTATTTAAAGAACAATGGAAGCTGTGCCTTTGCAGTCCAGTCTTTTGAAAAAAATGCAGAAATACATATGTGTAGCTGATCCCTCGGAGAAGGCAATGGCACCCCACTCCAGTACTCTTGCCTGGAAAATCCCATGCGGAAGAGCCTGGTAGGCTGCAGTCCATGGGGTCGATAAGAGTCGGACACTTCCCTTTCACTTTTCACGTTCATGCATTGGAGAAGGAAATGGCAACCCACTCCAGTGTTCTTGCCTGGAGAATCCCAGGGATGGGGGAGCCTGGTGGGCTGCCATCTATGGGGTCACACAGAGTCGGACACGACTGAAGTGACTTAGCAGCAGCAGCAGCTGATCCCTAATTGAAACTTGATAACGTGTGTGATGAATGACTTGTTTCCTTTGGGAAAATGACTGATATTTTAACATACATGTTTCTTTCCGAGAGTGTCCAGCACAGTTATGCCATTTTAAAACTTAGGAGCAAGCATGCACAATTTCACAATCTGCATTCTGTTTACAGGAAATGTCTTCTTTCATTTCAAAATGAAATTCTCAAGGCTCAAACGGGTAAGTGTTTTAATTCAGCAAAGAATTAAAGAGCTGCTTTTTCCAGACATATTCTCTTTCCTTCCCTGGCAGTTACGGGTACCAACTTGCTCTTAATTATCTTCCATTCAATGCTAGTCATAGCCGCCCGCCTACTTCACACCTCGGCAGGCAAGCCCACAGTACTCACCCAGCCCTCTCTGGCTGAATCATCTTCCGCCCCCATCCTTTCCCACTGCTGTTTCCTTTTCACTTCAGTGCTCTTTTTAGAGGGACATGCTTGCTTTTCCAGAGCTTTTTTCTTCATTCTATATTATGTTCCCTTTATATTCTAGAGAACAACAATTCTTAAGGAATTTTCTTCCTGTGACTGAAGACACCTTGTGCTTAACATAGCTATCCATTAATTCTTGCCTACTTTAGGTGAAAGTAGGATTTGAGAAACTGGACATTTATCACCCTCACTCCAACATATGAAAGAGAAAATGAGTCATTTTTTTGTGAGTTTCTGCCTTGGCAGAGACACAGGAAATCCTAGGCTCGGGCAATTTAAACCATCGCCTACAGCTTTGACATCCCTGCTTTCAACATTCTGCGCTCATTGATTTTTTTTTTTTTTTTAATGTTGCAGTTAAGTCCTTCCAAATTGACTCTCCAATCTCCATTTTTCTTAGGCATAAATGCTGACCCAATGGCTCCAACAAAGTGTCAGAAGTTGGAGGTTTTAGGATTGTATACCTGACGGTACCTGAGCTCTGACCAACCAACAGAAATGTGCTCATACCAGTTGTGTGAAGACACAAACTTTTCATCTTTATGTGTTACTGGTCTCAATATTTTATGGAGGTATCCATGCAAGTACATAAATTTCTCCATATTTACAGATGAGTCACTTGTCATCAGCTGACAATGGTTCCTAATGCAGATCTCACAGTGACCCCAACAAGCAACGGGACAAAATAGGAAGCCCAGTTCAAATAATCAACCAATGACCCCACTGAGGGGGTCTCCTTTTGGTAAGAAGTTTAGGGCTTCCGAGGCGGCACTAGCAGTAAAGAACCCACCTGCCAATGCAGGAGACACTAGAGATGCAGGTTCAATCCCTGGGTCAGGAAGATGCCCTGGAGGAGGGCATGGCAACCCACTCCAGTATTGTTGCCTAGAGAATTCCATGAATAGAGGAGCCTGGCGGGCTACAGTCCATTAGGGCACAGATTTGGACACGACTGATGCAACTTAGTATGCATGTTTCAGTTAAAATATTTGGTCCAACTCTCCATTTTAAGTTAAAAAAATGAGCTCCAAAAGACTGATATGACTTGTTCAAAGTCATTAGAGGATTAATTTTTTTAAAAAGTTAAGAGTTTGGCAACACTAATACAATTATGTAAAGTTTAAAAATAAAATAAAATTAAAAAAAAGAGTTAAGAGTAGAACTCAAGTTTATCCACTAGACAAAAGGAAACCCACCTTTGTGAAGTGGCCTTCTTATCATTTCACCAAATCTTCACAACCACCCCACAAAAAGGCATCATCTTCCCCACTTAACAGACAAGAAAACTGAGGGTCATAGAGGTAAGTAATTGTCTCAAGTCCACACGCCTGGAGAGTGATGCTGACATGTGGAACTTCTGCTAGTGTTTGCAGAGAACATTTTACAGTTTTGTGAGCACTCATTCAGGAAGTACCAGGCATTGAACCAAGCTCGTTACCGTATCATCCGACTGAACTCTCATGACAGCCCCTTGTGATATTTATGTGTTAAAAATATAATTTTCTCC
Organism: Bos indicus x Bos taurus; assembly: GCF_003369695.1. Taxonomy (NCBI): domain Eukaryota; kingdom Metazoa; phylum Chordata; class Mammalia; order Artiodactyla; family Bovidae; genus Bos; species Bos indicus x Bos taurus. The sequence continues at coordinate 5,297,935 of NC_040077.1, read as the reverse complement.
ATAGTGAAAACATGGAATTTGATACTTCTTTTGTGCCTTTTCTTTGTTTTGTTTATCTCTTTAGAAACAAAGGCCATTCAAAAAACAGAGGGCAAATGCATTTTTTTCACATATTATTTTTGTGTGTCTAAATAATCGATATGTTTTAGGAGACAAGAGAGTAATCACATTCTCATAACTGTTAGCATTTTCCCTCTATGGACTTCTGAGAGAGGATGAATGAGGGGCCAAAGACCCCTCACCTATCACTGGAATTTTGTCGGGAAAAATCAGCTATAAGGTGACGCTTAATATCTTTGCTCTAACTCAAGGTTTGATTGGGGGGACTACTGAGATAAGAGAGGAAATGTGCTGTTATTATTTGAACTTACCTGATTTTACCAGGATATACATGCGGCACAATTCTCAATCCTTTACTCAGAAAATAAAGGAATCTATGTTTAAATAAATGTATAGCTTGGGTCTCTAAAAACCTATTCTTCAAAAACTAGGCAGGAAAAATTTGGAGATAAAAATAAGAAGAAGAATAAAATTTAATGTATAGGTTTGTTTTGAAGATAGGTGAACAGAGCTTTCAAGTCACAGTAATGTATTTTTAATATGCATTCATCAGCTCAGGGATCCGCCTGTCTCTGAACCTCCTGGATGCCCCTGCCTGAGGTCTGGAACACACTCCCATTCTCAGCTCTATGAGCTCATGCGTTTTCAATTGTTCAGCCATCCCCTCAAATTACTACCTTTCAGGAATCCTTTTTTGTATTAAGTTGAAGCGTGATGGTAATTTCCTTTAGAATATCTGTCTGAAACGACCTTTTCAGACTGCATTTTCTTCACTTGTGAAATGTGAATCTGATTAGATCAACAGTAAGGTGTCATCCAGGTCTAAATTTTATGAGTTTCTAGTTGTTCAGTTCCCCAGTCATGTCCGAGACTCTTTGCAACCCCATGGGCTGCAGCACGCCAGGCCTCCCTGTCCCTCACCATCTCCCGAAGTTTGCCCAAGTAGATGTCCATTGCATTGATGAATGCCATCCAGCCATGTTATCTTCTGACACCCTCTTCTCCTTCCAGTATAATGTATAATGTTTCTAGTATAATGTATTAAATCAACAAACATATATTGAGCACCTACTAATGTCAGTCTCTATATCAGAAACTGGGGGAACCAGAATGCAGTCCTTCCCTGCAAACATCTTATTCTGGAGCAAAGGGGAGAGGCTCAGAGATGGCTGATTATCACTCAATATTGAAAATGATAAAATCAAAGTATGTGCACAGAGACGGAGTGATTATGCTTAAGTAAAACACAAAGAACATGGCATCCAAGCTGAGCCTTGAAAGATGAATTAATGGGCCCAAAGATGAAAGAACTTTCTAGATAGGAGGAACAGCACAAGCAATGGCACAGAAGCATGTTAACACAGGGAAGAGCCCAAAGAGCACAGATGAGAGGAGCCGTGGAGCAGCAGCATGGGGCCTGTATCCTCTGAGAAGCCAAAACCATCACTGTTAGCCATCTAGAGCTGCCGTATAAAAGTACTATGACTGGATGGCTTCTGGTGGCTGGAAGTCCTAGACCAAGCAGTTGACAAGTTTGGGTTCTCCTGAGGCCTCTGTCCTTGACTGGCAGATGGCCATCTTGCTGTGTCCTCTCATGGCACCGCTACTGTCTCTTCTTTGGACTAGCTGCTGCTGCTGCTGCTAAGTCCCTTCAGTCGTGTCCGACTGTGCAAGACCCCATAGACGGCAGCCCACCAGGCTCCCCCATCCCTGAGATTCTCCAGGCAAGAACACTGGAGTGGGTTGCCATTTCCTCCTCCAATGCATGAAAGTGAAAAGTGAAAGTGAAGTCGCTCAGTCGTGTCAGACTCCTAGCCACCCCATGGACTGCAGCCCACCAGGCCCCTCTGTCCATGGGATTTTCCAGGCAAGAGTACTGGAGTGGGGTGCCATTGTCTTCTCCGTCTTTGGACTAGAATCCACTCTTATTACTTCGTTTAACCCTCACTAACTTCTTAAAGGCCTTATCTCCCAATATAGTCAGGCAGCACAATAGTAAAGAATCTGCCTACCAATGCAGAAGGCACGGGAGACATGGGTTTGATCCCTGGGTCGGGAAGATCCCCTGGAAAAGGAAATGGCAACCCACTCCAGTGCCTGAAAAATCCCATGGACAGAGGAGCCTGGCGGACTATAATCCACGGGGCGCAAACAGTCAGACACACGCGAGCCTGCACACATGCCCGATACAGTCACATATGCATGGGGGTGGTACTGCTGCTGCTGCTAAGTCGCTCAGTCATGTCCGACTCTGTGCGACCCCATAGACGGCAGCCTACAAGGCTCCCCCGTCCCTGGGATTCTCCAGGCAAGAACACTGGAGTGGGTTGCCATTGCCTTCTCCAACGCATGAAAATGAAAAGTGAAAGGGAAGTCGCTCAGTCGTGTCTGACTCTTAGCAACCCCATGAACTGCAGCCTACCAGGCTCCACCATCCATGGGATTTTCCTGGCAAGAGTTCTGGAGTGGGGTGCCATTGCCTTCTCACAAGGGGAGGTACAATTCAGTCCATAACATACAGCTGGCTGCACTATTTGGAAAAGAGCAAGGAAGAACTTCAGGGCAGTCAGAGTGGCTACCAACAGGTACATCAGTGACCTCAGTCGTAAGAGAACCCTTATGACTGCCTCACCCAAATGACTACATATACAATTTCCCATTCAACTTTGGTTTGTTTTGCTACTTTAGAACTTTAGAATTGAAACTTAGTGTGTGGGAAGCCTCTGGGGGAGACATCAATAATAAGAAGAAATGGTTACTGACAGATAATATTTTTCAAAGATGGTCCCAACAATCTTTCCCACCCCTCTCTCTCCTGCAGAGTAACTTCGTCCCTGTCCCCGTCAATAAGGAGACTCTAAATCTTGTTTCCTTGAATTTGGGGCTGACCTCATGGCTCACTGTTGCTAATAGAATGGTGTTTTATGATTTCTGAGGCCATGAGAAATGCCATGAAACTTCCGCCTGTTTCTTATCCACTTTGGGGCTTTCTCTCTCAGAATCTAGTCACCATGCTTTAAAAATCTCAAACCATGTTAAAAGGCTGTGTGTAGGTGTCCCGGACGATAGTCACAGCTGAGCCCAGCCATCAGCTGTCCCAGCCCAGGTGCCAGACAGGTGAGTGAGTGATCACAGAGAGAGCTCCTCCAGCCCCAGCTGTTTTAGATTGCAGCTACTGAAGTCGCTTCTCGTCACCGAAGTCTTCCTAGCTGAGAGGCCAGACGTTGCAGAGCAGAGAATGCACTTTTGTATTTAGAATGTCCCTCATGGCCTTTCCAAATTCCTGATTCACAGAAGCTGAGAGTGTAATAAAGTAATTTTTTATGTCACTATACTCTGGGGGCAAACTAGAGTCTGGTGGCTAGCGCCTAGGGAGACACAGGGCACCAACATGTTAACACCCAGAGCTTCAGCTCCCCGCTCCTCCTGGAGAACCCTCGGTCCTCTTCCCGACCCTCGAAGGTGCCCACCCTGCAGCCCTTGCAGCTCCATAAAGGACCCCTGTTAGCATCCATCTTAGGGGGCTGGGCCCCCAGCTTCAGACAGGTCAGGTAAATGTGCCCTCCCAATTATTCCCTTGTATGACTCAAGACTGAAGGCGGGGGGCTGTGGACTGAAACTATCTTTGCTGATCATATGACTATATGCAGGCAGTGTAATCACAGCTGGGGATGTGGTTAAGATTCAGCTCAGGACTTTCCAGTTGTCCAGTGGTTTGGACTCAAGAGTTTCCACTGTAGGGGCACAAGCTCGATTCCTGGTTGGGGAACTAAGATCCCACATGCCACATGGCATGGCCAAAATAATAAATGAATAAAAATAAAATTCAATTCAAAATATATGATCCCTACCGTCCAGAATTTATAATCTAGTATCTAGTTGGAAAGACACAGGCTCAGACATTTCTAGCTAGCCATAGTCATTTCTGACTATAGATGTCAGACGTTAGTCTTTAAGAATGAGTTAAGTGTGACATGGGGCATCTGTGAAGGGAGGCCATTGCCTTTGACACTGTGGAGGAAGACAGATCTTACCTGACTCTCAATTTTAATGAATGGTTCTGAATAGAACAGCTAACGCTATGAACTGTAAAATGCTTGTAATATAATAATTCTAATAGTATTTAAGTTATTGGATATATACAATCCAACATCCTAAAATTCTACTATTATGCTATGCAGTTGACTGCTTTTCTTATTTTACGCTTAGAAAGAGCCCTAGAAGTAGGTACTACGAGTAGGTACTCTGTTTCACAGAGAGAGAAACTGAAGTTTATCGAAGTGACTTACCAAGGTCACATGATTAGAAAATGGCAGAGTCGGGATATCCAAAGAGTTCAGGATATTTCAAACTAAATTTTGCACTGTACAATGTCAGGAAGGTATCTGGATTCTTTGCTTCCACAATATAATGATTTGAATATTTAAACATACTTTTGTGGTCTAGTTTCCCCTTACCCTCAAGAAAGAAAAGAAATTTAACACAAGCCTTAATTTATAACTCAAGATCTATCCAATAGAGTATTATCTATATCTTTAGATATGCAACAGAGTATTAGTTGTCTAACAGATTTTCTAGTTAATTGCTAATTAATTATATATTTCAAATTGCTTATAATATGTTTCCTTTAGAACTAGAGAGCTTTATTGGTAGGTTACAATTATGAGATTATACAGTTCCCACCACTGCTTTAAAAATAATTAACAAAGGCTTGTATGGCTGTTAGAATAACTGACACAATCCTGAGTCTTCACGGTTTCTCCTGTCCTTCCTACCCGGGACTGCACTGTGTGGTAAACCACTTCCCTGTAGTCAAGGGCTTGGCAGTAAACAGATGTTGTTTAATAAGCATCAGGACCAGGTGGCCTCTATGATCTATTAGTTCCAAAACAATGATGAAAACCTTTGCTAACGTATTCCTGGTACCCACGAGACTAGTAGCCCATTCATAAACCTTGACTTAGGAATGCATGTCCGGCCTACTCCCACACCCTAGGTTAACTATAAAATTATCCAACGGCCCCTCAGGGGTGAGTGGTGCAGCTGCAAATGCTTCCAGATCGTTGTCCACCCGATCCAAATCCCACCTTGTAAGTTATTGTTTTTTTAGTTACTAAGTCCTGTCTAACTGTTTTGCAACCCCATAGACTGTAGACTGCCGGACTCCCCTGTCCGTGGGATTTTCCAGGCAAGAATCCTGGAGTCGGTGCCCATTTCCTACTCCAGGGATTGAACCCGTGTCTCCTGCATTGGTAGATGGATTCTTTACTGTTGAACCAGGGAAGCCTTTGTGAGTAAGTTACCCTATAACAAACTTGATCCATTGATCATGTGGAGCTGCCTGCCTCATTTTTTAGGTCTTTCGATGCCTTCTCAGTCCGGTGGATACTTTTGCTGCTTTCATCTTCCAAAGAGGCTCAAGTTTCAAAATAGCAAGGAAATTATTTCAAAAATGCTAATTTCTAGTTCACTGAGGGCAGCAAGAACCTTTTCAGATATTTTATCTTCAAAAGTGTCAAAATTTCCTATACCAAAATACACAGGCCATGATTTTTGAGCAAGACATCTATGTACACTAGTGGCTCAGTGAATATTATATCATACCATATCAACCATTCCACCGACCTGGAGCAGGAACAAGGAAGCTTCTATAGCTTGTATCAATATTACTCTCTTTGAAGCCTAGGTTATCGTAATTTCCCCTCCATTTGAGAAAAGAATTATAGCCTTTATCCAGTAGATTAGTTTATCAACTGATCCCTGGTTTCCAAATTAATCAACAAATATAAAGTAGGGCTTCCCTGTGGACTCAGTGGTAAAGAACCTGCCTGCTAATGCAGGAGACATGGGTTTGATCCCTGGGTTGGGAAGATCCCTTGGAGAAGGAAATGGCAACCCGCTCCAGTATTCTTGCCTGGAGAATCTCATGGACAGAGGAGCCTGGGCAGGCTACAGTCCATGGGGTCAAAAAAGAGTCAGACATGATTTAGTGACTAAATAACAACAGTACAAGTAGGGCATAATGCCTGAAAAAAAAAAAAAAGTACAAATGCATCTGGTATCCCAGACTGGATTAAGCAAATTTAGGTATGTGCTTACTGCTGCTAAGTCACTTCAGTCGTGTCCAACTCTGTATGACCCCATAGATGGCAGCCCACCAGGCCCCGACGTCCCTGGGATTCTCCAGGCAAGAACACTGGAGTGGGTTGCCATTTCCTTCTCCAATGCATGAAAGTGAAAAGTGAAAGTGAAGCTGCTCAGTCGTGTCCGACTCTTAGCAACCCTATGGACTGCAGCCTACCAGGCTCCTCTGTCCATGAGATTTTCCAGACAAGAGTACTAGAGTGGGATGCCATTGCCTTCTCCCAGGTATGTGCTTAGGATACCACAAAAAGTTAAAACAACAGATAGGCAATCATTAGGAGAGAGAAGTAGACTTAATGAACTATATTACACCGAGTTTATAAATCAGACTTAAAAGTTTTTTGAAACAGGTATGAGAGGTTGAAGGGAGTCAGAGGCATCATAACCTTTTCAGAGGTTGAGGCCACAAGGCAATCAATCCCTCTTTATATCTCAGAGTAGAGCAGTTTGGCATAGAATACAGTTGCTCATCCAGAATCCCTCCAAACTCTTCATTTGTAACAGATACTGGAAACTTTTCATGTAGTTCACAAAATAGCTCTAGTCAACAATAGCATCTATTTCTAAGTACTTGTCCTTATGTGGCCTTAGTATTTTAACAGTAAATTGTTTTGATTGAGGTTTCAATAGAAAAAAAGTGTGGACATACTTCAGTGGATGGTAATTGAATGAATGAACTAGAACCAATAGAGCTGGATTCAAAACCCACTTTTTAAAAAATTTCTAATCTGTGACCTTTGATCCCTTACTTAGGTTTCTACATCTATAAAACGAAAATCATTACATACTTCAAGCAGTTGTTATGATGCTAAAATGAGACGTTGTGAGGTTATCTAGTTAAGGTAGTTGAATCTCTAATTTGGGGATGGAAGGATTAGAAATGAGACACTTATTTAAGGAATTGTATTAAAATCCATCATAACTTCCCCATGATGATTCATTCATTCATTCCTTCAAAGCATATAGAATACCTACATGTCCAGTATTAGGTACAAAGAAGCTTCTATGATAAAACCTTAAAGAATAAGATGTTTTATTTCCATTTGGACATAGTTTACAAACTACATAGTCTTTGATAGAATCTGCAACAATTGATTATAGTTTCAATCTAACCATCTCTCACTGGTGCCTCCTCCCCTCTTTGAGAAAGAGAGGGAGTGAGCAGCTTCCCTGGTGACTCGTTGGTAAAGAATCCTCCTGTCAATGCAGGAGACACAGGTTCAATCCCTGAACCATGCTCCACACGCTGTGGAGCAACCAAGCCCAGGTGCCACCACCATGAGCCTGTGCTCCAGAGCCGGGAGCTACAACCACTGACCTCTCGAGCTGCAACTATAGAAGCCTGTGCTCCCTAGAGCCCATGCTCTGCCGTAAAAGAAGCTGCTGCAATGAAAAGCTTGTGCACCGCAACTGGAGAATGGCCCTTACAACCAGAGAAAGGTCCTCGCAGCAACGAAGACCCAGCACAGCCAGAAATAAAATAATTTTTTTAAAAAAGAGAGGAAGTGACAGTGTCTGTTTTACAAATCACCTAATTATTTTCAGAAATCAAAGTTTAATGACTTGGTACTTTGACAGTCACAATATAGGTGCAAATGTCAAACTGCCCACCCAAAATGTCATCCCCTCCATGACCTCCCACCCAAAATGTCGTATCCTCTTGAAGGCACCCTCCTCTCTGGTCTCTAAGATTTCACAGATGCTGCTCCATGTGTCTGAGCCATGCTCTCTTCACCTCCCTGCCTCAGCTCATCGGCTCCTACCCAAACTTCAGCACTCTCTTCGGTCATCCCCTGCTCTGGGTGGTTCCTCTGTCCTTGTTCCCACTGTCTCCAGTCTAAACAGAGGTCTTTCTCACCCTTATAATAGGCTATTAAATGAAATCAAGTTTGATTTTTTTCTTAACTAGAAAGATCATTTAAAATGTATTAGTAGTGGAAACATTCATTCACCTTTGAAGTCGACTCTTTTGCTTCAGGAAAATCACTAGAATAGTTTCATAAACATAATAACCACCTATTGTTCTTGGAGAAAAATATTAAAGTCATTTTTAATCTGAAAGCTTCAGACAGAAATGTGAAATGAGCCATGGACGGCTGTACGTTTTGTTGTCTTTAGCATAAACATCGGAGAAGGCAATGGCACCCCACTCCAGTACTCTTGCCTGGAAAATCCCATGGACCGAGGAGCCGGGTAGGCTGTAGTCCATGGGGTCACCAAGAGTCGGACACTTACTGAGCGACTTCATTTTCACTTTCATGCATTGGAGAAGGAAATGGCAACCCACTCCAGTGTTCTTGCCTGGAGAATCCCAGAGATGGTGGAGCCTGGTAGGCTGCCATCTGTGGGGTCGCACAGAGTCGGACACGACTGAAGCGACTTAGCAGCAGCAGCAGCAGCAGCAGCATAAACATGTCCTTGATAAGACAGATAATATTTTTTTTTAATATGTATTTAATCTTGACCCTGAAACCCAACCCACCCCTGACCCAGGAGATGTGTATATCTTTTATATAAGAACTTTTTCATGGACCGATTTAGAACATTCCATATCAGGCCTTCACTTAATATCATGTTGGAGTAAAGATCTGAAATGGCCTTATGGCTGAAACCATGGCGTTTTTTTAAACTGAGTAACACAAACTTTGAAGTATCTCTTTTAAACCATTGCATTGTCTTGTCTGTTGCCCCAAGGCTAAAGAGAACTTGTTCAGTGAGGGTGAAGGAACTGGGTGTTTCCACTGTCAATCATCCTGGGGTAAGCGATGGGGCAGGCTTGGGCATGGATGGGCAGACCTCTTCCCAGCTGTAAATAAAGGAGTTCAGTTCAGTTCAGTTCAGTCGCTCAGTCGAGGGAAGTGTAAAAACTTCACCGTGCATAGATGCCTGGGGTGACCTGCCGCATGGAACACTGACATACAGGATCAACTGTATATACAATATTTAATATTGACGGAAGATCCTAAGAGCAGAGAGTCACTTTTAGTGGCAGCTGAATTATAAGACACTTTCTATGTTGTGCTTGAATTATCCCTAACGTGTCCGTGAAGGGCTGAGTATTTCAGTCGCCTTGGCTGTACTCTAGGGAATTAAGGAAGAGCTGTGTGCATGTATCTAGCGTGGAGCAGAGAAGAGCAGCAGCACTGAAAGGCATTCACAGGACATCAGAAATAAGCTTCGGAGTACGGAGCTGTAGCGTCTAGATCAGGATGTCCGGTCAGTCAGTCAGAGATCATCTAGATAGACTGCAGAACATCTAGATAGACCGCTCTTTGGAGATTTACAGAACTTATTTGGGAAGGAAATCTGGGGAAAGAACAGATTTCACACAATTCCCTCTGAGGGCTATTGCTATTGTTTGAGGGAAATATTGATAGAAAAGCATGTGCTTTTTAAAGACAAAAAAGCTTGAATTGCATCCTTCAAATTCACTTTGTCTTTTCTACAAAACCACCGACTTACTGATAATAAGGACTGTGGGTTTTTTTCCTTAAATCTTTACATCATCACAATTTCTAGAACAGTGTCTGGAGCATAGTAGGTGTTCAAACATACCTGCTGAGTTACACAGGCACAAAGTCTGTCACAGAATTTTCTTCAACTTGATGAGATGACTTAGGTCAATAGTCATTTAAAACTTGTTTTGAAACCAGAAACTGAAAAACTCATAGAAGAAAACACAGGCAGAACACTCTGACATAAATCATAGCAATATTTTCTAGATCTGTTTCCTGAGGCAAAGTAAACAAAGCTAAATAAACAAGGGGGACCTAATTAAACATAAAAGCTTTTGCACAGCAAAGGAAACCACTGACGAAATGAAAAGACAACCTACTGAATGGGAGAAAATGTTTGCAAATGATGACCAATAAGAGGTTAATATCCAAAATATACAATAGCTCATACTATTACTCAATAGTAATACAATACATACATACAATACAATACATACAATAACTCAATATCAAAACCCCCAAACAATCCTATAAAAGATGGGCATTAAATCTAAATGAACATTTTTCCAGAGAAGACATAGAGATGACCAATCCACGTGTGAAAAGAAGCTCAACATTTCTAATCACTAGAGAAATGCAAATCAAAATCACAGTGGTACATCGCCTCACACTTGTTGGAATGCCTAAAAGCCACAAATAACAGATGTTGGCGAGGCTGTGGAGGAAAGGAAGCCCTTGTGCCCTGTTAGTAGGAATCCGAATTGGTGCAATTAATATGGAAAACAGTACAAAAGTTCCTCAAAAGACTAAAAATAGAATTACCATATGCTCCAGCAATTCCATTCCTGAGTATACATCCAAAGAAAACAAAAACAATTTAAAAAGATATACGTACCCCTATGTTCATAACAGCATTATTTACAATAACCAAGATATGAAGGCAATGGCACCCCACTCCAGTGCTCTTGCCTGGAAAATCCCATGGATGGAGGAGCCTGGTGGGCTGCAGTCCATGGGGTCGATAAGAGTTGGACACGACTGAGCGACTTCACTTTCACTTTTCACTTTTATGCACTGGAGAAGGAAATGGCAACCCACTCCAGTGTTTTTGGCTGGAGAATCCCAGGGATGGGGGAGCCTGATGGGCTGCGTGTATGGGTTGCACAGAGTTGGACACGACTGAAGCGACTTAGCAGCAGCAGCAGCAGCAAGTATCCATCAACAGATGACTGAATGAAGAAGACATGATTCAAGCACACACACACACACACACACACATGATGGAATGAGATACTGCTGCTGCTGCTAAGTCACTTCAGTTGTGTCCGACTCTGTGCGACCCCATAGACGGCAGCCCACCAGGCTCCCCCATCCCTGGGATTCTCAAGGCAAGAACACTGGAGTGGGTTGCCATTTCCTTCTCCAATGCATGGAAGTGAAAAAGTGAAAGTGAAGCCGCTCAGTCGTGTCCGACTCTTAGCGACCCCATGGACTGCAGCCCACCAGGCTCCTCCGTCCATGGGATTTTCCAGGCAAGAGTACTGGAGTGGGGTGCCATTGCCTTCTCCGGAATGAGATACTACTTAGCCATAAAAAGAATGAAATTTTGCCACTTGCAACAACATGAATGGACCTGGAGGGTACTATGTTTAGTGAAATAAATTGGACAGAGAAAGACAAATACCACCACTTGTATGTCACCTGTATGTCACCACTGTATATGGAATCTGAAAAATAAAACAAGTGAATGAATATAACAAAACAGAAACAGACTCAGATACAGAGAAGAAACCCGTGCTCACCAGTGGGGAGAAAGAAGTGGGAGGGGCACGACGAGTGTGGGGAAAGAGGCACAAACTACAATATATTTTGAACTACTCTGTTGTACACCTGAAACTACAATTAGAAATATACTGAAATAGAACCAGTCAGATACCTCTTTATTATAAGGCTGTTGCTGTAACTTTCAAATGGAAAACATGTTTTAAGCACAGATTCCTACAAAAAGCTGCACCATCATCACATATTTTTAGAGAATCAGGAAACCAGAAGAGATCGAAGGCCGTGTAGTTCCCTTACTTTACGAAGGAGGAGATTAAGGCTGTGAGGAAAAAAAGTTACTTGCCCAGTGTCACACACCTCACCTACAGGAGCCAGGGCTAGGCTGTATCTGTTCTGATCCATTGCTCTCCTTACTAACTACCACATCATAAGCCTCTACTACATCACATCACTCATGGCTCCATGGCTAGAATGGAGGTAGAGAGTACTTATTTGTATTTTATGTTTAACAAATACTCTGAAACAATAGTTGGTGTAGAGATTTTTTTTTTTTTAACCATACTTTGCTTAATTTTATGAGCATCGAATATCCTTAGAAGTCCTAATCTGAGAGCTGGATCATAAAGAAAGCCGAGCACCGAAGAATTGATGCTTTCAAACTGTGGTGTTGGAGAAGACTGTTGAGAGTCCCTTGGACTGCAAGGAGATCAAACTAGTCAATCCTAAAGGAATCAACTCCATGGAGTCACAAAGAGTCGGACACGACTGAACAACTGAACAACAATAACAACAAAAATTCCTAATGGTGATTCTCACACCTGGCTGCAAAAAGACCTGGGCCAGGTCCTACCCCAAGCCAGCAGGATTCAGGCATTGGTTGTTTTTTTTTTTTTTAATCTTCTCCAAATGTTTATAATTGCAACCAATATTGAAAATCATTGCCCTAAAATAGTTTTATTTAATGTCCTTTTCTTTTTTCCAATCCTTTTGTGAACATTCCCAACTTCTCTCTGATGCCCTCCTCTATGATTAACTAGGAGACATGAGAATGCACAGTCCTTATTTGGATTTCACTAATGACCAGTAAGAACTTCCTAAACGAGTGAAGTTCAATGCCAGAAACATTTAATTTACACTCAACACAAAAGACATTTCCACCTGCCTAGGACAATGTTCTCTTGGCAAAACTTTTGCTTTGCTAACCTTTGACTTGCTTCATTTTGTACTCCAAGGCTGAATGTGCCCATTACTCCAGGTATCTCTTGAATTCCAGCTTTTGCATTCCAGTCCTCTATAACGAAAAGGACAACATTCTTGGGTGTTAGTTCCAGAAGGTCTTGAACTTTCTTGAACTATGAACAATGGTTCATTGAACCGTTCAACTTCAGCTTCTTCAGCATTACTGGTTGAGGCACAAATTTGGATTACTGTGATATCGAATGGTTTGCCTTGGAAACGAACAGAGATCATTCTGTTATTTTTGAGACTGCATCCAAGTACTGCATTTCAGACTCCTGTTGACCCTGATGGCTACTCCATTTCCTCTAAGGGATTATTGCCCAGAGTAGTAGATACATTGCTCATCTGAGTTAAATTCACCCATTCCAGTCCATCTTAGTTCACTGATTCCTAAAATGTCTATGTTCACTCTTGCCATCTCCTGTTTGACCACTTCCAGGTTGCTTTGATTCATGGACCTGACATTGCCAGGAGAAATATCAATAACCTCAGATATGCAGATGACACCACCCTTATGGCAGAAAGTGAAGAAGAACTCAAAAGCCTCTTGATGAAAGTGAAAGAGGAGAGTGAAAAAGTTGGCTTAAAGCTCAACATTCAGAAAACGAAGATGATGGCATCCGGTCCCATCACTTCATGGGAAATAGATGGGGAAACAGTGAAAACAGTGTCAGACTTTATTTTGGGAGGGGGGGCTCCAAAATCACTGCAGATGGTGACTTCAGCCATGAAATTAAAAGACGCTTACTCCTTGGAAGAAAAGTTATGACCAACCTAGATAGCATATTGAAAAGCAAAGACATTACTTTGCCAACAAAGGTCCATCTAGTCAAGGCTATGGTTTTTCCAGTGGTCATGTATGGCTGTGAGAGTTGGACTGTGAAGAAAGCTGAGCGCCGAAGAATTGATGCTTTTGAACTGTGGTGTTGGAGAAGACTCTTGACAGTCCCTTGCACTGCAAGGAGATCCAACCAGTCCATTCTAAAGGAGATCAGACCTGGGTGTTCTTTGGAAGGACTGATGCTAAAGCTGAAACTCCAGTACTTCGGCCACCTCATGCGAAGATTTGACTCATTGGAAAAGACTGTGATGCTGAGAGGGATTGGGGGCAGGAGGAGAAGGGGATGACAGAGGATGAGATGGCTGGATGGCATCACCGACTCTATGGACATGAGTGTGAGTAAACTCCGGGAGTTGGTGATGGACAGGGAGGCCTGGCGTGCTGCGATTCGTGGGGTTGCAAAGAGTCAGACATGACTGAGCAATTGAATTGAACTGACTGAACATTCCAGGTTCCTTTACAGCATCAGACTTTACTTCCATCACCAGTCACATCCACAACTGGGTGTTGTTTTTGCTTTGGCTCCATCCCTTCATTCTTTCTGGAGTTATTTCTCCACTGATCTCCAGTAGCATATTGGGCACCTACCAACCTGGGGAATTCATCTTTCAGTGTCCTATCTTTTTGCCTTTTCATACTGCAAGGAGATCAAACCAGTCCATCCTAAAGGAAATCAGTCCTGAATATTCAGTGGAAGGACTGATGCTGAAGCTGAAACTCCAATACTTTGGCCACCTGATGTGAAGAACTGACTACTTTGAAAAGACCCTGATGCTGGTGAAGATTGAAGGCAGGAGGAGAGGAGACGACAGAGGATGAGATGGTTGGATGGCATCACCGACTCAATGGATGTGAGTTTGAGCAAGCTCCAGGAGCTGGTGATGGACAGGGAAGCCTGGCATGCTGCAGTCCATGGGGTCACAAAGAGTCAGACACGACTGAGCAACTGAACTGAACTGGGGACAACAGGTATTAGAGAATAGATTTCCATAGAACTGTATGATCAGCAAGAAACATGATCATTCGACCACAGCAACCAGGGACATTTTTACCTATGGTGCATGTCCTCCTTGTTCAAAGTCACCCAGGAGAAGTATTCTATATTTTCTTTCATTATGGGTGGCTGGTGGCTCAGTTGGTAAAGAATCCACCTGCAATGTGGGAAACCTGGCTTGATCCCTGGGTTGGGAGGATCCCCTGGAGAAGGGAAAGGCTACTACTCCAGTTTTCTTGCCTGAAGAATTACATGGACATAGGAGCCTGGAAGTCTGCTGTCCAAGGGGTCTCAAAGAGTTGGACACAACTGAGCGACTTTCACTTTCATTTTTAGTCACACTGCGGAGAACATTATTTATTTAACCAATTTAATGTTTAACTGATGTCTTCCATGGAAATGAAGAACAATGAGTAGATTGGATTGCCTGTTTACATATCTTTTCTTTAGTTGTAGACTCACAAATTCAAAACCTAATCTTCTTTCCTTTAGGCTAATAATAATGTAACCTGTCATGATGGCCTACATTTTATAACCATTTATAGTTTCATTTCTCCTCTCTGAATATAATCAGAACACAGTGTAATAAAACAATTTACCTTTGCTTTAACATCATGTAAAAGTGAAAAATGCAATGAAGTCATCACTTTTAAGTATCGTTACCTTCATTCTCAAGTACTTTCCATTCTTTACCTTATTTTTCAACTTTAAGACATGAAATACAGTTACTGAGTCACAAATTATAATTATCTTGCCTTGTATCTGAAAACAAAGTGCAAACATAAAGGTTTCTTGCTTTGGTAATTTCTGTAATTTATTCATAGCATTGATGAGGCCCTGGGTATAATTCAAATGTACAGACAGTACCCACAATACCATAAACATAAGCTTTTCTCAGAGCAAGTTATTACTGAAGCACAAACTAGGATAAAGGAATTAATCATTAACTCTTCAGGCAGCCTTTACATTTTCTTTATGTAGTGTTTTCTATACTCACCTGTACTCGTCGTAATATTGTGCCATTTTTTACCAGCTAGTTAAGATTTCATTGTATAAACAGTAGCTGAATATATTCATGTCAAAGATAATCATGCCTTTAAAAGGTTTCTTTGTCAGGTATTCATTAAAGTGGGTTTCACATCAAAATGATAGCGCAAACATCTTACCCATTTGGCAGGTTTTTAAAATTTTTTAATTTTATTAGCACCGTATCAAATCCTCAGCCTATATTATATCTCCTTAACAGCACAGAAATCTGTTTTGTGAATGCACACAATTGGTGGGCATCCAAAGTGGAATAATCTGTGTATCATTTACAAATATGTGTTGGAGACCATAATAACAATGACGCTACTCATGAATGCATCAGAAATGCATAATTAGAAATATCTACTTGTACCAATGGTACACCTTATAAATGGTGCTTCCACTTTCTTAATAATTGGCCTTCAAAAATTCATTCTGTGATAAATTCTCTAAATAAAGACTTCTTCCCAGCTGATGTTTACCACTCCGGGTTGCCTGAAGCACTGGCATTTTGCTTCAAGACAGGAGGTAACAGGAATAAACAGAGCACCAGCTACATTTCCTCCGGATCAGATATGTGAATGTTGTGAACACTGTAACGGGTGGTGTGGGTGACACAGAGCTTCACAGAAGCGCCCACACGGAGAGCAGCCCGTCTTCAGAAAGCACAGGAGACACCGCTTTGTCTCATTCTAAAGCAACTCACAACCTTTTCCAGTTTTCCAGTGGAAGCTTTCTGACACAGTGTTTAATCTAAACCTGATGGGATATGACGAATTTTTAGGAGGTAATTTGATTTCTAGACAGCAGGCAGGAGAATAGAAAAGGACAACATCTGAGGTCACAGCTGTAACTATCTCTGAGTTCTCTGAAGGAGTAAAGTGACCAGGGACGGGGGAGCCTGACGGGCTGCCGTATATAGGGTTGCACAGAGTCGGACACGACTGAAGTGACCTAGTAGCAGCAGCAGCAGCAGCAGCAGCAGCAGACACTGATAGGGGCTTCCCTTGTGGCTCAGCTGGTAAAGAATCTGCCTGCAATGCAGGAGACCTGGCTTCCATCCCTGGGTTGGGAAGATCCCCTGGAGAAGGAAACAGCTACCCACTCAAGTATTCTGGCCTGGAGAATTCCATGGTCCATGGGGTCACAAAGAATCGGACACGACTGAGCGACTTTCACTTCACTTCACTTCAGAGACTGATAGGCACTAAATTAATGACAATGCAAAATTTCATTCTTACATTTCCTCTTAGGAGGGACCCATATTTGCCCTGGGGGCTTGGCAGCAGAGGGTCAGGGTAGGGGGAGTCATGAATCCCACCCCAGGCCTTTCTGTGGAGATACATGAGAAGACTGTTGTGGACTGCTGCCTAGGAAGCCCTGCGCACTGAGAAGACCTCCTGGGACTCTGATCGGCCTGACTATGAATGTGTCAGTCATGATTGTATACGCACTGCTCTAGCTGTTTGTGGGAAGACTTGCAGTGATTTTTAGCTTTGTTTGCTTTTGCTTTAGCTTTTCGCAAGGCAAAGGATACATCTAAGTGAGAGTTGGCTTTCAACACTGCAACCTGACATTTTTCCCAAATATTTACTGTCACTGCTTAAAACATTTCTGGGTGTATCTTTTAGAATTCCCCTCAACTCCAGTGGCACATCTTTTTCGATACAGTGAGTACTATCAATCTTCATCCTTTGAGGGAAGACTTTATTCTATTTTATTTACATGTATTTGTTTCTTATTGTGGAGAACATATATAACGTAAAACTTGTCATTTTAAAGTGCACAGCCTGATGGCATTTAGTGTGGTTACAATGTTGTGTACTTGTCACTACCAATCCCCCCAGAGGCTGGCAAATCAGTCTTTGGTTGCCAGCATCCAAAATAAAGCAAACTTCCCTTTCCAGGAACCTCTCCTCTTTAATGGCTTTTGAGTGGGGAGCAGCCAGACCCCACTTTCAATAACAAACTGAGCTTCCTTTGCTTTGCAGCGTGTTCCCACTAGCTATCTATTTCACATATGGCAGTGTATGTATGTCAACCCTAATCTCCCAGTTCATCCCGCTTAATGATACTTTTATGCAGCTCTTGTGAAGGAGGCAACATTGCCTTCTCACTTTGTTGAGATTTTTTTTTTTTTTTACGCCAATATTTCATAAGATCCTGTCATTCTATGGCTCAAATGGTCAAGGATCTGCTTGCAATGCAAGAGGAATGGGTTCGATCCCTTGATCAGAAAGATCCCCTGGAGAAGGGAATGGCTACCCACTCCAGTATTCTTGCCTGGAGTATCCCACAGACAGAGGAGCATGGCAGGCTACAGTCCATGCAGTCCCAGAGTCAGACTTGACGGAGTGACTTTCACTTTCACTAGGACTTCTTTAGTTAGCAGAAGAAGGAGGGAGAGAAAAGCAGGCCAGGAGCCCATAAATTGCAAGATGGAAAAGACATGGGTAGAGCTGAATAATTAAATAAATGGCATAGTATTTTGAGTCTACAATTATTTAGGATTTTAGCTGAACTGCAATGATTGATGGGCTTCCCTGGTGACTCAGATGGTAAAGAATCTGCCTGCAATGCGGGAGATCCAGGTTTGATTCCAGTGTCTGTAAGACCCCCTGGAGAAGGAAATGGCAACCCACTCCAGTATTCTTGCCTGGAAAAACCCATGGACAAAGGAGCCTGGTGGGCTACAGTCCATGTGTTTGCAAAAGAGTCGGACATGACAGTGACTAAACAACAATGGTGACATATGTCGGCTAGACGTATTATAGAAATCATTTTGCAATATATACAAATATCGAATCATTATATTGTACACCTAAAACTAATATAATATTTCCCTGGTAGCTCAGCTTATAAAGAATCCACCTGCAATGCAAGAGACCCTGGTTCGATTCCTGGGTTGGGAAGTTCTGCTGGAGAAGGGATAGGCTACCCACTCCAGTATTCTTGGGCTTCTCTAGTGGCTCAGCTGGTAAAGAATCTGCCTGCAATGCAGGAGACCTGGCTTCCATCCCTGGGTTGGGAAGATCCGCTGGAGAAGGGAACAGCTTTCCACTCCAGTATTCTGGCCTGGAGAATTCCATGGACAGTGTAGACCATGGGGTCTTAAACAGTCGGACACGACTGAGGGACTTTCACTTTCACTTTATGTCAATGATACTAAAAAAAAGAAAAATGAATAAATGTAAAAGTGAAACCAGTAGAAACAGAAAGCAAACAACAGAGAAAATAAATAAAACCAAAAGTTTATTCCTTTAAAAGACTTTGAAAGTCAGTAAGCCCCTAGCTAGATTAACCAAGACAGAAAGAGGAAAGAAGATAAACCATCGAGGAGATACAGCTATGGCTGCTACAGACACAGAGAAGGTGATAAAGGGAGTTATGAGTGCTCCGCGGCGATAGTCAACCACATAGAGAGTTCCTGAGCAGATGCAGATCTTAACTAACCGAGAAGAAATAGAAAACTTGGATATACTTATGTCCGTCTTTTTTTACACGTTTTATAATTTAAAACCTTCCTAAAAAGAAAACTCCAGGGCTAGATGGCTTCCCTGGTGGATTCTATGAAACCTTTACACAAACTATTTCAGAAAATAGAGATGAATATACTTTTCAATTCATTTATAAACCCAGGTGAACCCACCAACATATTTTAAGGACAATGAGCAAGTGGAGTTTTTCCCAGGAATATTAAAAAAACAAATCACTGCATTCACACAAGAAAAGAGGAGGGTAATCATATAATCATATCAATGGATGGAGAAAAAAACATTTGACAAAATGCAATATCTACTTGTGCATTTTTTTAAAAAAATCAGGAAT
Organism: Bos indicus x Bos taurus; assembly: GCF_003369695.1. Taxonomy (NCBI): domain Eukaryota; kingdom Metazoa; phylum Chordata; class Mammalia; order Artiodactyla; family Bovidae; genus Bos; species Bos indicus x Bos taurus. The sequence continues at coordinate 5,278,566 of NC_040077.1, read as the reverse complement.
AGCAACCTCTTAGAGGGAATTTACAGAAAATCTACAGTTAACATCATATTTTAAGGTATAGGACTGAATACTTTCCCCTAAGATCAAGAGCAAAGCAGGAATGCTCACTTACCACTTCACTTCAGCATAATAATGGAAATTCTATCTAGGGCAATCAAATCAGATCAGATCAGTCGCTCAGTCGTCTCCGACTCTTTGCGACCCCATGAATCGCAGCACGCCAGGCCTCCCTGTCCATCAGCAACTCCCGGAGTTCACCCAGACTCACGTCCATCGAGTCAGTGATGTCATCCAGCCATCTCATCCTCTGTCGTCCCCTTCTCCTCTTGCCCCCAATCCCTCCCAGCATCAGAGTCTTTTCCAATGAGTCAACTCTTCGCATGAGGTGGCCAAAGTACTGGAGTTTCAGCTTTAGCATCATTCCCTCCAAAGAAATCCCAGGGCTGATCTCCTTCAGAATGGACTGGTTGGATCTCCTTGCAGTCCAAGGGACTCTCAAGAGTCTTCTCCAACACCACAGTTCAAAAGCATCAATTCTTCAGCGCTCAGCCTTCTTCACAGTCCAACTCTCACAGCCATACATGACCACAGGAAAAACCATAGCCTTGACTAGACGAACCTTTGTTGGCAAAGTAATGTCTCTGCTTTTGAATATGCTATCTAGGTTGGTCATAACTTTCCTTCCAAGGAGTAATCGTCTTTTAATTTCATGGCTGCAGTCACCATCTGCAGTGATTTTGGAGCCCAGAAAAATAAAGTCTGACACTGTTTCCACTGTTTCCCCATCTATTTCCCATGAAGTGATGGGACCAGATGCCATGATCTTAGTTTTCTGAATGTTGAGCTTTAAGCCAACTTTTTCACTCTCCACTTTCACTTTCATCAAGAGGCTTTTGAATTCCTCTTCACTTTCTGCCATAAGGGTGGTGTCATTTGCATACCTGAGGTGATTGATATTTCTCCCGGCAATCTTGATTCCAGCTTGTGTTTCTTCCAGTCCAGCGTTTCTCATGATGTACTCTGCATAGAAGTTAAATAAATGGGGTGACAATATACAGCCTTGACGTACTCCTTTTCCTATTTGGAACCAGTCTGTTGTCCCATGTCCAGTTCTAACTGTTGCTTCCTGACCTGCATACAATAGGCAGGAAAACTAAATGAATAAAGCCATAAAGATTAGAAAGATATTACACTGTCTTTTTTCACAGGAGACATAATTGTGTACATATAAAGTCTTAGAGAATCTACAAAAACTATTAAAACTAATAACTAAATTTAACAAAACTGTAGAATACAAGCTCAGTAAAGAAAACCTGGGCTTCCCTAGTGGCCCAGTGGTTAAGTCTCCATCCCCCTAATGCGGGGGAGCCAGGTTCGGTCCCTGGTGAGAGAATGAGATCCCACACGCCACAGCTAAGAGTTTCCATGCCACAGCTAAAAATGCCACACGCCGCAACTAAGCCCAGGCATAGCCAAGTGAACAAAGAAATACCTCTCTGGATTCAGTGGACAAACAGATTCAAGGGATTAGATCTGATAGACAGAGTGCCTGAAGAACTATCAATGGAGGTTTCTGACATTGTAGAGGAGGCAAGACCATCCGCAAGAAAAAGAAATGCAAAAAGGCAAAATGCTTGTCTGGGGTGGCCTTACAAATAGCTGAGAAAAGAAGAGAAGCAAAAGGCAAAGGAGAAAAGGAAAGATATACCCATCTGAAGGCAGAGTTCCAAAGAATAGCAAGGAGAGATAAGAAAGCCTTCCTCAGTGATCAGTGCAAAGAAATAGAGGAAAACAATAGAATGGGAAAGACTAGAGATCTCTTCAAGAAACTTAGAGATGCCAAGGGAACATTTCATGCAAAGATGGGTATAATAAAGGACAGCAGCAGAAGACATTAAGAAGAGGTGGCAAGAATACACAGAAGAACTATGTAAAAAATATCTTCATGACCCAGATAACCATGATGGTGTGATCACTCACCTAGAGCCAGACATCCTGGAATGCAAAGTTAAGTGGCCCTTAGGAGGCATCATTACCAACAAAGCTAGTGGGGGTGATGGAATTCCAGTTGAGCTCTTTCAAATGCTAAAAGATGATGCTGTGAAAGTGCTACACTCAATATGCCAGCAAATTTGGAAAACTCAGCAGTGGCCACAGGACTGGAAATGGTCAGTTTTCATTTCAATCCCAAAGAAAGGCAATGCCAAAGAATATTCAAACTACCACACAATTGCACTCATTTCACACGTTAGTAAAGTAATGCTCAAAATTCTCCAAGCCAGGCTTCAACAGTATGTGAACCATGAACTTCCAGATCTTCAAGGTGGATTTACAAAAGGCAGAGGAACCAGAGATCAAACTGCCAACATCCACTGGATCATAGAAAAAGCAAGAGAGTTCCAGAAAAACATCTACTTCTGCTTTATTGACTACACAAAAGCCTCTGACTGTGTAGATCACACCAAACTGTGGAAAATTCTTAAAGAGATGGGAATACCAGACCACCTGACCTGCCTCCTAAGAAATCTGTATACAGGTAAAGAGGTAACAGTAAGAACTGGACGTGGAACCACAGACTGGTTCCAAATTGGGAAAGGAGTATGTCAAGGCTGTATATTGTCACCCTGCTTATTTAACTTCTATGCAGAGAAATGCTGGGCTGGATGAAGCACAAGCTGGAATCAAGATTGACAGGAGAAATATCAATAACCTCAGATATGCAGATGACACCACCCTTATGGCAGAAACTGAAGACGAACTAAAGAGCCTCTTGATAAAAATGAAAGAGGGGAATGAAAAAATTGGCTTAAAACTCAACATCCAGAAAACTAAGATCATGGCATCTGGTCCCATCAGTTCAGTTCAGTCACTCAGTCATGTCCAACTCTTTGCAACCTCATGAATCACAGCACGCCAGGCCTCCCTGTCCATCGCCAACTCCCAGAGTTCACCCAAACTCGTGTTCATCAAGTCAGTAATGCCATCCAGCCATCTCATCCTCTGTTGTCCCCTTCTCCTCCTGCCCCCAATCCCTCCCAGCATCAAGGTCTTTTCCAATGAGTCAATCACTCACTTCATGGCAAATAAATATGGAAACAATGGAAACAGCAAGAGACTTTATTTTCTTGGGCTCCAAAATCACTGCAGATGGTGACTGCAGCCATGAAGTTAAAAGACGCTTGCTCCTTGTAAGAATAACTATGACCAACCTAGACAGCATATTAAAAAGCAGAGACATTACTTTGCCAACGAAGGTCTGTCTAGTCAAGGCTATGGTTTTTCCAGTAGTCATGTATGGATGTGAGAGTTGGACTATAAAGAAAGCTAAGCACTGAAGAATTGATGCTTTTTTTTTTTTTTTTTAAGAATTGATGCTTTTGAACTGTGGTGTTGGAGAAGACTCTTGAGAGTCCCTTGGACAGCAAGGAGATCCAACCAGTCCATCCTAAAGGAAATCAGTCCTGAATATTCATTAGAAGGATGACGCTGAAGCTGAAACTCTAATAATTTGGCCACCTGATGTGAAGAACTGACTCATTGGAAAAGACCCTAATGCTGGGGAAGATTGAGGGCCGAAGGAGAAGGGGACGACAGAGGATGAGATGGTTGGATGGCATCACCGACTCGATAGACATGAGTTTGAGCAAGCTCCAGGAATTGATGATGGACAGGGAAGCCTGGTGTGCTGTAGTCCATGGGGTCACAAAGAGTCAGACAATGACTGAGTGACTGAAGTGAACTGAACCTCTCTGGGCTAAAAAAAAAAAAAAAAAAGAAAACTGTTTTTTTTTTTCTCTTGTCCCACAGGAGTCATTTTCTTTTAAAATTTTTATTAAAGCTTTCCAAAAGTATAATTGATATACAATAAACTGCACACATTTAAATTTTGTGAGTCAGTAAGTTTTGACATAGGTGGTTGGCTTGGATGGTGAAGATCTGCCTGCAATGCAGGAGACCTGGTTTGATCCCTGGGTTGGGGAGATCCCCTGAGGAGGGCATGGCAACCCACTCCAGTATTCTTGCTTGGAGAATCCCCATGGACGGAGAAGCCTGGCAGGCTACAGTCCATGGGGTCGCAAAGAGTCAGACATGACTGAGCGACTAAGCACACACAGCACATACACGTGTGAAACCAAAATCAGGATAATGAATATGCCCATCACCCCTAAAAATTTCTATGTGCCCCTTTGTAATCACTCTCTTCTCTCCATACTCCTCCATCTTCAGGCAGCCACCAGACTGCATTCTGTCAGTACAGATGTTGGCATTTCTTAAAATCTTACATAAATGGACTGACATATGTCAGACTTTTTCTCTGATTTCGTTCACATAGCATAATTATGTTGAGATACACCCTGTTGTAACCATTTGCATATCTACCTTGGGAAAAACTCTGTTGAAGTTCTTTGTCCATTTTGTACTCGGATCACTTGTCTTGTTTGTTGCTGAGTTATTAGACCTTCTCTATATATCCTGTATATTAACCCCTTCTTGCGTATATGACTAGAACCATTTCTGCCATTCTGCAGGCTGCCTTTCTACTCTGTTCAGTGTCCTCTGGTGCACAAAAGTTTCTAATTTTGAAGAAGTTCATTTCGTCTTTCATTTACTGCCTGTGCCTTTGGTGACGCACTGCCAAATTCAATGACATTTCTGTCCTGTCTTCTCAGAGTTTTATAGTTTCAACCCTTACGTTCCTGTCTTTGCTTTCTCAGTTCATTCTTGCTTATGCTGTTAGGTGAGGGTCTGTCAGCTACAAATTGTCACTTGCCATGGGCACTTGCCGTCTACCTTTACAAGGATTCGATTATGTGCTGCTGCAGCCGCTGATCCTCATCACCTGCTGAAGGGCGTTCAGGGTGGAGACCATGAATGAGGACCTCTGTGCTCTGAAAACAGGTCTTCAGATAGGTATTTTCAGGAAAAGGTTTTTGTGAACCCAGTTCTTATGTCGGGGCTTCCCAGGTGGTTCTAGTGGTAAAGAACCTGACTGCCAAGGCAGGAGAACTAAGAGACGTGGATTCGATCCCTGGGTTGGGAAGCTTCCCCTGAAGGGGAAACGGCAACCCACTCCATTTCCACTGCCTGGAAAATCCCGTGGACAGAGGAGCCTGGCGGGCTACAATCCATGGGGTCACAAAGAAACTGAAGTGACTTAGCCCAATCCTTATATGTCCTCATATCTAGAAAATCACTTAATCCCTTCATGGTGACAGCAGCTCCTTGGGACTAGCAGAAAATTTTGGCAAGGATAAGTACTTGATTGCATGAATTTCTCCTTCACCAAAATCACATGTATATTGACCATCCCCCTGTGAAATGGAGTATTTCCTGCCACATCAGGAAACAGGACGTCACATTCACCAGGGACTTCAGCCTTCCGGGTGTGAGCCAGTAAGCCCTAAGGGAATTCAGAAAGAAGTATACCTGCTATCTAACAGCCATCAGGCTGCAGCCATTCCCTGCGAAGGCAGGAAGTGAAAACTGCAGGGTTGGCCCCAGATAGCTGAGATGAATATAAAAATGATTTCAGTGAGCCCAGACGCTTGCATCTTCCTATACACAGAAGAGAGCTAAATACCTTGAGAAACCTGGTTTTCCTTAATTAACAATAATCTTTTGATGCTCAGGCTACCTGCCCCTCTGTTGCAAACTTCTATATAACCTGACTCTTTCCCTGCCTCCGTGGAGCAGTTTCTCAGGGCTACTTGAGATGCTCTCGCCCAGGTTTGAAGTCCTAAGAATTTCCCACTGAATAAAACAACTCTCTACTTTAAGGTTGTGACTGTTTTTTAGGTCAATACCCTCTACGTCTTTGGAGCAGTTTTCTCAGAACTATCTGAAGTGCTGTCTCCTGGGCTGCAGTCCTCATGTTCCACTAAATAAAATTTAACTCACAATTCTCACATTGAGCGTTTTTCTAAGTCAACAGGCCCAACTTTATTCCTTTGCATCTGAACATCCAGTTTTCTCTGCATCATTTGTTGAAATGTTGTGGCCACACGTTCCGGGAAACAAACTGACTCAGAAGGACGATGAAGATAGTGGAGGGCAGTTCATTACACCGGGCCCAAGGCAGAGTCTCCTCTTAGCCAAGGACCGCAACCGACTTTTGTGAAAACCTTATATACCTTAAGTGTACTGCTCAAGCCCACATCCCCAAATTCCTTAAACCTAGCCTGGAAAGCATTAAAGGGAGATTCAATCAGGTTGCAGCCATGATTCATAATCAGAAGGGTCAGCTGGTTATACACTGTGGCCTACACCAATGGGTGCCATCAAGATTACAGAGGTGATTGACCACATACGGGATTATTACATTCTTTTTGGGGATGTGAAATCTTGGTATGGAATCTGGTGTTTATCAGTCCAGGAGGCCAGTTCGGCCACGGGTATGTTACCCCCAGGGCTACCAGGCACATAGTCCAAAGCTCACTGAAAGTGCAAGGTGGACTTTCCTTCTTTTTCAAGATGGAATCAGCTTGGTCTGTTCCTTTCCTCCCTCAGAAAAAGACTCCTTTCCCCATTGAATGATCTTTGCAGTTTGTCAGAAACAGAGGTGTTGTCTCCTGGGTTGTGTCCTCATTTTGGGACTTAAACCACAGGCTTTCTTTCTTTTTTTTTTTTAATGTCAAATGGAATCTTTCTGAATGCTGGTGAATGCATGGAACATAATACAAACAGGTATGGTACTGGAGTTTATCTTTCAAATCCAAAACTGAAAAAAATACCAATTGAAAAATAGAAATATTTAATTACTAAAAAATTTTTTTTCTCTATCATAATTCTTCTGCTCCCTGGACTATGAAGCCGGGAGGTGGGCCTCATCCGTGCCACTCCCTGGATGTCAAGGTCAGGCCTCGGATATAACTGCTGGATGGGTGGTTGAGAACTCAACCTGAGCTCCTGCTGCTGGGAGCCGTATCGAACCTGATTCAGTTTTCTAACGGAAAACGGCTGTTCACAAGCATAAACCACGATCTTTTAACTGAGATCACACTGGTCTCAGGACTTAATGAAGTTCAGGTTCTCGATGTCTCGTCACAGAAAGAATTCAGTGAGAGACAGTGATAGGTAAGAAGTGAATTTACTTAGAGAGAAGCGTACTCTACAGATAGAATGTAGGTCACTTCAGAAAGCGAAAGTGGCACCAGGGTATGGGGTTGTCAGTTTTTTGTTGCTGCTGTTGTTGTTGTTCAGCTGCTAAGTTGTATCTGACTCTTTCCAACCCCATTGACCACAGCAAGCCAGGCTCCTCTGTCCTCCACTACCTCCTGGAATTCACTCAGATTCATGTCCACTGAGTCAGTGATGCTACCAACGTTTGTCTCTCTCTTGAGTATGATATTGAGCAGCGAGCAGCCAGACCTTAGTTCAGTAACACCTCTACTAGTCACCACCCATTCCTTTGTTTCCTTTGCAGCAAAACTCAGAATCACCCACACTCACAGTCCCCAGTGCCTCTCCTCACATCCTTCTTTAACCCACTCACTGGGGTTTCTGTCCCAACCTCTCCGCTCTTGCTGCCCTGTCAAGCCCACAATAACTGATGTGGCTAAATCTGATCTCGATTCTCCTCCTCCTCCTCCACTAGGCATTGCTGGACACAGCAGGGAATCCCCCTCCCTCATGCCCTCTCTTCATTGGCTTCTAAAACATCTAAGACTCTAGCACCAATTCCAATGTGCAGGGTTTTTTTCCCCCTACACCAACAAGCAATTCTCAGACACCAGTTCAGTGTGCTACCATTAAGTCAGTTCTGACACTATCTGCCTGCAGACAGCATCGGATCTCCCAGATGAGGCTCAGTCCTACAAGGCTACCCTCCTCCCCCACTTTAGACGCCAATCGCAAGTCCAGGGTGTTACCTGTGATTCTGATCGAACGGCTAGAAGATTGGAGGTTCCCATGGCCCCCTTCTTGGATGTGATTAATTTGTAGAGTGGCTCACAGAACTCAGAGAAACATTTTACTCTCTAGATCATTGGTTCATTACAAAGGATATACCTCAGAAGCAGCCAGAGGGAAGAGATGCGTAGGGCAAAGCATTTGGGGGGGAGGACGAGCTTCCACGCTGTCTCTGAGCACACCACTCTCCCCGGATCTCCCTGGGTTTATCCACCTGGATGTTCTCTGAACCCTTTCTGGATTTTTACTGGAAGTTTCATTACATAGGCACGGGTGATTACATTTATTGGCCATGGTGACTGATCCAAACTCTAGCCTTATTCCTCCTCCCTCGACGTCAGGGGACTTGACGCTTAAAGTTCCAGTTCTCTCTTCGCGTGGCCACCAGCCACCACCCTTAGGTGCTTTCCAAAATCCACTTCATTAACGTAACGAAGACAAGTACCAAGGGCTTTAGGAGCTCTGTGCCAGAAAAGGGGACAGAGACTAAATATACATTTCTTTTTGTAAATCGCAGTATCATAGCTTCCAGCTCTGGGCTGTCCATCTCCACCTCCACTTCCTGGGCTGACTCTTTCTCTCCCTGGCTGTTTCCGGTGAAGGGAAAGGATCCAGCGCCAGTGCCCCTCTCTTTCCACACCTACCCGTTTGTTGCCATTCAGGCCATGGCACAAAAGACCACCCGTTTGCCCATAGCTCTTGAATTTAGCTGTCTGCACCCCAGACATCTTCCCAGCACTCCAGGCCACCTGGACTCCTGCCTCTTCCACATCTCCACCAGATGCCTTGTGGGCAGATCAGCCCTAACAGGTCCAACGGTGATCTCCAGAGATCAGACCCAAAACCCGGAGTCAGCTTCCCCTGCTGTCTTCCTCCTACGGCCCCACATCTGAACTTCTGAGACATTCTCTTGGCTTTGGCTTCAAAATCTGTCTGGAACCTGACCATGCCCACCACCTCCACTGCTATCACCCTGGTCCAAGCCTAGGTGACCAACATAGCATCTTAATTGGGCCCCCTGCTGCTGTGACAGCCAAGGAGAGCCTTTTGAAATTGGAGTTCTATTGTGTCCCTCCTCTGCTCAGACCCCTGCCATAACCCCCATTTCACTCAGAGTCCTTACAAACGGCCACCACTCGGCCCCACCAGCCCCACCAGCAACTCTTACTGTCCCCGCCTCAATCTCCACTGCAGCCACCTGGCTGCCTCACTGCTCCTGGGACACCCAGGAACACGCCCACCTCCATGTCTCTGCACCAGCTGCTCTCGATCTGGAACATTCTTCCACCAGAAAATTCCTCAATGAGGCCTGCCCCAATTGCCAAGTTGGATCGTGCACCCTGTCATCTCCTTGCTGTGCCAGGATCTTCCCTTGCATGGGAGATCTTTAGTTTTGACGCAGGATCTAGCTCCCCAGGGATGGAACCCGGGTCCCCTGCATTGGGAGTGCAGAGTCTTAGCCACTGGGAAGTCCCTCGCTCTCCTTATTCCTATCACTTTTAACACTTTTGAAAGAAACTGACTACAGTTACTGTCTACCGCCCTCTGCTGGAACCTGGGCGCCTGGACAAGACTCTGCACCTGATTTTTGTTCCCTGGTTGAACTCCAGCCCGGAGAACAGTAAAAGGCCTGCAGTAGGCACCCAGTAAATATTTGTTGCATGAATGAATGAATGAGATGATATTGCTTCCTCTGTTCACTGTGAGGTGTAGACACGAAGGCTGAAACGCGCTCCCAGCCTGAAAGGAGCTCCCAGGCTTGCCAGAAGGCAGAGCCAAGACAACAGTGGAGACAAGCTGAGCCAGACGCTGGACAAGTCACCCCGTTGCGCTGGGGAAACCGCTGGAGATGGGAGTTTCGCTACTAGCAACTACGACCCTTCTGTGACAGGAGGGGAAAGCAGTTGTCCATGAAGGCTACAAGAAATCGCTCCAGAGGCGTATGGAATTATTATTAAAGTTGCGATTGACAGCTGGTGGGTGGGGCTGAGTTGCCTACCACATCCGCCTGTGGGGCCCCCAAGCTTTACTTTCTCCTGCTGACTTCTCTCATCCTCCACGCTGCGGGCTCCCACGCAGGATTTGTTCTGATAACATCCTGTGTAAACAACAGCCCTCCTTGGCCTCCATCCCAATTAACAGGCAGGCAGCTGAAAGTAACCCCCACACCTGCCGTTCAGGAAGTGCAGCCCAGAGGACTCAGGTCCGCAGCGGATGGGGACACAGGCAGGCAGTTCCTGGAGGGCGCTTCACGCGTGCGGGCATGGGCTCCTCGTGAAAGCCCTCCACGCGGCTTCTCTCCTCCTCATCCCACGGGCCAAGCTGGTGACCCTTCCCCACGTCCTCCAGCCTCTCAGCCTGCACACTGCCCCCACTCCCACCCTGGCAGAGGCCTCCTACCAGCCCCCAGCCTCAGGGTAGGTCATCCGGATCTCACACACTTCTCGCCCCGCAGCTCAGCGCTCAGAGACCCTGGTCCCCAGTTCTGACTCCTCCCTCTCCTCCTGGCTGATCTGAGGTAAGCCCAAGCCCTTCTGTGGACCTCCCTTTCTCTCCTGTGACATGGACATGAGCTGAGATTACCTCGGCAGTCTGTTAGTGCCTGGTCTCCGCGTGGCAAACCTAGAACTGATTGGACAGTTTGATCATTCTGCTCCATCAGCTGCGCTTCCAGTCTAAGCTCCTCTGCCACATTTTGAGCCACCCCTGACTTGGCCCTCCCTGCCGCCCAAGATGGGCACACACACGCATCCTCCCCACACTCAGCCCAGGTCCCACCACTGCCTGCAAGCTATCTCTCTCCCTTCGACCAGGCCTGGCCCCTCCCAGAACACTCACCCCTCCTTTCTTCCTCCCCAAACACCAACCGTCTTTCTCCCTTCAGGGTTCCCCTCATGCCCTGCTTCCTCCAGAAGGCCCTCTGCTCTGGGCTCAGCCTGAGCTCTCCTTTCTCCCTATTAGACTCAGGCCCATCCCCCCATATCTAGATCACTGTCGATGACAGCATAAACCCTCCACTTACTTCAACTAGTGATGTGCCTGCAGCTTTCAGAAGTTTGCCAGTGGAGGGGTGGGGCCCGCACAGAGGGAAGGAAAAAAAAAAAGAAGTTTGCCAGTAAGGCGGAGCAGTGTCGTGACCAGAACAGAGGCTGTGTGATCTTGAGGCAATTAGTCAACGTCTCTGAGTCTCAGTTTAGTTGTCAAGAAAAACTAGAATAACATGGGCTTTGGGGGACGTTATGAGAATTAGATGAGACTATATATGAAGTACCCAGTACAGTTTCTGGAACCCATAATAAATGGAAATTAATGTTCTAGTGACCATTGAAAGGGGCTTCTTAGCTGTGTCACAAAAAACTATATTCCAAGTGTTTTTCCTGGGCTGTGCTAACAGATTCTTTGGATAAAAAAAATATTCCAGCATCTACAAAACTGCCTCTTTTTATGATAATTCCAACTATACAAGGATGTCATAGAGCACAGCCCCCACCTCCGCCCATCGTCACACTCTACTGAGCCTGAATCTAGCCTCGGAAACTTTCTCGGCACAGTTTTAGAAGCAGCCGCTAACACATCAGAATGGGCACACATTGAAAGAAAGTTGGTTGATCATTGTCTTAGGTGTCTGGGAAGTGACATCCTCGGGATTTTCTGAGAAGTAAGAGCATCTTGGTTATTCATGCTGAGTCCAGTAGTTTATGCTAACAAGGTTAGTCATGTGGGCCCTGAGATACCTCAAGGTGAGGGAAAGACCAACCCTGTGGTTAGGCTTTGAGCCTTGTGTGATTAAGGGGCCATGTGCAGCAAGTTCAGCCTTGACTCGGGTTTGGCCGTGACTCAGTCAGCTGTGCCTACGTAATGAAATCTCAGTAAAAACTTACTGCGTGGTGAACACACTGATGTGCCAGGAGGGTGGCTCAGCCCGGGGGAGCAGAGGCTTCACATGTGAGGCCCTCCCAGACCTGACCCTCCATGTGTCTTCATTTGGCTGAATTGTACCACTGAAACAAAACTATATTGATAAATCTAGTACTTTCTTGAATTCTGTGGGCCATTCTAGTGAGCTTTTGACCCTGAGGTGGTCACGAGAGCTCCTGAATTTGCAGCTGGTTGGTCAGAAGCACAAGTGGCCTGGTAGCCCCAGAGCCTATGGCTGGTGTCTGAAGAAGGGGGAGTCTCATGTAAGAGGTGCCCTCAGCCTGTGAGGCCTGTGCTGAGTCCAAGTGGTTAGTGCCAGGACTGCATCACACTTCAATCAACCAAAGGCAGATCCTGTGGGCCTGGTGTGGGCCAAGCTACAGCCAGACCATGGACCTACAGTGGAGTCAGAGGAAGACGAGGGGGAGTCCCATTGTCCTGCCCAGAGGTGCTCAAGTACAAAATCCACCCTCAGTCACAATGCTCCACGTGCAGAGTGGGTACCAGGCCTGAGCCTACAGGAGAAGCCTGCATGTCTGACACTCTTTGCCCAGGTTCTTAATGGTCCCAGGGACCACCCCAGCCCACGGGGGATGAGGGTAGTCAATACTTCAGCTCCTGACCTCCCAATGGACCATCCTTGGCAGTGATCCCATTGCTCACAAAATCCTATCTGATGTGGGCTTTCTCTGCTTCCCAATCTTGGTTTGCCTCATCCCTCTCTCCTGCTTCCCTTTGGGGTCACCTCCCAAATAAAATCCCTGCAGAGTCTATTTCCAGGACCACACACATCACAGCTGGGGGCAACTCTGCAGCGCCATGCTTGGGAACATGTCAGGGCAGCCCAAAGCCTGGCCCCACCTCCATGCCATGAGAGTCTGGATGGACAGAGAATGGCAGTGTGGCCTTCCTGGGGACAAGACAGTCCTGGGCATGGGGAGCAGGGCTCCCAGAGCCAAGAGGGGAGTTCTGGAGAGAGCCACAAACACAGTGGGAGCGGTCTCAGCCCCTTCTGGTGGACATGCGGGGCTGGACAGTCAGTCCCTGGGGGGTGGCTGGGGAAGGACACAGGGACAAGCAGGCCCTGCATCCTGGCCCCCACCCCTGGCAGGCTGCTTTGTCCTGGGGCCCATTGGGTTGGGCGCCACCCCAGGCTTGAGTTTTGACCTGCTGACCTAATGTCCTGGGACCCTTGCTTGACCCATCTGCAGGACACTGTCCAGCCCAGGTCAGTACAGACCACACTCTGCCCGAAGGTGCTATTACCTGAAAACTGGGCTGGCCTCTTGATGGGTGTCAAACCAATAGGTACAACCAAGCCAAAGATTGGGAGAAGGAAGCATGGAAGGATTTTTTTTTACTTGCAGCAAATTAGGAGAATGCTGGGGATCTTTTCCAAAGCAGTGTCTTCCTAACAGCAAAATCGAGGAAGTTTTAAGCTAAGGGTCCTGGCATATTCATGGAGGGGCTCGAGCAGAGGACAATTCAGCATAGAATTGGGGCAAAGGTCAACAGAATCCAAGCTTTAGTTGATTTAAGTCAGGAGGGTCAACACCATCATTCCATCCTCCAGCTGGGTGGGGGCTTTGCCGGGAGCCGGCATATTGCATATTGAGTGCAGCACTTTCCACAGCATCATCTTTCAGGATCTGGAATAGCTCAACTGGAATTCTATCACTGCCGGGAGCCAGCATGAGGAACTCCGCCCATGACAAAGGTCATGAGGAAGGAGGCTCGGCAAACACAAAGGCGGGATCGAGCTTCAGGAGTCCCCCTGGAAATTCTTGAGCATCTAGCCCCAAAACCAGAGTCTGCCTACTTTCTGCTTTGTGCTTTCACCTACACCTCCGACTTTACGGGGGGCTGTCCCCCACTACCTCTCTCTGAAAAAAAAGAGTTAGCTTACAGTTCCAGTTAATAATTCCTGGGTGTGACAGTGTTTAACCTACAAACTCCTTTGGAAATCCTCTAGCCTGCCTGAATAGGTTTTTCCCGCCACACGTGATTGTTCAGAGCCTCCCAACTGTGAGAGGCATGAGATGTTCTAAACTGTCTAAATACAGATTCCTTTGAGCAGTTAAAAGATTGATTAGAAATTGTATTGGTGAAGGGATTTTCACTTGTTGGGCCAATGTTTGCTGCTAAGTTTCCATATCCCTTATCTGCTGTGTCCCTGGCAGTGTATTGATTAATATAATTGGTGTAAGTAGTAGCTTTAATGTTTGTAACCTGGGACCCTTGAGTTAATTCTTTTTCTTGTTATAGCCCACCACACCTTTGCTCTGTAGGAATGCAACTTTATCTAATGCTTTTTGGAGGCTGGCGCCTGACTTTAGAATAATCACCTTTAGAGAAAAAGGCCTCCGGGCCAGAAGATGATGCAAATCTCCTAAACTTTTGCATATGATAAGTTTGCAGGAAGAAAGCCTGGCTTACTGCATGACTCTACCCCTTCCCCCATTATCCTCTATGCATAACTTAAGGTATAAAAACTACTTTGGAAAATAAAGTGCGGGGCCTTGTTCACCGAAACTTGGTCTTACCATGTCGTTCTTTCTCTTACCTTCTGGCTGAATTATTCAGCCTCTTTTCTCCACTGAATTTCCTCACTGAGCTATCCTTATTTCAGCCTCTTTTCTCCACTGAATTTCCTCACTGAGCTATCCTCATTCTATTACTCTTTATATCCTTAATTAATGTTTAATTAAGCAATTGTTTCCTGATCTTCGCCTACGCCGTCTCTCCTTCGAATACCCTGGATCAGCCAGGGCTGGACTCCGGCAGGGCTTTGATTCCCCCACAAAAATATATCATTATGTATAGTCAAAGAGTTGGACACGACTGAGCGACTGAACTGAACTGAACTGAACTGAATCCTAAAGGAAATCAACCCTGAATATCCACTGGAAGGACTAATGCTGAAGCTGAAGCTCCAATACTTTGGCCACCTGATGCAAAGAGCCGACTCATTGGAAAAGACTCTGATGCTGGGAAAGATTGAGGGGAGGAGGACAACAGAGGATAAGATGGTTGGATGGCATCATCAACTCAATGGATATGAATTTGAGCAAACTCCAGGAGATAGTGAAGGACAGGAAGCCTAACGTGCTGCAGTCCATAGGATTGCAAATAGCCAGACATGACTTAGCGACTGAACAACAAAATTAGTCCCTAAGGAGGAACTAGGACACTGCTTTATCTTTGCATTATTGTTTGACTACCTTTTCTCTGTTCCTGCATTCCTTTGTTGCTTTAAGAGAGTTGATTACTAGGATCTGTTCCAGGTCAAGCATCGTGGCCAGGCTTAGATTCCAAAATGGCTTCTCTTACGTCAAGAAAGCCATGCCTTGTTCTTTCTCCCAGGACCCCCTAACTTACCTGCTTACAGTGCTTTCCGAGGGGTGGGGGCCGGCCCCACCCTGTCCACGTCAGTCAGCGTGCAGGGTGCTCTCCCCTCGCTCTCCTCTTCAGGGCACCTCATTCCAACTCACAGAGCAAGTGTGCCAGCAGAGGTCCTGACTTTCCCCACCCCAGAGGGGAAGACCGCCAGGTGAAGAGGCCCTGGAGAGTGAGGCCTGGGTCGGGGCCTGTCCAGCATTCGCGGCAGACTCAGGCCCGGGTAAAGTTCCAGCACGGGTTTTAGCGCTTGAGAGGGTGTAAGTGAGGGGACAGCTCTGTATGCCCCCGAGGGGGCTGTGGAGTGGGAGTCTCCCCAGACCCTGCCTCCCCAGCTGGCCTGGGGGCTCTTGTTCTCTGAGTGTGGGCACTCCCAGGGAGGGTGGGCAACCTAGCAAACACCTCGAGGCCTCAGTCTCCACGCTCACTGTGAGAAATCCAAGTTGCTGCGCAGGCGACCTGCAGTCTTTCTTCTTACACGGCCCAGACGGCGCTCCTCCGTCTACATCTGCCCTGTCTCCTGTCTCAGGCTCCATTTCCAGCTTGCCCCCTGTGCACTGTCTTGGCCTTGCTTTCCTTCTGGACTTTACGGCACGAAATGAGCGCAGCCTTCCACTGAGACACTTCCAATAGTAAGGGGAGGGAGGAGGGGCTCTGTGGTGTTTCAGCTCTAAAGAGGCCCCTCATCCTGTGACAGAGTTAATGCAAAACAATAACAAACAAACAAAAAAATCCATGATACACAAAATATAAAAATTTCCATTAAAGACAGGATCAATATTACTGATTTTCCTTTTTGCCTCAGCAACAATATGATTTGGCACTAATGTTGTCTTTATTTAACACTTCAATATTTTTTTAGTTCATCTTGGAAATTTGACCTTAATTTTTATTATTTTTAACATTGCGTTAAAATAATACATTTCTTGATTCCTGAGTTTTGGAGTGCCGTTTTAAATTTTGCACCCAAGGCAACTCCCCATTGCCTCACCCTAGTGCCAGCCCTGCCCCCAAACTAACATGGACCTTCCGATGAAAGGGGCTCTAGACCAAGCCATTCCCTGCCACGTTTTGTGTAAGAGGGATAACAAATCAACCTGAACCATGAACAATTAAGACAGTTTTGGGAGAGGAGATCAGAGAGAGAGAGAGAGAGAGAGAAAGTCACCGAGGGAAGTGGAGAAGATGCAAATATTAAAGAGAAGAGCAAGGACTGGGGCCAAGCCTATGACTTCAGAAGCTCATGCAAAGGACTCCCGGCCCGAGGTACAGCCTTGCCCTGATCTGAAGGCTTTCCCTTCAGACTGGTAATACTTGTAATCAGCCAGACACAATAACAGGAACATTTGTTGTTCTTGTTGTTTAGTTACCAAGTCATGTCCGACTCCTTGCAACACCATGGACTGTAGCCCACCAGGCTCTTCTGTCAATGGGATTTTCCAGGCAAGAATACTGGAGTGGCTTGCCATTTCCCACACCAGGGGATCTTTCCAACCCAGGGATCGAACCCTCATCTTCTGCAATGGCAGGCATAGTGAGTAATTTAATAGCTTCCAAAAACAAACCCCCTGTTTATCTTGGATGCCCTAAGGAATGGAAATGATCTCCATGGGGGCCAAGAGCACATAGAAAACTTTTAAATACAAACTCATTCTGAGGACGCAAGCCTTGCTCACCTTCCCCACTGTCATCAGCTGGGAGAACAAAAGCCATAGTGTACAAAAAGGTCGCCTTCTGTGCTCAGGGTCACCAAGTGTCCCAGCTTCCACAGCATTGTCCCATTTGGATTTACTGTCCCTCTGTAATTATAAATATCATACCCTGTCACTCTTAAATCTGGCCCAGCTTGGACCAATGACCTATGTGAGTTACCTTATCCACACATAATGGCTGCATGAGTTCTGTGAGCCTCAAAGCAACCCTTCGAGGCAAACAGAACAAGTAAAATTATCTGTTTTATAGAGGAAGAGACTGAGGGTCAGCGAGGTTATGATCCTATTCACAGGACTCTTAAGCAGAGGAGCCGGTATCTGAACATTGGTCCACTGCGCCAGGCAACCAGTACTCAGGTTCAAGGGACAACTTAAAGCCAAGAAACTTCAAAACCAGGTCAGAACTGCCACAAATGTCAATCCAGAAATACACCCTAAGGTACCAATGACATGTATGGCTCCTGAGATTTGCAAATAAGAAAAATGAGGCAATGGTAGCTCAGTTCAGTTCAGTCACTCAGTTCAGTTCAGTCGCTCTTTGCGACCCCATGAATTGCAGCACGCCAGGCCTCCCTGTCCATCACCAACTCCCGGAGTTCACTCAAACTCATGTCCATTGAGTCGATGATGCCATCCAGCCATCTCATCCTCTGTCATCCCCTTCTCCTTCTGCCCCCAATACCTCCCAGCATCAGAGTCTTTTCCAATGAGTCAACTCTTTGCATGAGGTGGCCAAAGTATTGGAATTTCAGTTTTAGCAACAGTCCTTCCAAAGAACACCCAGGACTGATCTCCTTTAGAATATACTGGTTGGATCTCCTTGCAATCCAAGGGACTCTCAAGAGTCTTCTCCAACACCACAGTTCAAAAGCATCAATTCTTTGGCACTCAGCTTTCTTCACAGTCCAAATCTCACATACATACATGACCACTGGAAAAACCATAGCCTTGACTAGACAGACCTTTGTTGGCAAAGTAATGTCTCTGCTTTTGAATATGTTATCTAGGTTGGTCATAACTTTCCTTCCAAGGAGTAAGCGTCTTTTAATTTCATGGTTGCAATCACCATCTGCAGTGATTTTGGAGCCCCCCAAAATAAAGTCTGATGTGAATTTAGTTTGTCAGAATCCCATGGTCCCACAAATGGCAACCATCCTGTTTTCCAAGAGTTAGTTTGGTGATAATCAACCAGACACGCTCTCTTTCTCCTAAAGTTTGTATTCTAGGCTGGTACTAATTAACTCCCTTCTTGGCCAAGCCTGTTTTCCTCAGTGGAATAGAGTTAGTGCAGAGAATAAGACAAGATAAGGCAGGAGCAGTGGGCAAGTGTCAGACCACAACAGACCTTGAAGGACTTGATAGAAGCTATAGTTCCTAAAGGTGAGAGCAATGGACAGCTACTGAGGAACTGTTCCCAGAGGGGTGATGTAAAGAGATCTGTGGCTTTGGAAGTCTGTAGCAGACAGAAATGGAACAAAAGGGCAGGCTGGAAATAGAGCAGAAACTGATCAGACTTGGTTATGATTGACTCTGGGAGGGAGGAGAAGGAAAGAGAAGGAGGTAAAAATATTTTTAGACTCCCCCTTCTGGATGGAGAGGATGTCCGTCACTGAAGGAGGAGCAGGTTTTGGGGGGGCCTCAAGCTCTGTATTTTGTCATATGTGCTGGGTCCGATCTGAGGTGCATTTGAGAGATCCGTAACAGCAGATCAGGCAGGCACATTTATGTGTAAAGCTCAGAAGAGAAGTCTGGGCTGGAGGTGAAAAGAAATGGCTACTCAATAGTCACTGCACCTGTAGCAGCTCCCAGGATGCAAGTTCACTCAAGGCCATGGCCTCCGTTGGGGCTGGAGTGAGACTAGAGTCATGCTGATTCCTTTGCCCAAAGAATTGTGTAATGTTGCTTGGAATTTAAAGAAGTAATTACCCACCAAAATGTAAATTGGTGCAGCCACTATGGAAAACAGTATGGAGGTTCCTCAAAAACTAAAAATAGAATTGCTGTATGATCTAGCCATCCCACTCCTGGGCCTGTATCTGGAGAAAATTACAATTCAAAGATACATGCACCCCAATTGTTCATAGCAGCATTATTTACAATAGTCTAGACATGAAAGTGAAAGTCACTCAGTTGTGTCCGACTCTTTGTGATCCCATGGACTATATAGTCCATGGAATTCTCCAAGCCAGAATACTAGAGTAGGTAGCCATTTCCTTCTCCAAGGATCTTCCTGACCCAGGGATTGAACCCAGATCTCCTGCATTGCAGGCAGATTCTTTACCAGCTGAGCCACCAGGGAAGCCCAGACAAGGCATGGAAGCAACCTAAATAGCCATTAACAGATGAATGGATAAAGAAGGTGTGGTACATATACAGTGGAATACTATTCGGTCGTTAAAAGGAATGAAATAATGCCATTTGCAGCTACATGGGCAGTCCTAGAAATGATAATAGTAAGTGAAGGGAGAAAGACAAATACCATATGATACCACTTATATATCGAATCTAAAATCTGACACAAGTGAATTTACAGACAGACTCACAGACATAGAGAACAGACTGCTGGCGGTGGGGAAGAGGGTGAAGGAAGGAGGGACCGGGATTTTGGGGTTAGCAGATGCAAAGTATCACATACAGAATGGATCAACAACAACATCCTATTGTGTGGCACAGGGAGCTGTATTCAGCACCCTGTGATGAACCACAAGGGAAAGGAAGATGAAAACGAATGTGTCTATGTGTAACTGAGTCACTTTGCTGTGCAACAGAAATTAACACGTTGTAAATCAACTATAGTCAATAAAATTAATTTTTTGAAAAAATTTACCCACCAAAACAAGCACTTCAGATACCCTCTCTTTGCTCAAACTGTTTAGTCTTTCTGGGCTATAGTAACTATTTCCACAACACCTCTCAGAGCTGTCCAGACCCCTCCAGCCCTATTTTCTCTCTTTTGGAAATTCCTTCAGTAGAGTTTGTTTTATAAGTACTTTCAATGAAGCTGGGAGCTTGAGGAAGTTCTGGAAGCAGGGTACACACCCAGCCTGTCTCATTCAGGGTAGAGTCTTCACCCAGGGCCTCTCAGGGCCAGCTTACAACTGCTTTGGGTTTGCAGCATCAGTTCATTTACTCCTCGCTATCTCCTGGGAGACCACTAATCCCCCATTTGACAGATAGGAAGTCAAGGCACTTCCCTGGGACACAGCTGGCAAGGAAACAGCTCACACTGGGACCCAGCACCTGGGACAGGAGATGAGTGAATCTTGGAGAAACGGCCCTTTGTAGCCACTTGGCAGTGGCCAGGAAGCAAAAATGTAGGACTTTGGCTTCGTTTTCAAAAGGAATTTTTCCACTTTCATTTTCAAAGGGAATTTTTTAGAATTCTTACATGTAAAGTCGTGAGCACTCAAGCTGTTACTCAAAAATACTGACACCAAAAGGAAAAAAAGTCCACTAAAAGTGAACTTGCTTAAAACAGAAACTAAAATTTAGAGGAAATATTAGGAAAAAAGTCTTCTAGTTAGATTTAATTTGAAAAAATAAAGCTAAAAATTATAAAAATAAAATTATTTCATTTTATCTCAAATAAAACCTAGTTTACAATCACAATGACTCCTTCTGAGGATTTTTTTTTTTTTTTTACTTTTTATTCTGAAAAATTTCAAGCAGAACAGTAAACAGACTGGTATAACAAAACTCCATGTATCCATTACCTAGACTGAATCATGGTTGACATTTTTTTATGTTTACTTTTATTGGCAAAGGTATTTTGAGGTCAGATACAGGTATTGTACCATTTTGATGTGAATCTTTTTAAACAATGACATCTACCTACATAGACACAAAGCCATCATCACACCTAAGAAAATCAACAAAAATTTCCTAGTATCATCTTATAACCAGAACACGTTTAAAGGCCTCCCTTTTATACCTCCCCCAAACGTCTTGCAGTTGGTTTGTTGAAATAAAGATCCAATCAAGAACCACTTGTGGACAGGAGAACAAGGTGGAGGAGGAGTCGGTGCACGTGGAGCACATCTCTCTCCACGGATACATCAGGAATACAGCTTCAGACTCAGAAGTGCTGCAGAACACCAGCTGAGAGCAGACAGGAGTGCCTTAACAGTGGAAAAGAATATATAGAACCACACCAAACTCAGGAGGATGAAAGAACTAGGGGGAAACCAGGAGTGTTAGTAGGACTGGACCGGCCCTTGGCGGGCGCGGGAACTGAAACTGGCATCGGATCCCACATCAGGGCGATTGTCTGAGGCAGAGGAGAAACATATAAGGCTGAGAGTGAAACAGCTGCTCCGTGGCAGCCTAAATGGAAGGAAAATAAGATATTCCTTGCCACAGCCGGGGATAGGGATGCAGTTCCCCTAGAAGGCGCAGCAGCTGGGAACTGGAATTTATATTAAAAAGCAGAGACATTACTTTGCCAACAAAGGTCCGTCTAGTCAAGGCTATGGTTTTTCCAGTAGTCATGTATGGATGTGAGAGTTGGACTATAAAGAAGGCTGAGCACCAAAGAATTGATGCTTTTGAACTGTGATGTTGGAGAAGACTCTTGAGAGTCCCTTGGACTGCAAGGAGATCCAACCAGTCCATCCTAAAGGAAATCAGTGCTGAATATTCATTGGAAGGACTGATGTTGAAGCCGAAACTCCAATAATTTGGCCACCTGATGTGCAGAACTGACTCATTGGAAAAGACCCTGATGCTGGGAAAGATTGAGGGCAGGAGGAGAAGGGGATGACAGAGGATGAGATGGTTGGATGGCATCACCGATTCAATGGACATGAGTTTGAGTAAGCTGTGGGAGTTGATGATGGACAGGAGAGCCTGGTGTGCTGTAGTGAATGGGGTTGCAAAGAGTCGGACATGACTGAGCAACAGAACTGAACTACCCAGGAAAATGGAATATCACTCCATCTCTTTATGTCATCTTTGATTTCTTTCATTAGTGTCTTAAAATTTTCTGTGTACAGTTCTTTTGTCTCCTTAGATAAGTTTATTCCTAGATATTTAATTTTTTTTTTGTTGCCATGGTAAATGGGATTGATTCCTTAATTTCTCTTTCTGATTTTTCATTGTTAGTATATAGAAATGCAAGTGATTTCTGTGTATTAATTTCATATCCTGCAACTTTGCTAAATTCACTGATTAGCTCTAGTGACTTTCTGATACTATCTTTAGGGTTTTCTTCATACAGTATCACATCATCTGCAGACAGTGAGAGCTTTACTTCTTTTCCGATCTGGATTCCTTTATTTCTTTTTCTTCTCAGATTGCTGTAGCTAGGACTTCCAGAACTATGTTGAATAATAGTGGTGAAAGTGGACACCCTTGTCTTGTTCCTGATCTTAGGGGGAATGCTTTCATATTTTCAGCATTGAGAATAATGTTTGCTGTAGGCTTAACATATCTGGCCTTTACTATGTTGAGGTAGGTTCCTTCTATGCCCATTTTTTTATGAGTTTTAATCATAAATGGGAGCTGAATTTTGTCAAAGGCTTTTTCTGCATCTATTGAGACTATCATATGGTTTTTATCTTTCAATTTGCTAATATGGTATATCACATTAATTCAGTTCAGTTCAGTCGCTCAGTTGTGTCCAAATCTTTGCAACCCCATGGACTGCAGCATGCCAAGCTCCCCTGTCCATCACCAACTCCAGGAGCTTATTCAAACTCATGTCCATTGACTGGGTGATTCCATCCATCCTCTGTCATCCCCTTTTCCTCCCGCCTTCAATCTTTCCCAGCATTAAGGTCTTTTCAAATGAGTCAGCTCTTCCCATCTGGTGGCCAAAGTATTGGAGTTTCAGCTTCAGCATCAGTCCTTCCATTGAATATTCAGGGATTGATTCATTTAAGTGTGAATCAATCACATTGATTGATTTGTGTATTTTGAAGAATCCTTGCATCCCTGGATTATACCAAACTTGATCATGGTGTATGAGCTTTATGATGTGTGCTGAATTCTGTTTGCTAAAATTTTGTTGAGGATTTCTGCATCCATGTTCATCAGTGATATTGGCCTGTAGTCTTCTTTTTTTGTGTTGTCTTTCTCTGTTTTTGTTTCAGGGGATGGTGGCCTCATAGAATGAGTTTGGAAGTGTTCCTTCCTCTGCAATTTTTTGAAAGAGTTTTAGAAGGATAAGCATTAGTGCTTCTCTAAATGTTTGACAGAATTCTCCTGTGAAGCCATCTGGTTCTGGGCTTTGGGGGGTTTTTTTGCAAGATTTTTTTATCACAGCTTCAATTTCAGTGCTTGTAATTGGGTTGTTCATAATTTCTGTTTCTTCCTGGTTTAGCCTTGGAAGATTGAACTTTTCTAAGAACCTGTCCATCTCTTCCAGGTTATCGATTTTATTGCCATATATTTTGAATGAGATCCTTGCTGGGTACAGTAATCTTTCCCTTTCAGGACTTTAAATATATCCTGCCATTCCTTCTGGCCTGCAGAGTTTCTGCTGAAAGATCAGCTGTTAAACGTATGGAGTTTCCCTTGGATGTTATTGTTGCTTTTCCCTTTCTGCTTTTAATATTCTGGTTTTGTGTGTTTGGTCTTTGTTAGTTTGATTAGTATGTGTCTTGGCGTGTTTCTCCTTGGGTTTATCCTGAATGGGACTCTTTGCGCCTCTTGAACTTGACTATTTCCTTTTCCATGTTGGGGAAATTTTTAACTATAAACTCTTCAAATTTTTTCTCATACCTTTTCTTTTTCTCTTCTTCCGGGACCCCTATAATTCAAATGTTGGTGCATTTGATATTGTCCCAGAGGTCTCTGAGACTACCCTCAGTTTTTTTTATTCTTTTTAGTTCATTCTGCTCTTCAGAAGTTATTTCCACCATTTTATCTTCCAGCTTACTGATTCATTCTTCTGCTTCAGATATTCTGCTGTTGATTCCTTGTAGAGTATTTTTAATTTCAGTAATTGTGTTGTTTGTATGTTTATTTTTTATTTCTTCTAGGTCTTTGTTAATTGATTCTTGCATTTTCTCCATTCTGTTTGCATGGTTTTTGATAACCTTTACTATTATTATTCTGAATTCTTTTTCAGTTAGTTTGCCTATTTCCTCTACATTTATTTGAATTTCTGTGTTTCTAGTTTGTTCCTTCATTTGTGTAGTATTTCTCTGCCTTTTCATTATTCATTTTCAACTTATTGTGTTTGAGGTCTCCTTTTCCCATGCTTCAGGGTTGAATTCTTTCTTCCTTTTGGTTTCTACCCTCCTAAGGTTGGTCCAGTGGTTTGTGTAAGCTTCGTATAGGGTGAGATTTGTGCTGAGTTTTTTTGTTTTGCTTTGTTTTTCCTCTGATGGTCAAGGCTAAGTGAGGTGGTAATCCTATCTGGTGATGATTTGGTTTGTATTTTTGTTTTGTTTGTTGTTTAGATGAGATGTCCTGCACAGGGTGCTACTGGTGGTTGGGTGATGTTGGGTCTTGTATTCAAGTGGTTTCCAAAACAATCCAACAAAAATAAAGTACAGTAGATTGACCCAGCAAACAAAGGAAATAAAAAATTATATCTACCAGTTAAGAACAAAACTAACTAAAGCACAAACTGGAAAACAAAACTAAAGCAAGGTGCCAAGTGGGAAATAAAGCAATGAACACAAAACTAACAAATATTTTGAGAGGAAAGGAAAGAAAGAATTAATATGCAAAGTTAAATAGAGGTAGATAAAGAAGATTTGTATACATCAAAGATTAACTGCAAGGGCAAAGAACAGTAGGAAAAGCAAAAAAAAATAAATGTAGAAAAAAATATAAGTTTAAAAAATTAAAATTAAGAGGGGAAAAAAAGGAATAATTTTAAAAAAAGAAAAAGGAAAACTCCACAGAACTGCAAAAGCCCAACATAGAGGCAGAAGTTTATAACAACAATAAAAAATGTGGCTGAGAAAAGAAAAAGCTCAGAAGCTTAAGTAGATTTCATAGTGCCAATAAAATCGACAACTACAATGGGGGGGGGTGGTAATCCAAATGAATCTACAGAACAAGTCAAAACATAAGAATAATGAATGTTTTTCTTGAGTCACTGCTGTCAGAGTCCTTTCCCTCGCTGGGAGTCACAGTCCAGCTCACCTCCCTAAGACGCCCTCCAACACTGTGCTGCTGTGGGGGCAGCTCAGAGTCTAATCTGGTCCTACTCCTGTGTGTTCTTGCCTCCAATGTCACAGCTATCAGAACTAGTGTATTTTCTTTTGCGGGAGCTCTCAATGACCTTTTATATAGTCCACAGACATAGAGTTTGCCTAGTTGATCGTGTGGATTTAATCTGCAGTTTGTACAGCTGATGGGAAGGTTTTGGGTCTTCTTCCTTAGCCACACTGCCCCTGGGTTTCAACTGTGGTTTTACTTCCACCTCTGCATGTGGGTTGTCCACTGGGATTTGCTTCTGAGGCTGCCCTGAAGGACTTGGGTCTGCCCCAGTGAGGACCAGATGTGGAGGTGGTGCAGCAGCTTGGGTAGCAGGGATTTTGGCAGCTCTCAGGAGAGTTGGCAGCTAGGGCAGCAGGAAATATAGTGCTCTAGAAGGGTACGGCAATCAGTATTGGCAAATACACTCCAGGATTCTTGCCTGGAGAAGCCCCCTGATGGAAAAGCCTGGCAGGCCACAGTTCACAGGGTTGGACATGACCAAAGTGACCCTATCTGCATAGATGCAAGACTTTTTTTTTTGGCCTGTGGCAGCTCTGCCCCAGTGAGAGTTGAGTGTGAAGGTGGCTCAGCTGCTTGGCTTGTGAGGATCCTGGCAATGCCAAGTGTGCAGGCACATGGACTGCCTCCACTGCAGGAGTTATGGCCCCATCAGAGTCTTTTCAAGCCTCTTGTAGCTGGTGATCAGAAGGCCTCTTTGGCCACTCTTTCTCTGTAGCTGCTCCCATTCAGGCACTTGGAGGGCTCCCTTGCCTGGGGTCCTTCGTTGTTGTTCGATGCATCAGGCACATAGAGGGGCACCCCCTGGCTGGGGTCTTCTCTGTAGATTGGCAGGTCAGGGACTTAAATGGGGCACCCTGGGTGGGGGTCCTACTCTGTAGTTCAGTGCCTCAGGCATTTTATGGGCCAGCCTTTCTATTGTTCAGCTTCCCATTCTGGCCTGTGGGGAGAGAGAGACTATGGTGATGGCTCCACCCCCTATGCATTGTCGTTTTTCTTCCAAGGAGCAAGTGTCTTTTAATTTCATGGCTCTAGTCACCATCTGCAGTGATTTTGGAGCCCCCCAAAGTAAAGTTTCTCACTGTTTCCATTTATTCCCCATCTATTTGTCATGAAGTGATGGGACTAGATGCAATGATCTTAGTTAATCAAGCTGATCACATGGACCACAGCCTTGTCTAATTCAATGAAACTATGAACCATGCCATGTAGGCCCACCCAGAATGGACAGGTCATGGTGGAGTGTTCTGACAAAACGTGGTCCACTGGAGAAGGGAATGGCAAGCCACTTCAGTATTTTTGCCTTGAGAACCCCATGAACAATATGAAAAGGCAAAGAGATAGGATACTGAAAGATGAACTCACCAGGTCAGTAGGTGCCCAATATGCTACTGGAGAAGAGTGGAGAAATAACTCCAGAAAGGATGAAAAGACAGAGCCAAAGCAAAAACAACACCCAGTTTTGGATGTGACTGATGATGGAAGTAAAGTCAATGCTGTAAAGAACAATATTGCATAGGAAGCTGGAATGTTGGGTCCATGAATCAAGGTAAATTGAAAGTGGTTTAACAGGAGATAGCAAGAGTGAACATCAACATTTTAGGAATCAGTGAACTAAAATGGAGTGGAATGGGTGAATTTAACTCAGATGACCATTATATCTACTACTGTGGGTAAAAATCCCTTAGAAGAAATGGAGTAGCCATCACAGTCAACAAGAGTCCAAAATGCAGTACTTGTATGCAGTTTCAAAAACAACAGAATGATCTCTGTTCATTTCCAAGGCAAACCATTCAATATTACAGCAATCCAAGTCTATGCCCAGATCAGTAATGCTGAAGAAGCTGAACTTGAGTGGTTCTATGAAGACCTACAAGACCTTCTAGAACTAGTACCCAAAAAAGATGTCCTTTTCATCATAGGGGACTGGAATGCAAAAGCAGGAAGTCAAGAGACCCTGGAGTAATGGACAAATTTGGCCTTGGAGTACAAAATGAAGCAGGGCAAAGGCTAGTAGAGTTTTGCCAAGAGAACACACTGGTCATAGCAAACACCCTCCTCCAACAACATAGGAGAAGACTCTACACATGGACATCACCAGATGGTCAACACTGAAATCAGATTGTTCCTACGTAGGAAGAATCAATATTGTGTAAATGACTATACTACCAAATGCAATCTACAGATTCAATGTGATCCCGACCAAATTCAGTTCAGTTGCTCAATCATGTCTGACTCTTTGCGACCCCATGAACCACAGCACGCCAGGCCTCCTGTCCATCACCAATGCCCAGAGTCCATCCAAACCCATGTCCATTGTGTTGGTGATGCCATCCAACCATCCATCCTCTGTCATCCCCATCTCCTGCCCTCAATCTTTCCCAGCATCAGGGTCTTTTCAAATGAGTCAGCTCTTCACATCAGGTAGCCAAAGTACTGGAGTTTCAGCTTCAACATCAGTCCTTCCAATGAACACCCAGGACTGGTCTCCTTTAGGATGGACTGGTTGGGTCTCCTTGCAGGCCAAGGGACTCACAAGAGTCTTCTCCAAAACCACAGTTCAAAAGGATCAATTCTTCAGCACTCAGCTTTCTTTATAGTCCAATTTGCACATCCATACATGACCACTGGAAAAACCATAGCCTTGACTAGACGGACCTTTGTTGGCAAAGTAATGTCTCTACTTTTTAATATGCTGCCTAGGTTGGTCATAACTTTCCTTCCAAGAAGTAAGCGTCTTTTAATTTAATAGCTGCAATCACTATCTGCAGTGATTTTGGAGTCCAGAAAAATAAAGTCTGACACTGTTTCCACTGTTTCCCCATCTATTTTCCATGAAGTGATAGGACCAGATGCCATGATCTTAGTTTTCTGAACGTTGATCTTTAAAGTCAACCTTTTCACTCTCCTCTTTCACTTTCCTCAAGAGGCTTTTTAGTTCCTCTTCACTTTCTGCCATAAGGGTGGTGTCATTTGCATACCTGAGGTGATTGATATTTCTCCCAGCAATCTTGATTCCAGCTTGTGCTTCTTCCAGCCCAGCATTTCTCATGATGTACTTTGCATAGAAGTTAAATAAGCAGGGTGACAATATACAGCCTTTACGTACTCCTTTTCCTACTTGGAACCAGTCTGTTGTTCCATGTCCAGTTCTAACTGTTGCTTCCTGACCTGCATACAGGTTTCTCAAGAGGCAGGTCAGGTGGTCTGGTATTCCCATCTCTTTCAGAATTTTCCACAGTTTATTGTGATCCACATAGTCAAAGGCTTTGGCAGAGTCAATAAAGCAGAAATAGATGTTTTTCTGGAACTCTCTTTCTTTTTCCATGATCTAGCAGATGTTGGCAATTTGATCTCTGGTTCCTCTGCCTTTTCTGAAACTAGCTTGAATATCTGGAAGTTCACGGTTCACATATTGTTGAAGCCTGGCTTGGAGAATTTGGGGCACTACTTTACTAGCGTGTGAGATGAGTGCAATTGTGCAGTAGTTTGAGCATTCTTTGGCATTGCCTTTCTTTGGGATTGGAATGAAAACTGACCTTTTCCAGTCCTGTGGCCACTGCTGACTTTTCCAAATTTGCTGGCATATTGAGTGTAGCACTTTCACAGCATCATCTTTCAGGATTTGAAACAGCTCAACTGGAATTCCATCACCTCCACTAGCTTTGTTCATAGTGATGCTTCCTAGTGAAGTGAAGTTGCTCAGTTGCATCCGACAATTTGCAACCCCATGGACTGTAGCCTACCAGGCTTCTCCATCCATGGGATTCTCCAGGCAAGAATACTGGAGTGGGCTGCCATTTCCTTCTCCAGGAGATCTTCCTGACCCAGGAATTGAACCCGGGTCTCCCGCACTGTAGGCAGACGCTTTACCATCTGAGCCACCAGGGATGCTTCCTAAGGCCCTAACTCCCTATCAAATTACCAATGGCATTTTTCACAGAACTAGAACAAAAAATTTCACAATTCACGTGGAAACACAAAAGACCCTGAAGAGCCAAATCAGTCTTAAGAAAGAGGAGTGGAGCTAGAGGAATCAACCTTCCTGACTTTATATTATAGTACAAAGCTATAGTCATCAAGACAGTGTGGTACTGGCACAAAAACAGAAATATAGACCCATTGTTCCATTGAACAAGATAGAAAGCCCAGAAATAAACCCATGCACAGTTTGGTACCTTATTTTTGATAAAGAAGGCAGTAATACACTATGGGGAAAATTCAATAAGCCTCTTCAATGAGTGGTGCTGGGAAAACTGGACAGCTACATGTAAAAGAATGAAATCAGAGCACTTCTTAAGACCATACACAAAGATAAACTCAAAATGGATTAAAGACCTAAATGTAAGACCAGAAACTATAAAACTCTTAGAGGAAAACATAGGCAGAATGCTCGATGACATAAATCAAAGCAAGATGCTCTATGACCCACCTCCTAGAGTAATGGAAATAAAAACAGAAGTAAACAAGTGAGACCCGATTAAACGTAAAAGCTTTTGCACAGCAGAGGAAACTATAAGCAAGGTGAAAAGGCAACCCTCAGAATAGGAGAAAATAATAGCAAATGAAACAACTGACAAAAGATTAATTTCCAAAATATACAAGCAGCTCATACAACTCAATGCCAGAAAAACAAACAACCCAATCAAAAAGTGGGAAAAAGACCTAAACAAACTTTTAGGTCTGTATGTTTTCCAAAGAAGACATACAGATGGTTAACAAATGCATGAAAAGATGATCAACGTCACTCATTATTAGAGAAATGCAAATCAAAACTACAATGAGATATCACCTCACACCAGTCAGAATGGCCATCACCCAAAAGTCCACAAACAATAAATGCTGGAGAGGATGTGGAGAAAAGTGAACGCTCTTGCACTGTTGATAGGAATGTAAATGGATACAGCCACTATGGAAGACGGTATGGACATTCCTTAACAAACTAGGAATAAAACCACCATATGACCCAGCAATCCCACTCCTAGGCATATACCCTGAGGAAACCAAAATTGAAAAAGACACAGGTATCCCATTGTTCGTTGCAACACTATTTACAATAGCTAGAACGTGGAAGCAACTTAGATATCCATCAACAGATGAATGGATAAAGAAGTTGTGGTTCATATACACAATGGAACATTACTCAGCCATAAAAAGGAACACCTTTGAGGGAGTTCTGATGAGGTGGATGAACCTAAAGCCTATTATACAGAGTGAAGTAAGTCAGAAAGAGAAAGATAAATATCGTATTCTAACACATATATATGGAATCTAGAAAAATGGTACTGAAGAATTTATTTACAGGGCAGCAATGGAGAAACAGACATAAAGAATAGACTTATGGACATGGGAAGAGGGGAGGAGAGGGTGAGATGTATGGAAAGAGTAACATGGAAACTTACATTACCATATGTAAAATAGATAGCCAACGGGAATGTGCTGTATGACTCAGGAAACTCAAACAGGGGCTCTGTATCAACCTAGAGGGGTGGGATGGGGTGGGAGATGTGAGAGAGGTTCAAAAGGGAGGGGATATATGTATACCTATGGCTGATTCATGTTGGGAATTGACAGAAAACAACAAAATTCTATAAAGCAATTATCCTTCAATTAAAAAATAAATAAATTAAAAAAAAGAAGAACCACTCATCACATGCAGCTGCAATGACTTCTAGGTATCTTGTAATCTAGATGTTGCCCTGTCCAAAATGGTAAACACTGGCCACATGTGGCTCTCTGAATTAATTGAAAATAAATAATAACAATGAAATAATATTTTAAAAGAAGCTCCTCAGTCCAGTGCTTAATAGTCGCATTTATATGAGAGAACATTCCCATCATCACAGAAATTTCTACTGGGCACTGCTAGTCTACTGCTCACTCTGTTATCTTTTTATATGTTATATTGACCTATATTGGGACAGAGATGACCCTCGTTTCAGAGTTGTCTGTTGCTTTGTGGTGTCGTTTAATTTGTTCCTCTGCCCCTCGTTTTGCCTATAAACTACCAATTAGAGCTAAGAGCTCAGTTAAATTTAATTCTTAGAATCAGCAGGGTGGAGATGGGGGTGATTTGCCTACAAAGTGTGTGCTGACAGTATTGTCATGTGACTAGGCACACTTACCTTCATTCTGAACTTGTCCAGTACAATCATACACGATCCTAGAGTCATGCTTTTGATATTCAAATATTCAAATTGTTCTACTTACCATACATAGGAACTTTCCAAAGTCACATTTATAAAATTTTCCAGAGTCACATCTATAAAATTTGTATCTTCTGCACGTGTACATGCTCAACTGCTTCAGTTGCATCTGACTCTTTGGGACCCCATGGACTGTAGCCTGCCAGGCTCATCTGTCCAGGGGATTCTCTAAGCAAAAATATTGGAGTGGGCTGCCATTTCCTTCTCCAGGGGATCTTCCTGACCCAGGGATTGAACTGTGTCTCCTACCCTGGCAGGTGAATCCTCTACTATGCACCACGTGGGGAGCCTAAATGGCAGGGGGCAGAAGCGAAACTTCTCAAACGGCTTTAGAAGCCTGACTCAGTGTCTTTTTGTGTGTTTTTCTGTCTGCGTGCTCTTCAGGGAAGACTTCCTATCCCAAAGAAAGTGAACCTCAAGAAGGATGGCAAGACCAAGACTGCCTCCGTAACTCCACCTGGAAGCAATGAACTCCACTCCCAAAAAATCAGTCACCTCCACTTTTTTTAATTGCCTCCATTTGCATTACATATGGTACAATGGTATTGGTGAGGTCATGGTATCATATATGGGATTTTTTTTTTTTTCTGTGCAAATCATCAAGTACAAGAAGAAACTATGGGACTCTTCTTGGCTTTAGAGAATTTACAGTGGGCTAATAATTATCATCAAACCAGTTTTTAATCATCCTGACTCAAGTGAAAGTGCTCAGAATTTCACACTGTGAATCCACAGTTACAACTCTTACAGGCACTATTTTCTTGCTCTATTTACACAGTGAAATACCTATCCTTTTTTTTTTTTTTAATGGTTATCTATTTGGGGAAAAAAGAAACAGAGTAAAGGGAAAATAAAGATATTATCTGCTCGGCTCCAAAACCACTGCAGACAGCGACTTCAGCCACAAGATTAAAAGATGCTTACTCCTGGGAAGAAAAAATATGACAAACACAGACAACCTATTAAAAAGCAGATAACACGTTGCCGAAAAAAAGTCCATATAATGAAAGCTATGGTTTTTCCAGTAGTCATGTGCAGATGTGAGAATTGGACCATAAGGAAGACTGAGCATTGAAGAATTGATGCTTTCAAACTGTGGTGCTGGAGAAGACTCTTGAGAGTCCTTTGGCCTGTAAGGAGATCAAACTAGCCAATCCTAAAGGAAATCAACACTGAATATTCATTGGGAAGACTGATGCTAAAGCTGAAGCTCCAATACTTTGGCCACCTGATGAAAAGAGCTGCCTCATTGGAAAAGACTCTGATGGTGGAAAACATTGAGGACAGGAGGAGAAGGGGACGACAGAGAATGAGATGGTTGCATGGTATCACCAACTCAATCAACATGAGTTTGAGCAAGCTCCAGGAGATGGTGAATGACAGGAAAGTCTGGCGTGCTCGGGGTGGAAAAGAATCAGAAACGACTTAGTGATCAGAAACGACTGAACAAAAACAATGGAAGCAAGACTTCTGTGAGTGCAGCTTGTTAAATAGTTTTTTCTTTGAACTTTAAATATTCTATATAATTTTTAAAATTGTAGTCACAAAAGAAAATTTCTCTTAAAATTTGAAAATAAACCAAAATGAATCAGACTGACTGCATATGAAGTGTGGCTTAACCACATAAAGAAAACAGTTACTTGAAGTGGCTTTAAAACACAGCATTTTTGCTATATATCCCAAGAAGGAAATATTCTATGGATAATAAAAAGGAAAATTATGGGCTTTATTCAATAGTATTAATGTTTTTATTAAGTGATTATGTTGCTATCATTAGGAACCATAATTTTCACCATAAAAATCATACAGTATAAAATCAAGGAAGCTAGGCAAAAATCCCAGGCACCCAAAGCAAGTGCTCTGGGACAACCCAGGGATAGGGTGGGGAGGGAAGTGGGAGGGGCTTCAGGATGGGGGGACACTTGTATACCTGTGGTCAATTCATGTTGGTGTATGGCAAAAATCATCACAATATTGTAAAGCATTTATTCTACAATTAAAATAAATTAATTAAGAAATAAATCAGAAATAGCAGTATGAAATCATAGAGTATTTTTCTTTTAAAAAGTATCTGTTTCCTAGCTCCATCCACTAAAAAGGCCTAGAAGAAATGCCCATACACTATTAGTGAGCGCACTTATGGGGCTTCCCTTGTAGCTCAGCTGGTAACGAATCTGCCTGCAATGCGGGAGACCCCGCTTCGATTCCTGGGTCAGGAAGATCCCCTGGAGAAGGGGTAGGCTACCCGCCCCAGTACTCTTGGACTCCTCTGGTGGCTCAGTCAGTAAAGAATCTGCCTGCAATGCAGGAGCCCTGGGCTCGATCTCTGGGTTGGGAAGATCCCCTGGAGGAGGACACTGCACGGAGCACACTTATACCGAGGTCGTGGTCTCCAGACAGCATTTACTAGGGGTACTGACCAATTACAGGTCCAGGACTCAACATGTAAAAAGTGAGACTGAGTCATCTTGTAACGGAAAACAAGGGAAAAACTGAAAAATAGAACTACCGTATGATCCAGCAACCCCACTCCTGGGCCTATACCTGGAGAAAACTCTAATTTGAATAGATGCATGCACTCTAGTGTTCATAGCAGCAGTACTCACAATAGCCAAGACACAGAAGCAACTTAAATGGCCATCAATAGATGAATGGATAAAGAAGATGTGGTACATATATATAATGGAATATTACTCAGCCATAAAATAGAATGAAAAATGCCATTTGCAGCAATAAGGATGGGACTAGAGATGATCACACTAAGTGAAATAAATCAGAAAGAGAAGGACAAATATCATATGCTATCACTTACATGTGGAATCTTATAAATGATACAAATGAACTTATTAAGAAAACACAAATAGACTCACAGACATAGAAAAGAAACATGGCTATCAAAGGGGACAGGGGTTGGGGGAGATAAATTAGGCATTTGGGATTAGCAGATGCCAGCTACTATATATAAAACAAACAAGATCCTACTGTATACCACAGGAAACTATATTTAATATCTTTGTAATAAATTACTGTGCTGTTCAGTCGTTCAGTCATGTCCAACTCTTTGCGATCCCATGGACTGCAGCACACCAGGCTTCGCTGTCCTTCACCGTCTCCTGGAGCTTGCTCAAACTCATGCCCATTGAGTCGGTGATGTCATTCAACCATCTCATCCCTGTCGTCCCCTTCTCTGTCTGCCTTCAACTTTTCCCAGCATTAGAGTCTTTTCCAATGAATTGGCTCTTCGCATCAGGGGGCCAAAGTATCAAGAGCTTCAGCTTCAGCATCAGTCCTTCTAAAATGAATATTCAGGGTTGATTTCTTAAGATTGATTGGTTTAATCTCCTTGCAGTCCAAGGGACTCTCAAGAGTCTTCTCCAACACCACAGTTCAAGAGCATCAGTTCTTCGGTGCTCAGCTTTATGGTCCAACTCTCACACTCATACATGACCACTGGAAAAAACATAGCTTGGACTATACTGACTGTTGTTGGCAAAGTAACATCTAGGCTTTTTAATATGCTGTCTAGGTTTTTATAGCTTTTCTTCCAAGGAGCAAGTGTCTTTTAATTTCATGGCTGTAGTCACCATCTGCAGTGATTTTGGAGCCCAAGATAATAAAGTCTGTCACTGTTTCCATTGTTTCTCCATCTATCTGCCAGGAAGTGATGGGACCAGAGGCCATAATCTTCATTTTTTGAATGTTGAGTTTTAAGCCAACTTTTTCACTCTCTTCTTTCACCTTCATCAAGAGGCTTTTTAGTTCCTCTTTGGTTTCTGCCATAAGGGTGGTGTCATCTGTGCATCTGAGGTTATTGATATTTCTCCCAGCAATCTTGAGTCCAGCTTGTGCTTCATCCAGCCTGGCATTTCGCATGATGCACTCTGCATATAAGTTAAACAAGCAGGGTAACAACATACAGACTGATGTACTCCTTTCCCAATTTGGAACCAGTTCCTTGTTCCATGTCCAGTTCTAACTGTTGCTTCTTGACCTGCTTACAGGTTTCACAGGAGGCAGGTAAGATAGTTTGGTATTCCCATCTCTTTAAGAATTTTCCAGTTTGTTGTGATCCACATAGTTAAAATTTTTAGCATAGGCAGTGAGGCAGAAGTAGTTGTTTTTCTGGAATTCTCTTGCTTTTTCTATGATCCAGTGAATATTGGCAATTTGATCTCTGGTTCCTCTACCTTTTCTAAATCCAGCTTGAACATCTGGTAGTTCATGGTTCATATACTACTGAAACCTAGCTTGGAGAATTTTGAGCACTACTCTGCTAGTGTGTGAAATGAGTACAATTGTATGGTAGTTTGAACATTCTTTGGCATTGCCTTTCTTTGGGACTGGAATAAAAACTGACATTTTCCAGTCCTGTGGCCATTGCTGAGTTTTCCAAATTTGCTGGCGTATTGAGTGCAGCAGTTTCATAGCATCATCTTTCAGGATTTGAAAGAGCTCAACTGGAATTCCATCACCTCCACTAGCTTTGCTCTTAATGATGCTTTTAAGGCCTACTTGACTTCACACTCCAGGATGTCTGGCTCTAAGTGAGTGATCACACCATTGTGGTTATCTGGGTCATGAAGATCTTTTTTGTATAGTTCTTCTGTGTATTGTTGCCACTTCTTCTTAATATCTTCTGCTTCTGTTAGGCCCATACCATTTCTGTCCTTTATTGTGCCCATCTTTGCATGAAATGTTCCCTTGGTATGTCTAATTTTCTTAAAGAGATCTCTAGATCCCATTCTACTGTTTTCCTCTATTTCTTTGCATTGTTCACTTAGAAAGGTTTTCTTATCTCTCCTTGCTATTCTTTGGAACTCTGCATTCAGATGGGTATATCTTTCCTTTTCTCCTTTGCCTTTTGCTTTTCTTTTCTCAGCTATTTGTAAGACCTCCTCAACAACCATTTTGCCTTTTTGCACTTTTTTTCCTTGGGGATGGTTTTGATCACCGCCTCCTGTACAATGTTACAAACCTCTGTCCATAGAACTTCAAGGACTCTGTTTATCAGATCCAATCCCTTGAATCTATTTGGCACTTTTCATTGTATAATTGTAAGGGATTTGATTTAGGTGATACCTGAATGGGCTAGTATATTTCCCTACTTTCTTCAATTTAAGTCTCAATTTTGCAATAAGGAGTTCATGATCTAAGCCACAGTCAGCTTCCAGTGCTGACTGTATTCTCCATCTTCGGCTGCAAAGAACATAATCAATCTGATTTTGGTATTGACTGTCTGGTGATTTCCATGTGTAGAGTTGTCTCCTGTGTTGTTGGAAGAGGGTGTTTGCTATATCCAGTGTGTTCTCTCGACGAAACTCTTTAGCCTTTACCCTGCTTCATTTTGTACTCCAAGGCCAAACTTGCGCATTACTCCAGGTATCTCTTGACTTCCTACTTTTGCATTCAAGTCCCCTGTGATGAAAAGGACATCTTTCTTGGGTGTTAGTTCTAGACGGTCTTGTAGGTCATCACAGAACCATTCAGCTTCAGCTTCTTCAGCATTAGTGGTTGGGGCATAGGGTTGGATTTCTGTTATACTGAATGGCTTGCCTTGGAAACGAATCGAGATCGTTCTGTCATTTTTGAGATTGCATCCAAGTACTTAATTTTGGATGCTTTTGTTGACTATGAGGGCTAGTCCATTTCCTCTAAGGGATTCTTGCCCACAGTAGTAGATATAATGGTCATCTGAATTAAATTCACCCAATCCAGTCTATTCTAGTTCACTGATTCCTAAAATGTCGATGTTCACTCTTGCCATCTGCTGTTCAACCACTTCCAATTTGCCTTGATTCATGGACGCAACATTCCAGGTTCCTATGCAATATTGTTCCTTACCGCATTGGACTTTACCTTCACCACCAGACACATCCACAACTGGGTGTTGTTTCTGCTTTGGCTCAGCCCCTTCATTCTTTCTGGAGCTATTTCTCTGCTCTTCTCGAATAACATATCAGGCACCTACTGACCTGGTGAGTTCATCTTTCAGTGTCCTAACTTTTTGCCTTTTCATACTGTTCATGGGGTTCTCAAGGCAAGAATACTGAAGTGGTTTGCCATTCCCTTCTCCAGTGGATCATGTTTTGTCAGAACTCTCCACCATGACCCATCCGACTTGTGTGGCCCTACACGGCATGGCTCATAGTTTCACTGAGTTAGACAAAGCTGTGGTCCATGTGACTAACCAAACTAACCACAGTTTGGTTAGTTTCCTGTGGTTTTAGAATACGACTCAGTCATAAAAAAGAGTGAAATAATGCAACTTGTAGCAACAAGGATGGAGCTAGACAGGAAGCAAGTCAGGAGAAAGACAAATATGATATCCCTTATACATGGAATCTGAAATACAATGCAGTAAACTTATCTGTGAAACGGAAACAGACTCATAGACACAGAGAACAGACTGGTGGTTGCCAAGGGGGAGAGGTATGGGGAGGGATGAGTTAGAGGTTTGGGGTTAGCAGATGCAAACAGTTATACATAGAATGGACAAAGAACAAGGTCCTATGGTAGAGCACAGGGAACTATACTCAATATCCTGTGATAAACCACAATGGCAAAATAATACCAAAAAGCATGGATGAACGTATACCTGATCACTCTGCTGTACAACAGCAATTAGCACAACATTATAAATCAACTATACTTCAATGAAAAAAAAAATCCAGGCTGAGACTCATTGTGAAGACTTCCCACGGAAGCTAATTCCAGGGCCTTGGTGATGGCACAGGACAAACTTACGGAGGTCTGTAAATTAACAAACTTTCTTATTGCGCCTACATAAATAATCAGGTCAACCTGAATGAGGCCATAGTTTTGTGATCAAGGGGAGTTGGGGTTGATGATTATGGTCCTGGAGGAGAAGATAAGACTGTTTAAAAAATTGCCAGAAACTTTATTGCACAAATAAATACTTACTGATGGAATTATGGGTGTCACCCAGGGGGTTGTCTGATTATAAGGGGTGCATGCCCGTGACTAACCGTGGCTGCTGTTCTGGGGAGATTGAGTTAGCTTGTACAGGACAAACAGAGATACATGTGATTTCTGGTCCCAGGGCACGAGAATTTTGTCCAGGAGAGACTGAATCTCTGTGAATCTAGTGCCCACTGAAGCTACCTGGTAGCATCTCACCAGTTCCTTATTAACTGATTACATAAACTGTGTTGCTTTTTATTTGTCCGATATGCAAATATATATGTATATATGATTTTACCTCTTAAAAATATTCTATAGAATATAGAAGTGTTATAACACTTCTTATTTCATGCAACAACCCTGCCAATTAAGGACTGTCATCGCTATTTCACAGGAAACAATCTGAGGCTCAAGGCAATGTCCTTCCATCAAGGCCACAGGCTTGGAGTCCGGAGCCAGGCTGGGAGCAGCCTGGCACCAGCTTGTGGGGGCCTGAAGGCCACCCAAACATCTGCCTTGTCAATGCCCTGGGCCCCTGCCCCTTCTGGGACCACCCTTTCCTTTGCTCCCAAGTGGAATGGCCCTCTGTTCCTTCCTACCTATTTTGAACATTTCAGACTCTGCCTCATCTTCACAGGGCTGAGGACTTGAGGGGAGACGGCCCTTTCCTCCAAGCTCTGTTCTCGGGACCTCCTGCTCCTGGATTTCCTCAAAGCAGACTTGACACACAAAAGGTTCAGAAGGAAAGGCAGGATTTTCAGCCCAGCGCACAGAACTAGAAGGGCTTCCAAGCTGGCTCAGTGCTAAAGAATCCGCCTGCCAATGCAGGAGACAAAGGAGATGTGGGTTTGATCCCTGGATCAGGAAGACCCCCTAAAGGAGGAAATGTCAACCCATTCTAGTATTCTTGCCTGGAAAATTCCATGGACCGAGGAGCCTGGCATGCTGCAGTCCGTTGGGGTGGCAAAGAGCAGACACGACTGAGCACGCACACACAGAATTAGAAACTAATTGAATGCTAGTTGTCAGTGTCTCACAGATGCAGGATTC
Organism: Bos indicus x Bos taurus; assembly: GCF_003369695.1. Taxonomy (NCBI): domain Eukaryota; kingdom Metazoa; phylum Chordata; class Mammalia; order Artiodactyla; family Bovidae; genus Bos; species Bos indicus x Bos taurus. The sequence goes on along the minus strand of NC_040077.1, from coordinate 5,239,283 downwards.
GCTGCCAAGAATGTTCTTGCCGCTGGTTCTTGGGCCTGACTTCCCTCCGTCCTCAGGCCCCTCTCCCTGCAGACCCCTCCCCGCCTCTGTCCACCATCCCCTCCTGAAGGCTTGCCCCCCATCCTCCTCCCCCACAGCAGAGGGAAAGCACTTCCTTGTGCAGAACAATTCACCTCTTTGTTTCTTTCCTTCAGCCTGTGAGTGAGGGGAGAAACCATGGTTAGACCCAAGCAAACCAAACATGATCTAAAGATGCTTTTTCCAACAAAGGACCTTTTTCCTCATTCAGAGGAATTTTTTGCTTTCTCTTAGTTTAATCATTTCCAACTGCTAACTGTAGACAAATTTTCTGATGGAAACTGTTTTCTTCCTATCACACAAAAACTGCAATTCCCCAAAAGAGGATAATCTTCCAACACAGAAAACTTCCACTCATGTTTCTGTGGTCTGAACATGCTCCCCGAGAGGAAATCCCAGAACATGCTGAACAAGTGTAGTCTTTTGTTGGAATAAGGACACATACATCAAATACACTATTTTTTTTCATTGCAGTATGGTTGATCCACAATGTGTGTTAGTTTCTACTGTATAGCAGTGGTTCATTATACATACATACATTCTTTTTTATATTATTTTCCTTCCTGTTTTATCTATATTTTAAATCTATATTTTATATCTATATAGATATTTTATATCTATATTTTTATATCTATATTTTATCTATATTCAGAATACTGGATATAGTTCCCTGTGCTCCACAGTAGGACCTTGTTGTTGATCTTTTCTATATATCAGAGCTTGCATCTGCTAATCCCAAACTCCCAATCCATCCTTCCTCCCCCTCCCCCTTGGCAAAACCACAAATCTGTTCTCCGTATCCGTGAGTCTGATTCTGCAAAACACACTATTTTCAAAGATAAATGTTCACTTGGATGAACTGTTGGCTGAAAAAATTATGGACACACATCTTAAAATTCAATCTTTGCCTTAGGATCTCATGAGCTCTCAAGAAATCCTTGTGAACAAAATAGAGAAAGATTAGCAGATGAAGGCGGGTGTCAAAGAGGAGAAGCCAGCCTTTCGGAGGAGACCATCTGAGGAGCGTGGAGCTCTGCAGGCAGCTGGCTTTCTTTTTGCTGTTGGTCATTTGCTAAGTTGGTCTGACTTTCTGTGACATCATGGACTGCAGCATGCCAGACTTCCCTGTCCTTCACCAACTTCTGGAGCTCACTCAAACTCATGTCCATTGAGTAGGTGATGCCATCCAACCATCTCATCCTCTATCGTCCCCTTCTCCTCCTGCCTTCAATCTTTCCCAGCATTCAGGGTCTTTTCCAATGAGTCAGTTCTTTATATCAGGTGGCCAAAGTATTGGAGCTTCAGCTTCAGCATCAGTCCTTCCAATGAATATTCAGGGTTGATTTCCTTTAGGATTGACTGGTGGGGTTCAGAAGTTTTATCACAACCTCCTGACTTAAATATGGAGGAGCTGGCTTCAAAGCCTCTAAGCAGAGGAGAGGAGGTCCCCTGAGGGTTCTGAGCAGATCGGAAGTTGCTTCCATCGCCCTGTCTGTCCATCGCCCTGGGTGCCAGGCATCACTCATGTTAGGACACAGGCTGACATGGACAGAAGTCAGCCGCGGCAGGATCAGAGTCCACCAAGAGCTGAGACATCTCAGATGTGGTGACCAAGGCCACGAGGGAAATGTGGCCAAGAGAATCACCAGTCTGCTCTGGAGTTTTAAAAACCACAGATCAAAACAGGCAAAAATTGAAACAGGTGGCCAGGCTAGGGGGGTGAGAGTATGACTCATTTATTCCAGGTTTACTAAACAATGAGCTGTGGCTTCTGCAAAAGAAGATGTGGCAGTTGCTTGGCAGGCACTGAGCGGAGAGTGGGGAAGCCCAGCACTCTGAACGCCCCAGCCTAGACCTCAAGGCGAAGCCTCAGGCAGAGAAGCGGACAGTTCCACCCCCTACACATGGTGCAAGTGCCAAGGGCCCTGACAGACAGATGGGCAGGTGGGGTGGGGGCCGAAGCTCAGAGGAGGCAGTCAGCACCTAGGACTAGACACACAGATGCTACAGGCTCAGTGTCTGTGGAGGGGGGTGGGACAGCACATCTCTGCAGGGCACTGGGGCACAGCAGCGTGGAGCGGAGTTAACAGCCAGAGAGGCCAGGCACTTTGCCTGTGTTCCAGGGACAGCAAATTCAAAGCAGGGAGCTGAAGAAGATGGGGTGGAGAGACGGTCAGGAATCAGACCCTAAGGGACTGGGTGAGGGATTGGGTTTGTGGGAAAAATGGAGACCACCAGGGACTTTAAACAGGAGAGTGATTTGACCAGAAACGAACTCCTGAAAAATCGCACTGGCAGCCCTGGTCTGCTTCAGGCATCAACTAGAGACACCAAGGTGGGCCAGGATGCTACCTGTCACGTTCCTGCAGGAGGAGGTGGCAGGCCTGAACTGGGGGCAGGGTAGGGAGGAAAGGGGTTTAGAGCCGTTTAAGAGGCCTGCAGGGGACTTGGTGACAGACACAGGAGCACCAAGCCAGCAGAACCATCCTGGTAACAGAAGCCCCACCAACGCAATGGGCTTGCTTCATTACAAGCAAGGAGAGAGGCAAGGGCCCTTCTCTAATTTTTCTTTTTTTTTTTTTTTTTCGGGTGTGCCTGTAGCCTGCAGGACCCTAGTTCCCTGACCAGGGATTGAGCCCGGTAAGATTGCCAAGTTCTAACCACTGGCCCACCAGGGAATTCCCAAGGGCCCTTCTCTTAAGAAGGCTTTGACTTTGGAGAGAAAAGATGCCCTCCCTCATCTCGTTGGCCAAAAGTATGTTGAAAGGCCACCCATAGCTGTGAGGAAGGCTGAGTGACTTCAGGGGAGTTGACTGGTACCCTGAACACAATCAGAGTTCAGTTGGGGAGGAAGAGCAGCTGAGTATCGGGTGAGGACCCTTCAGCGTCTGGGACTGGACCGACCCGGTTTAGAGATGCATAGCCATCGCGAAGGTGGGCAGTTAGACATCCGCACCTGAAGCTTGGGTACGGACACTGGCCTGAAGCCACAGAGTTGGGTTTGCCAGCTCACAGTGAAGGATGACCTGTAAGTTTCCCAGCCCATTCTGCCCTGTAGACCCACTAGAGTAAGAATGGGGCATCCTATCAGGCTTCCAAAGGAGTAGTAATTCCACTGCCTTGGCTCTCGGATGGTCTGTGTGTGTGAACCTTGACCCACCACGGGCTTATCACCTCCTCGTGGGAAGAGCTGGACCTTCTTCCTGGTCACCCCGGCAGTTCACACAAGGCAAGGCACAGGGATGTGAGTTGACAGAGCCTTTGCCCACCCTGAGATTCCAAGGCCTGGCATCCATATCTGCCCAGGGTGAGCTGACCTTGGCTGTCTGGGTACCAGAGAGGTCTCTTCCCAACTTCTCCCCACCAGCAGTCAGGATGCTCATCTGTAATCAGGGGTGTCCAGGAAGGCGGCTTCCTGGCTCACTGTTAGTTACCCTTGTCAGTTATACTGAGAAGGGCCTTCCTCAGTGATTTGTCCGTCTGCACAGCCAGAGCCAGGCCTGGACAGGCAGCAGTGGCCCGCCTGTGCTCTCAGGCAGGCTCACAGCGGTGGCTCCCCGGACCCCCAGGGATGCAAGGGCAGGCCAGGCCAGGCCAGGCTCTCTTGCCTGCTCTTTCCATCCTCTCTGGCCTCACTGGCCACAAACGTTCTTTTTTTTTAACTGGAGTAAAATTGTTTTACAATGTTGCATTAGTTTCTGCTGCACAAGGAAGTGAATTGGCCAGATGTATACACATACCGGCTCCCTCTAGCACCTCCCTCCCCTTCATCCCCCTCATCTAGGTCATCCCAGAGCACCAAGCTGTGCTACACACCAGCTTCCCACTGTCTGTTTTACAGATAGCAGTGTATATATATGGAGAAGGCAATGGCACCCCACTCCAGTACTCTTGCCATGGACGGAGGAGCCTGGTAGGCTGCAGTCCATGGGGTCGCTAAGAGTCAGACACGACTGAGCGACTTCACTTTCACTTTTCACTTTCATGCATTGGAGAAGGAAATGGCAACCCACTCCAGTGTTCTTGCCTGGAGAATCCCAGGGATGGGGGAGCCTGGTGGGCTGCCGTCTATGGGGTCACACAGAGTTGGACACGACTGAAGTGACTTAGCACAATCCCTCAATTCACCTCACCCCCTCTTCCCCCCACCACAAGTCCACAGGCCCACTCTCTACATCTGCGTCTCTATTTCTGCCCTGCTAATAGGGATCTAATTAAATTTAAGAGCTTCTGCACAGCAGAGGAAACCATAAACAAGACAAAAAGACAACCCTCAGAATGGGAGAAAATATTTGCAAATGAAGCAACTGACAAAGGATTAGTCTCTAAAATATACAAACAGCTCATGCAGCTCAATATCAAAACAATAAATATCCCCATCAAAAAAAAAAAAAAAAAAAATGGGCATAAGACCTAAACAGACATTTCTTCTTACAGGAAGGCATTTCCCAACTCCTCAGCATCCCATTCCCACAACACCTCCTCATCCCCCTCCACTGGATGCTATGGTTGGACTGCCCCGCCCCAGGGCTCTCCCCTCTCCCAAGTGCCCTCTTCTTGTCCCTGGCCCATCTCCACCCCCCTGCCCCTCAGTCTGGCCTCTCTCCTGAGCTCCAGGCCCCTCCAATCCCACTGATCTGACCCCCAGACTCACCCACGCTTCCGCCTGCTTCCGTCTGAAGTGGGCCTCGGGTGCCTCAGCTCCCAGGGACCTCCAGCAAAGATGCCCCCTCCCATGTGAAGCCAGGTGGTGCAGACCCCCAGCCTCAAGTCTCCAAATGGCTGGCGAAGGTCACAGTATGCACTGTCTCCAGTGGCAGGACAGACAGGTCCTATCTCTGGGGCTGCAGGGGAGGGTCAGGTGAACATTACTCCTTGAATACAAACAGCCTTTCATGGGTTGTGTTTGCCAGTCACATGCTGACCTCATTGAGATCAGCCCGAGATAGACTGGATGGGGTGAATAAAAGCCAGGATCTCGCAAGTGTCAACTACTCTCTCTCTCTCACACACACACACACATTCACACACACACACACATTCACACAGTCACAGATTCACACACATATTCACAACACTCACACACACTTACACATTCATACACACACACACACACATTCACATTCACACACACATTCACACACACACACCTGTGGTCTCCATCCAGGCACGTTTCCTGGGTCTCATGGGAAGCCACCACAGAGCGCACAGTCAGGGCTTTGAGCTCCCAAAATCCATCCCTCTTCTTGGAAGCTATATCCAGATTTTTTATTCGAGTGTCCTGTCTCCCCTAGCCCAGCCCCACTTCCATGTCCAGGCCATGGAAGTGGTCCACCCCAGAGGTCCCACCCCTGGTTCAGCACTGGGGACCTGACCCAGTTCAGGCCAATGAGACAAAGGAGATTTGCTGGGGGCTTCAGGGAAGGAAGTTCCCCCAAAAGCATCTCAGAGGGCCTGAGCTGCAGCCCAAGTGCCCAGCCACCTCGGACACTGAAGACAGCCAGTCGAGGCTTGCTGAGCCAACGAACCCGAAGTTCGGTCACAACATCCCTGCATAGTGAGAGCCTGGTGTTAGTGGTGGGGGAGGCTAGAGGTGTGAATACTTAAAAGTTCCAGAGGCAGGCCAAGGCTCTGCAGGCCAGTGGAACCAAGGGGAGTAAGTCCAGCGTGGTTACCAAATCCAGCCAAGAATGAAGAGAAGGGGGCCAGCAGGCTGGACAGTGTCCAAGTCACTGTGGAAGGCCTGGGAGCTGGCTGGAGGGAAGTGTGGCTAGGGGAGGCCCTGAGATGGACCAGGGGCATCTGTGGCCTTGAGAATGGGGAGAGAACTCCAACAAGTGTGACCTGCCCACCTCTTAGCTCTCTTGGACTGACACACACCTGGAGATGTACCAGCTCCCACACTCGGTGCAGCTCAGACCTCTAGCCTGCTAGTTACTCAGTTGGGTAGGATCACCACACCAGGTCCTACCCCTGGAGCTCTCTCTGTAGAGCCGGCTCCCACCCCCCTCCCACAAGATGCTCCCTGCAAGCCCCACCTGTGACAGAGCAGGGCTCTCCCGGCATAGTACCCCACCAGCTGATACATCTTTGAATCTCATCTTGTAAGAAACCTAATGTGAATATTTGCTACTGAATAAAAATTCCTCATCATGACATAAAAGTGAAGACTCTCATGTTGGCACCTTGGAGGCAGATCCCCCACATACCCTGGGGCATGGCGCCCCAGGTTTGGAAGCTCAGTGGAGATTGCTAGGTCTGGGCTTCAAGCTTGATTCCACCACCAATGAGCTGTGTGGCTTTGGGCAAGAAAATTAACCTGTCAACGTGGAAAGAAGGAAGGAAAGGAGGGAGGGAGGGAGGGAGGGAGGGAGGGAAAAGCTAAGTTTTCTAACAGGGACACCTAGAAATGAGCTCCCCACGCCCCCTTTCCTAACTGCTCTGCTCACAGGAATCCTGGCTGTCAGAGCCAACACTGTCGGCCACAGGACAAGGCAGAGCTCCAGCAGTAACAATGCTGCCACCTGAAACAAAGCTCAGGATAAATAAAACCAAGACTCTGACAGGCATACCCTTCACCTGCTTTTCCCATAGAACAGATTTATGCAGACATAAATCCCTGCCACTGGAAGCCCAGGCTGGCCCCCGGGCCCAAGAGCACAACTCCATGACCCCCAGAAAGGACGCAGGCCGCTGCTGTGTGTGCAGCCCAGGCACCCCGATGGCGCTGGAGACCCGGGCTGCATGCTGGGAAGGGAGGCAGGTGGGGAGACAGGGAAGCTCGCCCATCATGCCCAGGCCTTCTTGCGCCTGGGGGCCAACTGTCCAGGTTTATCCCCGCCCCTCCTTGGGCCAGATGCCACATCTGTGAAATGCAGTCCTGGGACTGCCTCCTGAGTTCTCCCTGTTAAATAATGTTACTGAGGACAGCACCCAACAGCCTCCTTGGCACCCTTATCTGCCCTTCCTGTCACCTGGTCCCCATGCCCTGCACCCCAGCCAACCACCAGCGAAAACATCAGTGAATGGGGCTGAAGCCCAGGGGAACTCAAAAGGAAGTGGAGGTCACACGCCGGTGGGGGGCTGTCCAAGACATAGGGCCTGCCGGGTGGGCCGTCCCAGGACAAAAGCGCAGATAACCACGGCTCCACTGCGTGGCAGGCGGAAAGTGGAAGTTGCTCAGTCGTGTCCGACTCTTTGCGACCCCATGGACTATATAGTCCATGGAATTCTCTAGGCCAGAATACTGGAGTGGGCAGCCTTTCCCTTCTCCAGAGGATCTTCCCAACCCAGCGATCAAACCCAGGTCTCCTGCACTGCAGGTGGATTCTTTACCAGCTGAGCCACAAGGGAAGCCCACGTGGCAGACGGAAATGGAGGGGAAAGAAAATAAACACACACCTTCTGAGCGCGTCTGTCAGCTTTTGTTGGTTTCGTTTTGTTTTGAACACTAAGATTTATTTTCAAACAGCACACAGACTCCTGCGGGGCTGGGCCAGGCCAGGCTAGGCTGGTGACTGGGCCCGAAGTCTCTGGAGACCCTGGACCCCACCCACGGCGGCTGCCAGGAAAGGAGAGCCTGGCCCAGGCGGCACGGCCCAAGCTTCAGGCAAGCATGGTGGCTCGGTGGCCCCCAGGCCCCGTCCCGTGGCCGGCGGCGGTGACACCAGTGGGCGAGGGTGGGGGAGGCGGCCGGGAGCTCAACTAGGGAACACAGCAGCTTTAGGAACACTGGCGACTCTGCCGGACTCGCCGAAACCAGGCTCTTTGGAAAACAACCTCATCTTTGGGAGAACACCTCCTGGCTTAGGTCTCTCCTCTCAATTTCCCTTTTACTTCTCAAAAGTTTAAAAACAAAAACAAAAACAAAAAAGAAAGAAAGAAACACACATTTTTCGGGAGAAGGTGCTGTTCTTCACGCGCCCAGAGCTCCGCCAGCTGCACTCTCACTGTACTCGCTCGGTAAAGTTCTCAGGGAAGACGCCCCGGCATTTCTCCAGCTCCTTGTGCTGGTTCCAGTCACTCTCCTTCACGCCCATGAGCCAGCCTTCATCCTAAGGGGAAGTGAGCAAGGTTGCAGGGGGAGGAGGGCATTCACACCTACGGGCTGGGCCCTCCTTCTGCAGGCTGTTTCTCCTAGGCTGTCAGACTTAAAGACTCAAACTGACACCTCCTACCCCAGGAGCCATCCCGGCCTTCAGCAGGCAGATTTAACTCTTTGTTGTTTGGTGAGTCCTCCTCACTGCAGAAAGACAGCTTGACTGCCGCACTGGTCCAAACGCCTCTAAACAACTCCCTCAGTCCCCACCACAGAGCTCCTCACTGGCTGGTGCCCACCGAGGACATCACCAAGGAGCATATCAGCTGTCCTTCCGGCCTACAAACAATGCACTGACCACTTAAAAGCTTCTAGAGTGACCTGAGGTGTTCCACCAAGCCCTCCAAGCTGAACCTGACCTTTGCTTTAATATTGACCCCTCACAGGGATCATCCATTCAAGCCCTGACAAGCCTCGACCCTGGGCCTGCGGTGACCACACACCCTGCCTGAAGCCAAGGCCATTGCTGCCCCTGCAGCTGGGCCATCCCTGGGACCTACCCACATGATTTCCTGCCTTGTCTGACACCCTATGTGGGTCCTACGTGAGCCGCGTCTACCATCACAGACGGCTCCCGCTGTGTGCTAGGGGACCAAGACTCTGCTCCTGAGAACCCCACCCAGCCCAGGGCTGGCCCATCAGGGAGATCAGCGGAGACCTGGGGCTTTAGGAGAAGTAACTAATTCAGCACCAGGCCCAGGAAAGCCTTCTTATTCAAACCTCCCAGCCCACGGTGGGCTCAAAAAGTACCTAGTAGCCTCAAGTTCCAGCCCAGGACGCCCCAGCCAGACTGGCCTCAATCCACACCCGGCCCTCCTCCCCGACTCAGTCACTCTGATAATTAGATCACACAGACGTGTTGACGACTAAAAGCTTAGGAATCCCGCCAGGTCTGCTCCGCACCATCGTTGCCACCTGGATATCCACATGGGCACCCGCACGGCACCATCAATGCCCCACAATCAAGGGCTCCTGCTGAGGGGCCACGGCAATCTGAACTAAGCAGCCTGCCCAGAACCTAGTGGGGGTAGTTCTGTCCCACGCTGAGCCTCCCAGGATCGGTGGGACCCTCTCTGAGGACATTCACTAACAAAGCAAGGCCGCAGCAGAAGCGTCTGGGATGCTTCGGAGTGAGGACCAGCTGGGGACAGGGCTGGAGACTCAGGGGTCTCTCCCTGTGGGCAGGGACGTGTGCGGTCCTTGTAGACAGGGCAGGGCCAGCCTGGGGGGTGGCACCCAGGACCAGTGGGAGGCTGTAGAGCAGGCTGGGGGGTGGGGGAGGCCCATGGAGTGGCAACCAGGGGTCCTGTCCTGGATGAGAGAGACCGCGGAGGGGCAGGGAAGGGAGAAGATGACGAAGGAACTGAGATGCAGAGAGCCCAGGGGAAGGCAGACCGAGCCTGAGGAGAGGAGGAAGCAGGAAGCAGGAAGTGAGAGACTGAGGTGGGAAGAAGAGTGAACAGCCAAGGGGAGCCCTGAGGGCCGCAGGGATGGAAGGGAAGGAAATGCTCGGTGGTGGGCAGAGGCCACGGATTGGCAGGCGGGGCTCTGCTGCCCCCTGCTGGCCGCCGTGCCTCCCGCAGAGCCGGCCTCACCTGCTCCTCCGGGTTCTGGAAGGGGATCACCAGCACCACGTCCCCAGCCTTGAGCTGCAGCTCATCCGTGTCAGTGGCCGTGTAGTCGTGCTGGGCCTGCACCTGCAGAGGATGGGGGAGAGCTGACACCCCCTCCCTCAGCGACCTTTTCCCCCCCTGCAGTCCCATGGGCACCGGGAGCAAGTGAACATAGCAGGAACTGGGCTGGGACACCACCTCACACCTGGGGAGCGGGGGGTGGGGGGGGAGAGGCGTGGGGTGGGCATGGGCCACCCCCATAGCCCAGGGCCCAAGGAGATCGCAGGTCAGCAGGCCAGACTCACCTTGAACATGAACCCCGGGGGCAGGTCCAGACGTCCTGCCCCACTGCCGCTCTCCACCGTGCCATTCACTGTTGCCGAGAAGGTCTCCACGACCACCGCGGGCAGAGAGCTCTGGCGGGGGAGGAGAGTAGGTCAGTGACGCGGGGAGGGGGTCCCGGAGGGCGGGCCGCGCCGGCAGAGGAGGGGGGGTGTCTGTGCCTGACGCCAGGCCAGCGGGCCTCCAGGTTCCTCGACAGGAACTGTGACCTGGACCAGCACAGAGCAAGACACGGGCTAGGGAGCCGCGAGTGGCGGGGAGGAATCACAGGGCCTGGGTCCCTGGCATCTTACGGAGGCTGCTTCACTTGTGGTCGTCTCCCCAGGCTCCTGGGCTCCAGCCGCCTCCGAGGCCTCCGCTGGCTGCAACATAAATGCCACGTGGGGTCAGACGCAAGACAGGGTGTGCCGGCCAGAACAAGGAGACGTTGCAGAGGGCCAGTGCCTCTGTCCAGTGCAGGGAGCCCCGGAAGGAAAGGCCCTGGGCGTGGGAAGCAGCTGGAGAAGGCGCTGGCAGGCACACAGACCCCGACCCCAAAGTGAGGAGCTGCTGAGAAGCCCAGCACAGGCCCCTGGGCCCCCTCACAGGCTCTGCCTTCTAAGCCCAAACCCTGGTCGAGCCTCGGCTTCCTTCTTCCCACCTGCTCAGCCCCATTGGCCCCTCACAGGTGGCTCCCACGGTGAGGGCCCAGGCAGGGCACCGCGGACGCTGCTTGGCTGCAGTCGGGCCGAGCTGGGTCTGCCCTGAGACTCAGCCACGTCTGAGTTCTGGGAGCAATCACTCAACCCTCCTGGCCCCCAGGAGGCAATGTCTAGGTTAGGCTGAAGATTCAAGGAGAATTCTAGAAAGTGCCCACTGTAAACCAGGAGGCCATCTCAACACACCTCCCTCCCACCGCGGGGGCCCTGAGCTGGGAGGCTGGTGCTGGCCAGCAGACGAGGGCTGAGCGGATCTGCGCCCCTCCGGCACGAGTGACAGACAAGCCCTGTGCAGGGGCCTCCTGGCTAAAGGCTCACCCTCAGTCCCACCGTGACCCCTCCTGTGCCCCTTCCTCCAGCCTCTTCCTCCATGCTACACCCCCAAGAGGCAGGGAGGGTGGGGGCGCTGACAGGGCACTTACTTGGGCAGGCCCCGGCTCGGCCGTCTGGCTGGGCCAGGCCACAGCAAAGGTGCCCTCGGCAGCGCTGGGCTCCCCGGAAGGCAAGCTGCCAGCTGGACTCTCTGTGGGCTAGTGACGGGCCAGCGCGGGGAACGGGGAGGGAGGGCCGGGGCGGCAGGGGGAGGTGTCGGGCGGGGCAGGAGACAAGAGAAGAAGGTGGTGAGCCGCCAGCATGGGCCAGCTGAGTGCCCAGAGGGCAGGGAGGTGTGGATGCCGCAGCAGCGCAGCTCCTGCCAGGGAAGCGGCGCTGCCCGCCGGCGCCAGACTTCCTCGGGCCTCCTCCGGTGGAGCTTCGCAAGCCCCAGGCCTGGGCTGCCGGCCTTCACGCCAGCCCCTCCTGCTCCTGCAGGAGCTCCTGCAGGAGCTCCATCGCCGGCTGCGGGGCGTCCCCTGCCCCCTGAGTCTCCGTCCCTGAGCCCCCAGGTGACGGCGGCTCCCGGTCCAGCCTCAGGCCGCTTGTCCTGCTCCTCGAGTCGCCACCCCTCTCTCCTGTGTCCCACCAGCTCGCTAGTCCCACTGCCCTAAGGGGCCTCTGCTGACAGAAAACACCTCCACCCCGAGGTCCCCCTGCTCCCCAGACCTGGGCCCAGTACAGGGACACCCCATCCACCCTGGGGACCAGCTGGTCACTGTCTAGGGCCATTCACAGCCCCTGAAAACTGGGCTGCACCCTGGGGAACTCTTCAGAGGCTGAACTGAGGAGCCCTGTCCCAAAGGGCCTGGCTGAAGGCGCAGGGTCCCTAACAGCGGGAGGCGCGGCCGTGCGTGCGCGTGCACCTGTGAACGGCGCGGCACGCGGTGGGCGGGGCCGCACACACAGCACAGCGGCTCCCCTGCGGGGCGGGCACAGCGCCAGCACAGCTTACCTCCCAGAGGTCCCATGGAATCGACTGAGCGCAGAGAGGGGAGAAGGACAGTTAGCACGGAGGTTAGAGACAGGCAGGCAAACAGTCCCCAGGCCCACCCCAGGCCCACCCCAGGGCCCTCGAGCCCAATAGGTGTGGGGCAGAGCAGAACTAGGCTCTGAGGCCTCCAGAGGACCGAGTCCTGGACACCTTCAGGAGACCGAGACCACAGGCCAGGGCACACCCACATCCAGGGCTGCCACCGGGAGAGGAACGGGGTGCTCAGATGGATGGACTATGTGAGCTGCCAGTCAGGTATGCAGCTGACCTCCTGAGGGGTCTCTCGCTGACCTGTGGTCAGGACCAAGGGAAGTGACAAGAGTGGGGACCAGGGCTCCAGGGGAAGGCAGGTGAGTGGGAGGACAGCCGGGGACCCCAAAACCCCCAAAGGAGGTTGGTGGGCAGACATGAACCCAGGCCCCGGTGCCCAGAGGCCAGTGGGCCCGTGGGCGGTGGTGGGCTCACACCAACCTGACCAGAGGGCGTGGGCGCCTTCACAGGGCTTGCCACAGGCGGGAGGGGGTCAAAGTCCAGGTCCAGCAGACTGGCCTGCTCCGAGAAAGGCCCCGGGGCCTCAAACTTGGCAGCAGTGGCAGAGAGGAAGGTGGTTAGTGACGGGCAGCAAGCGCTCAGCCAGGACGCGCACAGCAGGCTCCTCTCCCAGGCATACCCACTGACACAAGGGCAGGCCTGTCCCACACACCTGGCACCAGCCCCACCCTCACAAGGACACACCTGGGGCCAGCTCAGCCCTCAGCCGGGCAGCCACCCCCAGACCAATGCCCAGCCTCCAACGCTCTCCGTCCCACGGGCCGAGAAGATGTCCCAGTGTGCGCGCCCAACAACTCCCCTGATCTCATGTTCCTTCCAGCAGCGGCCCAGCCAGGTGCGGCCTGGACAAGACCACATAGCGACAAGACCACGCAGCCCCTCTGGCTCAGAGGAGCCCTACACAGGCACGGGCTGTCCCAGATGGACAGGTGGTCCCTCAGTGACCCCCCACCCCCAGCCAGTTCAGGGCCGACCGAGCCAGCACACCGTGCCCGGGAGCCCCATCGTAAACACAGGGGTCCCCAACATTGGAGCACCTGTGTTCACAGTGCAGGGCCCTCTCCAGTCACCCCACGGTCCCTTCAGCGGGGCTGAGCGCAGCCCAGGGATGTGCATGGAGCAGGCACGGCCCCCAGGAGACCGCAGCGCAGTGGCACTGCCCACTGTGAGAAGCCAGCTGCTTAGTAAGCGGGGCCAGACGACCACGGAAGACATCTTCCCAGAGCCGGCCCCGGTCCAGTGGACACACCGCCTCCCTACGAGGATGGCTTGCTCAACTGCATCCCCGTCTCATACCAGGGGCTTACCCCGGGACCAGGAGTACTCTGCCTGCCCTGCCTTGGCCCAGGGTGCGGTCCTTAAAGCAGAGCTGAAAGGGCCACAGCCCCACAAGCCCAGGGCAGCCAGCTCCCTCCCTACCCCCTTGATGGTGCCCAGAACTGATGGGACTCGCCCTCCAGCCCAAGGCACCAGAGATCCTCCATTTAGAAGGGCCCAAGACCTGGGAGAAGGCAATGGCACCCCACTCCAGTACTCTTGCCTGGAAAACCCCATGGACGGAGGAGCCTGGTAGGCTGCAGTCCATGGGGTCGCTAAGAGTCGGACACGACTGAGCGATTTCACTTTCACTTTTCTCTCTCACGCATTGAAGGAAATGGCAACCCACTCCAGTGTTCTTGCCTGGAGAATCCCAGGGGTGGGGGAGCCTGGTGGGCTGCCGTCTATGGGGTCGCACAGAGTCGGACACGACTGAAGCGACTTAGCAGCAGCAGCAAGACCATGGGCAGGGCACTCCTGGAGGGCCTTCCCAGCTGAGCTGTGGCCTGTCCAGGGAGGCCAAGACCAGGGTCCTGAGAAGGACTGGAGTTGCCAATCCACAGCTCAGGGGACAAGGGGCTGAGCTCAGAGACGTCACACCAAGCAGACTCACTCCCGCCCCACAGTCACCCTCAGCCACAAGACTCTCCTTTAGGTCAAGCCCTGTCCAGTCAGCCCGGAAGGAAGGTCACCGCTGTCTCTCCAGCATCAGTCCAAGACACTGTGGAGGCTGAGCTCTGGGTGCCCTCCGGCCAGGGACAGGTAGCATTTCTCTCCCCAGGGTCGCCCCACCGCCCACCCTCTCTCAGAAGTCAGCCAAGCCCAGACAGAAGCCCCCTCAGATTCCGAGTGGACAGGGTCACCAGGCTGAAGGCAGGCTGCATCTTCTCTGCCCCACCTCCCAGCATTTCAGCCTTCCCCACGCAGGCTGGGAGCCTTCCCCTGAGCATAGGGACACAGGCTACTCAGCCCTGGCCAGCAGAGCAGCCTAGTCAGCACAGCATCATGGATGGACCAGTCCACCCCCACCCCAGGCAACAGAACCCATGGGGGCACTGCCCACCCCACCAGGCAGGGCCTCAGCTCCCAGGAGTGTGCAGAGAGACAGCAGGAGAGGCATGCAGGGACCGGGGGCAGGGCAGACCGCCTGGCTGCAGCTGAGGCCCACAGTTCCTAGCCGGTTCAGTGGGAACAACCCCTCCCAGAGAGGACTGAACACTGAGCCGGGCCAGTGGGTCAGCGGCTGGCTGCGTTCCCTGTGTAGCATCTACCAGCCCTTACGTGCCCGAGGCGGAGGCAGGCTCCAGGCAGCGAGCACCCCAGCTGCAATCCGCCCGGAGGTCGTGGTTTCCCCAAGACCCCAGGAGCACCTTGAGCCAGTCTCAGCCGTACTCTGCAGAGGGGCTCCCGCCCTGGTCCCCAAGCCGAAGCACCACCCGCCTGCCCCCAGCCATCTGTATTGAAAGTTCCAAGCTTAATCCAAAGTCCTCCTGTGGGGGCTTGAAGCCCACTCAGCCACGGCCCCTCGTAGCAGGAAACGCTGTCCTGTGCTCCCAACTGCCTCTTCGGCCACATGCACACCCTCCAGTCCTCCCCTCCCCTCCAGGCCTCTGAGCTTGTGCAGAGGAAGACCCCTGGCAGGGCAAGCCCACAGGAGCACTGCGACTCGGGGCCCAGCGCAGGTTGGGACTGGCTGGCCTACACAAAAGGTGAGCCCGGCACAGACAGGGAGGCCTGGAAGCCAGGCTTGGAGAGGTCGGCATACTGTGGCCTCTGTGAGCTGATCTGACTGCGGGCAGCCCGCCTCTTCTGCCACCAAAGCGACCTTCCCTGCTCCGCCCTCCCTTCGTCCTTCTGGGAACGGGCGTTGCACGCCTCTGAGGGCGGGTACAGCAGCCTCTCTGCTCTGTGACCCAGCCACTGCCGCACCTCCGTGTGGTGACGGCAATTCTAGAAGCTGGAGTCTTGGCGCCTTGGAGGGCTCCCGAACCGGTCAGGTGGCCTCCTCACCTGACACTGAACTCCTGCCCCTCCTGAGCCTGCCTCCCGCCACTCCCAGCCTATATACGAGCTGCCGCCTCTGGCTACAGCCTGCGTCTGCTCACAGCCACTTGGCAAACTTCACCTGCTCCAGGAAGTCTTCCCTGATTGGCCCAATTCCTCTGAGCCGCCCAGCCCTCTGGGCCACAATGTCAACGGACTCTGGAGGCCACTGTTGAGTCAGCCATCTCTATGAGGACCATTTCCCCTTGTCCCTCCATTTGGCCACATGCTCAGAGAGAAATGAAGAATGATGGGCGGGGGAGTGGACGGATGTGCGAGAAGGAGGCTCAGAACCAATCCCTGCAGTCAGCCTCCTGGGTCCTGAGGCACAGGCACAGGGCATGGGATGGAGGGGAAGGCCATGCACGCCCCGAAAGAGCAAGAGAAGGCGGAGAGAGAGCTGGGCCGCGGTGGCCGCGGCTGACCTGGGAAGGGGTGGTCACGCTGATCTCAGGGACAAACGTGTCGTCAAACAAGCTGAGGATCTGCTCCTGCTTGACCTCCTTGGACGGGGTGTGTTTGGGAGGCGGAGGGACTGGTGGGCCTTTCCGAAGCTGGGGGTCGGCGGCAGGTGAGGGGCCGCGTGGAAAGGCACAGCGGAGCGCGGGGGTGGGGAGGACAGAGACAAAGCCACGGTTAGTCACCGCCCAGCCACGGCCCCACCAGCAACCAAGGAGCACAGGCAGGGAAAGCCATCACCCCCAAGACACCGACCCGGAGACCACAAGGGCCCCTGGGAGCGGCCGAGGCCCGGCGGTCAGGAGCCCTGCAGAGAGAGAGGTGGGTCAGAGGGCAAGGGAGTGAGACAGGAGAAAGGAAGAGAGCAAGACAGAAAAGAAGGCAAGACGGGCCTGCCGGGCTGTCAGGGGCCACGTCGGAGGGTCTGGCTCCTGCTGCCCTTGGTGGGGAAGCTGAGGAGAGAAACAGGAGCTGAGAGAGAGCCAGCACCCAGGCCCCCTGCCCCTCTGCCCAGCCTCCTGCCCCCGCCCCTGGAGGAGCTGCAGTCCAGACTCTGGAGGCCACCATGCAGCCAGGGCCCTGCCGAGGGCCACACATCTGCCCACCAAGCCTGGGTTTCCTCACTTGTCAAGTTGAGGCGATAAGAGTATCCACCTCACAGGCTGGTGTGAGGACAATGAATGAAAATACAGAAAGGCTGGCGCAGGGTGCGGCCCAGAGTAAGTGTCCGAGTGTGGGCTCTCATCACCCTCTCAGCATCGCTCTCCTAATCAGCTGTGAAGCGGGCCTGCAACCGGCAGAGCTGCAGCCGGGAGCCCAGTGGCTGGTTGTGGGGGCGGGGGGGGGGGTCGGTCAGCCCATCAGGGTTCAGATGGGGCTGCACAGTGGACCCCACTCCTCCTTTCTCCCTTTCCGGCTCCTGGGGATGCTGCAGAAACCTGGAAGAAACTGGGTTGGGGGAGGGCCCTCACCGAGCCCCTCCTCTCGCCGGCCCTTTCAGGGTCCTGGGTGCCCCCCACCCCCACAAGAAAGGAGGTGAGGCAGAGGGAGAGGCGGCCACCTTGGCAGACCCAGATGCTCTGGGGGCTGAGGGCCCTGGAGCCTGTGTCTCCGCAAGAAAGAAAGATGGAGAGAGTTCAGCAGCCCGGAGGCCAGGGAGAGGGAAGAAGGGGTGCCGCAGCAGGGTGGGGGCACCAGACTGTCACAGATGCCCTGGGAGGGGCCGAGCCCGCAGGGACAGGGGACTGGAAGGAGCCGGGACGACGGCAGAGCAGGAAGAAGCAAGGGAGGGGACAGGCCACCAAGACAGGCACCTACCTGAGACGGGGACTTGGGGAGGGTGGCCCCGGCGGTGGCCGCGCCAGCCGGCTCGGGCTCATGGTTGACTCTGATCTCGGGGGTGGCAGCAGGGGAGCCATCAGGCGGCGGTGAGGGGCTCTTGTTCCCTTTCGCAGGCACGTTGTCACTGCAGAGAGAGAGGAGGGAGAGAGAGCCCAATGGAGGGAGGCTGAGGTGTCCGAGAGGGAGAGAGGAAACGTGTGTGTGTGTGACAGGCTGTGTGCACGCACCAATGCCCTGGGGACCTGTGTATGGAAATGTGCATGCACATGTGTGTGTGTCCATGTAGATCCTGGGAGACTCAGGGTGCTTGTGTGTCCACAGACTCACTGTGAAAATATGACACCCATGCGTGCATGAGTGCATGTCCCCACACATTTATGTGTGAATGTGCATAAGAACAGGTGGAAATGAGGCCACACAGGTATGAGCACTGGGAACACGCAGGCATCTGCAGCAGGGCCTGCCCTGGACACAGTGACAACCCCACCCCAGCTGGAGGAGCAGGGAGGGTCCCTGGGAGGCATCACCAGGCGGGAAAACCAGCCTCGTGCAGGGGCGCTGAGCCCACAGCAGGAGAAAGCCAAACATCCTAGAAGCAAAGAGAGTATCATCCGACATGGCACGCGGCAGCCCCTGTGCTCAGGGCGAGCCTGCTCCTCAGCCTGACCCCAGGGGCCTCCGGGCAGGCCTGCCTGCCATCTGCCCTCACCCCAGCCAGCCCCACCTCCAGGGCCCGGCTCCCCACCACACCAGAGTGGCTGGCTCCAAGCTCTTGCTCCTGCGGGTCCTCCCAGGGAACCTGGGTGATCAGCAGAGGCCACAGGCAGAGGGGATAAATAAAGGGGGTGCTTCAGAGCCTGGATGAAGTGGGAGAAGCCATGTCAAGTCTCAGTACCGACAAGGACAAACGGCATGCACAGCCCACCACTTGGGCACAAAGGGGCAGAAATAGACATCTATGTTGTACTTGCCTGGAGAGACTCTAGAACAGTGCTGACCGAGACCAGCCCCACCTACAGGGGGCTGCTTACACTTATGTTTGAAAAGTGAAAGTGAAAGTCGCTCAGCCGTGTCTGACTCTTTGCAACCCCATGGACTATACAGTCCATGGAATTCTCCAGGCCAGAATACAGGAGTGGGTAGCCTTTCTCTTCTCTAGACAATCTTCCCAACTCAGGGATTGAACTCAGGTCTCCCGCATTGCGGGCAGATTCTTTACCAGCAGAGCCAAGGGAAGCCCAAGAATACTGGAGTCGGTAGCCTATCCCTTCTCCAGGGGATCTTCCCAACCCAGGAATCGAACCGGTGTCTCCTGCATTGCAGGCAGATTCTTTACCACCTGAGCTATCAGGGAAGCCCATATTTTATGTTTAAATTAAATGAAAATGCAGCTCCTCGGTCACAAGGGCTACATTTTAAGTGTCCCCTGGCCACATGGGGTGGACAGACACCATGTTGGATAGGGCAAGTCCAGAAGGACAGACAAAAACTAGGAACCCTGTCACCTGCCCGGGGTGTCTTTGCCTCCTTAAAGACTGCATATACATCCAGTACATGAACACGCACGCACGCACGCAAGCACACAGAATTCCTACAATCTGGCATGCTGCAGCAACGCTCTCCCCGAGCCTCCCAGGCCTCCCTTCTGGCGGATTCTCCACTCCTGTTTGGGCTGCAGCCCGAGAGGAACGTGCTAAGGTGGTCTGCCCACCCTCCCCTCCGCCCGATTCCCACCGACACCTCTCTGCCCTCTGCCACCCCAAGACACACCACACACGGGAAGGCGGGTTAGGGGTTAGTGGCGCCCTCGGCTGGGCCAGGCGCATGCATGGGGGTCTGGGGGCTGTCCTCAGAGGCCCCCACAGCACAGCACTCCCTACTGGTACCTGTTCTTCTTTCTGCGCAGCCGGGAGAACAGTTTAGTTTTCTTTCTGTGGGGGCGGATGGGACGTGGAGGCCTTCATTTGGGGGAATGAGGATGTGGGACTGGCCTGACCTCTTCCCTCGCCGGCAGCCCCTCTGCTTGGAGGAAGACTAAGGGCTGAAGCACCCCCGACTCCCTGGGTGTGAAGAGGCCCCAGGCCTGCCCACGATCCCTGCTGTCCAGGGCCAAGGCCTTGGCATCCGGCCAAGCGCCCTGAGGCGGTGTTGGCAGAACGAGCAGCAGACGCCCCCTGAGACAGAGCCTGGTGGGCGGCTCTCGGCGGGACAGTGCCAGCTGCCCTCCCTGCCTGGGGTCCAGCCACAGGAGCTCAGGACCCGGGAAGGAACCGGGTCAGCGGACCAGCACGGGGCCCCGGGAGAAGGCCACTGGGCTGCCCTCGGGGCCACTCTGGAGTAAAGGAGACATACGAGCCTCCTTTGCAGCCCGTCCTCTCCTCTCAGACCAGCCTTTTCCCAAGGGCAGCCTGGCCCCACTGCCTGCACGGCCCCCCTCCTCAACCACCCTGCGAGTGCCGCCCTGACCTCCAGGCAGGAAGGTGACCTGTGAAACCGACGCCCCTGGCCTTAATTTCCTGCAGGGCAGCCTGTGGGCTGCTCCCACACTGTGTTTTCAGGGGGGAGTGGGGCAGTGACAGTCACGGAATACTGACTGCCTTCCTCCTCCCCAGGTACCCCAAGAACCCGATGCAACCACCCTGCGTGGTTGATAAGGAAAGCGAGGCGCACCGCAGCGCTCCACGCCATGCCGTGACGCACGGCACCTCAAGGACAGAGATGAAGGGAAGCCCCAGACTCGCTGTGGTTTCCTGGGGGCTGCGGGCCAGGCGCATCCCCTCCTCCCTTGAGGTTCCCCTCAGGAAGCAGGGCTCTCCTCCGTGCCGTGAGTGGTGGAAGGGGGCTCCCCGCTGCGAGGATCCCCTGAGTCCTTCAGCCCCAGCCCTGCCTGCAAAGCAGTGGACGCACCGCTTCTGGGCTCCACAGTGGAGGAAGCCAGGCACGCACTGGGGGAGCCACAGACTGCCCGGGGTCGCTCCTTCTCAGATGGGACACAGCCAAGGAGAACGGGCGCCTTCGCCTGCTCCCCTGAGCACAAGGGAGGCCAAGCCAGAAAGGCCGAACCCACAGGGGACCGCAGGAAGATGCCTTGCCCCAGAGGACACCTCCCGCAGCCCCCCAGCACCCTCAGGGGACTCACACACCTAGGCTGGGCCTTGACTGTGAACGTGTTGCTCCCGTGCTGCTTCTCCAGACTGATGAGCACATCGTTGAGGTTCTGGTTGAGCTGCAGGAGGGACAGCAAGCATGTTGGGTGGGGGCCACCAACCAGCCCCACCTCCCAGCGAAATCCCTGCCTCTCTTCTACCCTGGTCCTGCCCTGTGCCTCTGCTTGGACCAGGAACAAGCTCTTGTCTCTCCATCAGTGGGAGCTGGGAGCCAGCACACCAACCCCAGAAAGAAAACCAAAGAGGAGGAAGTGGGCTGCGCTGCTTAGCATCACGGTTTCTGCGGACCGTCTTTTTCTTCTTTCTACTTATAGGCACTTCCTAAAATGCCACACAAAGCTTGTACTGTTTTATTTTGCTTGTTCTTTTTTTTTTTTTCCAATTTTGCAAATGAACTGTTGATCCTAATTGCTGAAGTCATTTGCCAAGATGCTTTCAGGCCACGTTACAACTGACAGAGATTTCACCAAAAGCACCAGCAGGATGAGGGACTGACCCCATGCATCTTGTGGTTCTGCTTACTGAAAATATTTCCCTCTCCTTCAGCCACTAGGAAGCCCAGAGCTGAATCTTCCTCCTGACTTTACAAATATTTTCTCCCCAAAACACATCTCTGTTTTTTTCTTTTAATTTTTCACAAGTTGTCTCATACTGAAGGGAAGAAGGAAAAGAAGGAAGGAAAAGGGAAAAAAGGAAAAATCAGGCAGAAAACAATACTCAGGGTGGTCCCTCAGGACAGGCCCCAAGGTGGCCAAAGCCTTTTTCCTGTCCTGGGCTTGGAATCCCCCATGATCTATAGCTTCATTCTTCTGGGCCCTGGAGACAGTCAGGCCCACCCACGGCACAGGGAAGGAGGAAGTTGCCAACATGAGGTTTTTACAACTCAGCTTTGCAGTTTAACTGTCATTTTCATCAAAATGAAAATAATACAACATAGGAATTTAAGCTAATCAGACCCCATCTTACATCAGATTCCAGTAGGTAAGGCAAATCTGCTTTAATGTCTTCAGGAATATTAAAAAAAATTTTTAATTGGAAAAATTTTACTATTTATCATCAGCCTACAAATTGGGAAACCACCACCATTTTCTAACACTGAGCTCCCTGGGCCAAGGCTGCCTGAGAACATTTCTCTAGTTTGAGGGCCGCTGGCCCTGCCCAAGCAAGGAGGAAAGAACTGGGAGCAGGGCAGGGGCTAGGGCTAGACCCGTGGGGCTGGCTTGCAGCCTCCCAGTGCACCCAGCAGCTCCTACTGGGCCCTGACCCTGTTCCTCAAGGGCAGAGGCTCAGAGGGGGCGCTGCGGTAACCTGTGTCTCTAACCCCCGCAGGGAAGAGGGAGCAGGGCCACCCTGTGCCTCTGACCCTGACCCTCGGCAGGTGGAGCATGGCCCTGGGTGAGGGGTTGAGGGGCCTGCGGGGGAGGAAAGGGACCTACCTTACTCATTTCCTTGTGGAAGTTTTCCTCCAGGCCCGCAATGCTCTGAAATGTGTTGACATAGAAACCCACACGGCTGCAGTACACAGGGAAGAAGGGCCAGGTGGATTACAGGTCAGGGTGGGCAGCCCGGGAGAGCCACACGGGTGGCCATACCTCCACCTCACCAGCCCCAGCCCCGGGAGGGCATGGAGCAGAGCAGCACAGCCCTGCAGCCTCCGGAGGGTGGCCGAGGCTCTGCCCGCCCCCTCCCACCCCTCACCTGTTCCACAGGGATGGCAGCTCCTCCTGCAGATCCACATTCATCTCCTCAAACACCTTCTGGGCTTTGATGAGCTCCTCCTCAGCCTGGGGGGTGGGATGGGTCATTCCCCTCTGCAGGGCCTGTGTCCTAGCCAGCCCAGGCTAGGCCAGGCCCCCAGCAAGACCTACTCTCTCCAGTGCACTGGAACCAGGGCTCCGGGCAAGACAGGCTGAACCAGCTGTGGACGCCTGGGCAGACCTCCCCGATCTCCTCCCCCGCAACCCTGGGGTGCGCCGGGCAGGGGCCAGTAGAGCAGCCATGGCCAATGAGAGAACTCCCATCTGGTCCAGGTGCCTCAGGGGGGACCCGAGGAAAGAATGGAGCACACGAGAAGGCGCCGGCCAAGGGGACAAGGGGGCTGAGGCCCAGGCAGGCCACGAGGCCCCAGATCCAGCCAGGTGGGACCCTGTCCTCTCACACTGGAGCCCCTCTCAGGCTAAGGGTCTGCCTGCTGCCCAGCACTCTGGCCCTGGCCCATGCTGGCCCCTCTGACTTCTCCTTCTCCTTTCCCAGGGCCGGCCCCTACTCAGCCTCCACCACCAGGCTGACTTCACTTCCATGGGAGAAGCTTTCCGACCCTCTCCTCTGACCCCTCTCTCCTGACACTTCCCCAACAGAGGCAGGAGCTCGGGGACATGCAGAGAGGCAGGTGAGAGGGCAGGCGAGGAGTGGGCTGGGCTGCTGGGCAGGGTGCCTGTGCCCCCTCCCAGGCCGGCCTGCGCCCTCCATGCCTGCACACACACACCAGTTGGTGGCACTAAGGCCCCATGGCAGAATCCTAGAAAGGCGTGAGCTGGGCGGAGGGTGGAGGTGAGTCACAGACCCCGGCCCCAGAAAGGGCTCTGCTGGCTCATTCTGGAGAGCGCTGCAGGAAATGGTGACTCAGGGGGGTGACTTGGATTCGGGGTCTGAGTCACAGCCCAGGAACGTGGTGGCCTCGCCCAGGAGAAAACTTCCCTCCAGCAGCCTCACGTTCTCAGGCCAGCTGGCCTGAACGCCACACTGCTGCAGAGCACACCAGAGCTGCCTGTCCCACTTAAGCCCACCCGGCTGTCCACGCAGCTACAGACACCGGGATCAGCCCAAGTCACATCCTATTCCTTCTGTGTCTGGCCCAGCCAGGATGACTAGGGAACCGGAGGAGAGAGGGGTCACCACACTCCTGACTCCATCACCTTGAGGTTGTTGGAACTTGCTAGACTGAGCATGAGCGTCTCATCTAACTTTTTTAAAATCTCATTTAAAAATTAAAGGGAGTATAAGAAATCAAAGAAATGTCTCTAAATATGAGACACACCTAGAATGGATTAGACCTGGGGTGCCCTCCAGGCCAGAAGCCAGATCATCCCTGTCTTAATTCTCTGAGAACCCCAGTGCCTGATAGGGGCTACCACCCTCAAAACAGTGACTCCCACACTTCCAGACGCCAGAGCCTCACACGTCACGTGTACTTCCCATTCAAGTGCCCACTGGCTGGTTCAAGTCCCACCTCCTCCAGGACACTGACCTCCCCGGCTTCCGTACCCACAGAGACCACCCCTCTGGTCCCCACGATGCTGGTCCTAACTCCTCGAGTGTACAAGCATGGTCAAGACGGTGTGGACGGCACAGCAGTTCACAGCTGGACACCAAGCCCTGTTCACAGAGCTCAGCAATGCTGCAAAGGGCAGGGTGGCTTTGTTTTAGAGTTCCTAGAAGTCAGGGCCTATCCTTTATTTCCTTTGAGTCACATTCTTCATATTCTGGCTCTTTCAGAAATACAAGGGGTGGCAGGAGGCTGGGGGAAAGCTGTCCCTTGCTGGGGAGACCTTGCAGCCCCCGTGGCTCCACTACACGCCTCCGCACACGGGGAACAGCGACAAAGTGACGCCCTTGCCATGCAGCCTGTCACCAGGGTCCTGCAGGCAGCTTTGGGGAGACCATGACACGTGTGGAAAGCAGCTTGGAACCAGACCAGGGAACACCCAGAGCTGGACGGCTCAGGAGAACACAGGCTCAGGAGCTGGTGCTGTCCCTCCAAAGTCAAGTCAGCCAGCAAAGGTGGCACAGGGCCCCAAGTACCCCAGCTCACTGCCAGCCAGTTGCCTGAAGGCTCCCCAGCCCCTGGCCAGGGGTGAGGCAGGGTGAGGAAGAAAGAAGAGAGGCTCAGATGAAAACTGGATCCAAATGGGAATGTAATTTGGCCAAAAGGCAAAACATCTGCCGTCCAACATCCAGAGACGAGATCCCGTGCCCTGGCTTCTCCTGCCAATCCTCCAGGGTGGGGGGTGAAGGTGGGGGATGGGACCCTCCCAGCTGGATCCCCAACCACACCCATCCCAGGAGCCCCAAATCGGCCATGGCCACCACCCTGGCCCCACAGTCTCCCAGGAGCTTATCCCACTGGACTAAAATGTTCACCTGGCATCCTCCCAAACCCATTTCAGGGAAAATTATGCAGAAATCCTGGCCCTGGGTCAGTGGCCCCATTATTCCCCCTCCAGCCCGAAGTCCTGAACTCTACAGGCGGGACAGGCCAGTCCCTCAGCACTCCCGCAGGCTGACCTAACCCAGGCCATCTCCCCTAGACCAGAAAGAGGTGGGGCTGTCACTCAGAGCCTCTAAAGTCAGCCCACAGCTCTGGCCTAAGAGAAATCAGGCAGCAGGGTGAATAAGAAATTGGGCCACGAGCCCCTGCTAAACCCAGCGCTCTCCACATCACAGGTATCCAATACATGTGAGTTGAAGATGATGAAATCAGAAGTGGCCCAGAAAACATGGGGCAGCTGCCTGGAGAGAAACCCAACCTCCTCAGTGGGGCCTGTCTCCTGCCCCCTCCCGGGACCACAAAGTGCTGCTACAGTCATGTCAGTGTCAGTGACTGAGAACCATGAGGCTACCTCTCCCAGGGCACTGCTTCATGGTCCTTACCAGGACCCAGCCCACTCCTATTGCCAGGATAGTAGTATCACTTTGTGCAAAGAGCCTCCTCCAGGAAGCCCGCTGGGACCACTGTGATATAGACTGTTTGCCCTCCGTGGAATTCCCAAAGAGCCAGTCCTTTCGGCCCAGGTCTCAGTATCCCAGCCAGACTGAAGAGCCTTCTCAGCGTCCCCTCAGGGGCACCCTGGGGCCTACAGGTCCAAGGGTCACCATGACTCTGGCCAGTTGTGGCAGGACCACCCACAGGGACCCCCAGTCTAGGGAGCTAGGAGAATGACCCAGGCCTTGAGGTGGGTGAGCCCCAACTCAGTCACTAAATGGCTCTGGGAACTGGGCAGGAGATCTGGCCTCTCTGGACGGGTTTGTCTCCTCAGCAAACCCAGGTTAACCGCACAGTTCTTATGAGGTTTGAAGGACAATGCACTAAAGACACCACATCTGTCCCTGCAAGAGCCCTCACAGAGGACAAAGAGTCTGAGGCTTTCCTGGGCTCCTGGAGGCTAGGATTTCAGAGTCGGAGCCGGGACGACCAGAGGTCCAGGCGCTAGGACAGAGATGGCCATCCCAGGTTAACCGGAGCCCCAGCCCCCATCCACATCCTCCCTTTGAAAGCAGGAGGTCTCCCAGCAGAGACATTTGAAAACAGCCCTGCCTCCCAACCAGGGAAAGAGTCGAGCCCTCCCCAACCCCCCAGTGGGGCTGGGCAGACGGGCACCCAGCACCACCCAGCACCAAGGACAGGACGACAGACCAGAAGGCGCCAGCACGTGCAAGGTTAGAAGCCAGTGTCACCTGATTTCGGAGCAGGTTAGTTTGAGCTACGAGATGAGCCTGCAGTTTGCCTTGGCACCACTGGGGGGCGGCTTTCTCAAGCAGCGAGACAGGCTAGGGGTGGGGAGGGGAGGTCAAGGCCAAGGAGAGTAGAGAGAGAGGAGGGAGACGGGGAGAGAGAAACGACACAGACATTAAACACCACATCCAAACGTCTCCAGGGCAGTGACGGAGCCCTGCCACCCTCCAGAGGGCCAGCCCCCACAGCAGGTAAAGGCCCCTGAGGCTGAGAGAATTAAGGGGAGCCCCGAGGAAGGCGGAGAATTGGGTGAACTCCAGCTGCAAAGCAGAATATGAGAATCGTTAGCAAGGGCAGACAGACTCAGCAAGCAGCTCCTGCCCTGGGGGCACTCACTGCGGGGCAAATGTGGGTGCACCCCCCACCCCCACCCCGACCCGGCTTGTTCCAGCTGAGACAGGTTCACATTGGATCCGGTGATGGAATTCCACTCGGAGCACACCAGGCCAGGAGGGGCTGGGCCAGTGAAACCCAAGCCAGGCCTGCTCTCATCCTGGAAAGTGGCCTCAGGACAGGCGGAAGGGCCAGGCGGGGGCCCCACCCATTAGGCCCACGAGGCCTCCCACTCACTCGCCCTGGACCTGTGACCCGGAACTAGTCACCGGAGGTGAACCCCCCTGCAAAGGGGGCCAAGGAGCCCTGCCCGCCAGGGCGCAGTGACAAGCCTGCAGAGGGGGTGGTGGACCAGGAGGAAGGCACCCTGTGGAGACTCCCGAGGACTCTCCCCCAGCAGCCACCACGGCCAGCCTTACCTTAGCAATTTTGGCTTCATCCTTCTTTTTGGCGGTTTGAAGGGACTCGTAATGGTGCCGGGCACTGTCGTAGTCCACCAGCTTCCGCCCACGCTTGGCAATGCGTGACTGAAGTATGGAAGGAGGAGGCGGCTGAACAGGGCCTGACGCCCATGCTGAGATGCTGACCCAGGCAATGGGGACTGGATGAACCCGGAGGGCTTAGGGCCGCCGACCCCAGGCTCAGCAAGTCTGTCTCACAGATGCCCGAGACACTCGAGTGAACATTTCTGGCAGCAAAGAGCTCACCCCTTGAAGGCTTCTCTCCTCCTGAGCCACCCCACCAGCCTCCCTCCTGCACTCCCTGTAAAACTCCTTCAGGAGCCTTTGCACTGTGTGGCCGGGGGCCAGCATGGAGTGTGAACCCTCCAGAGGATCGGGCCCAGCACCACGGTCACTACCTGAGCTCTAGACAACTGTGCCTGTGTGTTGGGGGCACCTGGGCTCCCAGCTGCCTCCGTGGAGATCCTGACACACCGACCAGTCCTCAGTCCTAACTCACCTGGGCCCGGCAAGGGCAGCTGGTGTTTTGAACACACGCAGTCACACAGATACATCCAGATAAGAGGCGACGCACACAATGATGCACACCTTCCCTTGCAAGCACAGAGTCTCATACAGGGCATACAACGCCAGGCCTTCCAGCCCCTTAATACACGTCGTCAGCCCTAGAGTCACTCCACAGTTACATGGCCCCACATGCACATGCTCCACGAGGTCTCTTTCCACAGCCCAGAGACCCACAGGTACAGGGTTTCCAGCTCAGAAAGGCCCAGGCCTGGGGACTGGAAGGCCAGCCTCAGAGGGAGCAGCCCCAGAGGATGAACTGGGAGGCGAAGGGGAGGCCTGCCTCCAGCCCTGGGCTGCCTGCACGCCCCCGCACCCCTCTCCCACTCCCGCCCCCCGACACAGGCTGCCAGGCCGCAGCAGGATGGAGGGCCAGAGCACCGCTCACCTTGATGTCAGGGAACTGGCCCAGGTACGTGTCCATGGTCAGCAGCGCCTGGTCCACCAGCTTCTGGTGGTAATCCATCCAGAGCAGGTCATTGTTCTGCAGAAGGCGAGAGCACAGGCGTGCACACTGGGGCGCTGGGCTGCAGCAGGGCCAGCTCCCCCTCCCGGGGACCCAGGGGCCAGCCCCGTCGCCCCACAGCTGGGCGGCACCTCAGAACCTCAGACTGGTGGTGGTGGTGGTGGCTTAGTCGCTAAGTCGTGTGCGACCCTTACAACCCCATGGACTATAGCCCACCAGGCTCCTCTGTCCATGGGATCCTCCAGGCAAAAATACTGGAGTGGGTAGCCATTCCCTTCTCCAGGGGGTCTTCCCGACCCAGGAATCGAACCCGGGTCTCCTGCATCGCAGGCAGATTCTTTACCAACTGAGCGATGAGGGAAGCGCAACCTCATCTATAAAACAGGGTCACAAGTCCTGCCTTTTCACAAGGTGACCTTGAGGATGAGATACGCCCAGGGCTGGTGGGGTCGGGGAGGGAGGCTTCTGGAGCCAGGCGATGCGACTCAGAGAGGAGAGATGCCTCCAGACACCACAGGAAACGCATCTCAGCGTGACGTCTCAGAGGAGAAAATGACCCCCAGAGAGGGGCAGGGCCTTGCCCAAGAGCACCTGGCATGTGGGAACCGGAAGGGCTGTTCCCAGAGGGTGCAGGGTGCGATGGGCGGCCAGCTGAGGTCAGAGGCCCCTCAGGGCAAGGACCAAGGCCGCTGGGCCCACACTCACCTCAGCGATTTTGCTTGCTTCATCCCTGCCAGGCCAGTCGGGCTCGTACACCTCCTGCAGACACTCGTTCAGCTTCTTGGAGGCCTCATGCATGGCTAGTGGGAAGACAGGCCACACTGCAGGCAGGGCTGATGGCGGGGGCAGGGGGCGCAGGGGCTACCCCTTCCCCCACCCCTGAAGGCCCAGGAGGTGTGTGGACATACCTGGCAGCCCTGCTCCCCTCCCAGCTTTGCACCCATCAGCTCCACCTGGGGAAGGCCCCGCTCGGTGTCCCAGGAAGCCCACCCGTCCAGGCCGGGCCTGCCCCTTACCTTTGACCGAGGCCAGGTAGGTCCGGAGGTCCTTCTGCAGGCGGGTGCCCTCGGTCTACAAAGAGAACGACAAGGAGAAGGGGAGGGCCTGGAGCACAGCCCACACCTGCCCCCTGCCTTCCGCATCCTGGGGACACCTGCCACGGATGGGCTGTCTACTGCAAAGCATCGGGTCTACGGGAGACTAGATAGGAAAACACCCTGGCTTTGGGGTATGGCGGCTACTGCCTCTCTGGCCACAGACACACACTGGGCTCCCACCTGGGGAGCCCTGTGCCTGAAGGGACATTCACCTTCTCTCCCAGGCACTGTTCTCAGCCCTGGAAGGAAGGCAGCAAGACAGGGACCCTCCACCCTGGACGAGACACTGGAGCACAGCCCGTGTGTAAGATGGGACCAGTGGGTGGCAAGCCTGCCCTCAGGCAACCATGAGCCAGGTGACCGACAAGCACAGGAAGATGATGGGGGTACAGGGACCACCCAGCACCTGGTCCTGAAAGCTTGGGTTCTGCCTGAGGCCAGCTGGCTCCCAGCGCATCCCACCGGAGATGGGGGGCCGGGGGCAGGCCTTTACAGGGTCAGGAGGGTTCTGATGGACAGAGGACGACCTGCTGGGGAGAGGAGAGACCCAGAAGGGGGGAGGCCTTTGAAAGGAGTGCAGAGAAGGGTGGGGTCGTGTCCAGGCTTCTCAGGACACCGGCCCTGTTGAGAGGGAAGATGCAGGGGAAAGGGGAAAGGGGGGAGTGGCCCAGGGAATGAAACCCTCGGAGCTGGGAGGGCAGCCCCAGGGGCTTCCTGGAGCAGTAGGGCCAGCAGAACGGTAAAACCATGGGTGCAGCCTCAACTCCCTCTGGCGTCAGCAGGAGGCAGGAGCAGGAAAGCTGAGCTCCAGGTGTGAGGACGGGTGAGCTGGCTGAGGCCAGCAAGGAAAGTCTGAGACTCCCGCCAGGGAGATGCTGAAGTTTCCAGAAGCCGTGTGGAATGCAGGAGATTCCACACACAGGCTGTGGGGCTGTGGAGACCCAGCTCTGTCTCTACTAGACACATGTGTTCAGGCACTTCAGTCGTGTCCAACTCTGTGCGACCCCATGGACTGTAGCCCGCCAGGCTCCTCTGTCAATGGAATTCTCCAGGCAAGAATACTGGAGTGGATGGCCATTTCCTTCTACATACTAGACACGTAACCCTAAGAAAGTTACTGAACCTCTTGGAGCCTCAGTCTCCTCATCTGTCAACCGGGTCAAATGACTCTGGCCTGGGAGACCACAAGCACACGGGCATGGAGCACCTGCAGGGCGCCCGGCACATCGCAGGCGCCGGGAGTGGCTTCACTGCGGCCGTGAAGAGCAGCCTCAGGAGGCGGGCTCTACCCTGGGCACCACGATGGGTGCAGAGGGGGACACAAGGGAGCCCGGCTTCTGGAGGGCCGTGAGTGGCTGAGCCTGGGGCTGGCCTCCTGGGCCCCCGCCAGCCCATGCCTCAGGGACACCTTGTGTGGAAGTCTCGCTCTCTGAGGGAGACCTAAACAGACCACGGCAGCAAGCCGTAGTCCCGGAAGACCTGCGCCCCTACAGGGCTCCACCTGCCAGCCTGGAGCTCCTGCCTGAGACAGAAGTGGTCTCCACCCCTGCCAGTCAAACAACACCCCTGCCAAGAGCAGGCCAGGACGCGGGCCCCGGGCATGGGCCCACCCCAGCACCCTCAAATCGTTCCTGTCCCCCTGCAAACCGGGCCCCTCCTCCTGGCCAGAGCCCTCTCCTCCTGCCCTGAAGTCCTCAGAGTTGGGGCACAGTTCCTCACTGGGGCCAGAACGTCCCACACATAGCCTCTCGACGCCACTGCGCCACCTGAGGAGAAGGAAGCTGAGAGGTTCCGAGACTTGCCCAGGATCACACTGGCACAGGGAGAGCTGGTGAGAACCTCCAAGTCCCGGGCACGTGGGCCCCAGTTTGCTGAATTGGTCTTGACAGGGCCAGGAACACAGGCAACTGCCTATTCGTTACGACAAATGCAGCAATGGGACAGCAGACACCACAAAGAGAGGGTTCCAGGGCATCACGTTAAAAACGGAGACCCTCTCCCAGACTCCTTCAGTCCCCATGGAGTATACAACCCTGGCCACGTAGGAATCTCCCAAACATCCAAGTTCAAGGTGTGCTGATTAGAGTAGGAAACCAAGGCCAGCCCACAAGCACTCACACCTCCCTGGAAGCCCATCGGGGCCATGCGTGGTCCCGAGATGGGGGCAAGAGGAAGGGTCTACCCCACTCCCCATGTAGCCTCCCCAGTCTTAACAATTAAGTGCCGTGGTGGTAGAGACGAGGATTTAAGTGTACCTATGATGCGATGCTCTTGTATTCATCCGATGTCAGAATCTTCCAGACCCAGCTTCTCTTCCCACCAAGCCTCATCAGCTTGCTCCCCTCCCCACTGTCCCCCAACATCTGTCTACAAGGCACCCAGGGAAAGGGGTCACCCACAGGGCGGGCTGCTGTGTTTGCCCAGGCTTCAGGCTGTACCAGGGCCCCTTGTGCTTCCCAAACAAGGCCACGCTGTGAGCAGGCACACTGGGCACAGATGTGCAAGGGCCGCCCGGGGCCCTGCCTCCCCTGTGCCAACTGCAGCTGGTCCCCAGTGTCGACGTCCCCCTCCTGGGGCTCCCAGCCAGCTGCTTCCTCAGGCGGCCCTGGCAGCAGGCTACCCTCCACCCTGGCTCTGAGAAACATCTCTCCGGAGGTCCCTGGGCTCTAACCATATGCCTTTCAGAGCAGCTGGGGGAAGGAGAAAGTTCTGGAGCCACTGCCCTCAGCCTGCTCTCCTGGCAGCCCAGGACTAACACCAGGTGTGCCCACAAGCCGGCCAGCAGGCACTCCACACCCCCCACACCTCCCTCCAAAGGCTATCCCCCAACTCCCTGACGTCAGCCCCCATCTTCCCAGGGAAGTGCTCCCTCCACCAACCCCTCTGGCTCCAGCTGGACTCGTGAACCTCTGTGGTCAGTGCCAGAGGATCTCCACGTGATAGCCAGGGATGCCCACTTGGAGGAGAGCCCTGGGTGGGCCCTGAAGAATAAGAAGGAACCAGACCTGCCCTATCTCATTGACAAATAGCAACTCTGAGCCCTGGGGAGCCAGGTCCAGGCGGTCCCCTAGGAGGAAGAGGCTGGGCCATCTGGAGGACCCAAGAATGGCTCCAAGGATCTGAGCTGGATTTAAAACACTTGGGTGGGTGAGAGTGTGAGTGAGCCCTCCAGGGCTTCACAGAGAGGACAGGGCCAGGGATGCCAGACCTGAAGCTGAGTGGGCCCAGAGGGGCTATGTAAACTGGGTCCCTGTGAAAGCAGGCGACAGCAAGGCGACCCAGCCCCTCTCCTAGGGCCCACCCCCAGAGGAAGGGGTGGGGGACTCGTGTCCTTGAAGCCCAAACTCCCCGCCATCCCTGGCCCCAACTGGCGCTGGCGCACTAGGCTTGGCGTTCCCAGAGGAAGAGCAGGGCTCCCCATGCTCAAGCTTCACTTCGCCTTTCCCAGGGCTCCTCACACCCCGCAGCTTTCTGAATTCACTTTCCTGAGAAGAGTGATCCTCACTTAGTGACCCCACCCCCAGGCCCCAGTCACCCCCACACACCAATCAAATCCAGAACTGTCCAGTTGCCCTAACTCCTAAGGGAGGGTTACCCTGAACCTCAAACGAGACCTCATATTTGCCCACTCCTGCTTCTACCCTCGGCCCCTGAGAAGCTGACCACACCACCCAATCTGCGGGCAGACAGAGCACCAGCTCAAATGACCACCCATATCCACAGCCAGGGAGCCAAAAGCACTGGCTATCTTTAGCCCTAGCCTCACTCCCCAGCCGCTCTGGGCAAGGATCAGTGACTGCCTGCCAAAAGCCAGGGAGCCAGAGGGGACTGCAGTGTTCTTCTTCAAGCCTCCACTTTGAAGGTGAGAAAACCGAGGCCCAAGGGGCGAGCGGTCACCCAGAGCCAAACAAGCCGTCTCTGCTATGGGCTTTGAAACACCTCGGGGGACAAGCAGCCATGGGGGCTCCCAACCCTGCTCTGAGGAACCCCTCAGTTGAGCTTCTCTGGCAGGTGAGGGCGACTTGGCCCTGGGCCCTGGGCCCTCTCCCAGCACGCACACTTGCCCTATCCCAGCATGCCCTCTGATCCTCTCCCAGCATGCTCCCTGGCCCTCCCCCAGCATGCTCCCAGCCTTCCTACCATCATGCTCCCCAGCCTTCTACCATCATGCTCCCTGGCCCTCTCCCAGCATGCTCCCCAGCCCTCTCCCAGTATGTTCCCCGGTCCTCTCCCAGCATGCTCCCTGGCCTTCTCCCAGCATGCTCCCCGTCCCTCTCCCAGCATGCTCCCCGGCCTTCTCCCAGCATGCTCCCTGGCCCTCTCCCAGCATGCTCCCCAGCCTTCTCCCAGCGTGCTCCCCGGCCTTCTCCCATCATGCTCCCTGGCCCTCTCCCAACTGCTCCCAGCCACGGGCCAGTGAGCTGTCAGAGTTTTTCAAAGGAGGCCCCTTCTCCCAGAGGTTCCCTTCCAGCCACAGAAGCATTGGTGGGTATCTTCTGTGCTTTCTGAGGCCTCAGATGTGGACCAGGAGTAGGAAGAGGCCTGGTCCCTCCCAGCCCCCAGTCTAGGCCCACCAGCCCCTTTCCTAGCAAAGCTTAGATCTTGACCTCATTGCCAACACCCATGCCCACTCCTGTGGCCTCTTCTGGCCTCCATTCCTGTCTGTCACTCACTGGGACTGGTCTGCAGAAGCCACAGAGCCATGGCCCAGCTCTCTGTCCCTGCTTCCTCGGCCTTTCCCAGGGAGGAGAGAATCACCAGAGTCATTTCACTCCCAACTTCTACTATCTTCAGATACAGTCACCAAAGTGGCTTATTCTAGACTTAGCAGATCTGAGGGGGGAATGTCTCGAGCACAACCCAGTCAAGGTATTTAGGGCCCTTTGGGGTCAGGACATCCTCCCTTGGATAAAACCACTGCCCCCCAGGCTGTCCACATAATTAAGGCCCTTCTGTCACCAGCCCTTGGTCTATAAAAGAAAATGCTAAGGATGTCCTTTAATTCATTTGCAGTTTTTAGAACCAGAGAAGTATGGGTCTGAATCCACTCCCAAAGCTGGATGGCCTTGGGCAGATTACCCAACTTCTCTAAGCCTCAACTGCTTCATCTACGAAAGGGGAGCACTGATACCAGTTGCCTTACAGGGGTGTCGGAGGGATCCACAAGCCATCTACAAATGGCCCGGCCTGGAGCCCACCACTCAGCCAGGCACAGTCGACACTCAGCGGGTACCCAATCAAACCCAGTCTGCTCCGCTCCCGTATTAAACCTTGCAGATACCACTCTCCTCACAGGACACTTCTAGAGAGCCCACCTGCCTCGACACTGAAGGTTGCACAGAATCTGGCCGTGATCTAACACTCACTCCCACTCCCACCCCGCCCCACCTTACATCTTACCTAAGGTAAACCCCCACACTCCCCCTCTTCCCCTAGTCCATAGCCAGTGCCAGTGCCCCCTCCTCCAAGAAGTCTTCCATGACATGCCAGCCCACACTAATCCCTTCTCAAGCTCTTCTACTCCACAAATTCAGCTCTTGACATTTTCCACCTGGCAGGCACAGTTCCATTTTTCACAAGCTCCCGAAGGCCAAGGGCCACCCATACTCACCAGCTGCTTGTTGAAATTCTGGACACACTGTTCAAACTGCTCATCCTTCGTCTCATCCGCCTTCCCCAGTTTCTGGAGGA
This sequence comes from Bos indicus x Bos taurus, assembly GCF_003369695.1. Lineage (NCBI taxonomy): Eukaryota > Metazoa > Chordata > Mammalia > Artiodactyla > Bovidae > Bos > Bos indicus x Bos taurus. Next base: position 5,204,586 of record NC_040077.1, on the reverse strand, counting down.
CCTTCCAAGGCAGAGGGAGAAGGGAAGAATGTTACACTGAGAAGGAAAGTAGCCAAACCAAGAGCACCAGATCATCAATACCACAGACTCCTCTCCACCCCAGCAGGGTTCTGGGAGGGCCATGGCCAGGATCACCCAGCCCAGGCCACCAGGACCACCAGAGGTCTTGTGGTTGCTGTGACCCCCAAGGGCCTGAGGGACTGAGATCTCTCCCTCCTCTTCTCAGGGCTCACCCATCTGTCAAGAGGAGGAGCTTAGGACAGGCTTGCTGTAGTGACAGAAACCAGGAGTACGAGGGGTTGGGTGCCCCTCCCAGCTGATATCACACCGCAGCCCTGGCTGCTACACCCCAACCTGGCAACTGTAAAGTGAGCCAAACACCAGGGGGCCGGCGGGGGTGGCCCCACCTCCCCACAGGACTCCATTTCTTGGGCCCACTGCTCACAAATCCTAGAGGGAGGGGCAGGGAGGTAATCACTCCAGGACCAGGAGGGAAGGGAGGGCTGGCGGAGGGTCAGGCTCTTGCTGTCACTAGGAGTCAGCTTCCAATCTGCCTAGATTTCCAGTTGAGACCCATTCTAGCCCATATCTAGACGCCCTCCCACTCCTGTAACTGACACCAGCACACACACATTCATGCACACAGAGGCACCCAAAAGCACGTACACACGGGCTCACAGACACACACCCTATTCCTGACATCTCAGAGGCTGACTCTCCCCTCGATGAGTCACGGCTGTCCCTTCTTGGCGGTGTCAAAGAGAAGAAGTGGCAGGCACAGGTGGGGAGATGGATGGGTGAAGGCAGAGAGAGACCCAAAGTCTGGAGAGGGAGAAAGCTCTAGAAAAAGAAGAAAGTGGACCAGGAGCCTGAAAGCCCTGAGCAGAAGGGCTGGCCCACCAGGTTCTCCCAGACTCCCATCTCCCAGCTCCCGCTGCCTCCAACTCCAGAGTTCTCTATGGTTAGAAAGAGAGGGAGTTCAAGAAGCAAGGATGGGTGAGGGCAATAGGGGAAGAGCAGAGAAAAATAAGAGATGGGGTACAGATTAGGCAGAGAGAGGGTGAGGTGTGCAGGGAGAGAGGGAGGCAGAGGCTCCCCTCCACAGGCCTGGGCAGGCACCTCCACAGGAAGCAGAAGGAACAACATGGAGATGATGGTCAGCAGAGAGTGACCAAAACCCAACAAGAATAAGAAGGAAGCACATGGCTCTGGTTAGGGGTGGCAGGTGGAGGAGAAAAACAGGTGAGCTCCCAGCAGGGATGAGCTCAGATGGGGTTGAAACACCAGGTCAGGGTCCTGGACCGAGGGATGCCCGGTCTCAGAACAGAGCCTAGACCCTCCCGAACCCCAACTGACCCTAGGGTGGCCTGCGCTGCCCTGCTCCCCCTCCCCCACCTGCCCAGGAGCCACAGCGAGGCCAGTCAGCTCTCTGACTCTCTCTCTCATCGTGTAATGAATTTGGCCATCTCTTGCCAGGCACTTGCTCTGTGCCCTTGGCATCTCTACTGGGGAAGCAGATCGATCAGACAAGGGTCCAGTGCCAAGACAGAGGGAAGTACATGAGACTGTGGGAGCCCAGGATGGAGATCCTATCCAGCCTGGGTAATCAAGGAAAACTTCCTGGGAGAAGTGGCAGCTCAGACTGAGAGGAGCGCTGGCAGCAGGAGGACCAGAAAGATGAGGTCCATTGTTAGGGAATTTTAAGACGCTCAAGGTGACTCGAGGTCGCACAGGAGGGAGAGGGAAGGCGGTGGGGAGCAGTGCACATTGGGGAACGGCCCCCAGTAACCCTGTCAGGACACTGTCCATCAGGCAAGGGCAACCGGATGCCAAGTGTGGCAGTGAACTGAGGAGAAAAGCAAAACCAAACCACCATAAGCAAGAAAACGGGCACTTCCCTCAATCTGGGCTCCCCCTTCCCTTGGCAGCCACATCTGGCTGGCCCCATGGGAACAGGGTGGAGCTTCGGGGGTGCCTGGCCCACCTGACACTGGGCACGGGCAGGTGACTCACCCCCGTCCACGCCAAGCAGAGAAATGGACCACCAGGCGGGAAAGAACTTCCAAAAGCCAGCACGGCCCACAGGAGCAAACCAGAGGCTCCTAGGGAGCAGAGCCCGGCCGGCCTTCAGGCAGGGGGACTGGGAGTGATGCTATCTGCCCACTGCCTCTCCTTCTCCCTGCGGAGATGCTCACGATCAGCGGAGCTGCCAGTCCCCTCCCCGCCATCGGGGTCCCGAGGAGGCCCAGATATCCACACCTGGCTCCAGGCATCAAACACGGCCGCGTGGCTCACCAGCCAGCAGTAGCTACCAGTGAGACCTTCAGGCCTTGAGAAAGAGGCCAGCCATGGTGACATGCCAGGCAGTGAGAAGAACCCTGAGAAAAGGGACTCTTACTGTCTCTCTGAATCTCAAGCACCTTGTCAAGAAACAGAACATTAGCGTCCACCTTAAGGCTCACGTGAAACATGTCTCCACATGTAGCCCATAACAGGTACTCAAGTACAGGGCTTTCAGAGCTGTCTTTACACAGCTGAGGGCTGGGCCTGACATGAACCCACCCTCCTAGTCCATACGGATGGCATCCCAAGATGCCAGACAGAAGGCAAGTATGCACACTCTGTACTCGAATACACAGGCAGGCAGGTGCACACAGCCAACTCCTGTTTATCCTTCAAAACCTTGCTCAGGCGACATGTCCTCTGAAGCTGCCCTCTCCGTCCTCCCCCGACTCTACCACTTAGGGCCTGGGACCAGCTCTCCTCATTGCCTGGGGGTCTGCCTCTGGCCCCACCAAGCCTGCACAGCCTGAGGTCGAGGACAGTGTCCAGCTTTCCTGCGTCCCCAGCTCACTAACAGGGCTGAGCACAGGGTCAACACACAACACGTTCTCATCTGAGCTGTGAACTTTGAGGTCAGAGTCACAACCTAGAACAAAACAGCCCGTCTCTCAGTTTCCTGTTATGTAAAATGAGAGGGTTTATATGGAGAACCGAGAAGGCAATGGCAACCCACTCCAGTACTCTTGCCTGGGGAATCCCATGGTCGGAGGAGCCTGGTGGGCTGCAGTCCATGGGGTCTCGAAGAGTTGGACATGACTGAGCAACCTCACTTTCACTTTTCACTTTCATGTACTGGAGAGGGAAATGGCAACCCACTCCAGTATGCTTGCCTGGAGAATCCCGGGGCAGGGAGCCTGGTGGGCGGCTGTCTATGGAGTGGCACAGAGTCGGACACGACTGACGTGACTTAGCAGCAGCAGCATATGGAGAATACTTGACCTGACAGGCAGAGAGCTCACCATGAAGGTAGCCATTAGGATCAGGGGTTAGAACTGGCATTCACACGAATCTGAGGTCTGGTCTCAGAATCTGGGGAAGTAGTTGGCTCCAGTGGGTCCCACTGGGCCCTGAAGGATGCTGCAGAGGGGGATGACCAGCACGGCTCTGCGTGAGCTCCAGCCAGCTGCTCACCTCGCCTCTGATAGCTCAGTGCCCACCTGTGCCACAGCACGTGGAGGCTCAGGCCTTGTCTCCTCCTCACTGTACCTGCCTCGCTCCCCAGAAAGGAGGACGAGGGCACACACCCTGGGGCCCTGTCCTTGGGGGAAGCCCCCAATGTGGCTACAGGGGGGAACAAGCTGGGCACCACCCACCCCAGGACAGAGACCGGGACTAAACTTGGCGCAGTGAAACTCCACAGCCCTGACGGCTACCTGTTTCCCACCCTCCGGAGCACGGCTCCTGCTGCACCCCAGACACTGGGAAAGAGGCCCTTCCCACTGGCCCCTGGGGCACCTGGACCCCACCGTATCCTGCCCTGCCACCCAACAGCTGCTGAGCCCTGCCCAATCTGTCCCCACACTCAGAGACCGCAAGGCAGCTCTGTCCAGCCGCCACCAGTGCCCTCGCCTGGGACACACACACATGATCAGAGCCCTCTCCATGCCAAGAGGGGAGCCCTGGCCACAGGCCTGGGGGACACAGAGGTCACACTCAGTGCGTGGGGCCACCCTGCGTGGAGCTCAGCCAGCCACTGCGAGCAGCGGGCGGGCCGCCGGGGTTCAGGGGATGCCTGATGGCTGAGCCAGGTATTGGAGAACGGGCAGGAGTCAGGTGAGGAGCGGGCCTGGAGGCAGTCAGGCTTCCCAATCCCTGCCTGAGGCTACAGAGATCTGTGGTGGGGGCGGGGGCGGGGGCAGCAGACACCCCTATGTCACACTAATCTCGCATGTCTCCCTTGTAATAAACAAAGGGACAATGTGACAATGTGACAGAGGACAGGTCACAGCCCCACCACACCAAGGTGGGAGTTGCTCAGCCCAAGCTCAGCGCAGTCCGGGAAGCTTTATCGGTGGCCCTGCTCCTCTCATCACATCCTCAGTGCAGCCACGGACGAGAGGGGCTGAAAACCTCGGTAGGACCAATCCCCAGCAGGGCCGAGTGAGGGGAGCTGGTGGCAGAATGAGCCTCCTCCTGACAGCATCTGCGGGTCGGCCTGTCAGAGCCTGGGCTGTGACTCAGGCGGGGCAGGAGGCCCGCAGGACACGGCTGAGCACCTCTGAGTACCAGGGCTCAGGGACAGCTTCCTGCCTGCCCCTCCCCAGCCTCTCACAGCCCAGAGGCCTCGGTTGAGGGGTCTTCCCAGGCCCGCTCCTCTGCTCCTGGCCAGCCAGTGAGCCAGGGGACAGGCCACCCATGGTGACAGCCTCCACACAGCTGGGCCGCGCACCCAGCCACCAAACCCAGAAAGGGTGCCCAGGGCCAGTGTCCTTCAAAACAGGAGCAAGTTATCACTCACTGCTGACCCAGCATAGCACTTTACAGGCCCCACACACTCCTCCTCCCAGCTGCAGTCTCTACCTTCGTGGGACAGACGGCAGGCAAATCAAGACACCTAGGGCCTCACACTCAGGAGCAGGCAAAGGGCTTCTCCCAAGCTCCAGACTGGAAGAAGGGCACCCAAACTGGAGGTGGGGGGGGCACCCAGCAGACCTGGCCCTCTCCACGCCACCCCAGCTGGGCCAGCAAGGGCAGGGGAGCACGCCCACAGGCCCTCACCCCTAGGCTGACCCCAGGAGCCCTCTGGGACCCCTCTTTCTCCCCAGAGCGTGGCCAGCCCTGTGTGGGAACACATGCCCACATCTGAGCATGTGGCACAAAGTAAGAATAAGCACTTTCTAGAAGCCAAGGTTGGGGAGAAGAGCGGAGCCCGGAGGCCCAGGAGGGAAACCCCGGACAGGAAAAGCTCTTCTAGCAACCAGCAGAGATGAAGGACCACCCCCATCCAGAGCATCCCCAGCACCCCCATCCACCCTCTCTCTCACACACACACAGACAGGTCCCCGGCACCCACCACCCAGCGGCCGAGACCCCAGGGGGCCTTCACCTTCCTCATCATCTCCCAGCACCCCAAGGTCTCGGCCTCAGTGGAGGTTGGTCGCAGAGCGAGCTGCGCCGGGCGGCTGGGCGTCACTGTCGTACTTCCTCCTCCCCCGCCGACACCAGAGCCTGCGGTCGGGACCACAGCAACAGGATGCACGCCCTCACAGAGGCTCCCAGGTGGGCAGGGGCACACAGACACACAGGCCGTCTGGGTGACAGGTGGGCAGGTGGAAGGCTCGCCTTTCCCACGGGTCACACAGCTGGGATCCCTGTGAAGGGAGACACCTCAAGAGGCAAGAGGGGCCATCCGAATTGGACCAAAGGCCACCTGGTGACCGGAGCTGTCCCCTCCTGGTAGACATGCCAGGGTAGGGCACTCCGCCCCGACTGCCCACAGCCTCAGGGTCTCTGGCTCACTCCCTGACATCTGAGGGGTCCCCCTGTCTCCTGCCCACCGGCTCAACCCTCCCACCCACACACAGTATCAGCCATGCCCCAGAGCTATGCTCGCAGCTGGCCTCACAGTCCTCCTGCCCAGATGGTGCCCAAGGCACCTGGCCCCCATGATGGACACTCGGTCCCACACTCCTCCCAGCTTACCAATAACCCAGGAGCCAAGTGGGCAGGGCCTCAGCAGAGCCAGGAGAGAGTGGGGAGGGGTAAGCCCCAGCCCACCAGGCACTGCCACATTGCATAGGCCCCCTCCCCAACTTCTAGTCTGAAATATAAACCCTATAAACCGCAAAAGAAGTTGAAAGAATAGTACGATAGACTGCCATCTGCCCTTCCCTCAACTCACCAATTGTCACCATGAGGCCACCTTTCCTTTCTCTCTTTCTCTCTATTTAAATAGTTTGGTTCGTTTATTTATATGTTAGCCCAACCCCTGGAAAGGAGCTGCAGACATCATGACCCTTTAACCCAGTCCTTCACCCCTAACTACTTTGGCACATTTCCAAAGAATAAGAATATTCTCCTAAACCCCCGTAGTACCAGAGAACAGCCAGTGTTCACTCTTAACTTATTAGTATTATCCAGCACATGCCCATGTGCAAACATGCCTAGTTGTCCCCTGCATCTCCCTTATGTTTGGGTTATTTGCTTTTTGATCTGGGATCCAAATGTGGTTCACACACTGTTTTTTTAATTGAAATATAGTTGATTTAATCCTAAAGGAAATCAATCCTGAATTTTCATTTGAAAGACTGATGCTGAAGCTGTAGCTCCAATACTTTGGCCACCTGATGCGAAGAGCCGACTCATTAGAAAAGACTCTGATGATGGGAGAGATTGAGGGCAGGAGGAGAAGGAAACGACAGAGGACGAGATGGTTGGATGGCATCACTGATTCAATGTACATGAGTTGAGTAAGGTCCGGGAGATGGTGAAGGACAGGAGCCTGGCGTGCCGCAGTCCATGGGGTTGCAAAGAGTTGGACACGACTGAGCTACTGAACAACACAAATAGTTGATTTACAATGTTGAGTTAGTTTCTGCTGTACACTAAAGTGATTCAGTTATACATATATATATGATTCAGTATATATATATATGGAGAAGGCAATGGCAACCCACTCCAGTACTCTTGCCTGGAAAATCCCATGGACGGAGGAGCCTGGTAGGCTGCAGTCCATGGGGTCGCTAGGAGTCGGACACGACTGTTTAACTTTCAAGTAGACAACCTGAGCGACTTCACTTTCACTTTTCACTTTCATGCATTGGAGAAGGAAATGGCAAGCCACTCCAGTGTTCTTGCCTGGAGAATCCCAGGGACGGGGGAGCCTGGTGGGCTGCCGTCTCTGGGGTCACACAGAGTCGGACACAACTGAAGCGACTTAGCAGTATATATATATATATATGATTCGATATATATATGTATATGATTCAGTGTATATATATATATATATATATATATATACACACATATGTTTCGGTATATATATACATGATTCAGTATATATATATATACACATACATGCACACACACACATTCCTTTTCATACTCTTTTCCATTCTGGTTTATCACGACATATTGTGTAGAGTTCCTTGTGCTATTCGTGCATGCATGCATGCTCAGTCTCTTCAGTCGCGTCTGCCTCTGTGCGACCCCATGGACTGTAGCTCACCAGGCTCCTCCATCCCTGGGATTCTCCAGGCAAGAGTACTGGACTGAGTTGCCACGTCCTTCTCCAGGCAATCATCCCAACCCAGGGATAAACCTGCATCTTTTGTGGCTCCTCCATCCCAGGCAGATTCTTTACCCACTGAGGGATGGCCCTCCGCTATACAGTAGGATCTTATTGTTTACTTATTCTATATATAATAGCTGGCCTGCTAACCCCGAGCTCCCGGTGGATCGCCCCCTCATGCCCCTCAGCCTCGGAGCCACGAGTTTGTTCTCTGAGTCTGTTTCTGTCTCACAGGTGGGTTCGTTTGTGTCGTATTTCACATCCCATACGGGTGATGTCACACGGTATCTATCTTTCTCTTTCTGACTTACTTCACTTAGCATGCACACTGCATTGGGTTGTGTGTCTCCCGTCTCCTCTAATCCAGAACATTTCCCCACACCTATTCACTGTGCATATTTGTTTCTCTTTCATGGTGTTGACACTTTTTTATTGGACCACAGTTGATTTACAATGTTGTGTTAGTTTCAGGTGCACAGCAAAGTGATTCGGTTGTAAGATATATATATATATTCTTGCTCAGATTCTTTTCCCTTATAGGTTATTACAAAATATTGAGTATCGGACCCTGTGCCAAACAGACATTTTCTGTAAGCATGCAAACCAGTCCCGTGGAGCATGACCTACACTCTAGGTTCATCTGCTCACTTCCTCGTGATTGAGTCCAGATTAAACATTGTTTTGGCAAGCATACTTCAGAGGCAACGTGTCCTTCAACAGCAACACCTCGGGGCGTCTCCTGCTTCCGGTGCTGAGCTTGACCACATGCACAGGTTGGGCAGTGTTTGCCAGACCTCTGGTGTGACTAAGGTGACTTTTCTCTAGGTAACTAACCAGTCATCTGAGGGTCGATATATCATCCCTGCATAAATGTTTACAGCCCATAACTTTTTACCTGATGCCTTTATGTCCATTTAATACTCTACCACTCAAAGTGGGGTCCATGAACCAACAGCATCACAGCCCTTTGGTAATCTGGTAGAAATGCAGAATTTCAGGCTCTGCCCTGGAACTGCTGGATTTGACAATGCATTTTGACAAGACCCCTTATGCCCTATGTGCAAATGAAAGTCTGAGAGGCTCTGCATCTCTCATCTTTGCTGGGACTAACTGTTACCGAGGGCTTCTACCCTCCTCCGTATTACCTGGTGTTCTATACAGGTCATGTCTTTATAGGGACATCATTACTGTCATGTCTTTATAGGGACATCATTATGGACTCTTGCCTCCATTTTGCATTCAATGTTTTATAGTCTATTACTATCATTATTCTTTTTGATGTTCAAACTGTCCTAAATTTGGCCAGTGGGAGCCTGAGGACGTGTCTCCACTAGTCTTTGGGCATGTCCTTGTTTCCTGACACTGTGAGATGCTCCAGGCTCAGGGGGGTATGTAGGGGGTATTGTAGGCCCTGGGCCTACAATCAGCCGTTTCTCAAAGAAGTCCGGGTTCCCTTTAAGGAGAGGTGTGTTCACTGCTTCTGGGCGTCCTATTCCTGGTCCTTTCTTGCCAATTTTATGCCTGGCCTCCTCTAAGTATTCTCACCCCTACTTTAGAGATGAGAAAAGGAAGGAATTTGGCCACAGCTCGACCCCAGGAGAGTCTGGTAGCTTTGTGGTTGCCGAGCAAGTGCGGCTCAGATCTCATCTGCTGTGGCAAGGGGGCTGGACTCAGGGCCCTAGCAGCTGCCCTCTGGGTCCGTCACTGTGTCATGGTTGAGGCCACACCGCCCGCTGACTGACCCCTGGGGATGCAGAGGTGCCTCTGGCCCAGGCGGCTGGCCTGGCTGACCCGTTCTGGGCACTAAGCTGCAGTCTGGGTCCCTGGGCCTCTTCCTCCAGCAGGCCTTGGCACCCCTATTTTGAGTGAAGAGACTGTGGACAGGCCAGGACTGGACCCAGGGCTCCTGACTCCAGGGTCCTTTTCACTGAATGCCACTCTTGGGGTACGGCTCTTGCCTGCAGCCTGGCTAGTGACCGCACCAGGGGGCAGCTTCATCTTGTCATCCAGCAAGGAAAACTCTGCCTCTCCCTCTGAGGGCCCGTGAGCTCACTCACACGGACATGTTGGACATCTCTGCCACCAGAGCCACAGTATTTAGGCCTGAGACTGGTTATCTGCTGGCCAGGGTGACACAGTTCACAGGCTGGGAGCTGTCGCTGTGCCCTGGCATTGAGAGGGTATCAGGCAGAGAGGGGCTAGATTGAGGGGCCTGGCCTCCCTGGCCCAGTTGTGAACGACAGTGGGGAGAAGCAGCTCAGGCTTCTTCTGCCCAGGAGCAGAGCCCAGAACACACGACTTCCAGAAGGCACAGCAAGAGGCCTGGCCGATAAGACTCCTCAGCCCTCCTGCGGTGCCAGACTCAGCCTGTCGACTTCCCAAAAGGGCAATGACTTTTTAAGAAAGATAAATGTTAAAATGCTGGCCTTGGGCAAAAGGCAGGAACAGCATTCCACCCCCAGGAGGCAAGAATGTGCCCCCACGTAGGCCCCCCAAGTGGGCCTGTCTGCACCCTCATACTCTGGTGCTCACCGACCTGTCTGCACAGACACACACATGCTCCCTGACACGGCTCCTGCCCACGACCCTTCGGTCGATTCCAGGCACAGTGGGAAGGTGGCAGGAACCATCCAGAAGCCACAGAGCCAGGCGAGAAGCTGAGTGGAGGCCAGGAGACAGTGTGGAAGAAGAATCCAGAATGCAGAAGGGAGCTGGAGAGAAAACCAGAGAAAGAGAAAGCAACAGGCTCCCAGGGGAACCAGCTGGGCTCCTGGCTCGGAAAGGGCCGGCTCTGGGCAAGAGCATCTCAGAGGAGACGGGGACCTTCTGACTCAGATCCCTCTTCCTAATCCAGTACACACACAAAGCTGTCCCCAAGAGAGAGACGCCTCCCCTGATTCCTCTGCACCCCCATCCTTGGACCTCCATCTTCCCAGGCTGGTGGCTAGAAGGTGGTGACCATCATCCCGCCTTCCCCTTGGGGAAGTGCTCTGAGCTCAGCTCACACTCTTGAGGGGACCCCTCACCATGGGATGTCACCTCTCAGCCAGGGAAAGCTCCCCTTGGATTGCAGCTGCTCCTCCTTCAAAGCTCCACAAAAAAATCACATTGCAAGGCACAACCCCAGGGAGCTTGCACCAAGGATTCACCTTGAGGGGGCTCAGCACCCTTGACACTCCCTTACAGGTGGGCTCATATCACCAGGACATCCAAAGGTGTGACTTTGGGTGCTATTTTACAGATGAAAAAACAGGTTCAGAGGGATCGCTCAGCTAAAGAGCGGCAGAACAAGGACCCCAGGCGGGATGGATTTCTACGCCCAGACCCGACTGATGATTCTTTTTTTCTGCCAGGGGCTGCAGCTCGCAGTTTGTGCTATCTTAGTTCCCTAACCGGGGATCAAACCCAGGCCCTCAGAGCAGTGACAGTCCTAACCACGGGAGTGCCAGGGAATTCCCTCGACTTTTGATTCTTAAACGGGGATGACAGGCAGCATGTCTGCCCACTCCAAAAATTCCTGCCCCACCTGCGTTCCAAAGATTTAACTGGTGAAGAAACCACTTTTGTGCCATAAGCAACAAAGACCGTGTATTAGAATGCAAAGTGTGCAAGGATTTTTGCAATGAAATATAAAACTAAAAACAATCTTTCCAAGTCTCATCCACCCTGAATCTCCAAGGCCTCACCCCACAGTAATCTTTTTTTTTTTCACAAGTCCTCGTGTTCTGGAAGTCACTGTCCCCTGACACCAGTCCACAGAGATTCATCATCCTTTCCCGTGGGCCCCTGGTTAAGAACGGCTGACCTACTGAGGAAGCCAAAGGGCCTTTCTTGGGAGACTGTCACTCTAAAATTATCTCCTTCCTCTTTCAGTGATTTTCCCTTTCCTTTTGAAATACTGGTGAGAGTAAACAGTGATGTTTGGTTTCCTTTTTTACGTCCTTAACTGGTACGTAAAGACCTGGCTGCCACGTACATCTGTCCCGCAACAATGCCTTGAAATACAACTGCTTGGTTAAAAGCAGCCTCTCCCAGCCTCCCAGCCAGGCCCCTGGGAAAGGTAGGGACTGGGTTCAGGGGGTGCTGGGGGGTCTCCTCCTGCACACCCACTGCCAGGTGGAAGGGAAGGGCTCTGACCCCAGGTAAGAAGTTTCCAGATGATTCCAGCTGGGAAACCCTGCCCTCCTCTCCTTTCTCCCCCCTCCCCCTCCCAGGAAGCCTGACATTCCAGCCTGTTCAGCAGATAAGCTAGTGGCCAGCAGCCAGAGCAGGGCCACCCAGACCCCAGAGGAAGCTAGGGTGGGCTGCGGGGGGTGGGGGAGGCTGGAACGGCTGAGAACAGAGGCAGGGGAGCAGAGGGGCAGGGGCCAAAGTGGGGAAGGGGTTGGGAGTTCCGGGAGGGGGCTGGGCTGGGCCAGTGAGGTGAGGTGGCACCCACAAAGCAGAAGTAGTCGCTAATCCACAGGCATCCCAAGAGGCTGCCAAGCATTTTCTAAGAGAGGGAGGTGTTCAGATGAGGAAACTTGAGGCCTACCATCCCCGGTCCCAGGGTAAGTAAACAGGATCTAGAATCTGAACACGGCCATCGGTTCCCAAACCCAATGGCGCAAAAGGAGCCCCTTTCCATGCGTGGGAGCCTGGGGAGGGGGGATCAGGCCAAAAGGGGTGCCCTAGAGCCCCAAGGGGGTGCAGGAGAGGGCCCAGGCTTGGTTGTGACTGGCTTCCTCCCCTCAGGGACCACCCATCAGGCTGAGTTCATTCCTAGATGTCAACAGACACAGAACCTCCAGGAGAGGCCTCCATGAGGACAGGAGGGCTTCTGGAAGGGCCAGGGCCACCCAGAGCAGAAAGCCACCTCCTTCAGCACTCAGGCACCACCCTGCCGTCCAGACCCCACCCTTCCAGCCGTCGCCCCACCTGACCCACACTCCAGGGGGACAAAGGAACTTTTCACCAACCTCTCGGGATGGGCCCAGGCTGCCCCCTCCTCACTGCCCCCTCACCCCCCACCATCCCCACAGTTTTGGCCTTCACAGGGAAGGGGAAGTGGAGTCCCCACCCCTGGGCTCTGGGACTTGCCCCTAGGCAGCGAGGGCTGGGACTGGAGCTGAGGCTTCGTGGTCTGCGACACCCTCCCCCAGCTGCCCGGCTGTGCTCTACAGTGAGCAGAGCAAGGTCTCTGCCCTGGAGGGGTCAGTGCTTCAACGGAGGCATGTCCAGTGGCAACCGAACAAAAACACCGCAGGGCACAGAAAGGGTGGGGCTCAGGAAAGTGGCCTCTGTGACCCGATGAAGGAGAGAGAGCATGCCAGGCAGGGGGCACAGCATGCGCAAAGGCCCTGGGGTGGGAAGAGCAAGGCTAGAATGTGAAAGAGGACAGGAGGGTGGGCGGAGGAGGAAGATGCCCAGGAACACAGGAGTTGAGGCCTTTGCACAATTCCTCAAGCAATCCCCTCTATAACCTCACAAAGGAAGTACTACTGTTACCCCACTTTGCAGATGTGGAAACTGAGGCACTGCCTTAAAAACTCCACAGGGTCACACAGCCAGTGAGCCTGGCTCCAGAGGCTGTAACCACTGTATGAACTGCCTTGGCAGCCAGGGCAGGGCCATGGGGCTTTGAGACTCCAGCGGGGAGGAGGAAGTCTGGAGAGCAGTGCTCTGACTCACAGTTTTAAAGTCCCAGGCTGCCATGTGCAGACAGACTACAGAGCAGGTTGGAGCACGGAGCCCACTTAGGTGACTGTGATGACCCAGGTGAGGCAGTAATGGCTTATGGCCGGGACAGGACATGGTGAGGAAGGGTCAAGGATAGGATGACAGGGAGAAAAGTGAGGGGGACAGCGGGTGTGAGCAACAAGAGGAAAGGAACCTGAGCCACCCGAGTTGGGAACACCTGGGGGTCACTGTGAGCTGGATGTCCCCAGAGATGTTGGGAAGGGAGGTGGGGACAGGCAGCCAAGGCAGGCCCACCACTGGGCTCCTGAGGCTCCCCTCCTCACCCACTACCCCCTCAGTGGCTCCCACCCCTGGCAACCAGCTCCATATCTGGTCTGGACAGTGAGTAAGAGAAAGGAAGGAAAGGAGGGCCCTCTGGACCCTTTCTGATGGGGAGAGTCGAAGGGGGGCCGGGAGACATAAGGAGCAGGTCCAGGCTGTGTACCCCTGGGCAAGGAGTTTCATCTTTCAGAGCCCTGAGTCCCATCAGTAAAACTAAGCCAAGACCTCTCCCTCAGGAAGTGTGAGGATGAACTCGGGCTGTGTAGGTTAGAGGGCCTAGCATAGAGCGGGGGCTGGCCTCCCCCCACCCCCCGCCCCCCGCCACCTCTTGACCCCTGATGACCTAGGACTGTGCCCACCCAAGCCAGTACGCTCTCCCTAACCCCTGTCCCTCCCCAGCCCAGCCCACACACATGCCTTTCCGCGCTGGTGCCTGGTGCCCCGAGCTCCCCATGACTCATCCAGGCTTACATGGGAGACAACTCGCCCCACCGCGCCCCACCTCCCGCTCCTGGCCCCACCTCCCTCAGCAGACTCCCCCTCTGGCTCTGCAGGGGCCCTGCCAGCAGCCCCACCACCATGACCCTGCTCCTGAGCCCAAACAGCTGCTGGAAGTTCTGGCCTCTGATGCCCTGCAGCAGCCACCACACACGGCCCTAGGGCGCCCTGATCCCTAACCTCCCACACTGAGCCCGGGACACAGCCCACGCTACAGAAGGGCCAGGGAGGGCTCCCAGCCAGGGCACCCCGGATAGGAGTTCCACAAGCCCACCCGCTGGCCGCTTGAGGAGGGGCTGGATGGGGCTGTTTGAGGACACCGCAGCCCTGCCCTCGGCCCAGCCCTCCAGGCCACCTGTTGAGAGATGTCAGCACCACGCCCCCCCCAGAGCCACTGCCTGCCCACCTGTCCCCTCCATGCAAGTGTGGGTGCTATTCTCAGCCCCAGGCAGGCGCCAGGACGCCGGCCATCAGCAGAGGGGTGGAATCTGCCCCTCTAGCCCGGCCACCTCCCACCAGCCCCTCATCAGCTGCTTCCTGGGCTGGGTGAGGGGACAGCCCTTGTGGAGCAGCAGCAAAGCAGGAGCCCACCCCCAGCTCAACAGAGCATGGAGCCAGAGCCTGGGGAGGGGAGGTGAAGGTCCTGCCTCCACGCACCAGCCTGGGGCCAAGTCTGACCCAGGAAGGACCACGGGCACCCCCACAATAGTCATTAAGAAATTTCTTCCCCACTGATGCCAGGCCAAGTCACCTCCTTCCTGCCACCTCCTCCAGGCAGCCTTTCCTGATCTCACCTCAGGCACATGAACTCACTCAGGCCTCTAAATGTCCTCAGCCCTTTGCCTATGTCTGTTCAACCTAATGTGGAACCAGGCTATTCCTTCATTTTACCACTCGGAATCGTCCATAGCCACACCTGTGAACCTGGAATGATTCACAAGTACCTAAAGGACATAAGCCATGGTGTTTTTTTCCCCAACACAGTATTGCTATTATTTTGCTTATTACTGTTATTTGTGTCATTCACAGGAGCTGATGCCCAGAGTCAGCTTTAAATAGTTCCACCCAGTCCTGCCAAGCAAAAGCGCAGTCACACACCCCACCCATGACACTGCAGTGGGGAGGGCCACCACCCCTCCCCACTCTCGGTCCCGCGGTCACTCCCAGGCCCTTGGCTGCCCAGGGGGTGGCCCCAGTGGCTCCCCTATCTCTGCCCCTGGGCTGATTCCAAGTCCCCAGCACCTGTGAGGACCCTCCACTTCGCAGATGTGGTGGATCAAAGGGTGGGGACTCACTGGTTCTCACTGGTTCCAAACAGGGTGGTCCTCTCCCAGTCCAGGGCCAATCCCACTGCTTTCTCCTGGTTGAGGGTGGGGGAGCTGGAGGAAGGCTGGGAGGGGGCTGGTAGGGAGCACAGACCAAGCAACGGTGATGAGCATGAGAAACAAGAGCGGCCAAGAAGGGACGGGAAGCTGGGCGGTGCCCCTGCCCCTGGCAGATGCAGTGACTGTTCAGGGCACCAGGAGGGCTTTTCCAGGCTCTCTCCTGCTAAGCCTGCACCACTGTTCTTGGGCTGGGGGGGGGCAGAGAAACATGGTGGGCAAAGTGAGGCCTGAGGGGAAGACCCTGGTCCTCCCAGCCCAGCAGACGCAGGAAATCAGCACACAGTGGACAGGAGCTGGGGTCTTCCCTCCCAGCCTAGAGACCACAAGGGACGATGAGGGGTCTGCCAGAAGCCTGGGCAGTCACCACTCAGGGTCCCCTCTCTACCCTCAAAGTGGAGAGGTGAGGATCAGCTGGACGCAAAGGGCCCCTGCATCTCTGACTTATCAGGACACAGGCCGAGCATCAGCCCTGGAGTCTATCTTGCAGTCTAGAGAGGTCCTTGGGGTGAGACCACATCCCTCCCTAAGAGGAGGTGAGGCAGCGTGGACGGGGAGGGGTAGCAGAGGCCAGCCCCATGCCCCACACACACACCCACCAGAGAGCACTGGCCCCCAAAATCACAGCAAACACCAGCTCACCCCCTGGGCCCACTGCTGACCTGGCCCTTTCTTCCCCCAGGGCCCTGTTTCCCAAAAGAAACGCAGTTCAACAGTAAGGGGAAGCTAAGCTGCCAGAGTCACCAATTCTAAAAAAAAAGACAAAATCACAGGGAAGTGCCAAAGAACAGAAAAGAGTGGAGCAGGGCATGGCTTGGGGTGAACATCCAGGGCTAGATCCCTAGCCAGCCCATGCTATGACTCTGGACACTTGCGGAGCATCTGAAAGCTGGAAGGGACTCCTGCTACCTACAAGGAACTCGGGTCTGGTGCGGGGAGGTGCTGAGCACGAGGGGAAGGGGTCCAGGTGACACCTGGCCCCTGCCAGGCCCCCTCTGGCCCTCCCTCTCTCTTCTTCCCCCACGGCCTCACCATCTGGATCCCAAGCTGAGCCAGCACACCTCCGCCACTGCTGGGCCCAGGCTGGTCCAGACTCGGGTGAGAAGGTCCAGCAGGACCCGCAAGCAGAACGCCCCACGCCCGCTAAGGCGCCTTACACCCCCACCCCAAACTCCAGTGTCCTACGGCGTGAAATGGAGGCACGTGGCCCCCATTAAACCCTCACACACAAGAGCACCGAGGCTCAGAGCGGACACGTAACTTGCCCAAGGTCAAGGCCTCGGGAGGAGCAGATCTGGGACCTGAACGTGGGTTTTCCACCCGCCACACTATGCGAGGTACTCTGCTAAGGCTTTCCCAGCCCTGGGGCACAGAAGCCCCTCACCCCAACTGACTCTGCGCTAAGGGCCTACTATGCGCACTTAGGTGCAGGGTCACAGACTCCACCGTCCAAGGCTTGGGCCTAGCAGGGGGCACTGTCACCCCGTTTTATGGAGGAGCAAATCGAAACGAGGAGGTCAAGTAAGTGACCCAAATCCCCAGCGGAGGGGAGGGGAGGGGATCAGAAGTGATGTGCGCTGAGAGCCGCCCCACACCCAGGCCCCCACCAACCACCAGGCTCCGAAGAGCCCTGCGCTGGCTGCAGGCTGTGGGGAGGCCTCCCCTGGTCTCTCAGCGCACGCAGCAGGACAGGGTGACCTGAGAGTGCAGTGACTCAAGTCAGGACGCAGGCACCGGCTTCTGGCCCGCTGCTGACCACGAGCTTCCCACGGAGCTGACTCAGCTCTCCCGCAGGCCAGGCAGCCCAGCACCCACATCTCGGGGCAGCGTCCCTGCTGTGGCACCAGGCCGGCCCCCAGCTGGCCCACCAGATCCAGGGCAGCACCACGCGCAGCCCACTGGAAGGGCCCTGACCCCTCTCAGCAGTGGCCCGCTCCAGGCCCACGGTCCACTCCATCAGGAGGCCTGAGCTGGTAAACTTGGGAAGACGGTGACATTCCAGCTCAGCCAGGCCCACTTCCAGAGCAGACTGCTGCACAGAGCCCACGGTGGAGATACACACACACACACACACACACACACACACACACACTCACTCACACACACACTCAAACACACACACACACACACTCACACACACACACACTCACACACACACACACTCACATACACACCCTCACACACACACACTCACACACACACCCACACACACACACACACACACTCACACTCACACACTCACTCACTCACACACACACACCTCACACACACACACTCACACACACACACACACCCTCCTGGCTTAAGCTGTATTTCAGGAGAACATTTTCACCTTGTCCCAGGTTCAGCAAATGCAGCCAATTAATTGCGGATTTCTGTTTCTCTTTAGATCAAGATTCAGCTTGTATTCCTGACCATTAATTCGTCCTCAAGTGTCCCTCCCCTCCCCGGCCCTGGGCCCCCCAACACTCCCCCCTTGCCTGCACGACTCCCGCACCCTCCCCAACTGTTTTCCCGCACAGCTTTGGCGTCTGTGCCTGGAACTCTTTCTACTGAGGCCCCCTAAGGAGTGCTATGCCAGCCCTGTCCACATCCGACGTTGACCTTCTGGGGTCCCGGTGACTCCTCTGTGAAGCCACGTTCCCCCACCACCATGGTGGAGTCATAGGGGAACCAGGGGCCATGTGAAAAGCTCCAAGGTGGCTTTTCTGCAGGGTCACCTTCTCCTCCAGTGTGTCAGCCTCCTCCCCAACCTCCTCCCCAAACACACACACACACACACACACACACACACACACACACACGCCCCTTCCCCCAGGTGTTTGCCCCACAAAGGCAGCCCCACACACTGGCTTTCATTTGAAAACACTTAGGCATTTATATTTGCACTACAATAATCTATTTCCGGCATCATCCAACCACCTTCTCCCCCATTCAGGGATGGGGGTGCTAGCTCCCAGGAAAGGCCAGCCTGGGGCCAAGTCAGAGAACAGAAGGGGGAAAAAAATCCCAGGGCTTGCTTGAGCTCCAGTGTTCTCACCTCCCCAGTGGGACCATAATCCAGTCCTGCCAACCGCACTGGTCACTGAGAAGAACAAACGAAAAATGGCAGGTGGGAAGGCTCTGAGTAAACCCACGAAATGCCGCAGAGATGCTCTCCTGTCCTCCCTTCCAGAATCATCCAGACCCAGCTGCATCCAGTAGAACTCTGTTCTGCCAGGGGAATCTCATGCTTCCCTGTTCCCAGATGAGCAACTGAGGCTCGGCGGCCAAGGCAGGCTTCCACCCAGGTCTCGAAGCTCCGGCTCTCCTTTAGCTGCGCCTCCAGCTCCTCAAATGAATGAGTGAATGAGGGACGGGAGACCCCTCAACCCAGCCCACCTGGAACCAATTGCCCTCCCCTGCCCCAACCCGCTCAATCAAGCTCTGGCTCAGGGGGCGCTTTGGCTTCCCTCCTGTAGGAGATGACACCACCCCTCCCAATTTAGCGTTTTCAGACTATACAGGGCAAAAGGGAACAGAAACTGCACTGCAGTTCAACTTCAAGAATCTGTTCATCAGCAAAGAGAAACAGCTCAAAACACAAAAGCCAGAACGGCCCCTACCTGTGGGTTCCCAGGGGTTCCCCAAGATGCTCCCTGGAACAGAACCTGCGTGTCCACCCCAGCAGGCCCTGATCATATCACATCCTCCTGGACTCTCGCCACAAGTCCATGGGCAGGAACCCCCGTTTCCACTTACAGAGGAGGAAACGCGGGCTCAGAGAAGGCATGAGTGCCCAGGACCCCAGAACAGGCGGGTAGTTCCTGGGATCAACCTCCTTCTTCCCCTTCCCTTGTTCAATCTCTTTCCCTGACTCTTGCCCACCTGCCAGGGGCCCAACCCAGGTCACCATCTTCATCCACCTTATCACCCACATCTGGTCCCAAGGTAGTTGTTGATAGGCTGGAGGGCATGTCTTGAGAGAGGTGATGCTTCCTCAGAGCAGAAAAGTGGGGGGTGGAGGGCCACAGGGGCCGGAGAGGGAGCAACAGGGGTCCCCTAGAGGGGCCTCTCCGGCCCCGCCCCCCGGGGCCAGGTCTGACCTCAGCGCCCAGTGCCGGGCCTTGGCCCGCCCAGGGCTCCAGTGTGCTGGCTGCAGTCCCGGGGAGAGGCTGAGCTGAGCACGGGTCCAAAGAAAGTAGCAGCAGCTGTTGGAAAAAGGGCTGGCTCTCCGCTCACTCCAGCCCCCTTCCGGCTGCACAGCCTCTGCAAAGCTCCTCAGGCACAGGCCTGGGTGGAAACCCGGACCCCTCACTGGCCAGCCGCTCATCCTGAGCCTCATCCTCACGACGTGACGTTACTGTCGTCCACTCCTCACCCGGCCATCTGCGCTCAGAGCCAGGATCCCAACCAGCTGGCATGACCCCTCACCCCCTGAGGACCCAGCCCGGCTCTGATCCAGGACCAAGGGGGCCCCCACTTGGCCATCTGGTCTGGTCTCAAAAGGCGAGTGCAATGGAGTGCCTGGCCCTGGGGGTGAGCTGACCCACTGACCCCTCACAGCTGTCCAGCTCTGCCAGCTTAGCAGCGTCATCCCCTCCAGGGTGCCACCCTGGGGCCTTGAAACACAGAAGGGCAGGTCTGCACGCAGTGGGAGGGAACGCAGGATGTAGAGCAGCCTTCTGGGAAGGCCCCGACCCCAGCCCTGACGTAGTGGACTCCAGGACGGCAGCCCTGCCTTCCTGGGCACAGCTGGATTCTGGCTGCCTAAGGAGGGCAGGCCACTTCCTCCAAGCAGTCTTTCCTGACTGCCCAGGCCTTATGGAAGGCGCCGGTGCCCTTCCCCCAGCTCTCCCCAATGCTGCAGTGGGCACGGAGTGTGGGGCTGGGAGCTCCTTGAGGGCAGGGCCCAGGGCCCGTTCCCCTCCTCTGAGTGGCCTCAGAACCAGAGAATGACAAGGGGGAGAGAGGCAACAGAACACCAGGAGTGAAGCAAGGAGCGGCACCAATATCCCTAGGAAGGTGTCCTGGGGGCTCCAGGATGGGAGGGCAGGCCTTGCAGGGGCCCTGAGAGCCCCAGCCCAGCCCGGCTGTGACAGCAGTGGCGAGTCCCTGCCCCCAGCGCTGCGGCCGCTGGAGGCTGCTGCCTGCCGTTGGCTGCCACCCACTCACTCCCCAGCCGCTGGGGCTCAGTTCCCACCCTGCTTCAGCCTGCACACTGCACAGGCTGCAGTGTCTCCAACTTGCATCCACCCATCCACCAAGCCCCTCGTCCACCGAGCGGGGCCAGCAGCAGGGACCCAGCCCATCAGCACAGGCTTGGGCACAGCATATGGCAGTCACTCAGTCGTGTCCAACTCTTTGCAGCCCCATGGACTGTAGCCCACCAGGCTCCTCTGTCCATAGGATTCTCCAGGCAGAAATACTTGAGTGAGTCGCCACGCCCTTCTCCAGGGGATTGTCCCAACCCAGGGATAGAACCTGGGTCTCCCGCATTGCAGGCAGATTCACTGCTGTCTGAGCCACCAGGGAAGCCCCTGGGCACAGCATAGGGGGATACACATGACCCCGCCCAAGGGCACCGTGGGCAGCACCAAGGTCAAACCCCAGCACCAGGCTCCAACCCCCACTGTCCATCCAAGCTGTGGGCTCGCTCCTACCCCGTCTGTGGTGGCCCTGGGACCTGGGTTACAGCCTGGGCCCGAAGGTGAGGTCCAGGAGGCCGGGGGATCTGAGCGAGGCCATGAGTCTTGGGGCCGGCAAATCACAGAGACCCTCAGGTCAGTGAGTCCCGGGACCCCGGTCACCCCAAAGCTTTCTCATATCGGAAGAGATGATTCAAGCCAACCTCTCTTTGGCAATTGGTCTAAAGCCAAGGAGGGCTCCCCAGCAGGGCCCCAGCCCACTCCTAAGAAGGCCAGCATCTAGGCCCAAGCCCTCAACCCGTGGCTCAGGTCAGCACCATCACAGCCCGGAGACTACTGTGGGAGGGAGTTCTGTGTTTGATGCCCAGGCCCCTGGGGATGGCCTGTGCCAGGGCCATCGTATGCCCCCCGAACCTGACCCCAAGACCTGGACTCTGACACCCCTTGTGCTCACTGGAGGCGTGAAATCCTGCAGCCACATCGCCCCTACCCCTCCCACCCTACACCCTGAACCCACAGCCTCCAGGACCTCTGCCAGCCATCAACCTGTCTCCATCTCCCTGAAGAATCCGGGCATCCAGGCAACACGGATGCACTGAGCGCCCACTGTGCGCACAGCTGGGGGCACCGTAGTGACTGCAGCAGACAGCACCCAGCTGCACAGAGCAGATGTTCCAGGGGCTTGCGGAGCCACTGCCGAGCTTCGAGCGGGGACCAGAACAGCCAACCCACCCCAACTCCTGGCGGCCAGTCCACAGGGTAGGCAGCAAACTGCCCCAGGGCAGGAGGCCCCAGACATTTAGATTCCACACCAGGAAAATCTTCTCAGCTTGGGGGGGCAGGGATCAACATCATGACTATTTCCTCCCCAAGAACATAGGGAACAGCCAGTAGTACCATCATTTCATGAGAGAAACACTACTGCAAAAATATCAACAAAGTAGGTACAATCTCAGGATAAAGTGTGCTCCTTTATACTGAATAAAGTAGACACAGCCTACATATCTGGGAATACACACACACACACACACACACACACACACACACCACCACCACCACCATTTGTCCCCCCTTGCAGGAACTCCTGTCCCTAGACTTGCCTCACAAAACCCCAGGCTGTCCCCTCACCTCGTCCATCTGTCCTAAGTCGCTTTAGTCATGTCCGACTCTTTGTGACCCTATGGACCATAGCCCACCAGGCTCCTCTGTCCATGGGACTCTCCAGGCAGGAAAACTGGAGTGGGTTGCCATTTCCTTCTCCAGGGGATCTTCCTGAATCAGGGATCGAACCTGTGTCTCTTATGTCTGGCAGGCAGATTCTCCACCACTAGCACCCAAGGCTGGAGAAGGCAATGGCACCCCACTCCAGTGCTCTTGCCTGGAAAATCCGTGGACGGAGGAGCCTGGTAGGCTGCAGTCCATGGGGTCGCTAAGAGTCGGACACGACTGAGCAACTTCACTTGCACTTTTCACTTTTATGCATTGGAGAAGGAAATGGCAGCCCACTCCAGTGTTCTTGCCTGGAGAATCCCAGGGACGGCGGAGCCTGTTGGGCTGCCGTCTATGGGGTCGCACAGAGTCGGACACGACTGAAGCGACTTAGCAGCAGCAGCAGCAGCAGCACCCAAGGCCTACCAAATACGTCCAAACAGAAAGACCACATTCTGAAGTATAAACTTAGACGCCAGGTGGGGACCCAGGGACATACAAGCAGCCTCAGACCTCATTTAACGGGGGAGAAGGTCTTGGAACCCAAATCTATCAGCTGACACTCCTCATGCCGCCTCCTGGGTGGAGACCTACGTCTTATTTGCAGTGCGTGTCTCCAGGCTTTCCCCCAGCCTGAGGGCCTAGTCACCAAGGGAGACGCAACCTCCTAGACAGTGGGCCAAAACAGCCCATGGGCAAGTGACACCACTGCTCTGAGCCTCAGTTTCTTCATCTGCCAAGTGGGAATCATGATGACCTCCCAGGCTGCACTGGGGATGAGAATCCTCACCAAGCACCTGGCACTCAGCAGGTCTGCAACAAAATCAGGTTGTTTTTAAGTTAATATTTGACAAAGGCTTCCCTCGGAGCAGGAAGAGCCTATCTTTCTCTTCTCAATTCCCCAGCCCTGACCCCTGCCAGCCCTTGGCACTAAGCCAGCTTCGCTGCCTGGGCCAGAATCATGCGGCCTCTCTGGGAGCTGGCAACCTCGCTGGGGAGGCCCCAGGAGCTCAGGGTGCCAGCCAGTTCCCGGCACAGGAACCACCAGCCCTGCCCCTCACTTGTGTCCATTTCGTCTCACAGTATTCTCTGTGGCTCACACCACTGACTTCAGGTGAGGAAAGTGAGGCTCAGAGGTCAGCGCAACCTGCCCGAGGGAGGTAACCGGTGGAGAGGGATTCAAGCCCAGCTCTCTAGAAACCGAATGCTTGTCACTACCTTGCGTCACCACCCTGCGCTGCTACTTGATGTGGAAATTTTGCAAACGGTCCTCCACAGGCTGGGCTGTCTTTGGTGCCTCCCCCTTCCCTTTTATTGTTCCCTCCTGCCTCCCTTCTTACAACCCCCAAGCAGCCTGGCCTGCATTCTCAATGCCCTGCGGGGTGGTTTCAGCATGAGCGCCCTTTTCTTTGCACTTTTAATCCCAAAGGGAGACTTGCCAAAAAAGGAGCTTACGTATGGGTGACCTACCAGGGTGACATCCAACAGGAAGCCCCGGTCCCCCAAGTGCTCTCTCACCTGGAGACCAGAAGCTTTGGCTCAGCTTCTCCATGACCAGAGGCTTCCCTGGTGGCTCAGCGGTAAAGAATCTGCCTGCACTGCAGAAGCTGCAGGAGATGCAGGTTCAAATCCTGGGTCAGGAAGATGCCCTGGAGGAGGGTATGGCAACCCATTCCAGTATTCTTGTCTGGAGAAACCCATGAATAGAAAAGCCTAGCGCTACAGTCCATGGGGTCACACAGAGTCAGACGTGAGTGAAGCGGCTTAGCACACACCCACACCTGCACGTACACACACCCTCACCAATCCCTTACACCATGTGAGCACTGGCCCTGGGGTGCTCAGGAAAGACTGCCCTGAACCATCAAATCCCACTATGGAAAGGCTACCCTGCCCTGTATCTACCTGCCACCATACTTTTCGTTTCGTGTCTGCCTACACCCTGGGAGGAGGGGAGAGCATCCATGCTCCAGTGGTGGGGACTTGCCTTTGTTCAGCCCTCTCCACACAGCGCCTAGAGTACAGTGGGTGTTTAGTATTTGTTTTCCGAGTAAATGAAGAAGTAAACCCCGTGATCACTTTACTGATCGTCAGAGGGAAGCCTGGGGGTGGGGGGGTGGGGTGGGGGGTACACTTACCCAGGGCCACAGGATTTACACTTACATGAGTCCAGATCCCCACTCCCACCCCGACCCGGAAAACTGTGCGATTCCCTTCCCCATCACATGCTGCCCCTCTGCACACACACACACACACACACAGGCACCCACACATGGACACACACCACCCTGGGCTGATCCATCCAGGGCTCAGCAGGGATTAGCTGTCTGCAGGGGCCTGTAATGGACACTGCAGGGAGAAGGGCAGGGAGGAGGACTGGGGGAAGGCAGGCCTCTGGGCCACGGTTCGGCTCTGCCCACTGAGACTTGGTCTGTGACTGACTGTTGTCCAAGGTCCTCCTCTCCACAACAGGCGTGGGGAGGGGACCATTGTTATCCCCATCTCACACCGAAGAAACCGGCCTCAGGAGGGTCCTGAAACTTGCCCAAGGTCCCAGTTGGTTGGAGGAGCCAGGAGCCCTGCGTCACTGCTGCCTGCCTACCCAGCCCATGCCTGGGCTCTGTCTCTTACATACCCACCCCAAGATCCAGGGAGGAAGGACACAGGGGTTCTAGAACCTCAGGGAAAAAGTACAGGCAAGGCCAGGCTAAGGCAGGCAGGAGGATCAGAAGCACAATTTGTGTGGGCTGAGCTGAGCAGAGGGCCAGGAGCCTGGGCGATGCCAGAGAGGGGAGGTGAGAAGGGGACCCAGCGGGGTCATCTGAGAAGAAAGAAGTGAAGAGTCGAGGCCTCAGCCTCTCTGAGAAGCCATGGAATTCACAGATCCTACCGGCGTTCAAGATTCAAGCAAACCCAGCCCAAATTTATCCCCCAGCCACCTCCTGACACACCCCATACCTTCCATTAGTGACCAGCAGCTCACTCTCCCACTCCACACACACTCCCTGGCCCACAGCTGTCCCCCACCCCACCGCTACCCCAACACCGCCCCCAGGCCCCCGGCAGCCCCATGAGCCGACCTGGGCAAAACTGCCTCTGCCTGCTTTGGGCCCTGCATGAACCAACAGCTTCGACAGAGGAGGGCCTCAGCTCATGCCTGGGCTCAGCCCAACCCAGCCTGTTGGGGCCCAGGAAGTCTGGAGGCCATGCTTACAACTTCCCCACACCCACGGACCTCAGCCAAATGTCCACTGAGCCCCCAGAAACACCCCACCCAGAGATGACGCCTGGCTGGAGAGCCTTCCCTCAAGCATTGGCAAGATGAACCAACGACATAAATAACTCGGGTTCAGAGAGAAGCTGATCCGAGCCTGG
This sequence comes from Bos indicus x Bos taurus, assembly GCF_003369695.1. Taxonomy (NCBI): domain Eukaryota; kingdom Metazoa; phylum Chordata; class Mammalia; order Artiodactyla; family Bovidae; genus Bos; species Bos indicus x Bos taurus. The sequence continues at coordinate 5,178,922 of NC_040077.1, read as the reverse complement.
AGAGGTGCAGAGAAGCATGTACAGGATCAGAGGAAAGAGACAAGAGCAGCGAGGCAGAGAGGTGGAGGCAAAGCCGACGTGGGGATGGACACGAGAGAGGACACTCGGGGGTGAGAGAGAGGCACCCCGATGGGGAAAGCAGTGGGAGTCACTGACTGCAGCCTGGGGCCTCAGACCTGGGCTCCCTGCCCCCCGCCCTTCCGTGTGGCCTGGCTGCTCTCAAGGCCACTCTGAGCATAAGAACTGGTCGCAAAGGCCTGGCTCCTACTGAGGAGGTCCATGGCTACAGCGTGGGAGACCTTGACCATCCAGATGAGAGTGGCACCATCATGGCCATGTGTCGGGGTCCTATAAATAACTGCCACTGCACCTTCCCTCTAGGGAGCATCAGCTGTGACCTGCCAGTGCTGTTCTGTCCACAGACAGCCCTGGGCCCTGAGCCTCCACGCCGGGCCTCCCCACTCCCCGCAGTTCAGGGCCAGTAGTGAGGGGTGGTGGGGTGCAGAGTCTCCTCTCCTGCGCCCTTCATGGGTCCGGCTCCTCCAGCACGGGCTGGCCTCCCTCGCACATGCCCCATGAGGACTTCTGAACAGTGGAACTCAGGGGCAATCGGGCCAGATTCTACCCCCACCCCAGCTGTCCCTTCTCCCCAACTGTCCCATCCCCCGCACCAAGGACCCAGCCCGCCAATCCCTAATCCTCTCTGTCATCTGACACACGCTCCACCCCAACTTGACTCTGCCCAGCCACCTACTGAGGCCCAAAAATGGAGAGAGTCATTTATAGAGGGTCCGACAAGCCAAATGAGCGATGGGAAGATGACCTCAGGGTACTGAGCACCCTGCGGGCAGCTGGGGGCTGGGAGGTGAGCTGTGACAGTGCCATGCTGGGCTGGCAGACCCCAGGGAGCCCCCCAGTGTGGTCTTGTGCACTCTTCACACCAGGGCCAGAGGCCACAGGCCCTTACAACAACAATTAGCTCCTTGATGGCCAGAGCCACAAGCACCCTGCTCCCCTCAGCACCCTGGGCCGAGCGAGGCCCAGGCGCTCCACACAAGCAGGATTTGCTGAATGAAGGAAGGCTGAGGAGCACTCTGGTCAAATCACCCACCCAGCATCAAGGCTCCCACACCAAGTCCCCAAACACCCCTGTTTGTTCCTAACCGTCCCTCAGCACTGGCTGGGGCCAGGTGAATGTGGGGTGCACACATAGATCTGCCCAACCCCCAGGGAGCACCCAGACCAGTGGTGGAGGCTGGCAGGTGGAGGAGCAATGGCAAGCCCCTGAGGGACTCACTGGACCGGGGAATAGGATAGCTGGTTCCAAAGGCACCAGCGAGCAAGCTTTCCTCCCCCACCCAGGCCCCCCTGAATCCTGGCGGACGGGGCTGAGAGGAGATGGGGGGAAATCAAGGCGAGGAAAAGGAGAGATGGGGCCCTTCTTCCTACGCAGATGTTGCCTAGGCCCTCCAGCCAAGCTCCTGCTTGTCCCTGGTCAGGAAATACCTTGCCATGGCAACGGGACAACTGGAATTGCCCCATTACTCATAGATTTGACCAAGGCAAGGTGGGGGTGGGGTGCCCATGAGACCACTGACAATGCGAATTAGATGTGGCCCTGAAGGCCACCAGAAGATGCTGAGGCGGCGGCCAGGCCAGCAGCAGCCAGGCTTCGACACAGACTGAGCCTCCGAAGGGCAGAGGGGAGAGACTGGTGTGGGTCGAGGCACCCAGCTTCCTGGACCAACAGGGGAGGCTACTTTTCCAGACTCAGCCAGGAGGCCTGTGCTGCCGCTCTGGCTTCTGGAGGGGAGGGTCTCCCCAACCAGAGCCCATGGGGCAAAGAACAGCCACAGCGCTAAGCAACTCCAGTCCCATGAGGCCCAGGCTCGGGCAGGGCCAGCCCTTGGCCAAGGCCAGTATCTACAGCTGAGCAGCTGTCAGCCAACGACCCAAGGCCACACAACAGAGGCTAAAGAGGGAGGGGCGGCAGCTCAGGGGGGTTAGTGGAAACATGTCACCACATACCCGCAGGGGATATGGCCCAGGCCTGCCACCCCTGAAATCCCTGAAATATGCTGCTGCAGAAACAAGGCAAGTAGGGCAAAGGGGACACAGCAAGAGCAAAGGGAGGGCTAGGACATCACTGGAATGGGGGCAAGGAAATTGTCTCAGCCTCATTCAGCTTTCCATTCATCTTCCTCAGCCCCTTAGGTACAGGAAGCAGGCTTAGACCCAGGCACCTAAACGGATTAGCCAGTCATGGGGGGAGGGGGGTGTGAAGGAGGAGCAAGAGCAGCAGCATCTGCCCCCCACCCCCAATCTGGGCAACTGAAGCCGTCCCAGCCTCCAGCCAGCTATCTGTGGGGCTCTAATCCCTCCGCCCGCCCTGGGGAGGGGAGGAGGACAGCTGGGGCAGGCCAGATCTGGAGTCTGGTTGAGGGCCCTTCCCTCTACACGACCCACCACCTCCTTAGCCCGGGACCACGGGGATGAGAGGCAGACTCTGAGGGAAGCTCGGGGGAAGCTCCAGCGGCCGCCGCTGCCCCCCACCCACGACGATCACGTGGCTGCATCCTTAGGGAGCCCGCAGGTCTCAGCTGCAAAAGTCATTGTTTATAAACAGCCACAGCCAGGCGGGGGAAGGCCGGCCGGTCTCCCGGTTCCCACCGGCCGTGTGTCGGGCGACAGAGGGGACAGACCCGGCCGGGAGGGGCGCTGAGGGGGGCCACCCTGGTAGGATCACAGATTCTGCGATCTCAGATTTCAGAGTCGGAGTCGGCAGGGGAAGTGGCGTCAGCAACTGGCGCGATCCAATTCAATAAACCCGAGGTGGCTGGGGATGGAAAGCCGGCGCGCGCGGACCCCCGCCCCCAAACCCTGCATTTCCTGCACAGTCAGGTTGCCACGGGAAGCCCCGGCTCCATCCCCCAGCCTACGACCAGGGGCTCTCCCGGCCGAGGGGTCGTGTTTCCTGCGGCGGCCTGCCGCGCCTTCTCCGCTCCAGCTGGCTCCCCACCCGGCCGCGGGCTCCCAAAGCCAGAGCCGCCACCCTCACCTCGGCCGCCGGAAATGCGAAGCCCCTTCTCTGGCGAGGGCACTTCCCGAGGGGCCCGCAGCCCTCCCCTCCCGCGGGAGCCGGACCGGAGCTTCCAGGCCGCGGGCACCCCTGGTGAAAGGAAACCTGACCGCTCCCTCGGCCCGCGAGGACAGAAGGTGGAGAGGCGGGTGGAGAGGAGGGCACGGCGGGCGCAGGAGACGCTCAGAGGCCTGGAGCTGACGCGCCGGCACTCGCGAGCGGAGGGACAATCTCGGGAATCCCGGATCTAAGCGACCCTGGGGACAAGGGGCATACGCCCTCCCGGCTAGCGCCGGCCCCGCCCGCGGGGAGGGCTAGGAGCGCCACCTCGCCTCCCAGCCTCCCGGCCTCGGCCTCCAGGCGGGGTTAGCCTGGACCTCGCGCCCGGAGAGCCGGGGCCGCCTCTCCCCTGCAGACAAGCAGCGAAGATACAAAGCGGCTGGAGCTGCGGGTGGAGGAGAGGGGGGAGGGGGAAGAGACAGCTGCGCCCTCTCCTGCCCCCGCCGGGGGTGAAGAGACGGAGGACGCGGGCGCGGGGGGACACCCAGAGCGCCGCGGGGCGCAGCCTGTGGACCCCCGAAGGTCCTCGGCAGCCCTCGTCTGGAGGTGACAGCGCCCGGCCGCGGACGAGGACCGGCCCCCGGCGCGGGGGTAGGGGACAGGTGTCCAGACGGCGCGGGGGCAGGGGCTCGGGCTCGCTCACCTTCTCTTGCGCCCGAGTGAGCTTCTTCTGCACGTTGCTGGCGATCTTCCCCGCCGTCACCCCCTTGCTGCCCATCTCAGCCATTGCGGCTCAGGCTCGCCGGGTGGCGGGCGCAGATCTCCCAGCCCCCGGCCCCGGCCCCGGGCTCCCGCTCCACGCCGCGCACTAGACCGCCGAGCCGACTGGTGGAGGCGGAGCGTGCGCCCGGCGAGCGAGCGAGCGACGCGGGGACCGAGGGAGGGACGGACGGATGGAGGGAGGGGGAGGGAGAGAGGAGGGGCCGGGCCTCGGGTGGCGGTCAGCGCCCCCCGCCCGCCCCCTCCGGACAAGACCCTGCCTTTTAAAGGGCCACCCCGGAGGCCAGACCCGGTCCGCCGGCGGTGGGGGAGCGGCGCCCACCGTCGCCGCGGCTGCAGCGGCTGGCCGGACTCCCAGGACACTTCGCTGACACCGCCCCGGGGCGGGAACTAGTACGACCGCCCCGGGTCCGACGCCGCCGCGAGCCCTTCTTTCAACCCAGTAGATACCTCCCGCAGCCCAGGAAAAGAGGCCAGATGGAGGAGAAAGGTCCTTTCACAAACCGAAGATAAAGTGGGTGGCGATTGCTGAGCGCCCCGGGAATCCGGGAGCCTGCGCAGGAGCGCGCTCACCGAGGGTCTCCTTCTTGACACTCAGCCTCTTCTTGGCCTCTAGGTTCACCCTTCTCGACCGGGGTTCTTGGGACGCCACGGGGGAACTGTTCCTCTTGCTTAGTGCCTTGCTAACCAGACGCTGGGTCTTCTAATCTGCGGATAATTATTATGATAACAACAGCCTAATGGTACTGAGCGCTGAGGAGTGCCTGGCACTCTGTTAAGTGCCCCCTTGGCAACAGCCCTATGAAGTAGAGCTATTATTTTTCACCTTTTACAAGTGAGACACAGAGGCCTGGAACCAGACCTCTGACTCCACATCCCAGGCTTTCCAAACACTCTATCCTGGGTGGTTGGTCTCCTATTCCGTGCTAGAAGAAAAATGAATGGTCATTATTCAAAGGAAAGAAGGTTAACTGATCACTGACAACTGTGCCAACAGACCAATGACACTTATTCGAAATTAATAAATATGCATTGGGTTTACTGATCCCACCCCCACGGCTCCCCAGAATCACGTCAGGGCCTTGGAAGGATGCCACAGCATTTTGTTGCCCGGGAGGCCAGTGCCTGTCCCAGGGATGTAGGCTGAACTGAGTAGAGAGAGGAGTCCTGGAAGCCCTGCTGAGGAGGCCTGGACATGTCCAGCACCCCACAGGAGCCAGGGTAGGGGGCACTGGCAAGCTTCCAGGAAGAGTAGCAAAGGCTTTTGCAGACCATCCACCAAGCCCACCATACACAGAGAAACTGAGACCCAGCAATAGAAGGTTTCTCCTGGGCTCCCTGGAAACATGTTCCTCTCTAGAGCCTGGCTTCTCCTCCACTTTTTCCTGCAAGACTGCTCAGCACCTCAGTCGTTCCAGCCTATTCTTATTCCTATTTTGCAGGCAGACAGACTGAGGAACTGCAGCTGCTGAAGGTCAAAGAGATAAGCAGAGATTCAGACCTAGAGCCTCCTGCACTAAAGCCCTCAGCTAGAACATGGACCTGCTTTCGAGGAAAAGCACCAAGCACACAGGAGCAGAAAGCATTTTGTCAAAATTATTATTATAAATTCATGCCTGATTCCTGAATTACAAAAACAAATAGTGCAGTTTCTCAGGCAGCTTTCTCTTAAATGCTCATCAGCTTTCACCTCATAGGTGTTCTCCTCCTAACTTTATGCATGGCACTTTTCTAACCATTCTCTAAAGAGCAATTTCTTCCAGCCCTCCTCTGACGAAAGGAGAAAATGTGCAAAAGTCAAATCAAATTACAGTCAGCCCCCAGGGAAAGTGGGAGATTCTGCTTCACTGGACTTGGGTCAGTTGACAGAAAAATTGGAAGCAACATGAATGGTTATCAATAGGATAGGGTCAGCTAGACAGCAAAGCAACCACAGAGACCATTAAGGGAATCATTTTAAACAATTAAGGAGACTGTGTAGCAACATGAAATAATGCTTAGGTACAATTATGAGTGAAAAGGAGAAGATAGGAAATTTCACATGTACTGCCTTCGCAACCACATAAAAATAAATATAAATGCTCATGATCAAAGACTGGAACAAACCATGCACAAGGAAATAGATATTTTAAGGTCAAGGCATTATGGCTGATTTTTTTCCCCTTTGTGGGCTAAGTCGCTTCAGTCATGTCTGACTCTCTGCAACCCCACTGACTGTAGCCCACCAGGCTCCTTTGTCCATGGGGTTTTCCAGGCAAAATTACTGGAGTGGATTGCCCTTGCCTTCTCCAGGGGATCTTCCCAACCCAGGGATTGAACCCATGTCTCTTTTGTCTCCTGCGTTGGCAGGCAGTTTCTTTACCACTAGCACCACCTGGGAAGCCTTTTCCCCCTTAACTTCCTAAAGATTCTATAATAAGCTGTGTTGCCTTCATAAACACATATGACTTTTATCTTTAAAGAAGACAATTCTTTGATCTGATCTCTAGTTTGGAAAGACTTTTTTAAGCACAAAACCACTGGAAGAAGTTTTGAAATAAAAAATACTTGTTTGGGGGTATGTAAAAATTCAATTTTTTTAAACCTCAAAAAGTACCATCGACAAATAGGATGAAATTTGGAAGGAAATGCTCCCAAGATATTATAAGGCCAAAGGCTGGAATGTAGGGGATTTTTACTTTATGGTTTTCTATAGTGTCTGATTTTTTTAGCAGGACAGTCCATTGTTTTTACTATCAGGAAAAAAGATTACTTACATTTTGAAAAGAAAGTTGACATAAAAAAGCGTAAGAAGTTAGGGGAATATTTTTGAAAATAAAACTCTCACAATTCATAAGAAAAACACGAAGATTTTCACAAATAAATGGGCAAATGGTAAAAAAGGACAGTTCACAATGGAGATTCAATTGATCAATACATAGGTATTAAGAGTTCAGTCTTACCAGAAAAACAAAATTGCTTCTTAAATCAATGAGATACCATCCCTGACCTCATTTTCATCAAATCAGCAAGTCATTTTTTAAAATTATGTTATTTAAAACCAGAGAGACAGACACATACTGCTTCCGAGAATATAACAGATACAGGATTTCTGGAAAGCAATCTTGAAATATGTATTAAGAATTATCAAAATACTCTTCAATCCCAGAATCCCAAGTATAAGAAACATCTCAAAAGTTTAGCAAAGTTTAATTACACAGATGTCCATCCCATTATAATAGTACAAAATTGACAGTACATTGGCTATTATTATTGTTCTTGTTACTACGATACTAATATACATATTCCCCAACTCCTCCAGTCTCTTGACTTGCATTTCAGTCGTATCTGACTCTTTGTGACCCTATGAGCTATAACCCACCAGGTTCCTCTGTCCATAGGATTCTCCAGGCAAGAATATTGGAGTGGATTGCCATGCCCTCCTCCAGGGGATCTTCCCAACCCAGGGATCGAACCAGCGTCTCTCATATCTCCTGCATTGGCAGGCAGGTTCTTTACCAGTAATGCCACCTGGGAAGCCCCTACCTACTGAGCACCAGTCCTGGGCTTAGCTCTGCCAGTGGTGCATGCAGCGAATCCCCTCCCTCAGGAATTCACTATGTGGGAGCCGGGTGGGGGCTGGGAGGGCTGGGAGGCTCTTTGAGGGAGTGATGTTGACCACCGGAAGCACTTTCAAGAGAACAGGGAGGGAAGCCTGCTGCCCGGCAAAGCCCTCAAATACGGAGGCAGGAATAAAGGAACAGACAAACAGGCGTCTGGCGTGTCACAGGTCTGCCTTTCCTTCTGTTCTTTCGGCATCCAGGTCTCCCAGTCCCTGCTCCGCACCAACTCGCCACAACCCAACCCCAGGCCTCTGCACAAAGTCCTTTAACCAGATGTGATTAAGCTATAGAATAGCCAAACATGAAATGTTTACCAAAACAATAACACTCTTGCATTTTTGTGATGGGGAAATGCTATAATGTGTTGTTAATAGAATAATGCAGGATATTAATGCGTACAATGGTATAGTGTCAATGGATATTCAAATGTGGCTGGTATCTCTGGGTGGAGTGGTAAAGGGGTGGGTTTGGTCTTTTTATCTCTCTCTCTTCTTCCTTTTTTATTTTGCAAATTTTGTTCATGTACTATTTCTGTAATCATCAAAATCATCAGGGATAGCTGATAACTCAGTTGGTAAATGAGCTGCTGCTGCTGCGTCGCCTCAGTCGTGTCCGACTCTGTGTGACCCCATAGACCACAGCCCACCAGGCTCCCCCATCCCTGGGATTCTCCAGGCAAGAACACTGGAGTGGGTTGCCATTTCCTTCTCCAATGCATGAAAGTGAAAAGTGAAAGTGAAGTTGCTCAGTCGTGTCCGACTCTAGCGACCCCATGAACTGCAGCCTACCAGGCTCCTCGGTCCATGGGATTTTCTAGGCAAAAGTACTGGAGTGGGGTGCCATTGCCTTCTCCGGTAAATGAGTTACCTCCCTGCAATGCAGGAGACCCTGGTTAGATTCCTAGGTCAGGAAAATCCGCTGGAGAAAGGATAGGCTACCCACTCCAGTATTCCTGGCTTCCCTAGTGGCTCAGACAGTAAAGAATCTGCCTGCAATGTGGTAGACCTGGGTTCAATCCCTGGGTTGGGAAAATCCCCTGAAGAAGGGAAAGACTAGCCATTCCAGTATTCTGGCATGGAGAATTCAAGGGTTGCAAAGAATCGGACATGAATGAGCAACTTTCACAATCATGAAGAAATGCTATTAAAAACACAAATTGAAATGAGGACAGTGTTCCCTGGTTGGGAAACCACAATGTTGTGGCGTGTGTTCCATGCCTGCTGGTCTGCATGTCTGAATGGTGATACCTGGGGAAATTATTTTTTAAACCATGAAAGACTCAGGCTGGGGCAAAGGTCAGTCCTCCTGTCCCTTGGAGAAAAAGAGCACCACGAGATATTTTCCTTCCATCCTTCAAAAATCAAGTAAGACCCAATATCAACTTTTCCTGGGTAACTGAAAGTAAAAGTGCCGTGGGAACGTGAACACTTTACTTGCCCTTCGCCTTGTGGTGGCTCTCAGTCTTCTTGGGCAGCAGCACAGCCTGGATGTTGGGCAGCACACCACCCTGAGCGATGGTCACACGGCCCAGAAGCTTATTGAGCTCTTCATCGTTGCGGATGGCCAGCTCCAAGTGGCGCGGGATGATGCGGGTCTTCTTGTTGTCCCAGGCCGCATTTCCCGCCAGCTCCAGGATCTCGGCTGTCAGGTACTCCAACACCGCTGCCAGATACACCGGTGCGCTGGCCCCAACACGCTCGGAGTAGTTGCCCTTCCGGAGCAGGCGGTGCACACGGCCCACGGGAAACTGGAGCCCAGCACGCGAAGAGCGAGTCTTGGCTTTAGCACAAGCCTTGCCACCCTGTTTACCACGGCATGACATACCTGCTAGATCACGAAGCAAAATATTTCGCAAGGAAAACCAAACAGAAAATGACCCAATAAAAATAAATGACCCAATCAAAAAGTGGGCCAAAGAACTAAATAGACATTTCTTCAAAGAAGACATACAGATGGCTAACAAACACATGAAAAGATGCTCAACATCACTCATTATCAGAGAAATGCAAATCAAAACCACTATGAGGCACCATTTCACACCAGTCAGAATGGCTGCGATCCAAGAGTCTACAAGCAATAAATGCTGGAGAGGGTGTGGAGAAAAGGGAACTCTCTTACACTGTTGGTGGGAATACAAACTAGTACAGCCACTATGGAGAACAGTGTGGAGATTCCTTAAAAAACTGGAAATAGAACTGCCTTATGATCCAGCAATTGCACTGCTGGGCATACACATTGAGGAAACCAGAAGGGAAAGAGACACGTGTACCCCAATGTTCATCGCAGCACTGTTTATAATAGCCAGGACATGGAAGCAACCTAGATGCCCATCAGCAGATGAATGGATAAGAAAGCTGTGGTACATATACACAATGGAGTATTACTCAGCCATTAAAAAGAATACATTTGAGTCAGTTCTAATGAGATGGATGAAACTGGAACCTATTATGCAGAGTGAAGTAAGCCAGAAAGAAAAACACCAATACAGTATACTAACGCATATATATGGAATTTAGAAAGATGGTAACAATAACCCTGTGTACGAGACAGCAAAAGAGACACCCATGTATAGATCAGTCTTATGGACTCTGTAGGAGAGGGAGAGGGTGGGGAGATTTGGGAGAATAGCATTGAAACATGTATAGTATCATGTATGAAATGAGTCGCCAGTCCAGGTTCGATGCACGGTACTGGATGCTTGGGGCTGGTGCACTGGGACGACCCAGAGGGAGGGTAGGGGAGGGAGGAGGGAGGAGGGTTCAGGATGGGGAACGCGGGTATACCTGTGGCGGATTCATTTCGATATTTGGCAAAACTAATACAATATTGTAAAGTTTAAAAATAAAATAAAAAAAATTAAAAAAAATCAAGTAAGAGGCTCTGAGCTGGCACCGTGTCTGCCGTCATCACCAGCATCGTTCTGTCTTACAAAGCAAGACTTGTTGCTTACACTCATTTGACCGTCACAGTAATGCTGTGTTCAACAGCAGTAGGACTTTTTGCTGTTCTCTTTCAGGTGGGGACCTGGAGAAGACAGCTTCGCCTGAAGGCACAGGGTTGCTGGGTCCTGTGCTGGGGTCACCTGGCACCTGGCCTTCTTCAGAACTGGGAACAAAACATCTTCCTTCTTCCTGGAACAGCAAGCTTCATCTTTTAGAGAGACAGGGAGCATGCAGAAGAGTCTGCCGGCAGAACCAGAGGGGATATGTATTTCCAGAAGCATTATTTCTGGACAGCATATATGTGACATGGTGTCCAAGAAGGGCCCCCTGACTCAAATTATCCTCAGTCCTTCTCACATATAAAATGTGACCAAGATGTGGTGGGAGGGCTAGTCAGACCTGGAGTCGGAGGTCAGCTCCTCGGTTCACCACTTGGGTGTGTCATATACACTGTTGCAGCGTCATCTGCATTATGGGGGTATATAACACTCTTTAGATTATTGTAGAAGTAGAGAACAATAGATATAAAGCCCCTGGAGTGTGAGAAGTGACTCTGTAAATGGTGATTCTATGTAGTGACTAGCAGATGCTGTAAATTTACTCTGCCTGGCTACTGCCCTTTGTCCTTAGGACGTCCTTCCTCCTTTGGTGTGGCTTGATGCTGCTGTTTTTTGGGCTAGAAAATCACTGCAGATGGTGACTGCAGCCATGAAATTAAAAGACGCTTACTCCTTGGAAGGAAAGTTATGACCAACTTAGATAGCAAATTGAAAAGCAGAGACATTACTTTGCCAACAAAGGTCCGTCTAGTCAAGGCTATGGTTTTTCCAGTGGTCATGTATGGATGTGAGAGTTGGACTGTGAAGAAGGCTGAGCACCGAAGAATTGATGCTTTTGAACTGTGGTGTTGGAGAAGACTCTTGAGAGTCCCTTGGACTGCAAGGAGATCCAACCAGTCCATTCGGAAGGAGATCAGCCCTGGGATTTCTTTGGAAGGAATGATGCTAAAGCTGAGACTCCAGTACTTTGGCCACCTCATGCGAAGAGTTGACTCATTGGAAAAGACTCTGATGCTGGGTGGGATTGAGGGCAGGAGGAAAAGGGGACGACAGAGGACGAGATGGCTGGGTGGCATCACTGACTCGATGGACGTGAGTCTGAGTGAACTCCGGGAGACAGTGATGGACAGGGAGGCCTGGCGTGCTGTGATTCATGGGGTCGAAGACAGTCGGACACGATTGAGCGACTGAACTGATCTGATGCTGTCTTGTCCCTTGTACCAGGATGAGTACATACTCCAGGTGGGCCATTCACCCAGGCCACACGATTGGCTCAGACACGAGCACATGAGCCCAGCAGAGCCAGTAGGAGTCTTCCCTGGCCTCAGAGGTGTGTATCCCTGTAAGACACAGAAGTTCCTCTTTCTGCTGGTGTTGCTAAGAAGACACGAGGTATGAGCATGGAGCTTCCAGAAGCCAGCTTGCTCACCGTGGGAAAGAGCCAGACTAGAAAATAAAGTCAAGAGTTGAGAGCTGGAGAGATGGAGACAGAGAAGCAGAGACAGAGAGGCAGATATACCAATATTGCTGGAGTGCATGGCTCAATCCTGCCCACTCCCAACCTCCCACTGTCCAGCTGAACAAACCAATGCACTTTTTTCCTGCTAAAGCCAACGTGAAGGCACCTGGAACTGTCATGACTGATATATTGTTATCAAAATGATATCCTTCTGAGAGACAACCCGATGAGTCCCTAATGCTATAAGTATCCTCGATGTAGAGTTTCCCTTGAGCAACTCTACCTGGCTCATCTGAATTAAGATGAAATGTCCAAACTCGTATAGTTTTGAGTGAAAGTGGGGGAAAAAAATAATGACACTGGCCTAAATGACATTAGGCCTAAACCAGGACTGTCCTGGGCAAATTGGGACATCCAAGTTCCTTGTTACAGGGTGAAAGTGAAAGTGAAAGTCGCTCAGTCATGTCCAACTCTTTGCGACCCCATGGACTATACAATTCACAAAACTCTCCAGACCAGAGTACTGGAGTGGGTAGCCTTTCCCTTCTCCAGGGGATCTTCCCAACCCAGGCGGCAAACCCAGGTCTCCCACTCCACAGGCGGATTCTTTACCAGCTGAGCCACAAGGGAAGCCCAAGTTACAGGGTAGACACTCAGAATACAGGTGGCAAGAGGCTAAGGACATGCCATTCACATGCTGGTCCTCAGTGCTGATGCCCTTTCATTCCTCCCTTCTCTACAAATGTCCCTTCCCGGATGGTGGACAGGCGTAGGAGAATGGATGGATCTTGCAGGGGACTTTTACACAGATGGGAGGGCAGCCCTCCAGGGGACCTTCTGAAAGGAGAGCTGTCTTCAGGCTCCACATCCTGACTTCCAAACCTACTGACCCAGATGGTCAGCTCCAGTCTTCATCCGGTCCGACCAGGGCCTGCAGGAGCGGTTGGGGAGCAGACCAGTCACCAAGCCACCCACCAACTTCAGGATCTCTTCAAGACTTCCAGCAAAAATGCTCACTACCCACCAACCCCAGGATCTCTTCAAGACTTCCAGCAAAAATGCTCACTCCCTTTGGCCATAGGCAAATGAAGTCTTCAAGAGAAAAAAAATGTTAAGATAACTGACTTCCTTGTGTTCCTCCCCAGTATCTTGACACTTTCATTGACCGCCTGTGGCCTTTGGTGTGGCTGAAGGTAATAAAGAGCCCAAGAAGATGATGGCAAACAGCATAGGCTTCAGGGCCAGAAGACCCAGCTCTGTTCCTATTAGTGGTGTGACTGACCTTGAGCTTGCTCCTTTGAAACGAAGCAATAGGGACTTCCCTGGTGGTCCAGAGGCTAAGACCCCATGCTCCCGATGCAGGAGGCCCAGGTCCAATTAACTAGGTCCCACACGCCACAACTAAAGATCTTGCATGCTGCAACTAAGACCCAGCACAGCCAAATAAATAATAAAAAATTTTTAAATGAATAAATGAAACAAACATAGCAAGAGGCAAGGTTGCTGCTGAGGATTAGAGGTAACCTAGCTGTCCCTGGCCAAGACTTAGCGGCCTCGGCCAGTGGTTACAGTCATGACATACTGTCCTGAGGGTCAGGAACAGGGGCTCTGGTTTGGGGCCCTCTTTGCTAGTGACACACAGTAGGCTGACTTTTGCCAGCTTTACAGGTGGGTAAGCGAGGTGCAGAAAAGCAAACAGCCCTTGGCCCAGCAATACTTCAGTGAATCATGGCTGAGTTCCTTTAGAAGTAAGATACTGGGCTTTGGAAATATTTATTGGAAAGTTTTTATAATTGTCTTTAGTGGGAAAATGTTTTACTAGACAAAGTGTTATGACGAGATTGCACATGTATGTTTTCAAGCATTTCTAAAGATTCATTTATCGATAAACAAACTAGCATGCTATGGGAAAGAATACTAAGAAGACTGGACAGTTCCTTGAAACTGGGCTTCACTGACAGCATACTAGGAACCCTTCAGTAGTGTGTAACAAAACCCTTACAGAAGCTGGCGCTGTAAAATGCATCCCCACTACCCTTGGGACAGTTATACATATAATGACATTCCTTATAAGAAAAACAGTGAAAAGTTAGAACCAGCCTAAATGTCCAAATGTGGGTTGATTAAATAAGTTAATTTCTAAAATTGTGGTATATTTTGAATACTAAGCTACCATTAAAAATTGATAAATAGAATTTCTTCAAAATTTAAAAAGTCTTTTCTTCTAAAGATACCATTATGAAAATGAAGAAGTAATCTTCTCCGATAAAGCTACTCATGATACATATATCTAACAAAGGACTTGGATCCAGAATATATAAATAATTATTGTAACTCAATGACAAGAAGGCAAACAATCCATTTTATATTAAAAAAAAAAAAAACCATAGAAAAAAGGGCAAATGATTTGAAGAAATCTTTGGCCAAAGAAGGTGGCAGTGGGCACAAGAGAAGATGCTAAACCTCATTAGTCTTTACTGTGGGCCATGCTTCGTTGCTCAGTCATGTCTGACTCTTTGCAACCCCACGGACTATAGCCCACTAGGCTCCTCTGTCCATGGCGATTCTCCAGGCAACAATGCTGGAGTGGGTTGCCATGCCCTCCTCCAGGAGGTCTTCCCAACCCAGGGATCGAACCCAGGTCTCCTGCATTGCAGGTGGATTCTTTACTGTTCGAGCCACCAGGGAAGCCTGCATTCGTCTTTCAGTTCAGTTCAGTTCAGTCGCTCAGTCGTGTCCGACTCTTTGGACCCCATGAATCGCAGCACGCCAGGCCTCCCTGTCCATCACCAACTCCCAGAGTTCACTCAGACTCACGTCCATCGAGTCAGTGATGCCATCCAGCCATCTCATCCTCTGTCGTCCCCTTCTCCTCCTGCCCCCAATCCCTCCCAGCATCAGAGTCTTTTCCAATGAGTCAACTCTTCGCATGAGGTGGCCAAAGTACTGGAGTTTCAGCTTTAGCATCATTCCTTCCAAAGAAATCCCAGGGCTGATCTCCTTCCGAATGGACTGGTTGGATCTCCTTGCAGTCCAAGGGACTCTCAAGAGTCTTCTCCAACACCACAGTTCAAAAGCATCAATTCTTCGGCGCTCAGCTTTCTTCACAGACCAACTCTCACATCCATACACGACCACTGGAAAAACCATAACCTTGACTAGACTAACCTTTGTTGGCAAAGTAACATCTCTGCTTTTGAATATGCTATCTAGGTTGGTCATAACTTTCCTTCCAAGGAGTAAGCGTCTTTTAATTTCATGGCTGCAATCACCATCTGCAGTGATTTTGGAGCCCCCAAAAATAAAGTCTGACACTGTTTCCACTGTTTCCCCATCTATTTCCCATGAAGTGATGGGACCAGATGCCAAGAAATGATTCTTCATTTTCTGAATGTTGAGCTTTAAGCCAACTTTTTCACTCTCCACTTTCACTTTCATCAAGAGGCTTTTGAGTTCCTCTTCACTTTCTGCCATAAGGGTGGTGTCATCTGCATATCTGAGGTTATTGATATTTCTCCCAGCAATCTTGATTCCAGCTTGTGCTTTTTCCAGCCCAGCGTTTCTCATGATGTACTCTGCATAGAAGTTAAATAAGCAGGGTGACAATATACAGGCTTGACGTACTCCTTTCACAATTTGGAACCAGTCTGTTTTTCCATGTCCAGTTCCAACTGTTGCTTCCTGACCTGCATATACGTTTCTCAAGAGGCAGCTCAGGTAGTCTGGTACTCTCATCTCTTTCAGAATTTTCCACAGTTTACTGTGATCCACACAGTCAAAGGCTTTGGCATTGTCAATAAAGCAGAAATAGATGTTTTTCTGGAACTCTCTTGTTTTTTCCATGATCCAGCAGATGTTGGCAATTTGATCTCTGGTTCCTCTGGGAAATGCAAATTAACACCATAATAAGCTAACACTACACACTCCCCAAAATGGCTAAAACTAAAACGACTGACAACACCAAACGTTCGTGAGCACGTGAAGCATCTGGAACTCTCCCCAGAACCATTTCTTCCCTTGTGTCAGATTTCTCCTCCATTTCTCACAGCAAATTCTTCTTTTTCTTCCTTTCTTTTCCTCCTACCTCTTCTTCTACTCGGGTTCATCGTTTATGCCTGAAAGCTAATTGTGGGCACAGCTGCGTGGTTCACCCTGTGAGTCCTGGATGCAAACACCTGTATGGAGAGCAGTTGCCCAGCTCATCCCAACTACGCCCATGCAGGCTCCAACATGCACTGGGTCTCTGAATGTGTCCTTCCTGAGGACTGGTACCCACAGACCCAACACTGCTGCCCTCGTTTCCTCACCTGGCTACCTGACAACCCCTCTTCACCCTTCAGTACCAGCTCATATGTCACCTCCTCCAGGGAGCCTTCTTCCACCCATTGAACCCAGGCAAGTTTAAGTGACTCGCCTCCAAACTCCCCAGAATCCTGTGCTTGCCTTCCCCACACACCTAGCATGCATGCGTGCTAAGTCACTTAAGTCATGTCTGATTCTTTGCAACCCCATGGACTGTAGCCTGCCAGGCTCCTCTGTCCATGGGATTCTCCAGGCAAGAATACTGGAGTGGGTTGCCATGCCCTCCTCCAAATAATTTTCCCAGCCCAGGGATCCAACCTGTGTCTCTTATGTTTCCTGCGCTGGCAGGCAGGTTCTATACCAGTAGTGCCACCTGGGCACCCACCCCTAAAAATGTCTTTCTGTGATAGTGAATGAAAGGCTCTCTGGGACCCAACTCTTCACTAACACAGTTAGCATCCAGTGTGCTCCTCCTGGCCCTGGTGCCGACCAGAGCTAGAAGAGGTTATGTTCTTTGGAGGGAAGAATCATTTCTGGTTCAGACACCAAATTGAGAAGTGACAACACCTGAATGAAATTGTGGTTGCCTTTGAGTGGACCTGATGCCCAGGCTGAGAACCATGGCCTCCAACTGAGGTTCCTGAGACTAGATTTAAGGAGCTCTGACCTCCAATGCCCTCCATCAGCAGAGTACAGATCAGTCACTCAGCATAGAGAACCGGGATGTGGCCACTGCAGTTGGCCCTGGGCACCGTCCCCCTATCCCCAAGTTCAGGAAAGGTGCTTAGCACCGAAGGGCAGAGACCTACCTGGAGCTGATGGCTCATCGGTGGACAGGCAGCATTTATTCAAAGTCCTCTACCTTTTTGACTTTCAACATATGCCCCGCCCTTGTCACCTCCTCTCTTTCTCTTACTGACATTTGCTTCATTAAGTACGTTGCATTTGCTTATGGTTATACGTCTTTGACTGTGTGTAATTGATTTATTTCCTCCTGATCTGTATTGCTTCTAAAGCCAGCTTCTGCCACTGCAGCCTGGTTCCTGGCCCCCGGGAGCTGGTGGAAGCAGCAGGGACAGGGCCGAGCTCTCACTGGTGGGCCTCTGGGGATACGGGTGTGGTGGACAGACAGTGATGCACATTCAGAGGGTGCAGGTGGCCAGCGTCACTCTTGCAATGAAATCATGTTTCTCGCATTTTATATTTTACAGAATAGGACACAGAACATAATAATAGTTTTTGTTCATTCTAAGTAAACATCTGACAATGTCCAATTCAATGGGTTCTGCCCCCCAAACACAACAATGCTTTCTTAAATAAAAAATGGCAGAAAAGATGTGCATTCAAAGGTAGTAGGGACAGATTTTAATCCACAGTCCTGCACGTGCAAGAAAGAACCAACATCCTTTAGACTTCTCTCCCAACCCTTCTTTCCCTGGCACATTCCCTGGCAAGTCTCCAGATATGCAAAGCTCTGGTCCTCACATGTGTCCTCTGGCTGCTTCCACACCCTAGCATCGCATTCCTTCCCTTCTCTCCAGCCTAGGGTCCTTATGGTGCCCACCTAACTGCATCATGTGTCTGTTCCAGGGCATGAGAGAAGCAGCCCCCTTCTCTGTTGACTGGATTTTAGGATACCTGGCTTTGGCAACCTCTTGGGGCAGACCTAAGGATTTGCTTTGCCTCTCCCTCCACGATGGGGCCGTGGAGAACCTTCCCTGGGGCCCACTGCCCAGACAGGACAGGCAGGTTTCTCCTGCCTTATGCATGACAGCTGAGGGACTCTGGGCAAGGTGTATTCTGCTCTTGGATTCTCCCAAACATGGCTTTCTGTCAGTCTCACTGTCTGCGCAGATGGGTCCTGGCAGCAGGGTCAGGACCTCTTTCAGAACCTAGATGTAGCCATGTTCCCTTCTGATTCTCCACAACCTCACCTTCAGATTAGCTTTCTGATCTGACAGGAGCAACGCTTGCTCTAGACTAATTCGTCCGGTACCATTCCAAGCCTACTGGCTTATGAACAGGTCCAGGGGCTTCCCTGGTGGCTCAGAGGTTGAAGTGTCTGCCTGCAATGTGGGAGACCCGGGTTCGACCCCTGGGTCGGAAAGATCCCCTGGAGAAGGAAATGGCAACCCACTCCGGTATTCTTGCCTGGAGAATCCCATGGACGGAGGAGTCTGGTAGGCTACAGTCCACAGGGTCATAAAAGTCGGACACAACTGAGCGACTTAACTACAGACTTTTTTTTTTTTTTTTTAATGACAAGTTATTTAATTAGGTTCTTTGCAAGAAGTTCAGAATACTACTTTGTGAGGATAAATTCCATTTGTGAGAGCAAACACAGAGGGGAGGTAGCCCTGGAGCTGAGGGACAGCTTTGATTCTTCGCAGAATTTGTGAGTCCACAGCTTTCTGATCAACCTTGCGCTGCTCTGTGATCTCGTCTTTCTCTCTGTGTCGAAGATCTCGCCCTCCTGGTGTCTGGGTTTATGCAGCTTCTTCTTCTTGAAGTAAGCGTCAGTGAGATGTTCTGGGATTTTCACACCACTGATATCGATTTTGGTGGAGGTGGCAATGACAAATTTCTGGTGTGTTCTACGCAGAGGAACTCGATTGAGGGACAGAGGCCCATCACAGGCAGCAAGCCACGGCCCAGCTGCTTCAGGAAAACGACCCTCTTGCCTCTGTGGCGCCCAGTGAGGATGATCAGAATGGTCCCAGGAGTGAAGCTGGCACGCAGCTTCCTCACATGCTTACTGAAGGGTTTTTTGCCATGACTCAACAGTTTCCGAGGCACGTCTTCAGTAGGGTAACACCTAGGCATTTTGCGAAGTTTGACCACTCAGGTACCACCATTCTTGTCTCCACCAACTGGTTTTGTGACAGTAGCAAGAACACGAACCTTCTTTTTCCTTTCGACCTTGGATTTAGCTGCTGAATACTTTCTCTTGTACAAGGCCTTTCTGGAGTACATGGCTGATGGGGAATATCTGCCAATTCCTCTGACCAGGACAGGATTTCGGCTGCAGTGGGGCTTCCCCTTCTTAACTTTCTTCACCTTTTCCACCTTTTTAGCCTTGTTGCCAGCACCAGCCTTCTTGGCTTCAGGTTTCTTCTCCTTAGTATCTGGCTTCTCAGCCTTTTCACCCGCCACCTTGCAAGATGGGAAAAGCAACTACAGACTTTTAAAAGTCAAAAGTCAACAGCCTAAGTGTTCATCAACAGATGAATGGGTAAAGAAGATACGCAATGGAATACTAGCCAGCCGTAAAAAAGAATGAAATAATGCCATTTGTAGCAATATCAGTGGACCTGGAGATTATCATACTAAGTGAAATAAGAGAACGAAAGAGACAAATGCCATACATCACTCAGACCATATGGAATCTAAGATGCGACACAAATGAATTTATCCATGACACAGAAACAGACTCACAGACAGAACAGGCTTGTGGTTGTCAAGGGGTGGAAGGATGGGCTGGGAGTTTGGAATCAGCAGATGGAAGCTATTATATAGAGAATACTAAACAGCAAGGTCCTGCCGCATTGCACGGCGAACTGTATTCAGTATCCTGTGATAAACCATAATGGAAAAGAACGTGAAAAAGAATCTATATGTATAACTGAATCACTTCGTGCCATTAATACGACAGAAATTAACATGATATTTGTAAATCAACTACACTTCAACAAAATAAAAAAATTTTTTAGTAAAAGTCAAAAGCCAAAAATTTGATGCATTCCTTAAGGCGATGAAAACTCACCCATTTGAACCAGGGAAGGTAACGGGTAACAGAAATTGTTGATGAAAGAAGCAATGGTTGGCGTTCCAAATAGTATCCTGTGTGCACACACACACACACACACACATATAATACAGTTTACATGAGCCCCATTGTAAACATGAAGCGGGGAGGTGTTTTTTATAGCCTAATACGGCCCCAGTACAGCCTACCTCTAAGTGCAGAGACAAAGGCTGCTGAGAGCGAGTTCAGCCTCCCAAGCAGTGAAATCTCCAGTCAGTGCTCAGCCAACATGGAGCCAGCAGGCCCTGGTTGCTGGGGGTTCACACAGAATCCTGCCCACACGTCCCTGCCCACAAGGAGTCTTCAGTCTGGAAGGAGACGAACAACACCCTATAAAGTACCCACAGGAGATGGTCATCTGTGACATTATAAAGCACTGTTGCCAAAATTGCTACAGGTGGGAAAGAAACCCTCACAAGGGTACACACACCCTTGAAAGCACTGCAGTTCATGGAGGTGGGGGAGTGCGAGTCCTAGCAGCAAGCATCTTGCTGGATCCACTCTAAAAGCCTGACCCCGTGCAAGTCATCTGCAGAGACTAAGACATTCCCAAGCAGTGAGCAGCCTCCTGGCCCAGCAGCTCAGAGGAGGCTATGAGGTAGCCCAGGGCTGGGTCCACCCTGCCCCAGGGTCCAGGCGGGGACAATTTGGCAGACCTGAGGAAGCTGAGTTCCAGACATTCTTGGAGGGGGCCTGGCCTGGGCTCTGGAACCACGGTATCTACGTTGCATCTACGCAGCCCCCCAGGTCTGTCTCCCTTTGACCCCTCCACCTGGTGCCCATAGCCTGCCCTCGTCCAGGGTCCCCACGTTTCACCTGCACTGTCCTCTGGCTTGGCCTTTCTGCCCTCCAAGCTGCCCTCTCCACTGCCCAGGGAGATTGTTTCTGAATTATTCATAAGATCGTGCCATTCTCCTGTCCTTTACTGCCTCCCCAGAGACTGCAGAATAAATTGCAAATCCCTTAGATTAATACACAGCTCCCCAGAGGCTCAGCCGCCACCTGCCTCCACACCTTCTTTTCCTGCATGCCCAGCCCTTTCCACCAACTCTCACCTCCAGGGCTCGGCCCCAGCTGTCCTTTCTAACCAGCAATCCTTTCTTTGCCTCACTGGTTCCAGCTCATCGTTCTAGAGCCAATTCAAGACTCCTGCCTCTCAGGACACCTCCCCAGGTCTGCCAGCTGGGCCAGTATCTGCATTCTGATGCTCCATAGCTCTTCTTCCACGCTGTAGTCGGCCCCTCTGAGGAGGAGGCCTCCGTCTTATTCATCACCGTGTCCAACAGCTCTGGTGTACTCAGTGCTTGGGAGGAGCAGAGGAGAGTGGGAGGCAGAAGACAGGGTGTGATATTACCCAGACTCTTCTGTCAAGACGGCACTCTCCCCTGGGGCGAGCACGCTTGACTGCATCAGTGCGCCCGCCAGGCAACCACACTGCGCCTGCGCCCAGTGAGACTCCATCCCAGCCCCGCCACTCCCTCTCCATGACCCTCCCCTGGAGGTCGTGGGCCCTAATACGTTCCATCCTAACAACTTTTTTCCCAAGTTTTTATTTTGCCATCATTTTTTCTTGACTTTTATTTTTTTTTCCTTAATTAAAAAAATTTTTTTATCAGAGTATACTTTTGCTTTACAGTATGTGTTAGTTTCAGGTTTATACAGCAGAGTGAATCAGTAATACGCATACATGTATATATACACACACACACATATATATATATATATGTCAGCTGTGTTTGAGATTTGTTTTCCATATAGGTCACTACCCTTTTTCAAAAAAACATTTCTTAAATTTACCTATTTATTTTTGGCTGTGCTGGGTCTTCATTGCTGCGTGTTCTTTTCTCTAGTTGTGGTGAAGGGGGATTACTCTCTAGCTGTGGTCCTCGGGCTTCTCTTGTTGCGGAGCAGGAGATCCAGGATGTGCAGGCTTCAGAAGTTGCAGCACGTGGGCTCAGGACTTGCAGCCCCCAGGCCCTAGAGCACAGGCTCGGTAGTTGTGGCCCATGGCTTTAGCTGTTCCACAGCTGTGGGATCTTCCCAGACCAGGGATTAAACCCCTGTTTTCCTCCATTGACAAGCAGATTCTTCACCACTGAACCATCAGGGAAGCCCCTAGGCCGTTACTCTTTAATTTTAATTTTGAAATAATAACAACTTCACAGAAAGTGACAAAGTAGCTGAGATCCCATGTACCCTTCACCCCATTTCCCCCCAGTGATATCTAACTGTGAGCCACTATAAAACCAGGAATGTGCCTTTTGTCCAATACATGTGTATCAGTTCAGTTCAGTTGAGTCGCTCAGTTGTGCCCAACTCTTTGCGACCCCATGGACTGCAGCACACCAGGCTTCCCTGTCCATCACCAACTCCCAGAGCTTGTTCAAGCTCATGCCCATCAAGTCAGTGATGCCATCCAACCATCTCATCCTCTGTCATCCCCTTCTCCTCCTGCCTTCAATCTTTCCCAGCATCAGGGTCTTTTACAACGAGTCAGTTCTTCACATCAGGTGGCCAAAGTATTGGAGCTTCAGCTTCACCATCAGTACTTCCAATGAATATTCAGGCCTGATTTCCTTTAGAATTGACTGGTTTGATCTCCAAGAGACTCTCAAGAGTCTGCATATACGGGTACAGCTCTCTGCCATTGCATCACACACGCAGATTCACAGTGACTATCACCGGGGGCAAGATGCAGGACGATTCCAGCCCTCAGAGCCCTCCCTGATTCTGTCCCATCCTGATCACGCCCTCCCATCACATTCCTCCGCTCTGGCAACCACTAACCGTTCTCCAGTTTCATGATATTGTCATTTCAAGAATGTTATATAAATGGAATTGCAGAGGACGTGATGTGTTGAGATGGGCTTATTACCTCCATCATTCTGTGGTGTTACCAAGGAGTATTCCATGACATGGATGGACATACCACACCTCTCTTGGCCTTTCTCTTATTAAGGGATATCTGGGTTTGTGGATATCCCTCCAGTCCAAACTGGAGTTTGGACTCCAGTTTGTGACGACTCCAAATAAAGCTGCTATGAACAATTGTGTACATGTTTTTGCATGAACATAAATTTTATTTCTCTGGTATTTATCCCAAAGTGTTGATACCTAGGGATGCAATTGACAGGTCATTTGATAAGAATATTTGTGTTTTCTTAAAAACCACCAAACCATTTTCCAGAGTGGCTGTTCCATTGTACCTGCCCACCAACAAAGTATGCAAGATCAAGGCTTTCTGTACCTTTGCCAGCATTTGGTGTTATCATTATTTTTCTTTTTTAAAAGTTAATTAATTATTTTATTTTTAGCTGCACTGGGTCTTCCCTGTTGTGTGCAGGCTTTTTCAGTTGTGGAGAGTGGGCGCTACTCTCTAATTCCGGTGCATGGGCTTCTCGCTGCGGTGGCCTGTCTCGTGGCAGAGCGTGGACTCGAGGTTGGCAGACTCAGTAGTTGTGGCACATGAGCTTAGCTGCTTTGCCATATGTGGGATCTTTCCAGACCAGGGATCAAACTCGTGTCCCCTGTATTGGCAGATGGATTCTTATCTACTGTACCACCAGGAAAGTCCTATTTTTTCATTTTAGACATTCTGATTGGAGTATACTAAAAGCTCCAATACTTTGGCCAACTGATGGGAAGAACTGACTCTTTGGAAAAGACCCTGATGCTGAGAAAGACTGAAGGCAGGAAGACAAGGGGACGACAGAGGATGAGATGGTTGGATGGCATCACCGACTCTATGAACATGACTTTGAACAAGCTTCGGAAGTTGGTGATGGACAGGGAAGTCTGCAGTCCATGGAGGCTGCAAAGAGTCAGACACGACTGAGCAACTGAACTAACTAACTAAATAGCTCATCATAGTCTTCATTTGCATCTGCCTGATGGCTAAACGTGTTAACATCTTTGCAGTGCTTCTCAACCATCTGTATATCCTCTTCAGTGAAACATCTCTTAACGTCTTCTACCTGTTTTCTAATCAGATTGCTTATTTTTATACTGTTGAATTTTGAGAGCTTTTTATATATTCTAGATAACTGTCCGTTGTCAGACATGTGGTCAGTAAATACTTTCCCACAGTCCATAGTTTGTCTTTTCATCCATTTAACAGGTTTTTTTTTAAGTCTTCCGTATTTATTTATCTGGCTGTGTCAGGTCTTAGTTGCAGCTCTCAGGATTTTCGCTGTGGTGCACAGGCTTCTCTGATTGTAGTGCGTGGGCTTCCCTGTAGCTGTGGCGCTCAGGCTCTAGATGCACCAGTCCAGTAGCTGTAGTGCACAAGCCTAGCTGTGCGTGTGAGATCTTAGGGCTTCCCAGGTGGCACTCGTGGTAGAGAACCCGCCTGCAATGCAGGAGGCATAAGAGATGCAGGTTCGATCCCTGGGTCAGGAAGATCCTCTGCAGAAGGGCATGGCAGCCCACTCCAGGATTTTTGGAGAATTCCACGGACAGAGGAGCCTGGTGGGCTACCATCCACATGGTTGCAAAGAGTCACCTGACTAAAGCGACTTAGCACACATGCACGTGTGATCTTAGTTCCCTGACCAGGGATTGAACTCCAGCCCCCTGAATTCAAAGGCAGATTCTAAACCACGGGATCACCAAGAAAGTCCCTTAACAAAGACTTTCAATTTTGAAGTTAAATTTATCCTTTTTTTTCTTTCAGAAATTACGTTTTTGGTGTTATATTTAAGTACTCTTCACCAAACCCTTAGTCTCAAAGATACCCCCCTATATCATCTTCTAAAAAGTGATAGCTTTATGTTGAAATCTACAATCCATTTTAAGTTACTTTTTGCAAAAACTGTGAACTGTTGGATTGCTATTGATATCCTATTACTCCAGCACAGTGAATACCTTGGTCTTTTTTTTTTTTTTTTTGAAATGTTGCCTTGGCTAGATCTTCCAGTACTATGCTGAGCAACAGTGGTGAAGGTGGACATCCTTGACTTGTTCCTTATATCCTAAGGCTAGGAGGAAAGCTTTAGTCTTTCACCATTAAGGAGAGATAAGAAAGCCTTCCTCGGCGATCAATGCAAAGAAATAGAGGAAAATAACAGACTGGGAAAGACTAGAGATCTCTTCAAGAAAATTAGAGATATCAAGGGAACATTTCATGCAAAGATAGACTCAAAAAAGGGCAGAAATGATATGGACCTAATAGAAACAGAAGATATTAAGAAGAGGTGGCCACAGGACTGGAAATGGTCAGTTTTCATTCCAATCCCAAAGAAAGGCAATGCCAAAGAATGCTCAAACTACCGCACAATTGCACTCATCTCACACGCTAGTAAAGTACTGCTCAAAATTCTCCAAGCCAGGCTTCATAAATACGTGAACCGTGAACTTCCAGGTGTTCAAGCTGGTTTTAGAAAAGGCAGAGGAACCAGGGATCAAATTGCCAACATCCGCTGGATCATGGAAAAACCAAGAGAGTTCCAGAAAGACATCTATTTCTGCTTTATTGACTATGCCAAAGCCTTTGACTGTGTGGATCACAATAAACTGGAAAATTCTGAAAGAGATGAGAATACCAGACCACCTGACCTGCCTCTTGAGAAACCTGTATGCAGGTCAGGAAGCAACAGTTAGAACTGGACATGGAACAACAGACTGGTTCCAAATAGGAAAAAGAGTATGTCAAGCCTGTATATTGTCACCCTGCTTATGTAACTTTGGTTACATCATGAGAAACGCTGGGCTGGAGGAAGCACAAGCTGGAATCAAGATTGCCGGGAGAAATATCAATAACCTCACATATGCAGATGACACCACACTTATGGCAGAAAGTGAAGAAGAACTAAAGAGCCTCTTGATGAAAGTGAAAGTGGAGAGTGAAAAAGTTGGCTTAAAGCTCAACATTCAGAAAACGAAGAATCATTTCTTGGTATCTGGTCCCATCACTTCATGGGAAATAGATGGGGAAACAGTGGAAACAGGATCAGACTTTATTTTTTGGGCTCCAAAATCACTGCAGATGGTGATTGCAGCCATGAAATTAAAAGACGCTTACTCCTTGGAAGGAAAGTTATGACCAACCTAGACAGCATATTCAAAAGCAGAGATATTACTTTGCCAACAAAGGTCTAGTCAAGGCTATGGTTTTTTCAGTGGTCATGTATGGATGTGAGAGTTGGACTATAAAGAAAGCTGAGTGCTGAAGAACTGATGCTTTTGACCGGAAATACAACTGCCTTATGACCCAGCAATCCCACTGCTGGGCATACACACTGAGCAAACCAGAATTGAAAGAGACACATGTACCCCAGTGTTCATCGCAGCACTGTTTATAATAGCCAGGACATGGAAGCAACCTAGATGCCCATCAGCAGATGAATGGATAAGAAAGCTGTGGTACATATACACAATGGAGTATTACTCAGCCATTAAAAAGAATACATTTGAATCAGTTCTAATGAGGTGGATGAAACTGGAGCTGATTACAGAGTGAAGTAAGCCAGAAAGAAAAACACCAAAAAAAAAAAAAAAAAAACCAAAAAGAAAAACACCAATACAGTATACTAACGCAT
The DNA here is from genome assembly GCF_003369695.1 of Bos indicus x Bos taurus. NCBI lineage: Eukaryota > Metazoa > Chordata > Mammalia > Artiodactyla > Bovidae > Bos > Bos indicus x Bos taurus. The sequence continues at coordinate 5,152,358 of NC_040077.1, read as the reverse complement.
ATATATGGAATTTAGAAAGATGGTAACAATAACCCTGTATGCAAGACAGCAAAAGAGACACAGATGTATAGAACAGTCTTTTGGACTCTGTGGGAGAGGGAGAGGGTGGGATGATTTGGGAGAAAGGCATTGAAACATGTATAATATCATATATGAAATGAATCGCCAGTCCAGGTTCGATGCAGGATACAGGATGCTTGGGGCTGGTGCACTGCGATGACCCAGAGGAATGGTACGGGGAGGGAGGAGGGAAGGGGGTTCAGGATGGGGAACACGTGTACACCCGTGGCGGATTCACGTTGATGTATGACAAAGCCAATACAATATTGTAAAGTAAAAAAAAAAAAAGCAGAAGAAGAATTGATGCTTTTGAACTGTGGTGTTGGAGAAGACTCTTGAGAGTCCCTTGGACTGCAAGGAGATCCAACCAGTCCATTCTGAAGGAGATCAGTCCTGGGTGTTCACTTGAAGGACTGATGTTGAAGATGAAACTCCAATACTTTGGCCACTTAATGCGAAGAGCTGACTCATTTGAAAAGACCCTGATGCTGGGAAAGATTGAGGGCAGGAGGAGAAGGGGACGACAGACAGAGGATGAGATGGTTGGATGGCATCACTGACTCAGTGGACATGGGTTTGGGTGGCCTCCAGGAGTTGGTGATGGACCGGGAGGCCTGGTATGCTGTGGTTCATGGGGTTGCAAAGAGTTGGACTCGACTGAGCAACTGAACTGAACTGAACTGATTAAGTATGATGGTAGTTGTAGGTTTCTTTTAGATGTTCTTTATCAAATTAAGGAAGTTTCCTCTATTCCTAGTTTTCTTAAAGGGTTTTTTTTTTTAAATTGTGAATGGATGTTGAATTTTGTCAAATGGCTTTTTCTACTTTAATTGATACAATCATGTACTTTCTCTCCTTTAGGTTATTAATGTGATTAAGACTGTTGATTGACATTTTTTTTTTATATTGAGCCAGTTTTGCACCCTTGGAACAAATTACAGTTGATCATGGTGTATAATTCTTTGTATATATTGCTGAGTTCTATTTGCTAATATTTTGTTAAAAACCTTTGCGTCTACATCATGGCACATGTGATAATCTATACATTGAGCATCAGTATATCCTGGCTGTTACAGCTCCAGTTTTAGCTGGGGACAATGGGAAGAGCAAACAGTAAAGGCCGCATGCTCCCCCCCCCACCCCGTATATCCCTTGTGCAAATGTTATCCAGAATCCCCACCCAGTGAATCATTTTACTTTCATCCCATTGGCCAGAACTGAGTCACATGTCGTGCTCACCAACAGGGAATTGGGGAAAGTGAGTATTCAAACTGACCCCGTGCTGTAATGAGTATGTTGATGGAATGAGGCCCATTGGGCAAGCCACCTGTGTTGGTGCCAGTATTACCTGCATGCCACCTGGTCACTTATGCCTTTCAGCCACAGCAGGCTGGAAGCTGTGTTCCCATTTAGGGTCATCCTGTCACCAAGGACTGTATCTCATGGTAAATGGAAAAGATTTTATACATCACTGTGAGCATCAGGTCAAGAGAAAGCCAAACAACTGCTGCTGCTGCTGCTAAGTCGCTTCAGTCGTGTCCGACTCTGTGCAACCCCATAGACGGAAGCCCACCAGGCTCCCCCGTCCCAGGGATTCTCCAGGCAAGAACACTGGAGTGGGTTGCCATTTCCTTCTCCAATGCATGAAAGTGAAAAGTGAAAGTGAAGTCGCTCAGTTGTGTCCGACTCTGTGCAACCCCATGGACTGCAGCCTACCAGGCTCCTCCATCCATGGGATTTTCCAGGCAAGAGTACTGGACCGGGGTGCCATTGCCTTCTCCCAACAACTGCATAATGCCCTGTAAAATGGTTTAACGATTGTTTGAGTAGAGAAAGTACTTGGACAACTGAGCCTTCTCATGACACTGAGTTCCATGGGCATGCAGCACCCAATATTAATATAGCACCAAGAGTGCTACCAAGTACTACCCTGCAAGGTATGAACATCCCTCGTCACATTGTCCGTTTACATTGTTACTTTGCTTTTACAGTTTTTCCAGCTTTTCTTAATGGAAAATTTCAAAAACAAAGAAAACTGGGAAGAATAATACCACAGATCCTCATATACCCATCACCTCAGTGAAAGAACTGTGAATACTTTGCCACATATATATGTAGTAAAAAAATTATATATGCATTGTATGCATATAATGTATACCTCATATATGAATTTTACATATAAACCATGTACATAATATTATACACATTATATATTATATTATATATTCAGTTCAGTTGCTCAGTTCAGTTCAGTTCAGTTCAGTCACTCAGTCGTGTCCGACTCTTTGTAACCCCATGAATCGCAGCATGCCAGGCCTCCCTGTCCATCACCAACTCCCGGAGTTCACTCAGATTCACGTCCATCGAGTCAGTGATGCCATCCAGCCATCTCATCCTCTGTCGTCCCCTTCTCCTCCTGCCCCCAATCCCTCCCAGCATCAGAGTCTTTTCCAATGAGTCAACTCTTCGTATCAGGTGGCCAAAGTACTGGAGTTTCAGCTTTAGCATCATTCCTTCCAAAGAAATCCCAGGGCTGATCTCCTTCCGAATGGACTGGTTGGATCTCCTTGCAGTCCAAGGGACTCTCAAGAGTCTTCTCCAACACCACAGTTCAAAAGCATCAATTCTTCGGCGCTCAGCTTTCTTCACAGTCCAACTCTCACATCCATACATGACCACTGGAAAAACCATAGCCTTGACTAGATGGATCTTTGTTGGCAAGGTAATGTCTCTGCTTTTCAGTATGCTGTCTAGGTTGGTCATAACTTTCCTTCCAAGGAATAAGCATCTTTTAATTTCATGGCTGCTCAGTCGTGTCCAACTCTTTGCAACCCCATGAGCTGCAGCACGCCAGGCCTCCCTTTTCATCACCAACTCCCGGAGTCCACCCAAACCCATGTTCATTGAGTTGGTGATGCCATCCATCCATCTCAACCTTTGTCATCCCCTTCTGCTCCTGCCCTCAATCTTTCCCAGCATCAGGGTCTTTTCAAATTAGTCAGCTTTTCGCATCAGGTGGCCAAAGTATTGGCATTTCAGCTTCAACATCAGTCCTTCCAATGAACACTGAGAACTGATCTCCTTTAGGATGGACTGGTTGGATCTCCTTGCAGTCCAAGGGACTCTCAAGAGTCTTCTCCAACACCACAGTTCAAAAGCATCAATTCTTCGGTGCTCAGCTTTCTTTACAGTCCAACTCTCACATCCATACATGATCACTGGAAAAACCATAGCCTTGACTAGACAGACCTTTGTTGACAAAGTAATGTCCCTGCTTTTTAATATGATGTCTAGGTTATATATTGGTATATATTATATATATAATTATATATATGATATATTATTTTAATATATACATGATATATATGAACTATTCTAAATTTAGCTGAAGATACCATAGCACATCACTCCAAGAGACATCAGTGCTTCTCCAAAGGAAAAGCAATTCTCATAAATTACACTACCGTTGTCACACAGAAAAAAATTAACAATAATATGTCTATTTTCAGGCTTCCCTGGTGGCTCAGATGGTAAAGAATCTGCCTACAATGTAGGAGACACACGAGATGCAGGTTCAATCCCTGGGTCAGAAGATCTCCTGGAGAAGGGTATGGCAACGGACTCCAGTATTCTTGCCTGGAGAATTCCATGTACAGAGGAGCCTGGCGGGCTACAGTCCGTCGGTTCGCAGGGTCAGACACACCTGAGCGACTAACACTTTTACTTTTTTACATGTCTATTATCATTTAATATCTAATTCATATTAAACTGTTTAATTTTACCAATTGTCACAGAGCCATATATGTACATATAAAGACATAGGGGGGTGGTTGTTAACAGGATTCAAATAACATTCACACTTTGAATTTGTTGCTGGGTCATTTTAGTCCACTTTGAAAAGGACCCCACCTTTGGATGGGGATGTCATATGCTATTGTCTGTCTGAAGAAACCAGGTCAGTTGTCTTATGGAATGTCTCATATTCTGAATTGTGTTTCCTCAGGGTTTGGTTTGACTTGCTTTCTTGAGCTTCTTATAAACTGGAAGCTAAGTCTTATAAACTTCCAGTCTCATAAGCCAGAAGCTAAGCACTCTTGGACAGGCTCACCTGACCTGTGCTGCTGTGCACTTCACAGCACACCACTACAGGAGGTGCCTAAAATATCAGCTGACCCCACTGGTTTGGCTAAGGTAAAGACAGCCTGCTCTTCCCAGTGTGAAGTTATGTTTTTGTCTTGCAATTAGCAGATGAGAGGCAAGATGGTAGTTTGGCCCCATGCAAGTCAATTAATGGAGATTTAGCATCTATTGATGACCCATTCCCAAATCAATTCTTTCACTGGGGACTGCAAAATAATTGTTTTTTTAACATTCTTTTTACATTTCCTGCTAAATAGATAGTATAAATGTTTAATTCTTTCCCTGTATTTCCAGAATAAGGTATTGGTAGAATAGTCATAAATGGTAGCAAAAGAGGTGTGTTTTTTCCTCTGTCTTTTTAAACGTTGCTATGGATTTAAATGCATGCTCAGTCACTCAGCCGTGTCCTACGCTTCACAATCCTATGGAACATAACCCACCAAGACCCTCTGTCTCTGGAGTTTTCCAGGCAAGAAGATTCAAGTGGGTTGCCATTTCCTACCACAGGGGATCTTCCCTCCCCAGAGATGGAACGTACATCTCCTGCACCTCCTGCATTGACAGGTAGATTCTTTACCAATAAGTCATCCTGGAAGCCCATGGACTCATGAGTTTTTATTTATTTGATGTTTTTAACCAATTCATTTTATATTCTTTTTGACACTCAAATTGTCCCAAATTTGGCCAGTGGGAGTCCTTTTAGCCTTTAGTCCTTTAGTCCTTTTGTCCTTTCGATATCCTCTATTAGTCTTTCAAGGTGTATCAGTAAGGGTTATCCTGAGAAACAGAATTAATTATGTATATGTCTGATTTATTTTAAGGAATTAGTTCACATAGTTGCAGGGACAAACAAGTTTGCAATCTGTAGGGTGGGCAAGCAGGCTGAAAACTCGGGCAGAATTTTTATGCTACAGTCAAGCAGGTGGGATGCCGTCTGATCCATGTTTTGTTCTTATGGCCTTCAACTGGTAGGATGAGGTTACCCATCTAATCGAGGGTAAGCTCCTTAGGTTAAAGTGAATTGACTGTAGATGTAATTATTAATACATCTACAAGACAACTTCACAGTAACATCTAGATTAACATTTGACCAAACAAATGGGCGCCAGAGTCTAGCCAAGCTGACATATAAAATATACCATCACAAAGAAAGAGTTTCTTCCTCACGTAAGAAATTCCAAGCTCACCTTATATTTTCTCACTCCATTCCTAGAGTCAGTCATTTCTCTGAAAGTTCTAATTTCTTTCCATGGGAAATGGTATTAGAATCCAAAATCTGAGTGCTGGGTGTGTTCATTGCTACTGAGATATGATTGCTCCTGGGCCCTCTCAGTGGGCAGAGCTAGAAAATTCACATTTTTTAAAAAGCATATGTTCTTATTGATATTTTCAATTCAAATTTAATTTTAGAGGGTTTTTCCTCCCTCTTTGTTTTTAATTTGTATCTTTTCCCCTTAAACTGAAATTTTTTAATTTTATTTAGTGTATTTACTTACTTTCTCCTACAACATGCATCAGATAATTTCAAAATTACATTATTAGTAGTACTTGGATGACTAAAACTATTAAACAGAGTTTAAGATTTGTTTTCAATTCCTTTGTCCTTGGAAGTGTAGGCATGCTGAATGAGACAAAAACAAAAGAAAAAACAAAATAAAGCCAAATGTCCCCCAGTCCAAGTGATATTTTTATTAATTTTCAGGAAAACATTATCATCCCTCATGGTAAATTAATGGTATTTTTAATTTTATTGGTTTTGTGATGTTTATGTGTGATGTCCACATTTGTTTTGGTTTCATAATAGTATAAGAGTTATCAGTGTAGGAAGTTTATGCTTAATTTTATATTTGTGTATATTTAAGAAACACTATTCTCAAAACAATCTAGTCCTTAGTTTTAACTAAAGATCTTATAATGAAGTCAGTTGTAGGTTCTTCTTTTTTGAATTGCAAACAATGCTGATTTGATCCCACGATCAGGAAGATCCCCAGAGGAAGAAATAGCAACCCACCCCAGTATTGCTGCCTGGGGAAAATCCCATGGACAGAGGAGTCTGGTGGGCTACAGTCCATGGGGTTGCAAAGAGTCGGACATGCCTAAGGGACTGGGAATAAACACGCACAAAGTCACTGAACAATAGCAAAAATCCAGTTTTTATACTTTTCCATAATGAGTCACTTTTTTATAAGCCTATGTCATTCTCACAAACTAAGAAAATAATACATAAAAAACAAAGTTATTTTTTAAATATAATTTAGGCTCATGCCTGAGGTAAGGGAGAATTCCTTCCTTTGAAAGATGGCAAATCCTGCTGTAGGCCCCATTTGGCTTTTAGAAAAGGCCGAAAATGCAAATGAGCTCCATAAAGAGTAGATGTCCTTATTGCTTTAGAGCTAATGATAAGTGAGTGCCTGCCTAGCTTGAAGGGGCTGGAGGGGGAAGTCCAGAGCCCCTGACTCATTCCTCGGGACAGAAAATGAAGGGCTGACCCATGCCACCTTCTCTGCCCTACATTTCGGTCCAGCTAGGGAGCTGGAACCATCTCTGAGGCCCAGGTACCACCTGCCTTGGGGTACTGCCCACCAGGAGGTACTGCTCACCTGTGGGTATTGCCCACCCGAGGGCACTGCCACCTCAGGGTGCTGCCCATGGAGAAAGTACTGCCCACCTGGAGAGCACTGCCTGTCTGGGCCTACTGCCCACCCGGGGGTACTGTCGCCCACAACAGCCCACTTTCTCACGTCTCCTTGGCTGGCCCAGGGCAGGGGATGCTTCAGTCCAGCATTTCAGTCCCTGTCCCTACACACATGTCTACAGTTCTGCACACCTATACACACATATTTGTTTCTAACTTTGATTTCCCCCACGTGCTTCCTTCCCCTCTGACCTTCACACGATGACCTCACAAAGATAGATCATGAGAGCTGTAAGGCCCTCAGACACCACCTTGTCCAGCCACCTCACCGAGGAGCCTGGAAGCCCAAGTCCAGAGAGGGCCATGGGCTAGCCAACAGCCACTCCTCTGGTCACACAAACCTCCTGTCCTCAGGCCTGGATCCTGCTGCCGACTTTCCCTCTTTTGTACTCCAGACACAGTACTCACAAAAGGCCTCTGTCTCACAATCCCGTCAGAAGGAGGAGAGCGGGAGGAACAGGACTGCGGTGGATCGACATTGACTCTCCCATTAGGGGTTTTCCCCTTGCTTCTTGCTGCCTCCTTCACAGAGCCTGGGAGAGTTAAATACTTACTTTACCCCTCCAACTGAGTGGACAGTTGACACAGAAATGGGACATAAGTGAAAATTTTCTAAGATTGATAAGTTTTCTGCTTTTCTTGATTAAAGGGAAATATGCAGGGCTTCCCTCATAGCTCAGTCGGTAAAGAGTCTGACTGCAATGCAGGAGACCTGGGTTCGATTCCTGGGTCAGGAAGATGCCCTGGAGAAGGAAATGGCAACCCACTCCAGTATTCTTGCCTGGAGAATCCCACGGACAGTGGAGCCTGGCAGGCTACAGTCTATGAGTCACAAGAGTCGGACACGACTGAGCTACTAAGCACACACAGGCAGGGCTTCCCTGGTGGTCCCGTGGTTAAGAATCCACCTTGCAATGCAAGGGACACCAGTTTGATCCCTGATCCGGGAAGATCCCACATTCCTCAGGAAAACCTGGCCTGTGTGCCATAAGTACTAGCCCACTCAGCACAACTACTGAAGCCCGTATGCAGGCCCTAGAACCTGTGCTCCACGACAGAAGTCACCATGAGAAGCCCTCACACTGCAACTAGAGAGAGCCCCCACACAACAGTGAAGACTCAGCACAGCCAAAACCAAAAATAAATGAAAAATGTTTAGTGTTTTTTTGAAATGGAAATATGCAGCTTTTCCTCCTTCATGCTGCCTTGAACACAAAATGTCTGGAGCCACAGCAGCTGTCTTGTAGTCATTAGACAATAAGCAAGAGACTTGCTGATAAGCTTGCACAGACATCAGGAGTTGTTAAACCATTATAAGCAGTTACCTGATCTGATGAATCTTGCTATATGACTAGGCCTCTGTAAAGAGAATTGTCTGTTATTTATAGCAAAAAGCATGCTTAATTCACAGATAAATAAACCACTTACAAACAGTTTAATCCAACAGATATTTACTGAGCACTTATCATGGATCTGAATCTAAGGATCTAGATGAGGATAAGACACTGCTCCTGACCTCAGAGGATTCACAGCACTGAGATTATACTTCTGCTCTTCACATAAATCTGTAAGATAAACACTAATGTCCGCTTTTGGCAGGAGGGATGAATAGAGGTTCAGAGAGGTTGCAGGAATTTGCTCAAGGTCACAAGCACTTGGAGTGAACACCTGGCCCCTGTGGCACTTAATCCACCAGCAGGCCAGCAAGCAAAGACCTGATGGACAATGACAGTCAACGCATACAGCGAGAAGTGTTCCAGACCCCTCCCTGGACAACGCGTGCAGCGAGAAGTGTTCTCAGACCCCTCCCTCCAGGGTTCTTTTCCCTTGGAATTGGGAAACCCAGACAAGATCAGCTGGTCAGCAAGAAATGCTGAAGTGAAAAGTGTGAGGTGGAGAACCTCCAGGAATGAGTTAACATATGGGAGGCAGAGAGAGATAGAGACAGATACTGAGACACTGAGAAAAAGACTAAAGGAAAGGAGGTGAGTGGGGAGGGAAGGCACTTATGCAAGAATGGGGCCAGCCCCAAGGACCCAAGCCCCACTCCTGCCCACTGGCCCTGGCAGGGGGCAGCTGGACAGACAACAGTCACAGGAGAGGCAGGAGCTGTAGTGACAGGGTAGGAGGCAAAAAGAGACCTGGGGCTTAGCCCCAGAGCAGGGTCACCAGGAACCCACAGTGGGCCCCTTTTCAGTCTGTAGGAACATGGACCGGGCACTGCTCCCTGAAACCCAAGCAACTCCATCCAAGATTCAAATAACAGAAATGAGCTGAGAGCAACTCAAGCAAACCAGGAAAGTCCATGATGCCTTCAACTGGGAATCAAGAGGCCCTCCTGCCCCTGTGCTCACCACCCCCAACCCCCTGACTCCTCACTGCAGCCCCTCACCCGCTAGAACTCATTGAGCAGGGACCTGGAGGAGGAAAGTTCTGAGAATAAGGGTCCCCAGGACCTAGTACCCCAGGCTCCGATCCCCATGAAGACAACCTTTAGTCCCTGCACTTACTTCATGACCTACATTGACTCTTTTGAAAACTGGGACTTCAAATAGGCTGGAAAAGCCACAAACACAAAATATAACCAAGACCTCTGTTCTGCTTTTTAAAAATCCCCTTTCCTTCTTTCGATTTCAACAGAAGAGGACTAGGGAAGAATGCAAGAGGAAGGAGAAAGGAGAGGGGAAGGGAAGAGGAAGTCTGTGTTCTGGCTGGGAGCCCCTCATCCTCCTCACGGTCCTTGGGGCCTGAGGGAGCCACCCCCACGGAGCTGGCACCAGCGAGGCTGCAGAGGCTGCTCCTGGCGGGGCGGTCCTCACTGCCGCGCTGCCCCCAGCCCAGGCCCAGAGCAGACATCCAGCACTGTGATGAGACAAAGCATCATTCTGAGCAGGGGCTGCAAGGAGCCGCTGTGCATGATCCTTGCCATGAGCTATCTGTTTAAGCCTCATACCATCCCTGCGAGGTAAGTAGATCTCACCCCGGTTTATAAAGAGGGAGGCTGAGGTTCAGAGTGGTTGAGTGCCTTGCCCCACATCTCAGCCAGTGGAAGAGCAGGCTCTACATCTGACTCCAAAGTCTGTGTTTTGGACCCCATGTCAAAGGCTGCATACTGGTGGCCCCCTGGGCAGATTCCAGCCTGTATACATTTTGTTTGACTCACACAACTGGGGCCTGCACAGTGCTTTAAGTGTGATTAGTTGTCAACATTTAATAATCAGGAAAGTTTACTTTAAAACTCACATTTCTGGGTTCTCGGAAAAATTAGGATATCTCACCCACCCCCAGGGCCACATTTCCTCTTGGCAATAATTAGCTGAGCTGACCCCTTCTGTATTAGATCCTGCTGCCTATATTCGCTCAATCCTCATCAAAGCCCATGGTCCTCCTCCTGATCTGTTCCACTACATGTCCTGTGGACAGCTACAACAAGCTACATGGGTGGATGGATAGAAGGAAGGAGGAATTGATGGATGGAGAGAGTGATTGGTGGATGGAGGGATGATGGATTGAGGGAGGGACGGATGGATGGAGGGATGGATGGATGGTTAGAGGGAAGGAGGGACAGATGATGGAGGGAGGGAGTGATTGATGGATGGATGGATGATGGAGGGAGGGAGTGATTGATGGATGGAAGGATGATGGATGGTTAGAGGGAAGGAGGGATGGATGATGGAGGGAGGGGTGATTGATGGATGGAGGGATGATGGATGGAGGGAGGGAGGGATGGAGGGATGGATGGCTAGAGGGATGGAAGGATTGATGGATGGAGGGATGGATGGATGGAGGGATGGATGGTTAGAGGGAAGGAGGGACGGATGATGGAGGGAGGGGGTGATTGATGGATGGAGGGATGATGGATGGAGGGAGGGAGGGAGGGGGAAGGGAAGGTCTCAGTGCCTCTGAGCTGCCTGCCCAGGAAGTATCCATGGACAATGGCCCAGCATCCTGTCAACCACTTCCTCCATCCAGAATGTTTGTCATAACAAGTCAGCCTGTGTTTTCATCCCCTCCTCCCTGAAACCCAGGCATTAATCATCCCCACTACCATGGAATGATCTGCCCCTCTTTCAGGCATTCTTGTGGCAGCCTCACTGTGTGTCAGAGCCTGGGCAGAAGCCCTGGAGAAGCCCACATCCACAGGAAGGCAGATGTTCATTCACTCATGCAGTTGTGCCAGCTCACAAAAAACACCTACTCATGAGTCTGTTCTGATGATAAAGTGAGATAAGGCAGGCCGGTGCCCGGCCCTGCCCATTGCCCAGTTACAAGTCAGCCCCAGAAGGTCCAGAAGGAGTCCAGAAATGGTGAGGTGAGTAGATCCCTGACGTGCCCCCAGGATTGGCACAGGTTTAAACAGAGGGACCAAGGTGTCAGTGAACAGAGAAGGGCTTGAGTTTGGAGAACGGGGGAGACAGAGAGAGGAAGGGACCTTGGGAGAAGAGGAGCAATGGAGGAGGAGAGGTGAGGGGAATGGATCAGGAAGGAGGAGAAAGGGCCTGAAAGGGGATCTGATGGGCTCTGTGCGGGGGGAGGTGGGGGAGGGGTGGAGCAGGGCTGGGAGGTGGAGCCTTGAGATCCATCCGCTGTGGGGAGGAAGGGACGGAAGTTAACCCAAGGTTAATGACGTAGGCACGGCGCATCTTAGCAACAGAACAGGAACTGAGAGGAGGGGGCGTGTTAGCACCCCCAGGGGAGGGAGAAGGCCTGGTGGGGGAGATAGGTAGAGAGGAGCAGGGTCTGGACACCGCTCACCCAGAGTGGATGGGAGTGAGAGGCACAAGGTTGAAAGAGGTCACCTGCCAGGGGGTGGGCGTAACTAACTGCCAGGATGAGCCGGTAGATCCCCTGGTCTGGACGCCGTGACGGTGTTGGCAGTGCCCAGAAGCCTCCTTCTTGCACCTTCCTGAATGCCTGGCTCGCTCACGAGGCTCAGTTTGAATGGAAGTGAGTCTTGAGGCAATTTTCCCTTTGGTCTTGGGTGTATCACCTCCTCCTGCAGAATCAGACTGACGCTCTCTCCTTCCAGAAAAACAAGAGGCAGTTTGAGAAGGCACCTGCCCCTCCGTTCAAGAGCCAAAAATGAATGGTCCTTTTGTACAGCTCTTGTAGAACAGAGACCTGAGCCTTGGGGAGCTGGAAGGGCTGGAGTGGCCCTGGGAGCTGGTGAACGCACCATGTGGACCTGGTCTCAGCCAGGTGCCCAGAGGCCACCCAGTGCCACCCAGTCCCAAGTGCAAGGAGAAAATGTTGCCAGCCATTCCAGTTCTACAAGGATCAGGTCATCAGCCACTGCAGTTGCCCACCTATAGCATGCCTCGAGGGGGATTCAGGATGGAGAAAAACAGAAACTTTTTCTGCTTTGGTTATATCGACTCCTCGATAGTTAAGATGTATGTGTGTGTGCTCAGTCGCTCAGTCATGTCCAACTCTGTGATCCCAGGGACTGCAGCCTGCCAGTCTCAGCCACATCTCCTGCGTTTCCTGCATTGGCAGGCGGATTCTTTACCACTGAGCCACTTTCTATGTCTGGGAAGCCTTTTTCATACAAAGAAAAGGGCTCAAATCATCACCTTAAGATATCTGTTCTTGGTGATTAGCAGTAATCTTTTGTTGACTACATGTCTTCCCAGCAGAAAAAGTTCATCCATATCCTGGCTCCTCCCTTGTCTCTTGGGAGCAGGTCCTCAGAGATGCTGAGAGCTGTCTCCCAGGCTGTAGTCCTCAGTAAGTTCCCCAAATTAAACTCAGAACTCATCATTTTTACATGTGCGTTTTTCTGTCGGTCAACACTGGGGACAGGCCCAGTGGAGCCCTCACAGATGCCAGTGCTAGAACTGACAGTGAAAACCTCAGCTGCCAAGAGCCGCGGCACCCCTCCCTGAGGCTGGCACGTCCCCGCCTGATAGGGCATTGCTGTGGGAAGCCCAAGGTCTTCCCAGAAGTTCTGGGTGACGCTGGCTCAGTGCAAAGGGAAATGGCTGGCCAAACTCAGCGGGCCTCATCCTTGAGCCATATCACTGGGTCCGCCTCTCAAGTGTGGCCCTGCCCCGAGGACCGGGAGGGCAGGCTTGTAGGCCAAGGCTCCCCGTGACCCCAGCCAGAGCCTGATGGCTGATCTCCCCTTTCTGACCATGCCTCTGGCGACACACACTTTCTCCAGCTGATCCCACAGCGCTGGCCACCTTTGGGCAGGGTCTGGAGTACAGGGGTCCCTCTCAAAGGATCAGACCGCTTGCAGGATCTGGGGATTCACCTGGGCTTCCCCTGACATGGAGAGGTGCCATCTCTCCCAGGAATTCTCTCAGAGGAGAGCTATACTTTGTATCTCTATGGTAGAAGACACACAATGATTATCCTCAGTGGCATCTCACACACAACATTATGCAACCACCAGCAGGCCCCAGTCTCACATCAGTGTCATCAGCCCAGGAGACCCCGTAACCACCAAGCAGTCACTCCCCCACCCTCTTCCTCTCCCAGGCTTAGGTAACCACGCATCTGCTTTCTGTTCCTATAGGTTTGCCACTTCTGGACATTTTATGTGTGTAGAATAATACAGAATGTTCTTTTTGACCGGCTTTTTAAACTCTGAATCATATTTTTTGGGTGCATCCGTGTTGTATCATGGATCAGTTGGGACTTAAGAATCCTCCAGAATGACAGAATTTCAAAAGCCTCACCCCCAGAACTTCTTGCATCTCACTGGGCAGAACTGGGTCATGTGCCCATCTCTGAACCAATCACTGGCAAGGCCATTGGGTCACCCTTAGGTGGTGGCCGTCTGGGCTGCACATTGGGCCACCTGGGGAGCCTCAGGAAACCCTGAGCCCAGGGTCATGCCCCAGATATTTTTATTTAATTGGCCTGGGCTGCTGGTGTGGGCAATTGAAAATTGATTGTTATCATCATTAATGGTGGAAATGAGAAGATGATGAAAAAGCAAGTCGGGAGATGGGTGGAGGAGGCAGATGATAGGTGCCAGGAGTGGGGAGATGGTGTCACACATTTCCTAGTCTGTAGCTCAAGCAGCGGGACCCTGCCGTGGTCAGGGCAGCCCTTTCCTGAGCGCAGCAGGAGGCGCTCAGGCCCTGCTTGTGCATGACTCTGGGGCAGTGTTTCCCTGCTTTTCTGTACAGTGAGCCCCCCTGGGAGCTCCCTGAGGTGGGCTCCAGAAAGCGGGGTGCTCTGGCACCTGCATTTGGTTCTGGGAGTACCAAAGGTTGAGAATCACTCACTGGCTTAGGCATTAACCCTTCTGTTCCTCAGACTTTGCCCTATGCTGAGCTGTGACTCCTAGGAACGTGAGCCCTGGAAGCAGAGGCCCAGAGGAGAGGTGCTTCCCGCCATGGAGACCTGGTCCAAGGGGCCTGGTCTCTGGCTGCACCTCCGCTGGTCACTATTTAATCTCATCACTCTCTCTCTTGGCTTCCCAGCCCTCTTACTGCTGGCCAAGTGCTCTCTTGTTCTGCCAGTTCCGGTCTTGCCTGAAACAGCAGTTCTTCCAGAAAAAGGAAGATTCCAGGCGGCCTCAAGTTTGCCTCTTTGCCGTTTGCGCCCTCCTTCCCATCTGCTACCTCTACTCTGCAGAAAAGACATTCAGCTTGAGAGGTTAGGGATTAAAGACGGCTATCCCGGAGGCTTTCCTTTTAAAAGGGCAGCGTGTGAAGAGCATAAAATCACTAACGATGTTCTGCGATGGTGGCAGTGGTGGTGGCATTTTCAACCTGACTATTGATGGCACGCAGGGAAGGTCCATGTTACTTAAAGATATTATAATCTGACCAGCTTGCTGGATTTTAATCATTTGCCAAACAACTCTCTTGGGTTACCTAGGTAGAAGGTTGTACTATCTGCCAACAACAGTTTTGTCTTGAACTTTAATTCAAAAAGATACATGCTCCCCAATATTCATAGCAGCACTGTTTACAATAGTCAAGATATGTTTTTGTTCATGTCCAACTCTTTTGCCACACCACGGACTGTAGCCCGCCAGACTCCTCTGTCCATGAGATTTCCCGGTAATACTGGAGTGGGTTGCTATTTCCTTCTCCAGGGGATCTTCCCAACCCAAGGATCAAACTCACGTCTTCTGCATTGGCAAGTGGATTCTTTACCACTGAACCATCAGAGAAACCCCAGTCAGGATGTGGAAACACCCTAAATGTCCATCAAAAGAGGAATGAATAAAGAGGATATAGAACTTATATACAATGGAATACTATTCAGTCATAAAAAAAAAGAAATAACACATTTACAGCAATATGGATAAACCTAAAGGCTATCACGCTAAGACAGAAAGAGAAAGAGAAATATGATATGATATCACTTATAAATGGAATCTAAAGTACGAAACAAATGAGGTTATCTATTAAACAGAAACAGACTTACAGAGAACAGACGAGTTAATTTTTGCATATGCTTCTTAAATCCTGTAGCTTTCTCTTGGAATTATTTTTGTATTGGAACATATCATCTCACAGGTAAAATTAAAGGTGATTTATCATCCTTGGCTGCCTGAAATTGTCTTCATATATTTGCCCCACTCTGGAACGAAAGCTTGACTGGTTCAAGTAAACGTCCCTCGGCCTTCTAAAGCTAAGCCAGCATGCAGTGTTGCAGCTGAATCCAATATTAATCTGCTTTCCTCCTTTCTCTCCTTCATGTTCTAAGTGTCATCATGACATATCTATTTGTTATCTTATTTTCTGTTCTGTTGTCATGTGATGGGCCCTTTCCTTATGAGAACCTTTGTGTTCATTAATTTGGGAAATTTCCTCCTGTATTTATTCCAGCATTCTTCATTTCCACTTTCTTTATTCCCTCTTACTGAAACTTCTGCATAATGGACATTGACTTTCTAAATCGTTCCTATGTCCTAACTTGTTTTTCTCTTTTTCTCTCCACTGTATCCTAGAAGTTCTCAACTTGATTTTCCAGCTCATTTATATGCTGTTACTCATATGTATCCAACCTCTTTGCAGCCCACTTATTGACTATGTTTTTAAGTCATTTGTTATTTCTGGGTTCTCAGACTGTTTCTTCTAATAGCTTTCTGAGGAGGTTCATGCTTATTCTAAATGTTACTCTGTCTGCTCTGTTCGCTCTGTTTCTTCGAGTGTCAGTTCTTCTGTTCATTCTGCTCTGTGCCTCTTTCATGGTTGTGTTCTTCCTCCGTGTTTAATGACCCTTGGTTGTGTGCTTATCTTGGATTTGGGGTACCTTTTACCCATTCTATGGATAATGTTTCCCAGCATGGTGTGAGAGGCATGACAGTGGGTAAGGAAAAAGCTGATGGGAAGCGTGCCCTTACCCAATGCCCATTTTTCCTGTTGCCTTGTCTCACTAGCCCAAGTGCCCACGTCTGCATGATGGAGGCAGATATTTCTGTTGCTGTTTGGCTAAGGGGAAGATGGGCTGGGAGGAGGAGGTTGCTGGTTGTCTTGGCTTTCCCTACTGCAACATCTTAAGCCATTACCCTACCAGTTACCACCAGCCCCACCCACTGTCTTCAAGCTTGAAACACCTTCAAAGCCATCACACTTTGTTAGTAGGTCCCTCCTACCCACATTTTAGGCAATAGTTTCTTTCTTCCAACTCCACCATTGCTCTTCTTTCAGGAATTCCTTACAATTTCAAATCCTCTGAAGTTACTGCTTCTTGTTTGCCAGAACACTCATGGATTATATGTATTTATCTTTTCTGATGTTTCTAAATATTTGGGATAGGGAAAAGTGGCTGGAATTCAGTCTACCATTTTGAACTGATTTCTAAACTGATTATTCAAATGTTATTCTCATTTTACAGGTGAGAAAACAAGCTTCAGTTCAGTTCAGTCACTCAGTCGTGTCTGACTCTTTTCATCCCATGGACTGCAGCATGCCAGACTTCCCTGTCCATCACCAACTCCCAGAGCCTATTCAAACTCATATCCATTGCATTGGTGATGCCATCCAACCATCTCATCCTCTGTCATCCCCCTCTTCTCTCACCTTCACTCTTTCCCAGCATCAGGGTCTTTTCAAATGAGTCAGTTCTTCACATCAATCAGGTAGCCAAAGTACTGGAGTTTCAGCTTCAGCATAGGTCCTTCCAATGAATATTCAGGACTGATTTCCTTTAGGATGGACTGGTTGGATCTCCTTGCAGTCCAAGGGACTCTCAAGAATCTTCTCCAACACCACAGTTCAAAAGCATCAATTCTTCGGTGCTCAGCTTTCTTCACAGTCCAACTCTCATATCCATACAC
The DNA here is from genome assembly GCF_003369695.1 of Bos indicus x Bos taurus. Classification (NCBI taxonomy): domain Eukaryota; kingdom Metazoa; phylum Chordata; class Mammalia; order Artiodactyla; family Bovidae; genus Bos; species Bos indicus x Bos taurus. The sequence continues at coordinate 5,135,214 of NC_040077.1, read as the reverse complement.
AACTACTGGAAAAACCATAGCCTTGACTAGATGGACCTTTGTTGGCAAAGTAATGTCACTGCTTTTTAATATGCTGTCTAGCTTGGGCATAGCTTTTCTTCCAAGGAGCAAGTGTCTTTTAATTTCATGGCTGCAATCACCATCTGCAGTGATTTTGGAGCCCCCCAGAATAGTCTGTCCCTGTTCCACTGTCTCCCCATCAATTTGCTGTGAAGTGATGGGAACAGATGACATGGTCTTAGTTTTCTGAATGTTGAGTTTTAAGCCAACTTTTTCACTCTCCTCTTTCACTTTCATCAAGAGGCTCTTTAGTTCCTCTTCACTTTCTGCCATAAGGGTGGTGTCATCTGCATATCTGAGGTTATTAATATTTCTCTAGGCAATCTTGATTCCAGCTTGTGCTTCATCCAGCCCGGCATTTCACATGATGTACTCTGCATATTAAGTTAAATAAGGAGGGTGACAATATACAGCCTTGATGTACTCCTTTCCCAATTTGGAACCAGTCTGTTGTTCCATGTCCAGTTCTAACTGTTGCTTCCTGACCTGCATACAGATTTTTCAGGAGGCAGGTCAGATGGTCTGGTATTCCCATCTCTTTCAGTATTTTCCAGTTTATTGTGATCCACACAGTCAAAGGTTTTGGCATAGTCAATGAAGCAGAAGTAGATGTTTTTCTGAAACTCTCTTGCTTTTTCGATGATCCAGCAGATGTTGGCAATTTGATCTCTGGTTCCTCTGCCTTTTCTAAATCCAGTTTGAACATCTGGAAGTTCACAGTTCACATACAGTTGAAGCCTGGCTTGGAAAATTTTGAGCATTACTTTACTAGTGTGTGAAATGAGTGCAATTGTGGGGTAGTTTGAACATTCTTTTGCATTGCCTTTCTTTGGGATTGGAATGAAAACTGACCTTTTCCAGTCCTGTGGCCACTGCTGAGTTTTCCAAATTTGCTGGCATATTGAGTGTAGCACTTTCACAGCATCATCTTTTAGGATTTGAAATAGCTCAACTGGAATTCCATCACCTCCACTAGCTTTGTTCGTAGTGATGCTTCCTAAGGCATTCCAGGATGTGTGGCTCTAGGTGAGTGATCACACCATCATGGTTATCTGGGTCATGAAGATCTTTTTTGTATAGTTCTTCTGTGTATTCTTGCCACCTCTTCTTAACATCTTCTGCTTCTGTTAGGTCCATACCATTTCTGTCCTTTATTGTGCCCATCTTTGCATGAGATCCAGTCTACCATTTTGAACTAATTCCTAACAGATTGTTCAAATGTTAGTCTCATTTTACAGGTGAGAAAACAAGCTTAGAAAAAACATATATAATTTGCTCAAGATTTCACAACTGGCAAAGAGCAACATTGTGACTGTAATCCAAGTCTGTTCAATGCTAAGCCCAGGGTTCTAAACCGGCTTCCAGTGCTGGTGAGCTGAAGAGAACAAGAGACCAGTCTCATGATCAGTCATAGTATCCATAAAAGGTCCACAGCCTCCAGGTTTTCTGGTTCTGGACCACATTTGAAGACCACTGCTATAGGTCATGTCTCTGAAACTCTCCCACCCACCACGAGTCTTAATCTTGAATCTTCACTCCTCATTTATTTATTCACTAATTCACTATTTACTGAGTACAGACACTTCTGAAACAAGCTAGGCATGGTCTCAACCTTCACGGGCCTTCCTGTGTACCAGGCAAATGGCTCATGTGTCAGATGAAGATGTCAAAACCTAGAAGGAAAAGGATTTGCCCAAGGTCACAAATCAGAGGCAGGGCTGGCATTAGAGGATTTCCTTACTCCCAGGCCAGCACCCCCTTTCCTCTATATTTTTAAAGTAAGTAATACATGAGCATTGTGGAAAATTCAAGTTGGCAATCAAGAAGGGAGTAAAAATCACCCATAATCTCACCTTGCAAAAGCCCAAGACATTGGCTGGCATCATTCTAGACATATATCTATGTATACATAATTTTTTCTTAACAATATTTATAAGGTCCTACAACTTTTGCTTTATCTTAAAAGAGTTAACACATTATATAGACTATCCTTTTTTAAGAATATACATATATGCAAATACTCCCAAGTCAACAAATACTGCAACATCAATCTTAATCATTTTTATAGATGTGTTACGTGTTATTTAATTGCTGTCTTCTTGCTGGAAACCAAGGCTGATTTCCAGTTTTTCACAATCATACACCAGCCCTCCAATTAATACTCTCATATCTCATAATACTAATCCCCAAGCCAGACAGACTGTGCTCAATATTAGTTTTGCCACCTTGGACAAATGTTAACTTCTTTAAGTCTCAGTTTCTTCATTTGCAGAGTGAATTACATGACATATATTGCACTCGGTATTTTTAGTTATTAATGAGATAAGGGACAGAAAAAGCCAGGTATGGTTCTTCGTTCACTGTAGGTGCTAAATTCACAGTGGCTGCGTGATGTTTATCATTCACTGCTTCCTCTCCTAGGAGTCCTGCTTAGTATAAAGGGAACCCTTGGTCCACTTCAAGCATTCCCTAAAGGAACTAGTCTGTCCGACCCTAGTGTCCAGAGGATGTCCCAACATAGAGCCAGCTCCACGCTCGGTGGAATCCACAGTCGCTAGCTTTCCCCTGTTACCATCCCTGAGGTCCTCCAAAAGCCCTCCCACCACTAGAGGACACCTGGACAGGTGAGATTTCCAGGAGTGAGCAGAGTTGGGTGTTGGAGGGAGAGGGAGAGTCAGACTCCTCCACGCCAGGATGAACACAGCTGGCAGGGACAGAATCTTGCAAGAATTAGTTTAAGCCTCATCATCCCCAGAATTCTACATGGAACTCAGAAAGGCCTGGTGGCTGCCCTCAAAGAGCCCAAATTCGAGATTAGGACTGAGGAACCCCAGAGCGGGAGGAAACATCCGTAATTTACAGGAAAAGGTCCTTTTCTTTTTCTACTTTTATTGCTTTCACTTCCTGTTCCTCTTTGGTGTGGAAAGTAGGAGGGTTGGGAGAGAAAGTAAAAAGGGAGATAGGGAAGGGACGAGAAGGAGCAAAAGGGGAACACACCAAGGCGCCCACAACGGACTGGTGTGCAGGTACACGCTTGCTCTGCCCGGGGGACAACAGTGAGCCCGGCGCCTGCCCTTCCCCCGGTGTCTAGTCCTCGCTATCAGCTAGATGATAATTCCATGTTAGAGTCGAAAAAGCGGTTCTAAGAGAGTAACCACTGATGCTAACAGCTATTATTTATGGAGGGTTAATCATATTTCACAATGCTACTGAATTCATTTAATTCTGATTATGAAAATAACTATTAATAATCTTGTTTTGCAGAGGACTTAACTGAGCCAGTGAGGGAGGCTCTGACACTGGGTCTTTTGCTCTCTTGTGTCTATGGAATCATGCTGTGCTGTTCTGTGCTTAGTTTCTCAGTCGTGTCCAACTCTGCAATCCCAAGGACTATAGCCCACCAGGCTCCTCTGTCCAAGGGGATTCTCCAGGCAAGAATACTGGAGTGGGTTGCCATGCCCTCCTCCAGGGGATCTTCCCAATCCAGGGATTGAACCCAGGTCTCCCGCATTGCAGGCAGATTCTTTATCGTCTGAGCTATCAGGGAAGCCCAAGAATACCAGAGTGTATAGCCTATCCCTTCTCCAGGGGATCTTCCAGACCTAGGAATCGAACCTGGGGGCCTCCTGCATTGCAGGCAGATTCCTTACCAGCTGACCTACCACGGAAGCCCCTACTGAATCATGCTCTCTTCTAAATCAGGCTTTGAAAGCAAAGAGCAGCTGGTTTCCTATACTTGTGCCATCGGGCCCCTCCTTCCCCTCACACCCTCTCCTAGGGTCATAGGGCACATCCTGGGCTGTCTGCATATCTTCTCCCCTACATCCCCTCCACCTGGCCTCTAATGTCCACCCACCTTTCTAAGGCTTGGACTTCAGTGATAGATTCCTTTATCTCCAAGGACTTTGAAGAAAACTTGGAAACTGGCAGGGCCTATAAATTCATTCATTCATTTCCTCATTCATTCACTTATTCAGTATAGACTCAGTGAGAATCTAATAGGGATGAACCAGACATGCACAGAATTCCAGATTGCAAATTATTTTCCCCCAGAATTTTGAAGACATTGTCCCTTTGGTGTCTTCTAGTTACCAATGTTGCTGTCTGATGTTACTTCCATCTGAAATTTATTTATTTATTTATTTTCAAATCATGTGTCAATTGTTAAGAAGAAAGTACTCAAGTTATTTGGACCTAACTATCAGGTCCTTCTTTTGGCCCAGAAGGAGCTGTGAAAGAATTTCTGAGACACTAAAAGGACCAAGAAGTGAGAAAGTTTGGGAAGCTCTACTCTAAAATAAATTCCCATAACTGCATTTGCTATGTCAAAAGGTAGGCGAGGGGGGAAAAAATAGGCAAGTTTGGTTTGTTGTGTGTGCATGCTAAGTCGAGTCAATCATGTCTGACTCTTTGTGACCCTGTGGACGCTGAGCCCTGCCAGGCTCCTCTGTCCATGGGATTCTCCAGGCAAGAAAACTGGAGCGGGTTGCCATGCCCTTTTCCAGGGGATCTTCCCAACCCAGGGATCGAATTCACATCTCTCTTGTCTTCTGCATTGACAGGCGGGTTCTTTACCACTAGCGCCACCTGGGAAGCCTTTGGTTTGTCATCCATAAATCCAAATTGCCTTCCAGAAGTGTTTCATTTGTAATCTAACCAACAGATTATGAGAGTGAAAGACAATTTAAAGGTAACAGTAGTGTAAAAGACTCCAAATATCTGATTTCTTTCCTCCAGGAGACTGCCTTGCACAAAGAATCCAAAGTCTTTCTTGGACTTAACATTTATTTCCATATATGCAGATTATGCATTTCAGTTTGTTTTATTCCATGGGATTTAGAGATTCGTTTAAAAAAGACATTAGTAGTAAAAGCACCAAGTGTTTCTCTGTGGATGAGGGATTTCCAGTAGTTATTGCTTTCTTCTTCAGAACTTTGTGTATTAGCTGTAATTTTTACAATGATTATATTCAATCCTTTTAATCAGAAAAAAATTTTTCTAAAACTGAAGAGCTCTGAATATTTTGGATTAAATTTGCCCCTAAATTGCATTAGTATGAACTAAGGACATGTACTAAAAGATTTGCCGTCTGTCATCCTCCTTTCATTTCTCAAATGAAACCTCTGGTCATAAAAATAGTCTTTGCTTGCAGTTAGGGGAGAGAGAATTTAAAAAGAAAAGCAGAAGGAAAGCTGTCTGTTAGCAAGTCTAAATTCAGACAAATGTCTGAGGGACAGAAAAATGTCTGGGTCCAGGCCCAGCTCCCCCCGAGTCACAAACCCTCAGTGAGGCAAGGAGGAGCCGGTGACTCTAAGTGAGGTGCTGATTTTAGATGTGGACACAGATTAATTTTAGAAGGCCTGACATTCTGAGTCATCCTGAGGTGGCCTGATTGGAACTGGTCGGAGGAGCTCGTTTCAAGCTGTCTTCTCAGCTGTCCCAGACCCCCGGAGCTCTGCCAGCTCCTGGAACGGCAGGCCTTGTTCCCATTAGCAAGGGCCATCGCGCCGAACAGGGAGGACGAGGATCACCGTCTGAAAGCGGCAGACCACCTCCGCACACACAGTCCTGGCTGCTCCACTTCCAGCGGCAGCTCAAAGCCAGCCAGTATGATCACAACCGGAAAATGGACTCCCACCCTTTCCATGACACCAGCGGCTCTAAAGCACCTACCGTACACAGACACAGTGGGGCAGTGATTCCTAAACCTAATCATCCACATTCCCTAGGGAACTTATTAAAAATATAGACAGTCTGGACCAGCCCCAGATCTGCAGGTTCAGTATATTTAGGGAGGGGCCTGTAGGTGTTCTGCGTATCAGCTAAGTTTGGAAACTGCTGCCGTCGGGGCCCCGAGACCATCAGGGTGGCTGCAGGCAATGGACTATGTGACTGACCAGTATAGCTCTTGTGTCCCTGTCCTGGCTAGCATTCAGTTTCATCCCAGCACATGGGCTGAGAGCAGGAGTGGGGTGATTCCACAAAGGAACCTGGAGTCTTGCATGGAAAAGGGGAGTGAGTGCTGGGCAGGCAGAATAGCAAATGTCCCCTCTGTTGTCTATCCCAGCCACTTATCATCAGCATCAAAGAACCCAGTTAGCATCGTGTAACGGACATTGTCTGCCCAGTACTGCTTCCTCTATAAAAGGCACTTCCTTCATTAGAGGATTGCCCCTCCCCCAGGAGCGCTGTTTCTGGTTCCATCACCCCAGCTATTACCCAAGTTTGGGCTGGGTTTCTGTCACTTACAATCAAAGAGTTATAACTGGGAATTCCCTGATGGTCCGGTGGCTGGGACTCTGCACTTTCACTGCTGTGCCCCTGAGGCAAGCCCTGGTGGGGAAACTTAAATTCTGCAGACTTTGCTACACAGCCCCTCTCCTAAAAAAGAGTTATAACTAACATTCATGCTATATATCAATTTATCCAAAAAGAAGATAAATAGGCCCCAAAGAAAATGCCAGGGCCAGAGTCCTCCCTCAAAGCCCTACAGATGTCACCTACTCATGATCCATCCCTCAGCCAAATTCAAGTTTAGTCATTTGAGAAATTCAACCCGTAAAGTTTGGTAAGATATGCTTTCTGAAGGAGGGAAATCTAAGGCTGGATTTTGACTGAGAGACCACAGGACACTCTCAAAGCAGCTCTGAGGCTGAAGATCTCCTATTCCAGGAAGGGCTGTACATAGTGCCCACGCCAGAAGCACACATGCCCCACTCTCACTATTCTTAGCAGCCTGCCATGGTTCAGAAAGGGCTCAGGAGCCCTGCGGCTGCACGTCCTGGGGGAAGATGAGCTGGCACTCAGCTGTGCTGCCCCACACGGCGTCTGAGCTCAGCAGAGGGAACTTGATTCACGCTGAAGGGAGTTAGCGCCAAGGGCTCTGGGATACCTCTCTTGAGAGCGCCTGTGTGGGAAGTGTGTCCAGCTGACAAGCCTTGTAAAGCCCAAGGGATCCTGCTTCCTGACAGCTAGGAGGGACCCCTGATCCCATGGGCTGATCAACACTAGCATCGCACTAACCTTGCCTGGGATCCTGGACGCGCCTCTCTTCCAGCGAGGGTTACAGGACTCACAAAGTCTCTGCTGAAAGGTCTAGGAAATGTAGATTGACAGAGCACTCCACAAGGGCATGATTTCCTGGAGTCTCAAGTTTTCTCCTAAAACATGCATATGCATTTTTAACAGCCTTATTAAGATGCAATTCCTATAGCACACTATTTACCCAATAGATTTATATAGTCACATAATTGTGCAACCATCCCCACAAACAATTTTAGAACATTTTCATCATCCCCTAAAGCAACACTGCACCTTTTAAGCTCTTACCCTCACCAGCTGCCCCATCCCTGGCAGCCCTGATTTATTTTCTGTCTCTACAGGTTTGACTATGCTGGGCATTCTATTCCTACAAATGGAATTGTACAATATGTTCCCTTTTGTGACTGTCTTCTTTCACTGAGAATGTTTTCAAGACTCATCCATCTTATAGCGTAAATCAGTACATTTTTATGGCTGACAATATTCCATTGTATGAATATACCACATTTTCTTTATCTCATTCAACCATTGACAGATGTTTGGGTTGTTTCTACTTTTCAGATACTATACATCCTGTTGCTCTGAACATTTATGTACAAGTCTTATCTGGACATATGTTTTCATTTCTCTTGGATATATGCCTATTGTTGGGTAAAATTGTAATCCAGTCAACTATCCCAGGATTTATAATCAGGAGCAGCTTCAGCATCAAAGAATCCAATAAGGTCCATGGAATGGACATCATTTGTGTTTCTACTCAATGTTGCTTCCATTCCTCCAAGAAAGGCACCTTCTTCTTTGAAGGATTTGCTCTTCCCCTGACCTCTCTCAGCCCCGTGATTAGTTCAGAGGGGTCACCTGAATCCCCTGAGCTGCCAGAGTCTCTCACAGAGGCTGCCCGTCTACGTTCTCCCCAGCAGTGTGTAAGGATCCCAGTTTCTCCACATCCTCGCCAACACTTGCTGTTATCTGCCTTTCTTATTATAATGATGATGAATATCTTTTCTTATGCTTCTTGGCTATTTGGCTATCTGGAAAATGTCTGTTCAGATTCTTTGCCCATTTCTAGTTGGATTATGTCTTTTTATTATTGAGTTGTTAAGTCTTTATATAATCTAGATGCAAGTCTCTTGCTACATATATGACTTGCAAATATTTTCTCTCATTTTGTGACTTGGACTTTGCCTTCAAAGTGCCCTTTGAAGCACAAAATCATTCAACTGTGATGAAGTTCACTTTACTTACTTTTTATTTTGTTTCTTGTGCTTTTGATGTCATACTTAAGAAACCATCACCAAATCCAAAGTTATAAAGGTCACTCCTTTATTTTCTCCTAAAATTTGTATAGCATTATTTTTTTTTGCTGTTGCTAAGTCGCTTCAGTCGTGTCCGACTCTGTGCGACCCCATAGGCGGCAGCCCACCAGGCTCCCCTGTCCCTGGGATTCTCCAGGCAAGAACACTGGAGTGGGTTGCCATTTCCTTCTCCAACGCATGAAAGTGAAAAGTGAAAGTGAAGTCGCTTAGTCGTGTCCTACTCTTAGCAACCCCATGGACTGCAGCCTACGAGGCTCTTCTGTCCATGGGATTTTCCAGGCAAGAGTACTGGAGTGGGGTGCCATTGCCTTCTCCATGTATAGCATTAACTCTTGCTTTAATCTTTAATGCATTTTGAGTTAAATTTTATATATAGTGTGAGGTAGGGATCTAAATTCTTTTTTTTGTTTGTTTGTTTGCCTGTGGCAATCCAGTTTTCCCGGCACCCTTTGATGAAAGGACTGTATTTTGCCCACTGAATTGGTTTGACACCTTTGTCAACAATCAATTGACTATAAATGAGACAGTTTATTTCCAAATTTTCATCCAGTCCATTCATCCACATTTCTGTCCTTATGCCAGTAACACACTGTCTTGATTACCATAGCTTTGTAGTAAGTTTTGAAATTGGGAAGTGTCAGTAGTCTGACATTATTTTCTTGAAGATTATTTTGGCTATTCTGGGTCTTGTGGGTCTCCATATGAATTTTATGATCAGCTTGTTAATTTTTACAAAGAAGTCAGCTCAGATTCCTATAGGGAATTTGTAGATCTGTTTTGGGAGTATTGCCATCTTAACAACACTAAGTCTTCTAATCCAGAAACAAGGCATGTTTTCTTATTTATTTAAGTTTTATTTTTCTCAATTTTGTAGTTTTCTAAGTGTAAGGATTATACATCTTTTGCTAAATTTATTCTACAGTGTTTTATTGCCTCATGCTGTTATAAGTGGAATTGTTTTATTAATTCATTTTTTTATTTTTCACTCCTAAGGTATAGAAATGCAACTGATTCTTTTGTATTGAGTTTGTACCCTGCAACTTTGCTGAACTTGTTCATTAGTTCTAATAATTTTTTGTGGATTCCTTAGGATTTTTCTATCCAAAAGGCCATGTCATCTGTGAACTCAGCAAGTTTTACTCCTTTCTCTCCAATTTGGGTTTCAATTATTTCCTTTTCTTGCCCAATTGCCCTGGCTACCACCTCCAGGACAATATTGAATAGGAACAGTGAAAGCAGAGGGAGGAAGGAGAGGATGGAATGTGTGGAGCGGGTACCAAGGAAACACACATTACCATCCCCTGGAGAAGGACATGGCAACCCACTCCAGTGCTCTTGCCTTGAGAATCCCATGGACAGAGGAGCCTGACAGGCTACAGTCCATGGGGTCACAAAGAGTTGGAACGACTGAGCAACTAACACTGCTGCTGCTGCTGCTGCTGCTAAGTTGCTTCAGTCGTGTCCGACTCTGTGCGACCCCATGGACTGCAGCCTACCAGGCTCTTCCGTCCATGGGATTTTCCAGGCAAGAGTACTGGAGTGGGGTGCCATTGCCTTCTCTGATGTACATTATTATATGTAAAATAGATAGTCACTGGGAATTTGCTGTATGACTCGGAACTCAAACCACCGGTGCTCTGTAACAACCTAGAGGGGTGGGATGGGGAGGGAGGTGGGAGGGAGGGGACATATGTATACCTGTGACAGATTCATGTTGATGTTTGGCAGAAACAAACACAATACTGTAAAGCAATTATCCTTCAATTAAAGTAAATAAATTTAATTAAAAAATAAATAGTGAAAACACACATCTGTATCTTGTTCCTGGTCTTAAGAGAAATGTACATTCTTTAACCATTAAGCATGACGTTAGCTGTGGACTTAGGGGTTTTGTTTCTGGTGTTACTTTTGTTGTGTTCTTGTAGATGTTCTTTATTAGACTGAGGACGCTCCCTTCTACTCCTACTTTTTTGAGTGTCTTATCATGAAAGGGTGCTGGATTTTGTTAGATGATTTTTCTTATTGTCTTTTCTACCGAGATAACCATGTGGCTTTTGTTTTTAATATATTGATATGGTGGATTACATTAATTATTTTGGAATAATAAAGCAATCTTGCGTTCGTGGAATAAATTTCACTTGGTTGTAGTGTATAAGTCTATTCATGTGTTGCTGGACTTGATTTGTTAGTATTTTGTGAACAATTTTTGCATTCACATTCATAAGAGACATTGCGGTTTTCTCTTTCTAGTGATATCCTCGTCTTATTTTGGTACAATAAGGCCACAGTTAATAGTGGCCTTACAGAAAATTGAGAAGTCCTTCCTCTTCCATGTTTTGGAAAGGTTTGTGAAGAATTGGCTTTATTTTTCCCTTAGATATTTGGTGAAATTTACCAATAAAGCCATCTGGGCCTGGGTTTTTCTTTGTGGATAGTTTTTTAACGGCTAATTCAATCTCTTCTTATTTTAAGTATATTCAGATTCTCTATTTATTTTTGAGTCGGTTTTGATGGTTTATGTCTTCCTAAAAATGTGTCCATTTCATCTGTTATCTAATCTATCATCACTCATTGTTCATAGTCTTTTATAGTTTATAAAGGACTTTATAAAGTCCTTTATAGTTCATAGTCCCTCATAGTTTATAACTCCTTTATAATCCTTTTTATTTCTATAAAATCGGTAGTAATATCCTCTATTTAATTTATGGTTTTAGTTATTGGAGTTTCTTCTTTGTCAAAGTAGTTAGATCTGTCAATCTTTATGGTCTTTTTAAAGGACCAACTTTTGGTTTTATTCAGAAGGAAATGGCAACCCACTCCAGTACTCTTGCCTGGAAAGTTCCATGGATGGAGGAGCCTGGTGGACTACAGTCCATGGGGTCGCAAGGAGTCGGACACGACTGAGTGACTTCCCTTTTCCCTTTGGTTTTATTGATTTTTCTCTAATATTTTTTCCATTCTCTATTTCATTTATACCTTTTTAACATTTATTATTCCCTTCCTTTTGTTTACCTTAGGTTTAGTTTATTTTTCTAGTGTCTTAGAGTGGAAGTTTAGGCCTCTGATTTTAGATCTTTCTTGTTTTTTAACATAGGTATTGACAACTATCAATTTCTCCTAAACTCTGCTTTGCTCACATCCTATAAGTTTGATATATTGTATCTTCACTTCATTTATCCCGAAGTATTTTCTAATTTCCTTTGCGATTTCTTTTTTTATCTATTGGGTAATTAGAAATATGATGTTAATTTCCACATTTGTGAGTTTTTCACATTGCTATCAGCTCTTGATTTGCAATTTCGACTATTGTGGTCAGAAGATATACTTTGCATTATTTCTGTCTTTTATTAATAAAATTTGTTTAGGTTTATTTTATGGCCTAGTTCATGGTCTGTCTTCTGAATGCTACAGGTGCACTTGAGAAGAATGTATATTCTACCATTTTTGGGTGGAAAACTCTATAGATGTCTATTAATTCTAGTTGATTTATAGTGATATTCAAGTCTTCTGTTTGTTGATTTTTTAGTCTGGTTCTATCCATTATTGAATATGGCATATGAAGTACCCAACTATTACTGTTGCATTGTCTATTTCCCCCTCTAAGTATGTCATGCTTCATGTATTTTGAGGCTCTACTGTTAGGTACATATATGTTTATAAGTGTTGCATCTTGCTGATGAATTGACACTTTCATCATTATAAAAATATCTCTCTAATATCATGTTTTAACTTATTTTGTTCCATGTACAGTCACTCTGTCTTTTGTTTATTATTTGTATTACTTTCTTTTCATTTTTTTACTTTTAGTCAGTTTGTATCTTTGAATCTAAAGCATATCTCCTGTAGACAGCATGTAGTTGGGTTTCGTTTTTTTTTCAATCCAGTCTGATAATTCTGCCTTTTGACTGGATTACTTGATCTATTTACATTTAATGTTATCATTGATATGGTTGAAATTACATCTGCCCTTTTATTTTTTGTTTTCTATATTTCATATATTTTTTTCTCTGTTCCTCTGCTACTGCCTTCTTTTGTATTAAATAAGTATTTCCTAAGTGTAACATTTTTATTTACTTAGTGTTATCTTCACTTTCACTTTTCACTTTCCTGCATTGGAGAAGGAAATGGCAACCCACTCCAGTGTTCTTGCCTGGAGAATCCCAGGGATGGGGGAGCCTGGTGGGCTGCCGTCTGTGGGGTCGCACAGAGTTGGACACGACTGAAGCGACTTAGCAGCAGCAGTAGCAGTATTTTACTATGTATTTTCAAAGAGTTTTTTCTTAATGGTTACTTTGGGATTAGAATTAACATCTTAATTTATATCAGTCTAGTTCAGATTAATACCAACGTAGTTTTAATCATGGGGCTTCCCAGGTGGCTCTAGTGGAAATGAACCCCGCCTGCCAATGCAGGAGACGTAAGAGATGCGGGTTCAATCCCTGGGTCAGGAAGATCCCCTGGAGGAGGGCATGACAACCCACTCCAGTATCCTTGCCTGGATACACCCATGAACAAAGGAGTCTGGCCACTCCAGTCCATGGGGTCACAAAGAGTTGAACATGACTAAAGTGACTTCGGAGAAGGCAATGGCACCCCACTCCAGTACTGTTGCCTGGAAAATCCCATGGACAGAGGAGCCTGGTGGGCTGCAGTCCATGGGGTCGCTAAGAGTCAGACACGACTGAGCGACTTCACTTCCACTTTTCCCTTTCATGCATTGGAGAAGGAAATGGCAACCCACTCCAGTGTTCTTGCCTGGAGAATCCCAGGGACAGGGAAGCCTCGTGGGCTGCCGTCTCTGGGGTCGCACAGAGTCGGACACGACTGAAGTGACTTAGCAGCAGCAGCAGCAGCAAAGTGACTTAGCATGCACATAGTTTCAATCTTACACAAAACTTTCTTCCAATAAAACTCCATTCCCTCCCCTCTAATTTGTGGTGCTATATTCATACAAATTACATCTTTATATACTTTGTAACCATTAACAGAGATTTCTGATTATTGCTTTATGCAATTGTCTTTTATTTCAGATGGGGAGAAAAGAGTTACTAACAATATACATTTATACTGTTTTTTTAATATCTGACTATGTAGTTACTTTTGTTGTTTAGTCGCTAAGTCATGTCTGGCTTTTTTACAACCCCATGGACTGTAGCCCGCCAGGCTCCTCTGACCATAGGATTTCCCAACTGGAATGGGTTGCCATTTCCTTCTCCAGGGGATCTTCCCAACCCAGAGATCAAACCCGCATCTCCTGCTTTGGCAGGCAGATTCTTCACCACTGAACCACCAGGGAAGCCCTGTAGTTATTTCACCAGTGCTTTTAATTTCTTTACTGGCTTCAAGTTACTTGCAGTGTTTCTTTTCTTTTAGCCCGAAGGACTTAATGTTAAATTTCTTTTAAGACAGGTCTCCTAGTGACGAATTCTCTCAGTGTTTTATTATATGGGAATATCTTAATCTACTCTTCATTTTTGAAGGACAATCTTGATGAATATAGAATTATTTGAGGGGTTTTCCCACCACTTTGAATATATCATCCACTGCTTCATGGCTTCCATTGTTTCTAATTGGAAATCAGCTTTTAATCTTATTGAGGATCATTTGTACATACTGAATCATTTCTCTCACTGTTTTCAAGATTTTTTGTCTTTTGAGAGTTTGATTATGATGGGTCTAGGTGTAACTTCCTGATGTTCAAGCTGGTTTTAGAAAAGGCAGAGGAACCAGAGATCAAATTGCCAACATCTGCTGGATCATAGAAAAAGCAAGAGAGTTCCAGAAAAACATCTATTTCTGCTTTATTGACTATGCCAAAGCCTTTGACTGTGTGGATCACAATCAACTGTGGAAAATTCTTCAAGAGATGGGAATACCAGACCACCTGACCTGCCTCTTGAGAAACCTATATGCAGGTCAGGAAGCAACAGTTAGAACTGGACATGGAACAACAGACTGGTTTCAAATAGGAAAAGGAGTTCGTCAAGGCTGTATGTCACCCTGCTTATTTAACTTCTATGCAGAGTACATCATGAGAAACGCTGGACTGGAAGAAACACAAGCTGTAATCAAGATTGCCGGGAGAAATAATAACCTCAGATATGCAGATGACACCACCCTTATGGCAGAAGGTGAAGAGGAACTAAAACGGCTCTTGATGCAAGTGAAAGTGGAGAGTGAAAAAGTTGGCTTAAAGCTCAACATTCAGAAAACGAAGATCATGGCATCCGGTCCCATCACTTCATGGGAAATAGATGGGGAAACAGTGAAAACAGTGTCAGACTTTATTTTTCTGGGCTCCAATCAATACAGATGGTGACTGCAGCCATGAAATTAAAAGACGCTTACTCCTTGGAGGGTAAGTTACGACCAACCTAGATAGCATATTAAAAAGCAGAGACATTACTTTGCCAACAAAGGTCCATCTAGTCAAGGCTATGGTTTTTCCTGTGGCCAAGTATGGATGTGAGAGTTGGACTGTGAAGAAGGCTGAGTGCCAAAAAATTGATGCTTTTGAACTGTGGTGTTGGAGAAGACTCTTGAGAGTCCCTTGGACTGCAAGGAGATCCAACCAGTCCATTCTGAAGATCAGCCCTGGGATTTCTTTGGAAGGAATGATGCTAAAGCTGAAACTCCAGTACTTTGGCCACCTCATGCGAAGAGTTGACTCATTGGAAAAGACTCTGATGCTGGGAGGGATTGGGGGCAGGAGGATAAGGGGACGACAGAGGATGAGATGGCTGGATGGCATCACTGACTCGATGGACGTGAGTTTGAGTGAACTCCGGGAGTTGGTGATGGACAGGGAGGCCTGGCGTGCTGCGATTCATGGGGTCAAAAAGAGTCAGACACGACTGAGCGACTGATCTGATCTAATCTGAGGTGTGGCTATCTTTGAATTTACCCTATTTGAAGTTTTTGAACACTTGGAAGTTAGTTAGGCATATATATGATTTTTTTCCATCAAATTTGGGACATTTTCATCTAATACATATGCTGGTATATGTGATTGTGCCCATAGTCTCTGAGGCTCTGTTCATTTTCTTCTTCACTTTTTTTTTCTTTCTGCTTAATTCACTTCTCAGACTGGATAATCTCAATTGATCTACTTCAGATTTATTGACTTTTTTCTTCTTTCTGCTCAAATACACTGTTGAGCCCTTCTGGTGAAGTTTTCATGTTAGTTATTGTGTGTATATATACACACACACACACACATGCACACATATATAGGTCCACAGTTATCTACAAGTCATACTAAAGGAAAGTATGAGAATGATTTCATAATATGCATAGTACATTGATAAAAAGATAAAAATTATATATAATATAAACATATGTTTTCTTTTAGTATGATATGGTTTTCTTTAGTTCTTTGAGCACATTTAAAATAGCCAATTTAAAGTCTTTATCTGGCAAGTCCATCACCTACATTTCCTCAGGGACAGCTTTTATTGATTGCTTTTTTTTCCTATGAATGGGTTATACTTTGTGTCTTTTCATGTTTCATAATTTTTTGATGAAAATGACATTTCAAATAATATACTGTGGCAATTCTGAAAAACAGGTCCTCCCTCTCTCCAGGATTTGCTGTTTCTGCTGTTTGTTATAGCTGAGTTTTTGTTTTGTTGTTTAGTGCCTCTTATGGAACTAAAACTTCTGCATAGTAAGTACCCTTTGTTGTGTGTGGTTCTGAAGTTTATGCTTAGTTAACCCTGTGATTCTTATTGATCGGACAGAGATTTTCTTGAACACCTGGAACCAATACGTCTGCCAGTCTGTGATGAGGGGCTGTGTGTGTGTGTGTGTGTGTGTGTGTGTGTGTTGGATATGTCTTCACACTCAGCCAGGCAGCTTACAACTCTTACAGCCTTCACTTTCTGCTTTAACAGAGCCTCAAGGTCAGCCAGAGTTGAGAGCTTAGAACCTTCGCAGGTCTTTCTTGAGTCTGCATACAGCTCTGGCCATGCTCACAGTCCAGCGCATGAAGGCGGCCTTCTAGACTTCCAGGAATATTTTAGAGCGTTTGAATACTCCTATGGACATTTCATTCCCAGCTTTTCCTATTAGGATTTTTTTACTAGTCTATTATTTAACCCAACTGTTACCAGTTGCCTGTAGTTGTTTTCAATGAAAGTTCCCTGGGGAAAGGCTCTTCACGCTGTATGTGCTCAAAGTCTGGTCAAAAACAGATAGCTATATAAAGAGGGGTCTCCAGGGTACCACCAGCAGGTCAAATGATGACAGTTCTCTGATAATGGGGTTTTGAAAGAGCTCCAGGTCAATTCTGCTCCCTTAGGTGGCTGCCAGGCTGCTGATATTCACTGCAAATGGGGCAGCTAATTTTCAAGGCTACCATAAGGGATAGGACTAGGACAGAATAAAATGCCACAAAATCCACCATCCTCCCAAGATTCAGCCATTTTTTAAAATAAGTATTTCCCAGATTTCTGCAAACCTGCGGTTAATTTCTAGAGTTCTGCAAAGGTTGATTCTGGCTTTGGGGGGTCAATTTTCTCATTGCTCTTACAGACAGAAATTTCAGAATTGTGCCAATATCTGTCAGTTTCCACTTCATATTTTACATTCTACTCCGCGATATATCCAAGTGGGTTTTCTCCCCAACTGTTTTTATTATAACCTTATTTGATTTTAAATGATTTCCTGTAGAATGAAATCAACTCTCAAGAAAGATACCCTGAGTTTATTCTGGGACTTCACACCTACCAACACACTCCTAAGAAGTACAGCTCATTAAAACATTCTAATTCTGTGTTATCTCCTCCACCAACTGTAACCTCCCTGGGTACAGGACCAAGTTAGCATTCATTTCTGTCAGCTGTGCCTGGCACGGACCTTAAAATAGGTGATTGCAAATATGGGGCTGAAATGAATGGTCTGCATTCTTATTTATCCAACTATCCCAACGGTGGGCCGGATAGCTCAGTCGTAACCCCACTAGAGTGAGTTCAGTTCAGTTCAGTCACTCAGTCGTGTCTGACTCTTTGTGACCCCATGGACTGAAGCACACCAGGCCTCCCTGTCCATCCTAAGGCTTGCTCAAACTTCTGTCCATCGAGTCGCTGATACCATCCAACCATCTCATCCTCTGTTGTCCCCTTCTCCTGAAAGACTGAGTTCAATAAATGTATTATAGGACTTCCCTGGAAGTCCGGTGGTCAGGACTCCACACTTCCAAAGCAAGTGATGCAGGTTTGATCCCTGGTCAGGGAACTAAGATCCCACATGCCCTGCGGAGGGGCCAAAAAAAAACCAAATCAAAATAAAGACACTGTATATTATCTCTCTCTCTCTCTCTCTCTCTCTCTCTCTCTCTCTCTCAATGCTGCTGCTGCTGCTGCTGCTAAGTTACT
Organism: Bos indicus x Bos taurus; assembly: GCF_003369695.1. Classification (NCBI taxonomy): domain Eukaryota; kingdom Metazoa; phylum Chordata; class Mammalia; order Artiodactyla; family Bovidae; genus Bos; species Bos indicus x Bos taurus. The sequence goes on along the minus strand of NC_040077.1, from coordinate 5,117,423 downwards.
TCAGTCATGTCTGACTCTGTGCGACACCAGAGATGGCAGCCCACCAGGCTCCCCCATCCCTGGGATTCTCCAGGCAAGGACACTGGAGTGGGTTGCCATTTCCTTCTCCAGTGCATGAAAGTGAAATGTGAAAGTGAAGTCACTCAGTCGTGTCCGACTCCTAGTGACCCCATGGACTGTAGCCTACCAGGCTCCTCTGCCCATGGGATTTTCCAGGCAAGCGTACTGGAGTGGGCTGCCATTGCCTTCTCTGATATATATTAATAAGAATATATATATATATATATATATATATATAAATCAACAAGAATATATATATATATATATATATATATATATATATATATATATAAATACAGAGTTCTTTTACCATTTCAAATACATGGATAAAATACCACAGCTTCTTGGCCACTATAATGACACCTAATATTTGATGCTACCCAAGCAGGAGAGCTCTTTTCCCATCTCTCTGGTGGGAGCCAGGCTTTGCCTCCCAATGTGTGCCAGGAGGGAGCCAAGCCCTCTCCTTTCCTACTCCTGGTGGCCAAGGGAGGTTACAAGACTCAGCTTGGATGATTAGGTGTTTCTGCCAGAGTCACCATGCTGGTGGGGTCATCCTTTCAGCAGAGGACCCGAGGACACAGAGACAGTGGCTGTGGGCATCCAGTTGGCCTCTGGGACAGGGCCTGGGTGGTGACCAGACCATCTGTGGCTCCTGCCGGCTCTGCTCACAGTCTCCCAGTGCACCCCACAGTCTGTGATGCTCTCCAAACACACCAAGGCTCTGCTTCAGTGGCCCTGGGCATCTGCACTACAACCCCTTCTCAGACCTTCAGCCAGTCCCCATTTTTATTATAAACTGCTTATAATAATAATAATTTTTGTATTGATTGGGATTGAAGAATCCACTGATGTAGAATTTGTGGCGCAAAGTTTAAGCGGTAACTTTTTGAGACTTTGGAGAAAAGGTGGGCTCCAATGACACATATCCTCTAGTCCTGAAAGCTTTCTTCAGGACCCCCATGTGCTGGTGAGACCAGTCTCAGCTTGTCCTTGTTCCTAGAACCCTCCTTCATGCCTCAGGCCTGAAGTCCTACCCTAGGAAGCCTCACAAACATCACCTCATTCATCCACTCGGCGAGCCTTGCACTGTTAAGGGACTGGGACCCTGGCAGGGGCAGGGGGGTCCTCTGGGGGAGGCGTGGAGGAGGGCTGGTTTCCTGGGGCAGGAGGAGGCTGCTCTCTGAGGTCCTGAGGGCTGGTCATGGGATTCCCCAGAGAGGAAAGGAGCTGATCATTGCAGAAGTGAGCTCCCAGTGGCCCTGCTCAGCCCTCCCACCAGGGTCCAGTCCAGGGGCAGGTCAGCCAAGCCAGGACTGGGCAGCGGGGACAGGAGTCATAAATTCCTGGCAGTCTTGCTCAGAACCTGGAGGACCCCTTAGTGGCTGCTCCTGTGGGTAAAGATCAGAAGGCTATGGTCCCAGAAAGAGAGGTGACCAGTAAAGCCCAGGAGAGCCCAGCTATCTCCAAGATGAGGGTGCACATCCCTGCATGGTTAGCTTTGGCTTTTGTGTTTCCAAATAATGGGTCTTCTATTTCATTCTCATCTTACTCTGAAGTCCAAGCCATGGTCCCCCCACCAATCCCATGGCATCCTGCTTGATGGTGCATTTCCCTAAGGAAGACTCTTACTGCCAAGAAATCCTGCAACCTCTTCTCCATCCACTGTGGGAACTGATTCCAAACACACTGTAAATGCTGCCAAGAAGACCAAGGCCCATGATGCAAACCCCCAGGGTTTGTGAGGTCTGGATTCATGCAAGCACAGGAAGAGCGTGGTCATAATGAGAAACTTTAGAAATTGTGTATGAAACCCTAAACAGAAAACCAGAAAGAGAAACAAGACCGTCAAACATACTTCACGAGTTTAGTATAACCCGTAAATTCAGTCCATTTACTCCTGAGACCGTGGGCTCTTGGTGGGAGGCCTGGCCCAGTGCTGCTGGGGGACTGGCTCAGCCAGGCCTGGACTCCTGACTGCAGAAACCAAGAGATAACAAGGGGTGCTCTTTGAGGCTGCTGTGTTTTAGCTTAACCTATAACACAGCAACAAATGGCTAACACAGAGAGATTCTCTGCTGTTGAGGTGGGGGACAGACAAGCCCCGGGCTAAGCAGCTGTAACCAGCCTCCTGCTGACATTTCCAGCTGGTTGGCCAGAGACAGCCCAGAAAACTGCCCCAGGGTAAGCAGCCCAAGTTGCCCCCATTGCACACACTTCACTCCAAGTTCACCCATGTGCTTTTCCACATGTAATTTGCTTCTAATAAACACTATTTCTATTTCACAATCTTGGTCTCTTTGCTAAATTCTGTCCTCAAAGAAGACAAGGACCGAGATCCTTCTTCCAGTTACTCTGCCATCAGAATCATTGTGACCTTCAGGTAAGATCTTTTCTTTTTTGAGCTTCCCTGGTAGCTCAGTGGTAAAGAATCCATCTACCAGTGCAGGAGACATGGGTTCGATCCCTGGTCCTGGAAGATCCCACATACTCCAGAGCGTGTGCTGCAACTACTGAGCCTGTACTGGAGAGCCCAGGAGTCACCACCACTGAGCCCACGTGTCTTAACTACTGAACCCGTGCGCTCTAGAGCCTGTCCTCTGCAACAAGAAGCCACCACAGTGAGAAGCCCGCACACCACGACTAGGGAGTAACCTCTGCTCACTGCAACTGGAGACGAGCCTGAGCATCATGAAGACGCAGCCCAGCCAAAAATAAATAAATATTTTAGAAGACATTTTCTTTTTACTGTTTTCCATTGTCCTATTAATATACACACTTTAAGAAAACTTAGGGAGGAAAAACAAGTTAAAAGCACCAAATTTGTCCCCTTGCAACTGCTATCATATTAATCATTTCAGCCATTCTTATATATTTTCTTCTATTTAGAGGGTATTTTGTCTAGTTATAATCATTCAGCACATATAACTTTTTACCTGTTTTTTAAAAATTTCTATCAGAGTATAGTTGATTTACAGTATTGTATTAGTTTCAGGTATACAGCAAAGAGAATTACGTATACATTTATGTATATCCACCATTTTTAAGATTTTTTTTCCCACATAGGTCATTACAGAGTATTGAGTAGGGTTCCCTGTGTTATGGGCTTTCCTGCTGGCTCAGCTGGTAAAGAATCCGCCCACAATGCATGAACCTTGGGTTCAATCCTTGGGCTGGGAAGATCCCCTGGAGAAGGGAAAGGCTACCCACTCCACTATTCTGGCCTAGAGAATTCCATGGACTGTATAGTCCATGGGGTCGCAAAGAGTCAGACATGACTGAGTGACTCTCACTCTCCCTGTGCTGCACAGTAGGTTCTTATTAGCTATCTCTTGTCCATATAGCAGTATGTATATGTCAATCCCAATCTCTTAATTTATCCCTCCCTTTTCTTGCCTGGTAACCATAAGTTTTTTTCTATATATGTGACACTATTTGTTTTGTAAATAAGTTCATTTGTACCATTTTTTACATTCCATATATAAGCAATATCATATAATATTTGTCTTTTTCTGTCTGACTTACTTGACTTAGTATGACAATCTCTAGGTCCATCCATGTTGCTACAAATGGCTTTATTTCATTCTTTTTTATAGCTGAGTAATATTCCATTGTATGTAAGTGCCTCGGTGTGTGGGTTTTTTTTTTTTTTTTTTTTTGACTTAACATTTTTGGATTTTGATAATCTTTATTAATTTTACCCCAAATGTATGTATGATGTGTTGGATCTGAGACAGACTTCTCACTAGTGGTCCTGTGGTAAATAGTACGCCGATGGCCCTCTTTGCTCAGGTCCTTACCCAGGTGACGTGACGAGAGCAAATGGAAAATCTGCCACAAGTGGACACTCCTGAGCCGGGGAATGGAGACGCTCCTGAGACAGGGCCGACACATTTGCTCCTTGGATCTTGGTTCTCATGCTTACTGTCTGCGGTGTAAATATAGCCCTCCAAGGGCCAGGTGACCTAGAGTTGGTTGTCTCCAAGCTCCCAGGCCTTACTCCCCGTGACTTATGGAACTACACACTTGAGAGTTAAGTAAACTGTAGAGTTCTCTTACTATGTTTACCATAAATTAACTTTTAAGTCTTCCTTTTAGCCCAGTTTTATGGAATGAATATTTGTGTCCTCCCCAAACTCATAAGTTAAAGCCCTAACCCCCAATATGAAGGGATGATTGGGGTTAGATGAGGAAATGTGAGGGGCAACCTCCTGATGGGATTGAAAGAAAGTGTTAGTCACTCAGTCATGTCCCATTCTTTGCAATCCTGTGGACTGTAGCCCACCAGGCTCCTCTGTCCATGGAATTCTCCATGAAAGATACTGGAGTGGGTAGCCATTCCCTTCTCCAGGGGATCTTCCCGACTCAGGGATCGTACTTGGGTCTCCTGCACTGCAGGTGGATACTTTACCATCTGAGCCACCTTAATGCCTTATAATAAGAGACACCCAAAGGACTTGCTCCCTCTCTCTGCCATACGAAGACTCAGCAAGAAGGAGGCCATCTCAAGCCAGAAGAGAGCTCTTACCAGGAGCTAAATCAGCCAGCACCTGATATTGGACTTCAGCCTCCAGAACTGTGAGATATAAATTTCTGTTGTTTAAACCACCTAGCCTATGGTATTTTGCTATGGCAACCTGAGCAGACTAAGACACCAGGATTCCAAGTTTCAGGAAAATTTGATCAGTAAGCCTGCGGATCCCTGTACAGGAGACAGGGATCAAGACCATCCCCATGGAAAAGAAATACAAAAGAGCAAAATGGCTGTCTGGGGAGGCCTTACAAATAGCTGTGAAAAGAAGAGAAGCTAAAAGCAAAGGAGAAAAGGAAAGATATAAGCATCTGAATGCAGAGTTCCAAAGAATAGCAAGAAGAGATCAGAAAGCCTTCCTCAGCGATCAATGCAAAGAGATAGAGGAAAACAACAGAATGGGAAAGACTAGAGATCTTTTCAAGAAAATTAGAGATACCAAGGGAACATTTCATGCAAAGATGGGCTCGATAAAGGACAGAAATGGTATGGACCTAACAGAAGCAGAAGATATTAAGAAGAGGTGGCAAGAATACACAGAAGAACTATACAAAAAAGATCTTCACGACCCAGATAATCATGATGGTGTGATCACTGACCTAGAGCCAGGCATCCTGGAATGTGAAGTCAGGTGGGCCTTAGAAAGCATCACTACGAACAAAGCTAGTGGAGGTGATGGAATTCCAGTTGAGCTATTCCAAATCCTGAAAGATGATGCTGTGAAAGTGCTACACTCAATATGCCAGCAAATTTGGAAAACTCAGCAGTGGCCACAGGACTGGAAAGGGTCAGTTTTCATTCCAATCCCAAAGAAAGGCAATGTCAAAGAATGCTCAAACTACCACACAATTGCACTCATCTCACACGCTAGTAAAGTAATGCTCAACATTCTCCAAGCCAGGCTTCAGCAATACGTGAACTGTGAACTTCCTGATGTTCAAGCTGGTTTTAGAAAAGGCAGAGGAACCAGAGGTCAAATTGCCAACATCCGCTGGATCATTGAAAAAGCAAGAGAGTTCCAGAAAAACATCTATTTCTGCTTTATTGACTATGCTAAAGCCTTTAACTATGTGGATCACAATCAACTGTGGAAAATTCTGAAAGAGATAGGAATACCAGACCACCTGACCTGCCTCTTGAGAAACCTATATGCAGGTCAAGAAGCAACAGTTAGAAATGGACATGGAGCAACAGACTGGTTCCAAATAGGAAAAGGAGTTCATCAAGGCTGTATATTGTCACCCTGCTTATTTAACTTATATGCAGAGTACATCATGAGAAACGCTGGGCTGGAAGAAGCACAACCTGGAATCAAGATTGCTGGGAGAAATACCAATAACCTCACATATGTAGATGACACCACCCTTATGGCAGAAAGTGAAGAGGAACTCAAAAGCCTCTTGATGAAAGTGAAAGTGGAGAGTGAAAAAGTTGGCTTAAAGCTCAACATTCAGAAAACTAAGATCATGGCATCTGGTCCCATCACTTCATGGGAAATAGATGGGGAAACAGTGGAAACAGTGTCAGACTTTATCTCTGGGGCCTCCAAAATCACGGCAGATGGTGACTGCAGCCATGAAATTAAAAGACGCTTGCTCCTTGGAAGAAAAGTTATGACCAACCTAGATAGCATATTGAAAAGCAGAGACATTACTTTGCCAACAAAGGTCCATCTAGTCAAGGCTATGGTTTTTCCTGTGGTCATGTATGGATGTGAGAGTTGGACTGTGAAGAAAGCTGAGCGCCGAAGAATTGATGCTTTTGAACTGTGGTGTTGGAGAAGACTCTTGAGAGTCCCTTGGACTGCAAGGAGATCCAACCAGTCCATTCGGAAGGAGATCAGCCCTGGGATTTCTTTGGAAGGAATGATGCTAAAGCTGAAACTCCAGTACTTTGGCCACCTCATGTGAAGAGTTGACTCACTGGAAAAGATTCTGATGCTGGGAGGGATTGAGGCAGGAAGAGAAGGGGACGACAGAGGATGAGATGGCTAGATGGCATCACCAATTCAATGGACGTGAGTTTGAGTGAACTCCGGGAGTTGGTGATGGACAGGGAGGCCTGGCGTGCTGCGATTCATGGGGTCGGAAAGAGTGAGACACGACTGAGTAACTGAACTGAACTGAACTGAAGCCTGCATAAACACAAAACTAGTTTCTTTACCCTCCATGACATTACAAAATAATACTACTTCTTCTCATAAGCTCATAGTGCTGTTGAGAAACTTAGTCTTCAAGATTTCAAATATCACTTTGGAACTGATTATAGGAATAAAAACATAATCAATGAAAGTGTTAACCAAATTTCAAATGCAGTTCTGGATGAATAATCTGTGCATGTAAGCTATGTAGGAACATATTGCTGTTTTTTTTTTCATTGCATAACCTCAAGTAGGGTACATATCTCTGCTTTCTACCTAGACCTCAAAAATATCTTTTCCAATTTCCCTGCTGAATAGTCAATGTTAAGGGATAAACAAAAAAGCAAATAATTAGAACCAAGTTCTCCCGAGGCCACGCATTAGAATCACCTGGGAAGCTTTTCAGACAAATAGCCCAGGGGTTCCTCTCTGGAGGTCAGAGGCCACTTGGAAAAAAGAAATCAAAAGTATTTTCCAGAACCAGAAGAGCCTTGTTCTCACGACACCTGTCACCTCCTCAAAGCCACAAATACATCTCTAGGAAGGAGGATCACGGGTGGAAGGTGGGGCCCATGGGGCTCTAGACTTGACTCCATGCCTGGACAGAGGACCCAGGACTGGTGGGCATGAAGGTTGGAGCCGGTCAGCCTGTCCCAGGGTGGGACGTGGGCTCAGAATTATAATCACAGTCACTCACAGAAACAGTAGTGACTTACTAAGGGCAGAAGCAGGGCCAAAGAGGGCTCTGGAAGGCTGGGGTGGGAGCAGGAAGACCCCCGATGGAGGCCACTAGGGCAGGGCTGCACTCACAGCTCCCTGGCCTCCTATCCTTGTGTGGGGCTCCAAAGTTCTGTGGCCACATCCCGTCCCAGGTCAGGCCCCATTCCCCTGTGATCCCAAAGGCACCCAGTGGCTCCAGTGCCCCCAGCACCACCACCACGCGAGCCTGAGGCCCTGAATGCATGTGCTGCAGAACGGGCCTACAAGCCACCCAGCAACGCAGCCCAGAGCCTGTGATCCAAGGGCAAGTTGGCCCGTCTACACAGTTCTAAAGAGCAGCAGGGAAGGGGAGAGGAGCCTGTGGCTTCGCCCTTGCAGCCGGGCTGCCTCTCTGCTCTTGGCCTCAAGGCCCTGCAGTCCATTTTCTTGTGGTAGAATTTTTAAATCATTTAAATACTTAAAAAATACCAGTGCCTGAACATTGCTCCAAACCTATCAGTCTCCATGGAGCAGCCCTCTGGCTCTGCGCATTAACTTCCCTTTTATTGAGACTCTGTGCCCTAAACCTGCCTGACAGAGATGCCAAGGCTTCAGCCAGCAGCCATCAACGGAGCTTCTGCCAGCTGTTCAGCCCATGAGGCTTTGGGAGCTGTGCTAAGAAGACACTGAGGGGACGTACAGGCTGCTCCTGCCCACAGGGTTTCAAAGCACAGAGCAGGCAAGTTGGAAACCACGAGACCCTTGAGGGAGTCTATGGACATGGAACAACAGACTGGTTCCAAATAGAAAAAGGAGTTCGTCAAGGCTGTATATTGTCACCCTGTTTATTTAACTTATATGCAGGGCACATCATGAGAAACGCTGGACTGGAAGAAGCACAACCTGGAATCAAGATTGCCGGGAGAAATACCAATAACCTCACATATGTAGATGACACCACCCTTATGGCAGAAAGTGAAGAGGAACTAAAATGGCTCTTGATGAAAGTGAAAGTGGAGAGTGAAAAAGTTGGCTTAAAACTCAACATTCAGAAAACGAAGATCATGGCATCTGGTCTCATCACTTCATGGGAAATAGACGGGGAAACAGTGGAAACAGTGTCAGACTTTATTTTTCTGGGCTCCAAAATCACTGCAGATGGTGACTGCAGCCATGAAATTAAAAGACACTTACTCCTTGGAAGAAAAGTTATGACCAACCTAGATAGCATGTTCAAAAGCAGAGACATTACTTTGCCAACAAAGGTTCATCTAGTCAAGGCTATGGTTTTTCCTGTGGTCATGTATGGATGTGAGAGTTGGACTGTGAAGAAAGCTGAGCGCCGAAGAATTGATGCTTTTGAACTGTGGTGTTGAAGAAGACTCTTGAGAGTCCCTTGGACTGCAAGGAGATCCAACTAGTCCATTCTGAAGGGGATCAGTCCTGGGATTTCTCTGGAAGGAATGATGCTAAAGCTGAAACTCCAGTACTTTGGCCACCTCATGCGAAGAGTTGACTCATTGGAAAAGACTCTGATGCTGGGAGGGATTGGAGGCAGGAGGAGAAGGGGACGACAGAGGATGAGATGGCTGGATGGCATCACTGACCTGATGGACATGAGTCTCAGTGAACTCCAGGAGTTGGTGATGGTCAGGGAGGCCTGGCGTGCTGCGATTCATGGGGTCGCAAAGAGTCGGACACGACTGAGCGACTGATCTGATCTGATCTGCTCTGATGATGAAAAAGACATTTTCACAGTCCCACTGAAATGCCACTTGAGTTTTGTTGGTGTTCGTGCTGCTGGAGCACAGACAGTGGTGGGTAACCTGAGGGCCTTTGCACGGCTCCAGCAGCAGTAATCACGTGATTCTCCATCACATATGCTAAGTCTTCTTACAATTCTCCCTGATGGAGTCCTCCTACTGTTGGTGGGAATGTAGATTGGCGCAGCCAGTAAGGAAAACATTATGGACGTTCCTCAAAAAACTAAAAATAGAGTTGCCATATGATCTAGCAATTCCACTCCTGGGCATAAATCCAGAGAAAAACTATAATTCAAAAAGACATATGCACCCCAATGTTCATGGCAGCGCTGTTTATGGTAGCCAGACATGGAAGCAACCTAGATGTCCATTAACAAATGGATAGATAAAGAAGATGTGGTACATATAGGCACAGTGGAATACTGCTCAGCCAAAAAAAAGACTGAAATAATGCCACTGGTAGCGACATGGACAGACTTAGAGATTAGTCATATAAAGCGAAGTAAGTCAGACAGAGAAAGACAGATACCATATGATATTGCTTAGACGTGGAATCTTTCAAAGTGGTACAAATGAACTCATCTACAAAGCAGAAATAGAGTCACAGATGTAGACAACAAACTTGTGGTTACCAGGCAAGGTGGGGAGGGATAAGTTGAGAGATTGGGATTGACAAAGACACGTGACTATGTATAAAATATGGAGAAGGCAATGGCAACCCACTCCAGTACTCTTGCCTGGAAAATCCCATGGACAGAGGAGCCTGCTAGGCTGCAGTCCATGGGGTCACTAAGAGTCAGACATGACTGAGCGACTTCACTTTCACTTTTCACTCTCATGCATTGGAGAAGGAAATGGCAACCCACTCCAGTATTCTTGCCTGGAGAGTCCCAGGGACGGGCAAGCCTGGTGGGCTGCTGTCTACGGGGTCGCACAGAGTCGGACACGACTGAAGCGACTTAGCAGCAGCAGCGGCGGCACGTATAAAATAGATAACTAATAAGGATGTACTATATAGCACAGAAAACTCTGCTATACACTCTGTAATGACCTATATGGGAAAGAATCTGAAAAAGAGTGAATATATGTGTACATATAACTGATTCACTTTGTTATAGAGCAGAAATTGACACAACAGTGCAAATCAACTATACTCCAATAAAAAAATTTTTTTAGACAAGAAAAAAGAAAAGAAAAAGAGACCATTACCTATGACATTCTGGTGCAGTTAACAAAGAAGCAGATGCAGAGCTACCTGAAAGGCTATGAAGGAACATATACCTCCTTATTCCAGCTACACATTTCTTCAAACACTTCAACCAAAACAACCTACAGCAGCATATTGATGGCAGGGGCAGTCAGAGAATGCATCAAGCCAGATACTGAAGAGGCTGCAGAAATGTAAAACAATGCCACTCTCCTCACTAAACTGATTTTTGAAACATGGAGTTTTTTTTCCCAGAAAAATGTCTTATTCGTGTTTACATGAAATGGCTTTATGTTTTAATAAATTAATCAATATTTTAAACTTTCTCACTTTAAACATGGAAAAAAATATGGATAGATGCTTGTGCACATAAACAAAAGCCCCTTGGGGTCTTCAATAATTTTGAAGACTGAAAATGAATCTTAAGACCAAAACATTGGAGACCTGCAGCATCAGCACAAACCTAGATCCATCATGGGGCAGTGATGCCTGCTGAGTCTTCGCAGACAGTGGGCACCTGACTCCTTTGTTCTGGGGCAGTGTGTCTGGTGCTAAGCATGGTGCCAGTTCTGCACATTGATTCACAGTGAGACCCATCAGGAACTTGAGGCCCAGGTGAGGGCACAACCCCCCCCCCCCCCCGCCACAGGGAACAGTGGACCTAAAATCTGAGGTTCTGGAGACCGTCCTTAAGCCCCACTTCTTGGGCCCCCACACACACTGTTGCAGACCCCACTGAGCTCTCCATACAGAGCTGAAAAAGTGGTATTAAAGGCCTAGAAGTGGAAGAGGAGAAGCAGCTGTGTGGGGCAGAAAGAATCCAGGAAACTGAAGAACAAGGACTCCACAGTCACTCCCACAGGTGGGTAGAACGTTCTTTCTATTGTCACAGGGCTAGAAAATTCAGGGAGGGAGAGAATTATTTGTATAAGCATGACTCTTCTTCCAATCAGGTTTTTCTGGGTGGCTATGGGGCTGGCAGTCATTCATACCTTAGTGAGAAACACTTTGGTGACCTCATCATGGCCTTTTCTCACTGAGACCAGCTACACCAGAGTAGCAAGCCTTTTACTGCATGTGCAACACTCATCTGCAGGGTGGAGGGTCCTAAAGCCTGCCGCTTCCGGGAGGAGAGCAGAAATGATCAATGACAGTGGATACACTTAAAAGCAGCCAAAGATTCTGAGGGTCAGAGAATAACAGCCCTTAGTGCAAGGTCTGAAGTGGGTCTCTTACAGATAGCATATATATGGGTCTTGTTTTTGATCCATTTAGCCAGTCTATGCCTTTTGGTCTGAGTATTTAATTCATTTACATGTAAGGTAATTATCGATACGTATGTTCTTATTGCCATTTTGTTAATTGTTTTGGATTTGTTTTGCAGGTCTTTTTTTTTTCCTTTCCTCTTTTGTTCTCCTGTGATTTGATGACTGTAGTGTTGCTTTTGGATTGCTTTTTTCTCTTTTTTGTGTGTTTATCTATTACATGTTTTCAGTTTGTGGTTACCATGAGGTTTTGGTATAGCAGTCTCTGTATACACAAGATTGTCGTAAGTTGCTAAGTACTCAGTGAAAAGAATTAATGTTTAAAATTTTCTGTTTTCATATCCAAGAAGAAAATATCTACAATTATAATCCATACCCGCTAAAGCTCTTCTGGGTCTATTATAATTTTTAAGAGTTTAATGAGCTCCTGAGACCCAAAAAGTAGAGACTCAGCCCTCCGTGGCAGTAGCCAGGTACCCTTAGGTTATCTCTTTGGCACCAGATTACTCATCAGCTTCACCTCAAGTGTGTAAGGAAGGGACGACTGACCTTCCCTGTTCCCACAGGTAGTCGCCCATCTGCCCCCATCTCGGCCAGGCCAAACATGGGACAGACCAAGACATGGATGCAAGAAAGATTGTTACTGAATTCTTTCCTGGTTACAGGACTGGAAAAGGTCAGTGTTCATTCCAATCCCAAAGAATTGGGATGGCAATCCCAAAGAATGCTCAAATTACCGCACAATTGCACTCATCTCACATGCTAGTAAAGAAATGCTCAAAATTCTCCAAGCCAAGGTTCAACTGTACATGAACTGTGAACTTCCAGATGTTTGAGCTGGTTTTAGAAAAGGCAGAGGAACCAGAGATCAAATTGCCAGTATCCACTGGATCACCGAAAAAGCAAGAGAGTTCCAGAAAAACGTCTATTTGTGCTTTATTGACTGTGTCAAAGCCTTTGATTGTGTGGATCACAATAAACTGTGGAAAATTCTTAAAGAGATGGGAATACCAGACCACCTGACCTGGCTACTGAGAAATCTGTATGCAGGTCAAGAAGCAACAGTTACAACTGGACATGGAACAACAGACTGGTTCCAAATAGGAAAAGGAGTACATCAAGGCTGTATATTGTCACCCTGCTTATTTAACTTATATGCAGAGTACATCATGTGAAATGCCGGGCTGGATGAAACACAAGCTGGAATCAAGATTGCCAGGAGAAATATCAATAACCTCAGATATGCAGATGACACCACCCTTAAGGCAGAAAGTGAAGAACTAAAGAGCCTCTTGATGAAAGTGAAAGTGGAGAGTGAAAAAGTTGGCTTAAATCTCAACATTCAGAAAACTAATATCATGACATCTGGTCTCATCACATCATGGCAAATTGATGGGGAAACAGTGGAAACAGTGACAGACTATTTTCAGGGGCTCCAAAATCACTGCAGATGGTGATTGCAGCCATGAAATTAAAAGATGCTTGCTCCTTGGAAGAAAAGCTATGACCAACCTAGATAGCATATTCAAAAGCAGAGACATTACTTTGCCAACAAAGGTTTGTCTAGTCAAGGCTATGGTTTTTCCAGTAGTCATGTATGGATGTGAGAGTTGGACTATAAAAAAAGCTGAGCACTGAAGAATTGATGCTTTTGAACTGTGGTGTTGGAGAAGACTCTTGAGAGTCCCTTGGACTGCAAGGAGATCCAACCAGTCCATTCTGAAGGAAATCAGTCCTGAATACTCATTGGAATGACTGATGCTGAGGCTGAAACTCCAATACTTTGGCCACCCGATGCAAAGAACTGACTCATTTGAAAAGACTCTGATGCTGGAAAAGATTGAAGTGGGGAGGAGAAGGGGACGACAGAGGACGAGATGGTTGGATGGCATCGTCGACTCAATGGACACGAGTTTGAGTAAACTCCGGGAGTTGGTGATGGACAGGGAGGCCTGGCATACTGCAGTCCATGGGGTCGCAAAGAGTTGGACATGACTGAGTGACTGGACTGAACTGAACTGAACTGGCCTCACGTGTGGTGGACAGAAGTGGATGGAGGGGTGTTTGTGAAGAAATTAGGACTGGGCTGCAAAGGGAGGGAAGGCAATCAACTGCTCCATGTCCCCAGCTATTTGTTAAAGGACCCCAGAAATAACCCTGCCTCTGAGCACCAAGCTGAGAAAAGGGGAGGAGGCCTGGTCCTAACAGCCCCACCTAGGAGAAGGCAGGGTGGCCCCTTCTCCCCTCACTCTAGAGAAGAGACCATCAGGGAAAGGTCAGTTGGGGCACCCAAAAGGCTCTGGGATGAAGCACGTGGACCAGGTGCCCCTCTGGCTCCTGCATTCTGGGTGGGACCAGACACCACCAAGGTCCCTTCCCAATCAGTGCCAGAGCAATGCCCAATTCATTTGAATGAATTCCTAGAAGTTTTACAATGCGGGGGAACATGCCTGGATGTATCTGTGTGTTCTTTTCTTCTTTTTCCTAGAACAGTGTGAGACAGAGAGAAAGAGAGAGAGAGTGTGTGTGTGAGGTCGGGGTGTGTGTGTGTTCTCTGCTAGGTGAGGCCAGACTCAGCCCAGGCTGCACTCAGATTTCATAAGGGCAGAAAACCGAGGTTGGTCTGGTTGTGATTGGAGGGACTGACCAGGACAGGTTGGAGGGACAGAAACTCAGAATATTCCTTTCAGAAGTCACTGAATATGTGATCATCCACGCAGAGAGGGTCCCTGACTTCTCAAGGCCCTGCCTCCATGAAGGCTCCAGCTTTTGTACCAGACAGGCCAGTGGCCAGGGAAATGCTTAGGGTTGCTGCCTCTAGAAGATTCCACCCAAACTGGGATCCGTATGTATTAAATGGAAATTTTTCTTGCCAGCAAATAGCAGCTCCTCATCACCCGTCATATGCAGCCATTCGAGCCTGGTGTCTAAACAGCGGGCCTCAGCCCAGCTCTATGCCCTCCCCTGTGCTTCATCTTTTCCAAAAGGAAACAGGGTCCAAACACCCTCTCTCTGCTTCCACTAAGCAGGGGCAGTGCTTCCTTGCCCCCACCCCTCAGTCCAGCTCTCCCATATGGAAAAGGACAGTTTCTCAGTGCTGTGCGCCAACCGCAATTTATTCTGAGAATCACCCTCCCAGGCCCTTTGCAGGAATCCTGGGGGAGCTGAGCCTCTTCCTCCTCCTGGAAGCAGCTGTGGGCAGGGCTTGCATTCAAAATGTCCCGGGTACTGGGTTGGCACTGGGCCAGCACAGAGCTCCCACCCAGCCTATGCCCCTGGGGTTGCGTTGTCCTTGAATTTACCCTCTGACAATGGGTCAGACACAGATCTGTCCTTAGGAACACCAAGCCTAGTCCACCGTCAAGCTGAAAATTTCTCTCAAAGCAAATGAAGGAGGATTGAATCTTTTTTTATTGATATATAGCTGATTTACAATGTTGTATTAACTTCTGCTGTACAGAATATATACAATGGAATGCTGCTGCTGCTGCTACTGCTAAGTCGCTTCAGTCGTGTCCGACTCTGTGCAACCCCATGGACAGCAGCCCACCAGGCTTCTCCGTCCATGGGAGTCTCCAGGCAAGAACACTGGAGTGGGGTGCCATTGCCTTCTCCCACAATGGAATACTACTTAGCCATAAAAAAGAATTAAAGAATGCTATGATTATCGTACTAAGTCAGACAGAGAAAGACAAATGCATTATAATGTCACTTGTTTGTGGAATCTAAAATATGGCACAAATGAGCCTAGTTAGGAAACAGAAACCAACTCACAGACGTAGAGAACAGACTTGGTTGCCAAGGTGGGGGAGGGGAGAGGAAGGTACTGGGAATTCGGGGTTAGCAGATGCAAACTCTTACCTCTAGAATGGATAAACAACATTTATCCTGTGCTATAGAGCACAGGAGACTATATTCAATGTCCTGAGGTAGGCCATAATGGGGAGAAGGCAATGGCACCCCACTCCCGTACTCTTGCCTGGAAAATCCCATGGACGGAGGAACCTGGTGGGCTGCAGTCCATGGGGTCGCTAAGGGTCAGACACAACCGAGCGGCTTCACTTTCACTTTTCACTTTCATGCGTTGGAGAAGGAAATGGCAACCCACTCCAGTATTCTTGCCTGGAGAATCCTGGGGATGGGGGAGCCTGGTAGGCTGCCGTCTATGGGGTCGCAGAGTCGGACACGACTGAAGCGACTTAGCAGCAGCAGCAGGCCATAATGGAAACAAATATAAAAAAGAATGTGTGTATGTGTGTAACTGAGTCACTTTGCTGTATAGCAGAAATTAACACAATATTGTAAATTAACTACACTTCAATTAAAATTTTTTTCAATTTCTTCTGTACAGCAAAGTGATTGAACCCAGGCCACCACAGTGAAAGTGCCAAATCCTAACTGCTAGACCACCAGGAAATGCCCAAGAATGAATCTTTTAAACATTAGGCATGTTAATGTTTTCACTCTTGGCAACCATATCTCACTGGAGATTTCTCCATTTCTTAAGCTGATACACCTTCCCTTCCTTTCTTAAAAAGTAAAACCACAAAGAACAGCATCATGGTTAGGAGAGAAAATGGCCTGGCTTTTAGGAGAAGCAGGCTGAATTGATGGGGGTAGAGAGTGTCCTGTCTACAACTGACTTTCACATGGTTCACACACACACACACACACATGCATATGTGAGAAAGAGATGGAGCAGCTGCGGCCAAATGTTAAATAATGTAGAAATGGGTGTTCATTGTACTATTTTTTCAGCTCTTCTGCAGGCTTGAAAATTTTCAATATTAAGTTTACAGGGGGAAAAAAGCCCTAATAATTAACTCTATGCTTCTAAAATCACTCAGGTGTCATTTCAGGGGCTCTGAAGAGCTCCATCTGGTATCATAGTCCTTTATGTCTCAGTACAGAAAAGAATTCGGTGAGAGGCGAAGTG
The DNA here is from genome assembly GCF_003369695.1 of Bos indicus x Bos taurus. Lineage (NCBI taxonomy): Eukaryota > Metazoa > Chordata > Mammalia > Artiodactyla > Bovidae > Bos > Bos indicus x Bos taurus. The sequence goes on along the minus strand of NC_040077.1, from coordinate 5,100,822 downwards.
ATAGATAAGAAGTGATTTCTTAGAATAAGACACTTGTGAGGCTTACAAGGGTGTGGATGAGGGGGTGCGGTGACCCGAGAACTTACTGGGCCACAGTTTTATAATCAAGGCAAAAGTGGGGAGGGGGAGAAGAACCGCTTCATCTTTCTTGAGTAGACATCATGCTTCCATCATCAGCTCCTCCTCCAGGTTGGGCAGGGGAGAGTTCTTGACCCTGCATGGTGAAGCTAGGTCCACAGATTAATTGTTTTTCACGTGTGCAGAGAGCACGTCCTAAGGATCATTAACTTAGCAGGATGTGGTCCTCAGGCCACCATGGCTTTGCTGTTTTCTTCTAGTGCTTCTGTCGCAGGATTTTCTCGCTTAAGCAAGCCTGCTTTGTGCTTAAACAAACCTGCTTTCTTGAGTAATCATTAATTTACAGGGGTCTCCCATATTTTCTCTACTTACTTACAATCTATTAAGTATTAGACTATTTAACCACCTACTTTGTCCCTTTACTCTGTCCTATAGCTTCCAGGGTTCTCCCCATCAACCCCCTGCCAGCCAGGCTTAGCGTCTACCCTCCAGCATCTTCTTGGTCCTTCTGAGCCTTCTGCAGCCACAACTCCTAAGAAACCAACATGCAGGACATGAGCTGGGCAGTCTCAAAGGCCCCTCAGGCTCCAGCTTTCCACGGGTGAGACTGCCTCGGGATGGCTTCCTGGCCTCTTTAAAGTGCTCTCCCTGTTTGGTTGGGGCGGCCCTGCTTTCAGGAATAAATGGGCCCAGAGGAGCTGCTGGGCTGGACTCTGCTCCCGCAGCAAACGCTGGGCGACCGGGCCAGCAGCACCATCTAGTGGCGAGATAGGGCATGGTTCCGTCCTATCTGCAGGACTGGCACCCACCTCCCCCCAATCCCCACCCCAAGCCTCTTGCTCTGACCTGTTTCTGAGCAGCACTTTGAGAGGCAGCAGGAAGTGTAGAAAGAGTGTGCGTTTTGGAGGCAGACAGCACACAGTAGGGGCTCAATAAATCCGTATGGACTACACGGACAACGTGACCTGAGACTCACCTCATTATGATTTTTGAGTGAGCAATGCCGTTCCGAGCCTGTTTTCTCAAACGAAGAGGGGTAGTAAGAGCATCCTGGGGGCTGTGGTGAAGACTGAGAGAGCCAAGGAAAGAAGGAAATTCACCCCTCAGCTGTGCTTGTCCTCAACAAGATGCAGCTGGAGACCGCCACAGACACTTAAGGAGAAAGCTGGCAGGTCGCTGGGGCCTCGGCAGGAGGCACAGGAAGGTGGGAAGCTCTTCTTTGCCGAGCAGACTCAAGATGAGGAGATAGAGGTGCTCAGAGTGGGAGGAGGGGCCTTCTCCTCATTTTAAAACCAAACCTGGGTGAGCTACACACGATGAGCCATCAGCGGTGAGGCCCCCACTTTCAGAGATGGTGCCCAGGGCAGAGATGGGGCAGCAATAGCCCAGCCTGTGAGCTGCCAGTAGGCAGCTACCCAGACAGGGTTCAAGAGAGCAGCAAGCCCAAGAACAGACTGCAGGCACAAACAAGGCCACCTGAGAGTCTGGGAAGAGCGGCTGACACCCAGTCGGGGGCTCTGAGCAGGACAAGGGGGCTCCCTGCAGCAGGAATGGGGGGCGGCGGAAGCAGGGTGGGGCAGTCGAGTACGTGTCTTTGCCAGTGACTCACTTGCACCCAGGGACTGCAGCTGCCAAGTCATGAAGCACGCAGTGCCGGCAGAGCCGTTCAGCTGTGTGTGTGTGAAGTCACTTCAGTTGTGTCTGACTCTTTGCAAACTCATGGACTGTAGCCTGCCAGGCTCCTCTGTCCACAGAATTCTCCAGGCAGGAACACTGGAGTGGGTAGCCATTCCCTCCTCCAGGAGATCTTCCCAACCCAGGAATTGATCCCGGGTCTCTCGTACTGCAGGCAGATTCTTTACAGTCTGCGCCACCAGGGAAGTCCAGCCATACTCCAATAATAAATAAAACATTGTTTTTTTTAAGTCCACTAGTAACAAATGTGACTTCTCTCCTGGCTCAGCCAATAAGGAGTCTGCCTGCAATGCAGGAGACCCAGGTTCAATCGCTGGGTTGGGAAGATCCCCTGGAGAAGGAAATAGCAATCTACTCCAGTATTCTTGCATGGAAAATCCTATGGACAGAGGAGCCTGACAGGCTACAGTTCATGGGGTCTCAAAGAGCTGGACATGACTGAGCAACAGAATCTGGTCCACTGGAGAAGGGAATGGCAAACCACTTCAGTATTCTTGCCTTAAGAACCCTATGAACAGTATGAAAAGGCAAAATGATAGGATACTGAAAGGGGAACTCCCCAAGTCGGTAGGTGCCCAATATGCTACTGGAGATGAGTGGAGAAATAACTCCACAAAGAATGAAGGGATGGAGCCAAAGCAAAAACAATACCCAGTTGTGGATGTAACTGGTGATAGAAGCAAGGTCTGATGCTGTAAAAAGCAATACTGCATATGAACCTGGAATGTCAGGTCCATGAATCAAGGCAAATTGGAAGTGGTCAAACAGGAGATGGCAAGAGTGAACGTCGACATTCTAGGAATCAGCAAACTAAAATGGACTGGAATGTGTGAATTTAACTCAGATGACCATTGTATCTACTACTGCGGGCAGGAATCCCTTAGAAGAAATGGAGTAGCATCATAGTCAACAAGAGAGTCCAAAATGCAGTATTTGGATGCAATCTCAAAAACAACAGAATGATCTCTGTTCGTTTCCAAGGCAAACCATTCAATATCACGGTGATCCAAGCCTATGCCCCAACCAGTAACGCTGAAGAAGCTGAAGTTGAACGGTTCTAGAAGACCTACAAGACTTTTTAGAACTAACACCCCAAAAAGATGTCCTTTTCATTATAGGGGACTGGAATGCAAAAGTAGGAAGTCAAGAAACACCAGGAGTAACAGGAAAATTTGGCCTTGGAATACGGAATGAAGCAGGGCAAAGGCTAATAGAGTTTTGCCAAGAGAATGCACTGGTCATAGCAAACAACCTCTTCCAGTAACACAAGAGGAGACTCTACACACGGACATCACCAGATGGTCAACACCAAAATCAGATTGATTATATTCTTTGCAGCCAAAGATGGAGAAGCTCTATACAGTCAGCAAAAACAAGACCAGGAGCTGACTATGGCTCAGATCATGAACTCCTTATTACCAAATTCAGACTTAAATTGAAGAAAGTAGGGCAACCACTAGACCATTCAGGTATGACCTAAATCAAATCCCTTATGATTATACAGTGGAAATGAGAAATAGATTTAAGGAACTAGATCTGATAGAGTGCCTGATGAACTATGGACGGAAGTTCATGACATTGTACAGGAGACAGGGATCAAGACCATCTCCAAGAAAAAGAAATGCAAAAAAGCAAAATGGCTGTCTGAGGAGACCTTACAAATAGCCGTGAAAAGAAGAGAAGCGAAAAGCAAAGGAGAAAAGGAAAGATACAAGCATCTGAATGCAGAGTCCAAAGAATAGCAAGGAGAGATCAGAAAGCCTTCCTCAGCGATCAATGCAAAGAAATAGAGGAAAACAACAGAATGGGAAAGACTAGAGATCTCTTCAAGAAAATTAGAGATACCAAGGGAACATTTCATGCAAAGATGGGCTCGATAAAGGACAGAAATGGTATGGACCTAACAGAAGCAGAAGATATTAAGAAGAGGTGGCAAGAATACACAGAAGAATTGTACAAAAAAGATCTTCAAGACCAAGATAATCACGATGGTGTGATCACTCACCTAGAGCCAGACATCCTGGAATGTGAAGTCAAGTGGGCCTTAGAAAGCATCACTACAAACAAAACTAGTGGAGGTGATGGAATTCCAGTTGAGCCCTCTTAAACCCTGAAAGATGATGCTGTGAAAGCGCTGCACTCAATATGCCAGCAAATTTGAAAAACTCAGCAGTGGCCACAGGACTGGAAAAGGTCCGTTTTCATTCCAATCCCAAAGAAAGGCAATGCCAAAGAATGCTCAAACTACCACACAATTGCACTCATCTCACACGCTAGTAAAGTAATGCTCAAAATTCTCCAAGCCAGGCTTCAGCAATACATGAACCGTGAACTTCTGGGTGTTCAAGCTGGTTTTAGAAAAGACAGAGGAACCAGAGATCAAATTGCCAACATCTGCTGGATCATGGAAAAAGCAAGAGAGTTCCAGAAAAACATCTATTTCTGCTCTATTGACTATGCCAAAGCCTTTGACTGTGTGGATCACAATCAACTGTGGAAAATTCTGAAAGAGATGTGAATACCGGACCACCTGACCTGCCTCTTGAGAAACCTATATGCAGGTCAGGAAGCAACAGTTAGAACTGGACACGGAACAACTGAGTGGTTTCAAGTAGGAAAAGGAGTACGTCAAGGCTCTATATTGTTACCCTGCTTATATAACTTATATGCAGAGTACATCATGAGAAACACTGGGCTGGAAGAAGCACAACCTGGAATCAAGATTGCTGGGAGAAATATCAATAACCTCAGATATGCAGCTGACACAACCCTTATGGCAGAAAGTGAAGAGGAACTAAAGAGCCTCTTGATGAAAGTGAAGGAGCAGAGTGGAAAAGTTGGCTTAAAGCTCAACATTCAGAAAACTAAGATTATGGCATCTGGTCTCATCACTTCATGGGAAATAGATGGGGAAACAGTGGAAACAGTGTCAGACTTTATTTTTCTGGGCTCCAAAATCACTGCAGATGCTGACTGCAGCCATGAAATTAAAAGATGCTTACTCCTTGGAAAGAAAGTTATGACCAACCTAGACAGCATATTGAAAATCAGAGACATTACTTTGCCAACAAAGGTTCGTCTAGTCAAGGCTATGGTTTTTCCTGCGGTTATGTATGGATGTGAGAGTTGGACTGTGAAGAAAGCTGAGCGCCGAAGAATTGATGCTTTTGAGCTGTGGTGTTGGAGAAGACTCTTGAGAGTCCCTTGGACTGCAAGGAGATCCAACCAGTCCATCCTAAAGGGGATCAGTCCTGGGTGTTCATTGGAAGGACTGATGCTGAGGCTGAAACTCCAATACTTTGGCCACCTCATGCAAAGAGTTGACTCATTGGAAAAGACCCTGATGCTGGGAGGGATTGGGGGCAGGAGGAGAAGGGGACGACAGAGGATGAGATGGCTGGATGGCATCACTGACCCGATGGACATGAGTCTGAGTGAACTCTGGGAGTTGGTGATGGACAGGGAGGCCTGGCGTGCTGCGATTCATGGGGTCGCAAAGAGTCCGACACGACTGAGCGACTGAACTGAACTGAGTAACAAATGCTGGAGACTGTGGGAGAAAAGGGAAGCCTTCTACACTGTTGGTGGGAATGTAAACTAGTGCACCCACTATGCAGAACACTATGGAGGTTCCTCAAAAAACTACAAATAGAGATACCGTATGATCCAGGAATGCCACTCCTGGGCGTGTATCTGAAGAAAACCACACTTCAAAAAGATGCATGCTCCCCAGTGTTCATTGCAGCATTATTTACAATATCCAGGACACATAAGCAATCTAAATAATCACTGACAGATGAATGGAAAGCAGATGTGGTATTTATATACAGTGGAATAGTATTCAGACATAAAAAAGAACAACATAATGCCACTGGTAACAACATGGGTGAACCCAAAGTTCATCATCCTAAGTGAAGTCAGACAAAGACAAATACTGTATGATATCCCTTGTATGTGGAATCTCAACTATGACACAAATAAGCTGATCTATGAAACAGAAACAGATCCACAGACGTGGAGAACAAACTTGCGGTTTCTGAGGTGGGGGAGGGATGGAGTGGGAGTTTGGGGTCAGCGGATGCAAACTGTTATATGTAGGATGCATTAACAGCAAGGTCGTACAGTAGAGCACAGGGAACTACATTCAGTAATTAAACGTGCTCATTATCTAAAGAAAAAACCATCAACGATAACAAAAACAGAGTATTAAAATGATCCTCTTGATAGAACAAGAGGCTGACGACAACACAGGTGAACTTGGTCAGGGACGCGGTGCAGGAGCGGAAGAGCACTGGCGAAGCGCAGCTTGTGTGATGCTCCGTCCAGGCCTGGATAAAGAAGAATTTTCTGTCAAGACTTGGTCCTCAGAGAAGGAGCTGGCTCCCCTACCCCACCCCAGGCTTCAGGACCCAACCTCAAAGATGGCAGTCAAGTCACCTGCCTGGAGGGGGTCGGGGGGGGGCGGTGGGGGAGCAGCGAGCGTTATGTCTTCCAACTCCAACATAACATTGCTCTGTGAATCTTGGGTGCTCCATCTAACCTGTCTGAAAAGCCTGTTCTCAGGCAATCTTGCCATTCCAGAGTAAATTGTTCTGAACTTGTGAGGGCCACCTTGTAGAGAGAATGACTTTGACCTGTGAAGTTCGGCCTAACTCCAGGGAGCATCAGAAGACATTGCCAGGACTTCCCTGGTGGCCCAGTGGTTAACAGTCCACCTTGAATTCAAGGGACACAGGTTCAATCCCTGGTCCAGGAAGATCCCACATGCTGCAGGGCAGCTAAGTCCATGCGCCACAGTTACTGAGGCCACACACCCTAGAGCCTGTGCTCACCAACAAGAGGATTCACCACAACGAGAAGCCCTCGCACCGCAACTAGAGTAGCCCACACTCACTGCAACCAGAGAAAGCCTGCTCTGCAAAGAAGACCCAGTGCAGTCAAAAATAATTAAATAAAATTGAAAACTTTTTAGATAAAGAGAACAGATTTGCAGACACAGTGCAGGGAGGAGAGAGCAGTTCGAATGGAGAAATTAGCATCAACTTATACACACTACCATATGCAAAATAGATAGCTGGTGAGAAGCTGCTTTATAACAGAGGCAGCCCAGCCCGGCACTCTGTGCTGACAGGGGTTGGGAAGTGGGGGAGGCTCAAGAGGGAGGTGATATATGTATAACTACGGCTGACCTGCATTGGTGTACGGCAGAAACCAGTGCAACACTGTAAAGCAATTTTCCTCCAATTAAAAATTTTTTTTAATTAAAAATTTTTTTTTCTTTTAATTTAAGACTTTAAAAAAGACTGTGAGCTTCCAGTGCAGGGAGTTCAGTTTCCATCTCTGGCCAGGGAACTAAAATCCTACATGCCACGCAGTGCAACAACAACAAAAAAAGCCATTGCAATAGTGTTTGCCAGTTTCCACGGTGTAAATACTGCTGCTGTGACTAATTTCAAAGTTAGCTCAGAACTCATGACCAGGTCCTGTGAGCAGGGCAGTGAGACGCAGAACCAGGCGGGAGCCAGAGCTGAGCTGTCTGCAGCCCCAGCGGAGGGATACCTGACAGGCGACAGGCGGGGGGCAGCATCAGGACCACAGGGAGAGCGGTGCAGGAGAGACCACAGGAGCTGCCAGTCAGAGAAGGCTCTGCAGCGGAGAAAGGATGGGGAGCTGTGGAAACACAAACGTCTTCCCGTGGACCAGACAGCGGCTGAGAACCTCATCTCAAAGTCAATGTTCTATCAGCTGGGGAGTTCCAGTCACTTCCCCCAGACCAGCAACTTGTCGCTGGGGCAGCCAGGACCAAGCCAGGCAGCGGTCCAACACCCAGCCCAAACACGATCCTGAGCATCTCCCCATTGCCAGTGGTTTCCAGCCCCTCCTGGACCTCATTTCCCATCTGGACCCTGACTTCATGTCTCAGTGCCCCAGGACCCATCTTAATGGCACACACAGTTCCTGTCCTCAGCCACCACGCTGTGGGACTCAGAATCCAGGCCGTTTCCCAACCTCATGTGGAATCCACTGAAAATCATATCAAGCAGTTGATTTTGTGAGGCCTTTCCATTAAGAAGAGTTAGCCTTTCCTGAGTCCAGCTGTGTGCCAAATGCTTTGTGGACATGATCTTAACCCTTCTCAAGCAGAGTAGCAATTCCTCTCCCCATATTTATGCAAAGACCTTGAGGTCCTTGAGTGCTCACCAAGGTCAAGCGCTGGACAGCACTGAGATCCGGACAGACCAAAGGCCCATCTGTCTGCATCAAAGCTGGGAGATGTCTCAGGGCTCTAACTTCCCATCACAGGAACTTTAGGCAGGGTGAGGATAGGAGCAGGGCTGGGGGACACCCATCTAGCAGTGATGTTCAAGGAGGCAGGTGAGAGGGAACAGGAGCTCTGACTGAGCAGATGCTGCCTGCTCCCCAAAGTGGGTCAACTTCCCGGCACTTTCAAGGCCTCCCTCCCTGAGTCAGGGTTCTGTGCTCAGGGACCCTCAGGAATCATCTATTTATGGAAATTGCTTCTGCACCCTGGAGAAGGGTGCAGAATTTCTCTCCATGTCCACCCCAAGCAGAAACACTGTTTTGTTTCCTTTTTTAAAATATAGTTCCAAATGAAAATCTCCTGGACCTACTTTCTTTCACACAGAAGGCAATTTCGAACCCCCTGCAGGTCCCTGGGGGCTGCTTTGAGGTCACACACCAGACCCCGCACCCTGGAGGTTGCCTCCCTGGTCCCACTCAAACCCTGGAGAATCAGGGAGGGGGGTGGCGTGGGTTCTGCAAGCCACACTGTGATCCTAGGCTTTCACTGAGGCTGTAATTTAGAATCCGTGTGTGATAATAGTAACAGAACCACCTACCACATGCCTGACATTTTAAACCCACGCTGGGTACCAGGAGCCCTTGTGCTTTTACTACACTCACAAAATGACCCGCCCTGAAGCCCACTGCTCACTCCCTCTCTCTGCAGAGACCTCTGCTCCTGCCTCCCACCCACATGATGGCCAGAACAGAACCGGAGCCTCCGCAGAGTCCAAGGATGAAATAAAACAGAGTGTTCTAGAGAAGGTCTTTGTTATCCAAGAGCTAAATTAGAGCCTTGATGTAATGCAAAGATAAGGCAGTGACTGCAATCTTCCTCCCCTCTACAGCTGACCCTGTAACAGGGATGGGCCTTTAACCAGGGCTATCGTGTGTGACACTGACCTTCGGACCTGTCAAGACCATTCTGGTTCACAGCCTCACTGCCCGTAAAAGTTCCAGAGGGTGCTCAGCGGACAGAGTGGACTTGTCCTCCTCCTCATCCTTATGCTCCCGTGACAAGACACACATGAGGACTGAGAGAGTAATACAGTGCAGGGACCCAGGGACTTCCCTGGTGGCCCAGTGGCTGGGACTCCATGCTCCCAAAGTGGGGGTCCCGGTTCCATCCCTGGTCAGGGAACTAGGCCCCACATGCCACAGCTAAGACCCGATGCAGCCAAGTGAATAAATACATATTTTTAAATCATATGCTGACCCATCTGGCTGTGTCAGGTCCTTGTTGCGGCAGGCAGATCTCTCGCTGTGCCGCGTGGACTCCTTACTTGTGGCACGTGGGCTCCAGAGTGCGCAGGCTCAGCGGCTGCTCCAAGGCATGTGGGATCTCAGGGCCCTGACCAGGGATCAAACTTGTGTCCCCTCCACTGCATAGCAGACTTTTAACCACTAGACCGCCAGCAAAGTCCCATAAATACATCGTTTTAAAACAAACAACAACAACAAAAACCAATTCAAGAACCCAAACGAAACAGGCCTGGAAATAAAGATATAAGGAATCTTTCAGTAGTGAAGGTATGGGCTTCTGCTCACAGCAATGTGATAGACTGCAAAGTGAAAACCCTCTGCTATGAAATACCCAGAAACACCATGAGAAATATAATAAATGTCCTTTTAAATACATGGATGGGTCCACAGAAAAGTAAAGAGACTTACAGCCAAATATCTTGGGGGGTATGTTCATTTTCTATCACGCTCATAACAAATGGCCATATACCTAGTGGCTGACAACGTGAGATTTACTTCCTTATAGTTTTGAAGGTCAGAAGTTCCACACTTCTCACTGGACTGCTTTCTAGGGGAGAACCCACTTCTGCAGCTTTTTCAGATCCGGGAGGCCACCTGCCTTTCTTGGCTTGTGGCCTGTCTCACCTTCCTGGCCAGCAGAGCAGCCTCCCTCTGACCATTCTTCCATAGTCACACTTCCCTCTGAGCCTCTCCCGCACCCCTCTCCCTAACATGCGGACCCTGTGGCTCCTCCCATCAGGCCCACCAGATAACCGGCAGCCTCGACCTCCCTCCCCCACTCACGTGGACCCTGTGGCTCCTCCCACCAGGCCTGCCTGGATAACCAGCAGCCTCGATCTCCCTCCCCCACTCATGTGGACCCTGTGGCTCCTCCCACCAGGCCTGCCTGGATAACCAGCAGCCTCGACCTCCCTCCCCCACTCACGTGGACCCTGTGGCTCCTCCCACCAGGCCTGCCTGGATAACCAGCAACCTCGATCTCCCTCCCCCACTCATGTGGACCCTGTGGCTCCTCCCACCAGGCCCACTGGATAACCAGCAGCCTCGATCTCCCTCCCCCACTCATGTGGACCCTGTGGCTCCTCCCATCAGGGCCACCGGATAACCGGCAGCCTCGGTGCCCCCTTTTGCCATGTGCTCTTGTGTGTTCTCAGGTTCTGGAGGTGAGGATGCAGACATCTTCGGGTGGGGGACATTATTCGACCCACCGCAGAAAGGAAAACCAGAATAAAAAAAAAAAAAGTACGGCTAATAGTTCAGCTGCCTTGGATGGGGGAGGATAGCAGTTTCCAAAGGGCTTGCATTTTAATGGCCACAAAGGCAAGAGGCATCTAGAGACAAAGAGGGGCATTAGAACTGAGCACCCCCCCCCCAATAAAAAGCCAGGAGCCTTTAAAGGTTTTCACTTTCAAAGAATACACAAAAACATGTCCAGTGGAAATAAAGGGGAGTGGAGTTATAAACCAATTTGCCTCAAGTTGTCTTAAAATGTGTGCATGAACAGACACAGCCACAGGCCCACCCCAGTGCATTGAGTGTCCAGGAGCCCATTGCTGAGAAACAAGAAACCAGCAGCTCTGTGCTGTGAACACTCCTGAGGAGGGTTCTATAAAGACCTTCAGTCTGGGCTGCACATGTTCTGCAGCTGAAGCTCCACCCACAGGGATGTGTGGTCCAGACCCACAGAGCAAGCGGAGAACAAGCCATTGTGAGAGACAGCCAACAGAGACCGCGAGCCACTGACCCGCACTCCCAAGAACTGCAGGCGACAGAACAGGCAGATACAGGTTGTAGAGTGATTACATTTAAGGTCATCTACGAATAAAGGAAGGAGTCAGAACACGACAAAGGGGAAAGATACTATTAAAATATGTTACTGGGCGTGCTTTAAAAATAAACCCAAAAGTGTTTATAGGGTGGAAAACAATGGTTATTGAAATGGAAAACTCAATGGACAAGTCCACTGAAGAGACCAATAGTGAATTGGAAAATAAGTCAGAAGCAATTCCCAAGAGTCCCACTAGGGAGAGATGGAGATGAAACTTTTGTAAGAAAAGATAAGAGACAGAAGGCAGAATGAGAGGTCCAAAATCATGTAGCACACCTGAAACTAACATAATATTGTACATCAATTATATTCCAATAAAAATAAAGTACACAAAATATTATTGTTAACTATAGATCTTGGATATAAAGGAGAAAATAAGGCCCACTGTGAAAAAGAAACTTAAAAGGCGTTGTATTACTCTTTGCGACCCCATAGACTGTAGCCTGCCAGGCTGCTCTGTCCATGGAATTTTCCAGGCAAGAATACCGGAGTGGGTTGCCATTTCCTCCTCCAGGGGATCTGCCCAACCCAGTGACTGAATATCCATTTCTTTGCTTCGTATTGGTAGACAGATTCTTTACCACCACACCACCTTTCTTTGTTGTTAGCTAAGATTCAGAAGATACTAATTGTTCCACTCAGACATTTTACTCTGGAATGTGTTCTTGATTTATAAAAGAAACTATCTCCTTTTTAAAAAAGAAAGTGAAATATAACTTCTTGTTCTCATAAATATTTTTCTTGGCATGTCCACTATTACTTAGAATACTTTTATGTAACTTGTTAAGATATTTCAGCTAAATTAACATAGTTGTATTCAAGTTTCTTTTTGCAATGAGAGCTTCTTTGCCATTAGTAATAGAAAACCCACTGAATGGGCCAAATGCTATGTCCTGTCAATTATCTCATCATGCCTTGAAGTATGTAGGCAAGGTAAGTCTACAGGCAAAGTACTGAAATATCTGACATGGTAGATACCAGTGCAGTTAGCCCACAGTAAAACTGATTTCTAAAAATCAAGCCAGCAAAGAATAGGATTCATAAGCCCTGAGTTACCTGCTCTGCTGTCAGCACTGGACTCTGGCTCAGAGCTTCTCTTGAAATGTACATGTAGGTCACTGATATACCAGAATATAAGAAGATAAAACTACAATAATATGTTCTATCACTTTGGGGTCTATCTTGACTTGGAGTTGTACACTATTATATTAAAAATTTCAGCTTCAATAAATAATTTAATTCAGAGAACATTAGGATCCATTTCATCACTATTTGTCCCTCCTACAAAAGAGCAATAAAATAATAAAACTGCATGATGGCTCTCTGGTTATTGCTTTATTTCAACAAAGGAGATAACATCAAAGAGGAGGCAGTAAGTTAATGGACTGAGGGAAAACTTTGTGGGGATTATGCTGCTGCTGCTGCTACTTATGTCATAGAAAATCCTTACCGTGTCTTAAAATAGAATCTGTTCATCAACATCATCACCGGTTTGTTTAAAATAAAGTACGTTAATTCCCAGTGATTTTCCCCCAGTCCTTAACAAGGTCTTGGGCTTGGGTCCAATCCACCTGCAGTATGGGAGATCCAGGTTCGATCCCTGGGTCAGGAAGATGCCCTGGCGAAGGGAATGGCACTCCAGTATTCTTGCCTGGAGAATCCCAAGGACAAAGGAGCCTGGTGGGCTACAGTTCACACGGCCATAAAGAGTCAGATATGACTGAGTGACTTTCACTAGGAGGCTGAGACCAACTCGAAACTGTTGATCAGGAAGGCTAAGACATAACAGGAGCACCTCTGGAAGTCTAGGTCTTACTCTGGAAGGTCTCCAATATTATACAAAAGTGAAAAAGAAAGAGGAGAGAAGACAGAGAAGCTGAGGTTTCAAACTGAAACAGGCTGGATTGTGTGTCAGTCTGAAAGAACAAGAACAGGCAGCAAGCCAGTGGCTTCCGGGAGGCAGAGAGTAAGAACCAAGCACTAAAATGAAGACTCCAAGAAGGATGAAACTCATCATCTACTTTGCCGTGTTCCTGGAATAATGCCTGGGTGTGGTAGATGCTGAATTCACATTGATTAAACAATAAATGGTTGTCTAAATAAAGGAATTCACAAAAGGTAATTATGTACAATCCGGTACACAAAATAGATGTCCCTTTCATGTCCCCTTCAGTGGGTACTGCTTAAAATGACCTTTTATCCGGGAGGAGAGTTTGGGGGAGATTGGATACTTGCGTATGTATGGCTCAGTCCACTGTTCACCTGAAACTATCACAGCATTGTTTATTAATTGTCCAACCAGTCCATTCTGAGGGAGATCAGCCCTGGGATCTCTTTGGAAGGAATGATGCTAAAGCTGAAACTCCAGTACTTTGGCCACCTCATGCCAAGAGTTGACTCACTGGAAAAGACTCCGATGCTGGGAGGGATTGGGGGCAGGAGGAGAAGGGGACGACAGAGGATGAGATGGCTGGATGGCATGACTGACTCCATGTTCGTGAGTCTGAGTGAACTCTGGGAGTTGGTGATGGACAGGGAGGCCTGGCGTGCTGCAATTCACGGGGTCGCAAAGAGTCGGACACGACTGAGCGACTGATCTGATCTGATCTGATGCATGCATGCTAAGTCACTTCACTCGTGTCTGACTCTGTGCGACTCTATGGGCTGTAGCCTCCTAGGCTCCCTGTCCATAGGATTCTCCAGGCAAAATAAAAAGTTTTTTAAGAAAAGTACCTGACTCTACCAGAGTAGAAATATGCTCCTAAAAGGAGTAAATGCAAGAAGTTATGCTGTGCAAAAGGTCTTACCTTTCATATTTTATCAGAATAATTATCTCCATTATTATCATAATAATTAAGCTCCCATTAACTATAGAATCTTTTCCCCCTGCTGCTTAAGTATACCATGCTTTTTTCTTTTTCATTAAGAAAAAATCCAGAAATAGTACCAAGTAAAATCGAATGTGTTCTATTATGATAATAGGGGCTTTCCAGGTGGCGCTAATGGTAAAGAACCTGCCTGCCGATGCAAAAGACATAAGAGACCAGGTTCGATCCCTGGGTCCGAAGATCCCTTGGAGGAGGGCATGGCAACCCACTTCAGTATTCTTGCCTGAAGAATCCCATGGACAGAGGAGCCTGGAGGGCTACAGTCCTCACGGTCATAAAGAGTCATACATGACTGAAGAGACTTAGCACACACGCATGGAGGCATTGTGATAATAACAAACATGTCTTCGATTTGACTGTGTGGATCACAACAAACTGTGGAAAATGCTTAAAGATATGGGAATACCAGACCACCTGACTTGCCTCCTGAGAAACCTGTATGCAGGTCAAGAAACAACAGTTAAAACTGGACATGGGACAACAAATTGGTTCCAAATCAGGAAAGGAGTACGTCAAGGCTGTATATTGTCACCCTGCTTATTTAACTTATATACAGAGTACATCACGAGAAACACTGGGCTGGAAGAAGCACAAGCTGGAATCAAGATTGCCGGGAGAAATATCAATAATCTCAGATATGCAGATGACACCACCCTTATGGCAGAAAGCAAAGAAGAACTAAAGAGCCTCTTGATGAAAGTGAAAGAGGAGAGTGAAAAGCTTGGCTTAAAACTCAACATTCACAAAATGAAGATCATGGCATCTGGTCCCATCATTTCATGGCAAATAGATGGGGAACCAATGGAAACAGTGAAAAACTTTATTTTCTTGGGTTCCAAAATCACTGCAGATGTGACTGTAGCCATGAAATTAAAAGATGCTTGCTCCTTGGGGAAAAAAGCTATTAAAAAGCAGAGACATTACTTTGCCAACAAGGGTCCTTCCAGTCAAAGCTTTGGTTTCCCCAGTAGTCATGTATGGATGTGAGACTTGGACTGTAAAGAAAGCTGAGCACTGAAGAATTGATGCTTTTGAACTGCAGTGTTGGAGAAGACTCTTGAGAGTCCCTTGGACTGCAAGGAAATCCAACCAGTCCATCCTAAAGGAGATCAGTCCTGAGTGTTCATTGGAAGGACTGATGTTGAAGCTGAAACTCCAATACTTTGGCCACCTCATGCAAAGAGTTGACTCATTGGAAAAGACCCTGATGCTGGGAAAGATTGAGGGCAGGAGGAGAAGGGGACGACAGAGGATGAGATGGTTGGATGGCATCATCAACTCAATGGACATGGGTTTGGGTGGCCTCTGGGAGTTGGTGATGGACAGGGAGGCTTGGAATGCTGCAGTTCATGGGGTTGCAAAGAGTCGCACACGACTGAGTGACTGAACTGAACTGAGTGTATGGAAAAAAGAGGAGAAAGAACATTTTCTTATAAAGATAATGGCTGAGAATTTTCCATAATTGATGAAGGACATGAATCTTCCAATTTAGGGAGTATGGCAATGGCAACCCACTCCAGTACTCTTGCCTGGCAAATTCCATGGACGGAGGAGCCTGGTAGGCTGCAGCCCATGGGGTCGCTTGGAGTCGGACACGACTGAGTGACTTCACTTTCACTTTTCACTTTCATGCATTGGAGAAGGAAATGGCAACCCACCCCAGTGTTCTTGCCTGGAGAATCCCAGGGACAGAAGAGCCTGGTGGGCTGCTGTCTATGGGTCGCACAGAGTTGGACATGACTGAAGCGACTTAGCAGCAGCAGCAGCAGCATGAGCTGTAAGTAAGAGAAATAAAAATAATGAAATTGGAGAACTTTAGGGACAGGGACAGTCAGAGAAAAAAAGATAAATTGCTACAAAGTACAGATAGGCTGACTCAGACCTCTTAATACTAGGCAACGCCTAAAGACCACAGAATATCTTCAAAATGCTGAAAGAAAATAACAATTAATAGTTCTGTACTCAGCTAAGTGAGTTGAGGATGAGGTGACTTCTGGCTCTAGCCACAAATATACAGGATAAACAGGGGATAGAAGGGCATGCTGGACAAGATCAGCAACACTCAGATTGTGGGGACTGGCACAGGACAAACACCTTGGTTTCTTCAACAAATAAATTGCAAGGAAATGTTTAAAAAGGAAGAAAAAGACAACCCTAGAAGATACTTAAGAGAGAAAATTAGTCCGTCTCAGTGATTGGGCCTCACTTGAATTGATTCAAACTATTTTTAAAAATTACAGTCATGAAACAACTAGAATTTTGAATAGTGACTAGACATTTAATAATAATAATGAAGCATTGCTAAACTTTTAGGTGTTATCATGGTATAATGGGGTTTTTATTAATTCTTATGTTAACAGATGTAATGATACTATGTGTAGGGTTTACTTCAAATAATCTAGAGAGTGGAGATATGCACAAAACTAGATTGGTTATGAGTTGATCATTGTTGGGGGTGAATACATCATGTTTCATTATGCTATATATGGTGGTTGTTAGAAATTTTTCACAAAAAAAGTATTATAATAATAGTTATAAAACAGATTTAATATTATAAAATAAATAGAATTATTTTGTTATAAAATAATTATAGTCACTGCTGTTGCTGTTGCTCAGTTGCTAAGTCATGCCCAACTCTGTAACACAATGCTAGGCTTCCCTGTTCTTCACTGTCTCCTGAAGTTTGCTCAAATTCTTGTCCGTTGAGTCAGTGATGATATCTAACCATCTTATTCCCTGTCACCCTTTTTTCCTCTTGCCCTCAATCTTTCCCAGCATGAGGGTCCTTTCCATCAAGTCAGTTCTTCCCATCAGGTGGCCAAAGTATTGGAACTTCAGCATCGGTCCTTCCAACGAATATTCAGGGTTGATTTTCTTTAGGATTGACTTATTTGACCCCCTTGCTGCCCCAGGGACTCTCAAGAGTCTTCTCCAACACCACAGTTTGAAAGCACCAATTCTTTGGCACTCAGCCTTCTTTATGGTCCAACTCTCACATCCATACAAGACTACTGGAAAACCATAGCTTTGACTATACAGACCTTTGCCAGCAAAGTAATTTATCTGCTTTTTAGTACATTTTCTATGTTTGTCATAGCTTATCTTCCAAGGAGCAAACATCTTTTAATTTAATGGCTGCAGTCTGTTGCAGGCGGTGGAGCAGAGCCCAGAGCCTGCCCCATGACTGGAGGTGCCCTCGTAATCATCCTAGTAAGCATGCCAGACAGACGTTTTCGGGGCGGGACGTGCTCTCTGCTCCATTTCACTGCCAGCCCCTGCGTCCGTCCCCATGGAAACAAAACAAGATGTTCCTGATCGACAACAGAGCCTTAACTTTACTCCCTCTTTATGACGTGCTGATCAAACTTCCTAGTATAGCTATTTCTTAATGATCTCATGTGACTTCTGCCAATAAAAGCACAGGTTGAAAGGAGCCATTTTGTCTTCCTGCCATGGAGAGGAGAAGGGCCCCCTAACTCCCCGATGCCGAGTTATATGTGTCTGTCTTTTCATTATGTTTGCCTCCATTTCAGGTCTTTTTCACCTGCTGTGCTGGATGTGGCAGCAGTCACCATCCACAGTGATTTTGGAACCCAAGAAAATAAAATCTGCCACTCCTTCCATTTCTTCCCCATTTGTTTGCCATGAAGTGATGGGACCGGATGCCATGTTCTTCATTTTTTTAATGTTGAGTCTTAAGCCATGTTTTTCACTCTCGTCTTTCACCTTCATCAAGAGGCTCTTTAGTTCCTCTTGCTTTCTGCCATTTTAGGGTGGTTCCATCTGCATATCTGAGGTTACTGATATTTCTCCCGGCAATCTTGATTCCAGCTTGTGCTTCTTCCAGCTTGGCGTTTCACATGATGTACTCTGCACATAAGTTAAATAAGCAGAGTGACAATATACAGCTTTGATGTACTCCTTTCCTGATTTTGAACCAATTTTTGATTATAATTATATAAATTATAAAATAAATTTTAAAAATGAATTCTCTTGAAAGTCTTCTTCCAAGAGAACGGGTAGATAAATTGTGCTGTATTAATATAATGAGATACTGTAAGAGTTAAAATGAAAGAAACAGTTACATGTAACTGCATGAATAACATTTAAAATGACTGTTGAGAGGGGGGAAATCAGGCTGTGGTGTAATAATACAGTGTGCACTATTTACATAAAATTTGAAAATGTGACCAAAAATGAGCATGAAATAAAGACATTTCCAGGCAAAAATTGAGTTTGCCACTAATAGATTTTTATTGCTAGACCTTCTAAGTGATGTTCTTCAGCAAGAAAGAAATTAAAACCAGAAGAAAGATCTGAGGTGCAGGAAATAAATGAATATATACTATATAAAACCATAACTACAATAATGAATAATACAGAGGATAGAAACGGTGAAACCAAAATACCGAATGACAAAAACACATATGACAGAAGAAGGTGGCCAAGGTTAAACCTTGTGAGGTCTTTTCATTTAAAGAAGTCAGATATAGAATCATTTTGAGGTAGAAATTGTTAAGCAATTAGTGTGGGAACTCTGAGATCTCAGCCTGTTTCAATAAACATCCCGCTCCATTAACCTAAAGCTACACCCTTTGTCCCAAATTCCTGGCTGGCAGAGGAGTGTGTCCTTGGTCTGATAAATTATCAGCACTCAGATCCAAGAAAGAGTAGTAATTAACTTCTGTTCCATATGCCTGAGGGAAAAACAATTGGTGATCATTAATCTTTAGCCCATACATCTGGTCCTTTGTAAAATGGCCAGAGGTCATGAGAAAAGGTGAAGGGGTGATGACTTAATGTCTAAGAAAACTAAGAATCTGAGGATCTAAAGAAGCCATAGAGATGTCAAGTTAAACATTGCAACCTTTAACCTGATTGGTTAGAAATGATATGTGTTAAAAGTAAGAGCCAATTAAAAGGGTACAAATCAATACTAGTAAGAATATAAACTGCTGTAAGTCCTGCCTCTTCAGGCACTTCACCCTCTTGTAGGGTCTATGCTGAGTTTTTACTTCTTTCTCTCTGAAATAAATTCTGTTTGCTTGCTACCAAGAGTGTTTGTGTGTTTGTGAAGTTCATTCTTCAGCTCTGCAAACAAGACCTTGGATTCTCCTTTCAATTTTAAACTTTGTCAATGGGTTCGATCCCTGGGTTGGGAAGATTCCCTGGAGGAGGGCATGGCAACCCACTGCAGTACTCTTGCCTGGAGAATCCAAAGGACAGAGAAGCCATCCATAGGGTCTCAAGAGTCCGCCAAGATTGAAGCCACTTAGCATGCATACACACTGTCTTTAGAAATGAAATTATTAAACCTCCTCTCTGAACAGTATACTGTGCTTTTTCATTGGGTTGAGGGAGGTTGGAAGGAAAATTGCAATATGATGCTTTTAGAACATTTCAGCTTACCACTGCTCCATATATTAAATGCATTTTAACTTTACTGTATATATTATGTATATACTGGACAAATGGGTCCCAGTTTTATAATATCTGGTCTTTATTCTCTAGATAACAAAGAGGTTGCCAATGTCTGACAAAAGTAGGGTTAGTAAATTAACACATTTTTTACACTTTGTGTTAAAATTCATTGAAAGGCCATCTTCTGAAAAGGACCTTTGGAAGTGAAATTGTCAATCACAGGTAAGTGATACACGTGTCTATACTCACTGCCCACTGTTAGATGGATGGCAAAAAGGAGGAACTGGAGCAATGAAATGTTCTAGACTAGAATGTTTCTTCATAGAAAACACTTTCGGAGAGAATCATTGTCACATGTGTGCAGTTTATTCAACACTACTGTGTATATAGCGGACAAACTTAAGTCCTTATTTGAAACATCTCCCAAGTGGCTCAGTGTGTAAAGAATCCGCCTGCAATGCAGGAGACCCAGGAAACAACCCTTCCTGGGTTGGGAAGATTCCCTGGAGGAGGAAATGGCAGCCCACTCCAATATTCTTGCCTGGAGCATCTCCATGGACAGAGGAGCCTGGTGGGCTGCAGTCCATGGGGTCTCAAAGAGTCAGACATGACTTTCCTTATTTGAAACATCCAGCCTTTCTAGATGTGTAGAAGTACACAACCTATTTTGAAAGTAGAGAGTTAAAGTAACACTTTTAAGTACTTTATTCTGTTAATTTATAGGAATGGTTGTATTTGGGGAGTGGAATTGTTAAACGAGTCTTGGAGAGTAAGATGACTCTTCACTGGGTGGTGGGGATGGAGGGAAGGGACAGGGAAGGACATGCAGAGAGAAGGGCTCAATACCCATCAATCTTTAGACAAGTTCACACTGTCGAGCCATTGTTCTGTTTGTGCATTTTAGTTAATATTGCCGTGCCATAAAGAATAAGCAAGTCATAATGCCCACAGTATATACAAAGTAGAGGTAATAAAATAACCACTTATTAAATGCCCTTTTGTTGGTTCTTAGGAAGGGCTGTGTCTTCTGGGAGTGCCTATGTTAATCCACCTCTTGGAGCTAGATGTAGTCTGGTATGTTTTCACCAAAATGCTGGAGGAGGGTAAGAAGAAGGGTGAGCAGAAGGGCTTTTGGCTAATCTCCATTATCTAGAAGATAGTTTTAGATCATAACCATACACCTGTATGTGCATTTTTGTAAAGTACCTATGTTTACTGTGGATAAACGTCACTATTTTGCAACATCTAGGCTTTTTCAATGTCCTGAAGTGACAAAGTATGGTTAAAAAATAGAGCTATTGAATTAACCAATTTTTAAATATCTTTGTTATCATTGATTTTTAAAAAGCATTTTGGACCCGGGGTTGGTTATACAATCTCTGAGAAGTGTACATCAGGACTTGTTCATTTAGGTTGGCAGCGGAGGGATAGAAGGAAGTATGAAGGGAGGACTGTATGTGGATGTGTTCATGTTTCTATTTTGATGATAACCATTGATGTGTTTTCATCTCTTGGCTTTCCTAAAGGAATGCATTGTTGAGTAATTCAGTGGGAAGATACCTCTTGGCTAATACATTAATAGTTATGTAATTGTTATTGGGTAATGAATCCTCTTAGAAGCATTACATTTTGTGTAGTTTGTTGCTTTATGTCTCATGCAGGAGTGCTGTGCTGTGCTTAGTCACTCAGTCATGTCTGACTCTTTGAGACCCCAGGTACTGTAGTCTGCCAGGCTCCTCTGTCCATGGGGATTCTCCAGGCAAGAGTACTGGAGAGGGTTGTCATGTCATCCTCCAGGGGATCTCCCCAACTCAGGGATCAAACCCAGGTCTCCTGCATTGCAGGTGAAGTCTTTACTAGCTGGGCTACCAGGAAAGCCCTGAAGACCAGGAACCTTAGGGCAAATCTACAGGGCAACAGGCAGGGCAGCTGGTGCCCTGATTTTCTCCAGCACCAGCACAGGAAGGGTCTGACTTCCACTCCACGCACGCTTCAGCTACTGGAGAGGATTCCTGCACTGGCTATCTCCCCTGCCATCTCCACCAGCAGAGCCAGGGAGTCTGCAAAGCCAAAATCTGATCATGCCATGCTTAGATCAGGGTCTTCCAAGAGTTTCCCATCTTATCAAGAGCAAAGCACCATGGTCCTCAGGGGTGCTCCGCAAAGGCAGACCCTGCCTGGATCACCAGAGATGAAAAGGAGGGCTAGAAGTGGGGACAGGGACTGCTGGCTCTCTCCCCAAGGAGAAGTCCTGGGCACTGAGCGGCCCACACAGGGCATGGAGGCGGCCCTCCCATGCTGTCTCTACTACCGTCCTCAGCCCTGGCACCATCTGGTCTGCCCTGCTGGGCTGGGAGGCTGGTTGGGCTTGGCAGGCCCAGGAAAGTTATTCTGGGGGTCCCTTTTCTAGAAGGTTATGTAAGCAGCCAGCACTTAACTGGTCAGCAGAGACCCTCTCAAAGCAGGGGTGGGCACAGCTGACCCTGAGAGGCTTTGCAAACTGCCCACCAACCACATCCTCACGGTTGTAGGGAGCTGCTGTCACCAATAGGCGTCAGAGTCAGGAAGATCCTCTGGAGAAGGGAGTGGCTACCCACTCCAGTGTTCTTGCCTGAGGAATCCCATGGACAGAGGAGCCTGGCAGGCTACAGTCCATGGAGTCAAAAAGAGTAAGACACGACTGAGCAACTAACACTTTCATGTTCAAGGGAATGTAATGATTTAATCAGAACTCTGACAATATCTTCATCTAGAAGTCTGTTGCCATTTTTGTCTTCTCTGAAATTTCTGTCACTAAGAGAGGCAGGATTACATTTTTTTCCTTCAAAAAAAAAAAAAAAGAGTTAAATGACAAGAAGGGTGGGGGAGGGATGGAGTAGGAGTTTGGGGTTAGCAGATGCAAACTATTACACATAGAATGGATAAACAACAAGGCCCTATTGTATAATACAGGGGACTATGTTCAATATCCTGTAATAAACCATAATGGAAAAGAATATGAAAAACAATGTATATACAGACATGTATAACCGAATCATTTTATTGTGATTCAACAATGTAAATCACGTATACCTCAATTAAATAATTTTTTTTAAAAAAAAGAGTCAAATGACAGAGATCACCAAGTGGGATTTAAAAAAAAAAATCTGACTACATTCTATTTACAAGAGACACATCTAAAACAAAAAGAAGACAATATGATTAAAAGTAAAAGACTAGGGGGGGTGGGGAAAGGGAACTAATAGGCATAGTAGTGCCAGGCAAATAAAATAAAGTTGGAATTCCTAAATCACTATCAGATAAAAAGAGACTCTAAGGCCAAAGTGCCTGGAGGGATCAAGAGAGTTATTACATGATGATGAATGGAGCATTTCACCAGAAAGATAAAACAGTACTCAGATGCATGTAATAACATGAACTGAAGTTGCAATATGCAAAAACTGACAACTCCACGATTAGAGTGGGGATTCTTAATACACCATTCTTAATGACGGAGAGGCAAGCATTAGGAAGCATACAGATGTTTTCAGCAGCACAACAGCAAGCCTGGCATAATAAGACAGATATGGAGCCCTTCATCCAGCAAGCATCACGGAACATTTTCATAAATTAACCCTGTATGAAGCCACAGAGCAACTTTCCACATCATAAAGTTGTTAGTCACTAAGTCATGTCCCGACTCTTGCAACCCTGTGGACTGTAGCCTGCCAGGCTCCTCTGTCCCTGGGATTTCCCGGGCAAGAATACAGATCCCAGGACCATTAAATTAGCACTTTAAATAAAAGGTTTGCAGAACTAGAAGACAAGGCAATGGGCGGGGCTCTAAGTGTCTGTCAGGATCTGCTCCCCACCCCAATCCCATTCCACTCAAGGGAGGGTTCAGGGTCCATTCTAGACCAGCACTGCCTCTGGTGTGAAAGAATGAGAAAGCCAAGCACAGACACCCACATCAGCAGGTCCTGTCTCCAGCATCAGCTCAAAGGCCAGACCCCAGCTCTGTGGACGGTAGCGGTGACTGAGGAACAAGGACTTCCCCTTGGGCTGTATCTTTTCCAGTAAGGATGCAATGGCTGCAAACAGAGCAAACTGTGAACAGTGCATGGCAGGGACCTCACATTCTCCTCCCTAACCCCAGGCTGGGGGCTACAACCCTCGCCAGACAAGTGCGGGGGAGGGGGCGCTTCTGGAGCCTCTCAGAGGGAGCCTGATCCCATCCCCCACTCAGAGTCTGCAGGGTCCAGAGACCAGAGCCTAGCTCACATCACCTGAAAAAATCCCCGCACAGGACTGGACACACAGGGAGGAAACTGCACACACGAGGGTGGGGACAACGGGAAGTTAGGCAGGAGGTTTATTTTTTTATTTTTCTTTTTTTCCAAACTTTAAACTTTTTATTTTGTATTGGTGTATAGCTGATTAAGAGTGTTATGGTAGTTTTAGGTGGACAGTGAAGGGACTCAGCCATCCATATACACGTATCCATTCTTCCCCAAGTCCCCCTCCCATCCAGGTTGGCACATAACACTGAGTTTCATGTGCTATATAGTAGGTCCTTGTTGAATTTACTCTTTTATTAAAGTCCAAAGTTAAAATGCCTCTTTTTTGTGTGCCACCATTCTTTTATTTATTTATTTATTTTAAATTTTATTTTATTTAACTTTACAATATTGTATTGGTTTTGCCATATATCAAAATGAATCTGTCACAGGTATACATGTGTTCCCCATCCTGAACCCTAGGCAGGAGGTTTAGACTCTGGCCAGGAGGAGAACAGGGAGTGTGTTTCTCCCCAGGCCACTCTTGCCTGCTGAGATAGGCTGCATGCTGTCTATGCAATGTGCATCTCTCTAAACAAACCCACCGCTTACCTATTAATATGTCTCTCATTGAATTCTTTCTGCACTGAGACACAAAGAACCTGAGCCTCAGTAAGTCCAGACCCCAGGTGAGTGATTCTAATTAAAAGACCACTGGTTCAAGTTCCAGTCAGATTTAGGCTGTGTTCAAGTCCTGGCATGTGGGTTCAAGTCCCCATATGAGTCACTTCCCAAAATTATGGTATTACAGAAGCATTCTTTTTTAAAATTTATTTTATTACAGTTGATTTACAATGTTAAGTTCTGCTGTACAGCAAGTGATTCAGTTATACATATATGTACATTCTTTTTCATTTTCCTTTACATTATGGCTTATCCCAGGATACTGAATACAGTTTCCTGTACTATACAGCTAATTCTACATACCCAATCTTTCTCTCCCTCACCCACCCTCCTTGGCAACCACAGGTCTGTTCTACAGAAGCCTCTAATGTTTCCTCTTCAAGATAAGAAGTTGGAATTCTGTCCTAAGATGCAGTCCTGATGCAGTATCAGAGAAGGTATGTTCAAGCACTGAATCTGTAAGTATACCAACACTTCTTGGCCCAAATGCAGAGGAGAGTCCAAGGGCAAGACACCATATGAGGCCTGAGAATTCAGTGCCACTGGCTTCTCAACAGCTGTTACTCAAAAAACAAACCAAAAAAAAGGCAACTCTGGAATGCAAAAGCAATCTTCTCACATTACTTTGCAAAAAGATTTCAAAGTTTCCCAGGACCAAGGAGGCCAGTCTACGACCAAGATCGCCTGAGAAGGGATTCTTTCCTTCCCTGCCGTCATCCATGGCCCACAGATACCTGCTGTGTGTCGGTCTGGTGGCTGGGTGAAAAACGCCAGGCTCATTTTCTGTTAACAAAACGCACGTGGATGGGCTCCCCTGGCATCAGAAGCCCATGGGTTTTTGCATGAACAGTTTTAGTCCAAGGAGATGTTTTGATCTCAAAATGCTGAAGCAGCTAAAACGAGAAAGAGAGAAGGGTTTTAAAATTGGGATAGCAGAAACTCTGCAGCACCGGCACTCTCATCATAGCTCCAGCTGCAGGAAACCAAGGGAACAAGAGACGTGAGAAACAGCGTCATGTCCTGATCGGGAGTCCGGCACATCCAGTGACTTACTGGGAGGTCCATGGAACAGATATGCAGGCAGAACTGAAACTGAGTAGGATTTTGTGGGGTTCCTGGGCACAAAAGCCTTCATGTCCCGCATTTCTTGCTTGAAAGAAATAGGCTTCATTAGGCCTCCTTGACCTTCCCTGAGTTCCAAAGAGGGAATCACCCAGTTACTAATTAGTGAAGGGAGGGGATGCAGAACCAAGGGGACAGCAGTCAGAGTCCTGATTCCTCCTCAAGGGATACACATAACAGTGTACTAGAGCTCTTCTGCAGAACTAAGGACCCCACCTAGGTGGAAGAGGGTAAAGTCACGCTGAACACAAGATTCCTGGAGCACCGCCCTGTCAACTTACCATCAACCAACCAGAAGAAAGTCATGCACCCTGCAGCCGCAACCCAAATTTTGCCTAGAAAAGTTTCTCCCCCCAAACCATTGACTAGATCAAGGGTTTTGAGCACAAGCCACCCATTCTTCCTGCTTGACTCTGTAATAAACCTTTTACTGCTCCAAAATCTGATGTTTTGGTTGGTTTGGCCTCAGTGTGTTGGGCACATGAACTTTGCTTGGTAACAAAATGTTCAAATAACTTATATTTTATTAGCCAGTTCAAAATTCTAACTCTATTGGTTCCACTGTAGGTCTAGAAAGAGAAGGAATCAAAGGAGAAAGGAAGGAGAAAAGAACAAAGTGAAATTCCAAGGTTTAGAATCTGCAGCCACCTCAGTGGTGGGACACACACAGCTGTCAGGAGGAGGCAGAGCATCCAGACTTCACCCATTACTGTCCTTAATTTAAATATTCTTCATTTGCACCTTTGATTCCATTTCTCACTTCTATGGTTCCAAAGCAGAAGTAGTCCTCTCTCTCAGGGTGAAACTGCAAAGTATCTAAATGACCAGCTTTAAAGAGCACCTAAGGACCCATCAGCCTCAAGCACTAATGTCCCCATCAATTGGCCATGGCCTGATTTTCAAAATCACCTCTAAGCTTAGAGGAAAAAAAGGCAACCTCCTCTACCAACCTCTGTCAGAACTGCACTGGTCCCTGGAGGGGAGGCAGGGCCTGACTCACAAGCCCGGGTGGACCGTGCAAGGGGCAGACAGCCACTGTTCCCTCCCCCACTCCAACCACCTAACAGAGCATAGGCGCTGGAGAACCTGTATCACCACATGGGATGCGGGCGCCCCAACCCGCTCCACCCCGACTCTCCAGCCTCGTCTCCCAGGCAAAGCAACAGTGTGCACTGATGGGTCCTTCAGGTGAGCTGGGCGGGGGTCAGGCAGGGAGCGGGGCTGCAGTGAAGACACAGACCGAACTACCCCTTGTCATCGTTAGAGAGCCAAGCGCAATGACCCGCGTTCAGGCAGATCTAGAATGCTCTGGCATCAAGAGGCCGTCACCTCAACATCGGATCTCTGACTCTTTGTTCTGACCTTATAGAACTGCTGGCACAGCCCCCTGTGGCAGTGGGAGGACGCACACGCACTTCTCACTCTAAGGCCAACATCCCACATGGATTTTCTGCCTTTCTGAATGGCAGTACATGCTCACTGAAAAAGTAAAACTATGCAGGAGGCATAAAAACAAAAAACAAGGCCCTCATTCCACTTCAAGACTCTGCCTCCCAAGGAGCAGAGGTGTATCTTCCAAACATTCTCTGTGCAATATGAATGTCTTATTCCTGATTTCAAGAAAACATGTTATTATTGCAGCATTAAAACCAATCCATGCCTTCCCATGGCCTTCCCAGGCCACAGGCACAGTCTCTGTTCTGTTGGGATAGACACTATTTATTTGCTGAAGGAAAGCCCTTCCATTGTTGTTGTGCTAAGAGATTTTCTTCATGAATGGGTGTTGAATTTTATCAGTTATTTTGGGAGATGGTCATAAAATTTTGTCCATTAATTTCTCCCATTGTGATAAATTCTATCCTGAGGTGGGCCATCCTTGCATTCCTGAACATACTTGGTTTGGTGACAGGGCATTTCTGTAAAAAAAGAAAAATAGCTGTTTGCAGTCTTTTCTTGATTTAAAAATAATCCTCCACGGCATTTGCAGCTATGCCTTTTTTCTCATTTCTAGTGCTGTTTATCTGTGCCTTTCCTTTTTCTTTTTCTCTCTTGGAAATAACAAATAATGATTTTCCCTCTCTACACTTGCAGTAGAAATGAGAACTCTTGAAGCAAGAACTTCATCAGGTACACAAGTATGTTAACAGAAGCAAATAAAACCCTGGTCCCCACCACCAAACACGCCGTTTCTGATCCTCTCCCAGTCCACCCATCTGGGCCCTCAGCTGCCTCTTGTCCTTGGCGTCCCCTGTAACTGTCCAGGCCATCAGAGCCAGGAGGCAGTGAGCTCCCTGCCAGCTGTCTGAATGGCTCTCAGCAAGCAATGAACTCTGCCTGTCAGAGATGTGCCCGTGGAGCCCACAGCATCACTCAGGGAGCCAGGGCCTTCCCAGTCCCTGGGAGCAGACACCGAGAACAGGCATGCAAACCCCAAAGGCTGCCACCCAGACTCTGTGCACAGACCACTTTCACCCCTCACACACCCAAGAGGCAGGTATCTGGCCCACTTTGTGGATGAGGAACAGGCTCAGAGAGTTGCGGAGCGGCCTGCCCAGGGTGTCAGAACGACAGACTGGCAGAAGTGGGACTGGAGTCCGTTTGCCTGAAGCCACCATCCCCTCCGCACGGACCTGTCTCCACTTTGTCCACGACTGAGCCTGGATAGTGTCTGTGGGGCTCATGGCGGGAAGAGACACAACTCGGCCCTGCTGAGCTGCAGCCACTGGCATGCCCATAGAGACGGGATGACCGCACGACGGTCCAGCCACCCCTTCCACACCAGCCTCCCCTGGCAGTGGCCCCTCACCTCCCCCAAGCCTGCCTCCCCATGCCAACCACCCAGAATCCCCACCAGGCTGGCCAGGCTTCCCCATCCCTTATGCTCTCTGATGCCATCATCTGCAAAGGTCCCAGTCCCTGCATGTTCTGCCCTGGGCTCCAACAGCCTGCAGGAAGCACCTCAGTGACACATGGGGAAGTGTAGGTGGGAGGCAGGACGCCTGCCCAGTGCCCCACACCTGCCACGCCACAACGGTGGCAAGTGGCTCCAACTGCACTGAAAGCTGAGACTCAGCTTTCTTATCAGTAAAAGGGGGAGATGCGTCCCCAGGCCATCCCCTCACGCTTCCAAAGCCTGGGGTCAACGACAGTAGCTCCGGAACCTTGGGCCAAGGTTTTCCGTGGCAGGCTTCCCAAATCTGTGGGAAAGGATAATGGGTAGAGTTTTCTCTACTACAGGTTTTCTCTTATAAAATTTCCTTCAGTCATTGTTTACTTCCGGCCGCAGCCTGAACTCGGATTCTGTACAAGCACAAAAGTAAACACTTGCACACTTAGAGATTCACGTGTAAGGTTTTCTCTCACCAACACCAAGCCTGCCTGAGGTTTTGAAACCCAAACAAGCTGGAGAACCACCTCCCTGTGTACAAGGCTGATTCACATAAAACGAGGTGATGAAGGGGCCTCGGGGGGCAAGCGTGACATCCTCCCCAGTGACAGTGACAAGACTGACAGGCTCGGAAGGGAGGAGCCTGGGAGGCCGGGACTTGAACAGCATCCACAGGGGTGGGTGGAGCTGCCCCCACGCCCAGCACGTGCATTTTCTTAGACCGAGTGCAGCCCACGGACACTGCCCTCAGAATCACCTGGAACCCACCCCAGACCCACTAAGTGACTCTCTCTGTGGCCGGGAGCTCCTGGTGACAGGGTGACCCATGGTGTTTGAGGGCCACTCCTGAACACCTCCCACGCACCCATCTGCAGAGCTCCCCTGGGAGCTTCCCGTCCCCGCCCACATACACCCCTCCCAGTTCTGCCCACACGACTCCAAGGAGGAAAGAAGCAGAGACAGGGCAGGTGGCCATGTGACCAGAGATGGCTCCTGCAGGGGAGCAGGAGGCATTTTAACACATAAACAGGATTTAACAGGAAGCTCGTAAAGTTTTCAAAATTCTTTTTCCCTTTTTTCCATCTAGGTCTTGATCCAGCTGAGCCCAGTCACCTAGACCAAGCCCACGGGCCACTGAGCCCCTAAGGCTTACCTGGATCACGAGCAGGTGGATCTCCAGCTCTGCAATCCTCCGCCCGATGCAGCTTCGAGCCCCGTAGCCGAAGGGGATGGACCCGAAATTGTCAACCCTGCGCAGGTTTCCTTGCCGCAGCCAGCGCTCAGGCCGGAACTCCTTGGCCCGAGGGAAGTTCTCATCCTCATAGGATGTGGCATAGTGGCAGAGGGCCAGCTGGGTCTGTGCAAACCATAAGAAAAGGAATAAAGAATGGAATCCAGGGAAAGCAGAGCAGAGGCCATAGCCCTGGCTGGGCGGACCCTCCAGAGGTGCTCTGGGCTGGGACAAGCCATGTAAGGGCCCAAGAGGCCGTGCAGACCCAGGATGGTAGGTCCCCCTTCAAAGCATACCCCACCCTGAATGAACCTCAATGCCACAGAGAAGGCAATTCAAGTCCTTCAGAAACTCCCCCTGAGGGACCTTCTGCTTTCACGGAGCCTCCAGGGGAGGGAGGGTGGAATGGTCATATGAGCTACAGAATTATCTGACTTTGTTTTTGCCAGAGCAATATCACACAGTAAACCTCTCCTTGCTCCTAAAGCCCCATCTTCATCCTAAAAACACATGCAGAAGAAAAGGAAATCTACAGAAATTCACACAGGAACAAGGACATCCTAAACGTGGAAGCAAATTTCCAATCCAGCCTCCCCAGCTCAGCCAGCCCCACTGTGCCCACCAGACTCACGCCTCTGGGAATCAGATACCCGCCAACAATCAGGTCCTCTTGGGTGACCCGGCCGTTCCCCGGCAGCACTGGAAACAGCCTGGAGAGAGCCAACGGAGGCCAGAAAGGAGCGGAGACTTTCAGAATAGTTTATCAAACATATAAAAGTCTGGATACAATGCCATTTTCATTTTCTAAAAATTAAATGGGAAAATCTTGCAAGAACCTTTGTGGTCCTCAGAAGGACTCAAAAAAGCCTCACACAACATTGTAAAGCAATTATCCTCCAGTTAAAAATAAAAATTTTTTAAAAGGTCTCACAGTCAAGAAAGATTACAAAACACAAAGAAAAGCTTTCAGTGTGTTATTATGCTCCCAAGAGGAATAATTCTGGATTTCTGAAATACATGCATGCATGGGAACTCTTTATCAAGGAATAGTTCTTAGGACTCAGGGTTCCAGGAAATAAATTCTGAGAACTATACTTTAATTTTCAGACTCTCTGAGAGGTGACCTACGAAAACTCTGAATATAATTTTAATTGACAAATACCAGTTAACACACAACTGGCTTTTTTTTTTTTTTTTTAAGATTAAATCTCATGCTGAAGATTGAGGATGCAATACGACTTGAAACATCATTATCAAGTCAGGTTTACGAGAATTATTTTAGTGAGTATTTTGTGAATAACCCTTGTTCCTTGTCATGGCATTCCCTCCATAGAGGAAGTCAGAATCCTGACCCTCACAGGAGGAAGAACCTTCACTGGTTACCTAATCCCACCTCCTCCCACCCAAGGCTGCCCAACATCACTTATATCCCTCACGCTCTGGCCTTCCCCGTGTCGGTAAAGCCCCGTCAGGGAGCAGAGGAGCCTCACTACTTGGCATCTCCAGCCCAACTCAGAGGTTTATACAAGACCACAGGATCTTGGAAACACATGTGGTAACTGGCCAAACACCCCAGTACATTCTCCTGACGATCACTCTGGTTCTGCTTTATCCTTCAAGGAGCACACTGGGAAACGGCTGGTGAAGCGAATGTCCAGAGTGAGTGCAAAGTTTGAGCGTGGCTCTTAATATCTTCAAGGGCACTTCCCTTGTAGTCCAGTGATAACGTTTCCCACACCCAACGCAGGGCACACGTTCGGTTCCTGGCAGAGGAACTCCACCCCACATCCTATGTGGTATGGCCACAAAAAAAGAGTAATGAAGGTCTTAATGAAGAAATGAATATTTCCAACTCTAAAACAGAACACATTTCTCCTGCTCTGAAGAGAGTAGAGAGGAAATAAAATGGTCATGAGTTCCTTCTTCCTAAACATTTCAGCCACCAAGGGTCACTGGAGTATTGGTTTAGGACCCAGTTTTTAAGTCAAAGCCACAATCATCATGATGAAGAATCAGATGTAACGGACATGGTTTTTGACATAAATTTTGGTGAGCCTTTTACCTCAAGGTTTCCTTAAGCAGAGCTCGGACCAGTGGGACTTTGGGGACGTCTGCGGCCGTGGGAACGTGCCTTTCGCCCAGATTCCTCACGATCTCCCGGTACAGGGCCTGCTGCACTTCTGGGTGCCTTGCGAGGAGATACACTGCCCAGGACAATGTGAACGATGTCTAAGAAAGAAACCGGCAGACAGGGGCACGTGTCTTGAATGAAGCCAAGGATTTCCGCAGCAGGAAGCACTGGGCATGAGGTCACAAGAGAATAAGTGCAGGTGAAACTCTGTCAGGGCGTTGTACATGTTACCCAAACAGGAGACGATCCCCCTAACTCCTCCAGGTATCTTGGGAAAGTAGTGTCAGCTATGGGATCCAAGTGTTTTTTTCAATAATGAGCTACAGGAAACATTATTTTAGAACTTTTTAAAAATCACTGAAGAGCGGGAATTCCGCAGCAGCCCAGTTAGGTCTCAGTGCTTTTCCTGCCGAGGGCCTGGGTTCAATCCCTGGCCAGGGAACTAAGATCCTGCAAGCGACATGACGTGGCCAAAAATAAAAAGTAATCTTAGAAAATCATTGAAGAGCAACTCGCCTCCTCTTCCCTGGAGTCTGTGGGCCCATAGGAATGCTGGTCAAGCCTGGAGGTTGTGCCTAGAACTTTCTGCAACTTTCTTTACAAGGGTCACTTGGGTTTTGCTAAGAAGGGCTTGAGGCTGCCCATCAAGCTGAGAACAGCATGCCGCAGGCCTGTGGCTGGGCCAGGCCTGCTCTGGTTGCCCTAATCAGATGAGGAGATGTGGGAGTCAGGGAGTAAGGGTGGAGAGGGGGCAGCCATGGGTCTATTAATGGTCCATTCATTGTTCCCGTGTGCTTATCAAGCAAACTACCATATGAGGACTGGACGGCATTTGCACGAAGCAGTATCACTGTTTCTACCACTTCCTAGATTGAAGACGGAATTTCTGGTTATTGAGAATAATTCTATTCTATATCCTAGGTTCCAAGATTTTCACTAAAATCAATACTATTATCTATGTGACTATATTTCACTTGCTTGTAAACAAGGACATTCCACAGTAAAGAGCCCTTCCTTTCAACTAAAAAGACTAACTTAAGTAAGTCATTGACATTATTTCCCTCCGATAGATATTACGGACTTTTAGAGGATATAGTCCGTAAGTGTTTATAGGACAGCTCTACTGTAATACATAATATAATATGCAAGTTCCTCCTGTAAATGGTAAGGAAATAAATTAGATGCTTCCGATCAAGAGAACAGAAAATTTCTATTAAAATCACAGTTTCATGGAAAAACCACATGTGGTATAGGCATACAATGGAATGCTGCTGCTGCTGCTAAGTCGCTTCAGTCGTGTCTGACTCTGTGTGACCCCATAGACAGCAGCCCACCAGGGTCTCCCATCCCTGGGATTCTCCAGGCAAGAACACTGGAGTGGGTTGCCATTTCCTTCTCCAATGCATGAAAGTGAAAAGTGAAAGTGAAGTCGCTCAGTCATGTCCGACTCGTAGTGACCCCACGGACTGCAGCCCACCAGACTCCTCCGTCCATGGGATTTTCCAGGCAAGGGTACTGGAGTGGGGTGCCATTGCCTTCTCCATACAATGGAATACTATTCAGTAATTGTTGTTGTTCAGTCACTCAGTCGTATCCGACTCTTTGCAAGCCCATGGACTGCAGCATGCTAGTGTCCCTGTCCCTCACCATCTCCTGGAGCTTGCGCAAACTCAGGGCCATTGAATCAGTGATGCCAACTATTCAATAATAAAAAATAAATAAATAAATATCTTTATAAGCAACAACATGCATGAATCTCAAAAATCATTTCACTGCGTGAAGGAAGCCAGACACAAAATACACACCATATGATTCCATTTATATAAATTTCTAGAAAAATGCAAACTTATGTACAGTGGCTGCTATTGCCAGGGGCGGGGGTATGGGAGGGATGG
This sequence comes from Bos indicus x Bos taurus, assembly GCF_003369695.1. Taxonomy (NCBI): domain Eukaryota; kingdom Metazoa; phylum Chordata; class Mammalia; order Artiodactyla; family Bovidae; genus Bos; species Bos indicus x Bos taurus. Next base: position 5,067,140 of record NC_040077.1, on the reverse strand, counting down.
ACTGAAATGAGGGTGAAGAACTTGCAGAGATGATAAAAATGTCCAGGATGTTGATTGTGGTGTTGGTTTAAAAAATGATAGCATTTGTATTTATACTGTATCTGTCAACAATCTGTACTGAATTGTACCACTTAAATGGACATAGTTGGTTGTGCACAAATTATGCTACAACAAAGTTGGCTTTTTAAAATAACATTTTTTTTTTAAATGAGCATAACGTTGCAAGCTTTTGTCTCCTGAAGGTTCCTTCAGGTAGGAATGGGTCCTTTCTGCAAAGTTACCACGAGGGGGCAAGAGTACCACACATCTGAATCAGCTTAGGGCTGGGCTGTGCATTCCAACACTGGTTCCCCACTCAAAGCCACACGAAGTCACATTCACACCGTTAATTAGAATTTTCATTGCTGGAACTGAGTGCATTGATTAGTTTGCATTTCATATACATACATTTTGTTTTATTGTTGAAGATGATCTATAAGAGTAATGAATTTATGTGAAGTTTTTCTGCTTTTACTTAAGTGACATCATGTCACTAAAAATGTCAACCATAGGTTTTCTTCTCCCTCTAAAAGGGAGATTCATGCTTTCCTCAAGTCCAGGAAGCACTCGTGTGAAGGAAAAACCTTGAGGTAATCTTTGCTGTTTCATCTTTCCACCCGTTAATCGAGGACAATAACACCTACTTCAGAAGATCCTGTGAGAACAAAAGGATACTTACAGACACGCACAATCACCACATTTACTACTGAATCTTAATTATTTCACGCAACTGACTTCCTCCACATTACTGAAAGCCTGGCCCTCCTTTTTCCTATTTCACCACTATCTTTCTCAGCATCCCTGTAGCACCCCCGCCCCAGTCAGGGAGCCCGCGGTAACCATCCAGTGTTCGGGTCCCACACTTCCCCCATGCCCGGCAACCGCTCAGAGGTGCGCCTGTGCGTGCATCCGGTGTGCAGGTCCCACACTTCCCCCATGCCCAGCAACCGCTCAGAGGTGCGCCTGCACGTGGACGGCGGCGGGGGCAAAGCTGGTTTTACTAACGTGAACACAGGATACTCGCTTTTCTGCACCTTCATTTTTCACTTAGCAATAGGGTACAGAATTTCCTCCAAATCAGTGGTCAGTGCTTTGTTTCATTCTGATATTGAGCTCTCCTTGGTCATAGTATATTATCCATCTGCTACACTGATTGAATCTATTCATTCAGATTTTATTTTAAACTGATACATACACATATTAAAGCAAAGTGCTTATTAAACATTTCTTTCCTTACGCTTCCTTTAGCAGGTTTTGAAGTTATGCTGGCCTTATCAAATGAACTGGGGAGTTTTCCATAACCCAGAATATTTTAGGTGATAAATAAGAGGGCTTTTCATGTCTGTGCTCTCTGCATTTCTGATATTATGAAACAATGGAGAAACGCTTGCAAATCAGGATTTTAAACTTTAAAGCGTGTTATTTAGCACAGGAACTCTAGTTAATGCTCGATGGTGACCTAAATGGGAAGGCAGCCCAAGGAAGAGGGGATACACCTCTACATGCGGCTGATTCACTTTGATGTACAGCAGAGACTAACACAACATTGGAAAGCAGCTATACTCCAGTAAAAAAGTCATAAAATATTTTTTTAAATTGTTACTTTGTGTGCATGATTGTGGAACTTGGTTATGTTCTTTACAGAATTCACTGTGCACCTTAGTTTTACATTTTACACATATTTTTAAAAAGAGAAAAAGTGGAGTTTTCTTCTGGAGATGTGCAGCAGCGAAGCAGACGCTCAGCTAGTACAAACACGCACAGTCCTTTTGAAGTATCCGCCATCCGTCGGATTTCCGTCGGATTTCTTAGAAAGGTCCTAGACTCTAACCATTGTGTGTCTGTTGAGAAAGAAGGACTCGTGAGAGCTCACCGTGTCTACACCGGCCAGCAGCATCTCGGTCATGTTGGCGTAGATTTCCTCCAGTGTCAGTTCCTGGCTGAGGAAGAGGTAGGTGAGCAGCCCTCCTCGCACTCTCTCCCCTCTTTCCATCTGGCACCGTATGTCCCTCAGCTTGTTGTCAACGTGAATTTGGCCTGTTTGAAAACAGTGTTTCTGTTGGAAGAAGTTTGATTAAGAATCACCTCTTCAAGTGATACAAATGAACTTATTTACAAAACAGACTCACGGAACTTCCAGTGGGGGAGGGCGACTAGGGCAAGATGGGAGGCTAGGGGATGGACACGTACACAGTGCTATATTTGACGTGGACAGCCAACAAGGACTTCTTGTATAGCACATGGAACGCAGCTCGATGCCATGCGGCAGCCTGGAAGGGAGCGGGGCTTGGGCAGAATGGATTTATGCTGTGTGCGTGGCTGAGTGCCTTTGCTGTCCACCTGAATACTCCAGTACAAAAAAAAAAAAGAATCTCCCCTTCAGTCTCAATTCCCTCTTCATCCCTCCAATAACTTCTCTCAATTTTTGACAGGTTCAGAGGCTAGACAGCCCCCATTGGTTTACTGCCAACCTTGGAACTTCATCCATATGCTGTTTGTATAAATGAATAATGGTTGGGAACTGCCTTCTATTTGCAAGGTGGGATGCTACTGGGTTCATGAATTGTTGAATAAACCCAACGAGGTACTTACATATACTCCGAAGAAAGAAAGATAAATATCTCTTCTTTTTGTAAAATAATCTATAAAGTATTTGCAAATGTTCGTTTTTCTACTGTAATAGCCAAAAAAGCTGTGAAGTAACAAGAATATAGATCCTTTTTTCCCACTGTGTTTCCAGAAGGGAGAATGAATGAGGGAAAGGGCCAAATTACTGCAGAAAGATGCTAGAATATTATATATATCAGAACTCATATACGCAAATGAGGGAATTCCCTAGTAGTCCAATGGTTAGGACTCCAAGCTTTCACTGTAGGGGATGAAGTTCGATCCCTGGTCAGGGAACTAAGATCCCTACAAGCAGCACAGTTTGGCCACAAAAAAAAAAAAAAGAGAAATCAAATGAATGCTGACCTCTAAGACACTTCTTTCTTTCTTTTTTTTTTTTTTTTAAGACACTTCTTTCAATGTTAATATTGTTCTAAAAACATAGTTCTAGACATCTTGGAAATCTCGCACTTTGAAAATTCTTTTATACTAAAATTTTTAACCATATTGGAAAACTAATCTTACTTTGTTCATCTCAACTTGGGTTGGAGCAAAATGGTTTCTCCCAGCTTGTTTTCACCCAGTAAGCAACAAATGAATTTGTCCAAAAAAGCCTCCATTGAGAATGTTTCAATGATTGAAGCAATGACAGAATGATTGGACTAAAGACATCATCTCCCATAGACAACACTTACTTGCACCTATCCCTGCAAGCATGTTGGTTAAAATTAAAAGAGTTTAAAAATGAGAAATCAATCACATTACTTGTAGTCACACCCCACGTGCTTTTTGCTCCTTCAGAAAACCAGGCTAAGAGTTCTTGAGTCCAAACAGCACATAACTTCACCAGGGCATCCCCTGCAGTGATCCCACTGTCTGTGTGAGTGTGAGACACACAAGCAGCGGGGAAGTCAGGCCCACCCGGCTCCACAGCAGGTGCCCCCACTCTTCTCTTACTGAATTCGAAGAGTCCATCCCAGGACCTGCAGAATTCCTGCCAGGGTTTGGGGATGAGCAGGCGGAGCCACCTAGGGATGGCGCCGGCATACATGGAGGTCTTGAACGTGCAGAACATGAGCGCCAGGGCCTCGATGTAGTCCGCGGTCAACTGCGGGATGCTGTTCCCCAGGCAGCCCAGGCGACTCTCATAAAGAATGGTGGCCACTCCTGCACAGGGGAGAGGTTACAGCTTTTCTCCTTCCGGATTAGCCACAGAATCAACATGAGATACCTGCCCATAAAAGTAGCTACCCCCGAGGTTTTCCTCTATCAGATTCTGATCCTCAGGACGTTGTGCGTTCGGTGATGACTGACCCTCGGCCTCACCATGCCCTCAGGTCAACAGTCTGTTCAAGACCCACGACGCAAAATTCCCAACCTTTCAGCCAATTGCTCGAGTTTGGGGAGTTAAAAGGTGGCTCTTCCTGGCCACACATCAGGGAGCCCCAGACCCGAGAGCTAAGGGGGGAGAGGAAAGGGCTGCCAAAGAATCAGGGAAGAGCAGGATTTCTCAGTGTATTTACAACTCACTTCTCTTGATTTTATGACTGTTTTTAGAGAACATTAATGCCAGAACTTTAAAAAGTTAACTTAAAAACTAAATTTGAAGCAAGCTAAACTAATTTTTTTTTAATGGGAAACCTGGACTTCCTTGGTGGTCCAGTGGGTAAGACTCTGCACTCTCACTGCAAGGGACATGGGTTCAATCCTTAGCCTGTGAATAAATAGTTAAAGTGGGGAATCTAATAGAATTCTCAAAAAACTCAGGTTCAGAAAAAATGTTTGGTATGCTACCTTTTTTTTTTAAGTAAAAACAAGGCTCACGTGTATTTCTTCGTACATGTGTAAAATATTCCCTGAAGAAACTGGTGACCTAGCTGGGTCAGGAGAGAAGGAAACTTTTCCATGAGTACCTTTTGGGTTTGGTTTTTGAACCACGGGAATGTACTACCCATCTAACAAGGGTTTTAAAAGCTAGAATGACTGCAGTACACACCCTCTCAATTTCTGCTGCGTCTTTTAAGCTTGGCAGTGCCGGGTCTTAGTTGCAGCATGTGGGATCTAATACGCCGCCCGGGGATCAAACAGGGGCTCCCTGCATTAGGAGTGCAGAGTCTTACCCGCTGGGCCACCAGGGAAGTCCCTCTGTTGCTTTTTAAATTGTGCTAAAACAAAATGTGTAGTAATTAGGAGCGAGGTTCTTGAGTTAGAGAGGCCTGAATTTGAAACAAAGTTTCTGCCATTAAAAATGGACAGTAGTTTTTCAGTTTCCCCATTTGTAAAACAGTGGTGGTCACTCTGGTTCCGTTAGCACTGTGAGGATTACACATACATACATATGGGGCTTAGCACAGTTTGGGACGCAGGAAATGCTCAATGATGGCAAACGTTCATTCTTTCATCTTTCCCACCACCTGACTTCACTTCACCTTCCATCGAGTATTTGAAGAAAAGGTCATTGATGTTGGTCACTGTATCTCCATCTTCTGCCTGGCTCTTGAGGAAGTAGATTCTTTTAATTAAATCAGCAATAACTTGGTTGATTTCTCCTGCAAAAATGGCCACATCTTTCGGTTTCAGAATTCTTTGTCTCAACACACTTCTCATCTTGAGCCACTGTTCACCCTCCCTAGAATAAAGTGAATTTCAAATAATCTTACTTATATCAATATTCTGGGAAGGAATTCAGAATATCTCTGCAAAATTTTCCTAGCAATAGTCAACAAGATCTGCCAATCCAAATGGAATGGCGATAGGATAGACACGGCAAAGACAGGGGAGTGATGGTGTCACTCCCCAGCTCATGTATAAGGACAAACAGGCAAGAACAGAATCTCTGAACTGATGGGAACTGGGCCAGAGGATCGGGGGATGCACTGTGCTCTCCTCCCTGCTTGAGGCTGTGTTGATTAACTCTCGGAAGACACAAAGGTGTATAAAAACAAAATAATAACCAAAGCGGTTATGAGACAGGAATCTCACAAAGCAATCAATGCTGACATTCCGAGACCATCCTGGAGGTCTCCTACAAGAGCTCACCACCCTCACCCCGGTCCACAGGTGGGCTCTGTGAGCTTCAGCCACCTTGGTGGTCATCACGTGGACACCTAAAGCCACGAAGTGTCGCCTGAGAAACAGTTTCTCTCCATCACTTGGTCAGTGGGACCTCCCACCTGTCCCCGCCATCAAGTTTCTTCCCAGAGGATTTCAGGAGATTTCAGGAGACCACACAAGAGGCTCTTTTGAGACAGTCCCCCTGGGAGTTCTGTGCTTTATTAATAGCTGGTTTTAGGAGCCCAGTAATTCAGGGAGGGAGTCTCCCTGGGCTGCCTGCTCCTGCTGAGGCTCAGCCTGGCTCCACATACTCACGCAGAGATAAGGCCAGTGGATCTGCCCCGCAAGTCTCGATACTCCTGCCAGGACCCCATGTTGGCTCTCTGGGGCGAAGCCCCCTCCGCGCGGAGCACCTGAGCCACCAGGTCTCGGTCTGCAACAGATACTACAAACTGAGGACCAAAGTGAGACTTGAAGATTTTTCCATATTCCCGTGTGTGCTTCTGCTGCAATACCAAGGAGAAATCACAAAAGTAAAAAAATACACAGATATGACACACCTTCAATACAGACACTCCTAGGTGTCAGGGGGGCAGAACACTGGGGCAGAGGGAAGCTCTACATCATACAGAACTGATCAGAGTGGCTGCTTTACTTGCGGTTATCAAGGGGGAAAGGAGTGGGGAGGGAACAACTGGAGATTGGGGTTGATGTACACACACTATTAAATACAAGATAGATACCTAATAAGGACCTGTTGTATAGCACAGGGAACTCTACTCAGTTCTCTGTAATGACCTGCAAGGGAAAAGAATCTGAAAAAGAGTGGATAACAATATATGTCTAACTAAGTCACTTTGCTGTACACTTGAAAGTAACACAGCATTGTAACTCAACTCTGCTGCTGCTGCTGCTAAGTCGCCTCAGTCATGTCCAACTCTGTGCGATCCCATAGACAGCAGCCCATCAAGCTTCCCTGTCCCTGGGATTCTCCAGGCAAGAACACTGGAGTGGGTGTATACTTCAGTAAAAATTAATTAAAAAAAAAGAAGGCCACGTTAAATATTCCTGAGATAAACATATTTTCACATCATTAATCATATCCACAGAAGTTTTCTTAATTCTTTAAAGATGTGTATTTAAAAATAACTTAAGTGTGTGAAGCAACAAGAGGAATGGGGTGTAGATGAACTAACTGCAGGGTCTAAATGTCCTCTGAGTCAAATGTCCTCTGAGTCAAATGTCCTCTGCCGGCTCCTTTCCCTTAGGCCCTCAGCAGCCCACCCAGCCTGCCCCCTCGAAGAAAGCTGCCTGTGGGCAATGTGTAATGAACCTGTGAAAATATCTACAGCAAGAAAATGAAAGAAAGGCACCCAGATTAGAAAGGGGAAAATAAAGCTATCACTATTCACAGATGCCATGATCTCACATATAGAAAATTCTAAGATACCTGCTAAAAAAAAAAAAATCAGAACTAATAAATATGTTCAGTAAGCTTACAGAATATAAGATCAATATACAAAAATAAAATTGTATTTCCATATACTAGCAATGAACAACCCAAAAATAAAATTAAGAAAACAATTCCATTTGTAATAACATCATAAAGAATAAAACATTTGGGAACACAGTTAATAAAAGAATTGCAAAACTTACACTCTGAAAACTACAAAAATCATTGAAAGAAATTAAAGAAAACATACACAAATGGAAAGATAATCCATGTTAAAGGAAAGAAAAACAATATTATTAAGATGGTAATACCTCCCAAACTGATTCATAAATTCAGCATAATGCCCATCAGAAGTCCAGCCACTCAGAACAGCAAACACAATCTTTTTTAAAAAAGCAAAGTTGAAGGCCTAACATTTCCCTGTTTCAAAGGTTACTATGAAAGTAATGAAGACAGTGTGATACTGCCCTAAGGATGGACGTCTAAATCATTGGAATAATTGACAGCTCAGAAATAAACCCATACATCTATGGTCAACTGATTTTCAACAAGGGTGTGAAGACAATTAAATGGGGAAGAATAGACTCTTTAAGATACGATGCTGGGAAAATTGGATAGCGACAAACAAAAATTAAGGTGTACGCTAGTCTCACACCACATTCAAAAACTACCTGAAAATGGACCAAAGACCAAAACATCAGCGCCAAACCCACAAGACTCTAAGAGGAAAACACAGGGATAAACATTCATGGCCTAAGATTTGGCAAAAGTGTCTTAAGATATGATACCAAATGCCTGAGCAACAAAAGAAAAAATAGATGTTTGGACATCTCACAATTTGTACACGTGCTTCAATTTTTAAATGTGTTTCACTATCAAGAAAGTGAAAGACAATCCCTAGAATGGGGAAAATATTTGCAAAGTACATATGGATAGAGATTTATGTCAGAATGTATAGGAAACTATTACAACCCAACAGAGAAGAAAACAAATAATTCAATTAAGAAACTGGGCAATTATTTGAATGGACACTTCTCTAAAGAAGGTCTCAAAATGTCTAATAATCACAGGGAAGAAGCTCAACATCATTAGTCACTGCTGCTGCTGCTGCTAAGTCGCTTCAATCGTGTCCGACTCTGTGCGACCCCATAGACGGCAGCCCACCAGGCTCCCCCATCCCTGGGATTCTCCAGGCAAGAACACTGGAGTGGGTTGCCATTTCCTTCTCCAATGCATGAAGGTGAAAAGTGAAAGTGAAGTCGCTCAGTCGTGTCCGACTCTTAGCGACCCCATGGACTGCAGCCCACCAGGCTCCTCCATCCATGGGATTTTCCAGGTAAGAGTACTGGAGTGGGGTGCCATTGCATTAGTCGCTAGGGACATGTAAATCAAAACCACAATGAGATATCACCTTGCATGCACTTGTATGCTTATAATCAAAGGACAGGTAATAATAAGTATTAGCAAGAATGTGGAGAAATCAACACCTTCTTGTACTGCTGCTAAGTCACTTCAGTCGTGTCCGACTCTGTGCGACCCCATAGACAGCAGCCTACCAGGCTCCTCTGTCCATGGGATTTTCCAGGCAAGAGTACTGGAGTGGGGTGCCATTGCAGCTACTTTAGAACAGTCTATGCTGCTGCTGCTGCTAAGTCGCTTCAGTCGTGTCCGACTCTGTGCGACCCCATAGACGGCAGCCCACCAGGCTCCCCCATCCCTGGGATTCTCCAGGCAAGAACACTGGAGTGGGTTGCCATTTCCTTCTCCAATGCATGAAAATGAAAAGTGAAAGGGAAGTCACTCAGTTGTGTCCGACTCTTAGTGACTCCATGGACTGCAGCCTACCAGGCTCCTCCATTCATGGGATTTTCCAGGCAAGAGTACTGGAGTGGGGTGCCATTGCCTTCTCCAAGAACAGTCTATACAGAGTTACTATTTGACACAGCAATTGCACTCCAAGAAATAGACCCCAAAGAAATGAAAACATGTGTCTGCACAAAAACTTACACTGAATATTCCTAGCAGCATTACTTATAACAGTCAAAAGGTGGGAACAATCCAAATGTCCATTAGCTGATGAATGAATAAGCAAAACGTGGAATATTATTTATCCATAAACAGGAATGAGGTACTGATACATGTTACAACATGGGTGAGCCTTGAAAACATGATGCTCAGTGAAGGAAGCTAAACACAAAAGACCACATATTGTATGATTCCACTTATATGAAATGTCCAGAATAGGCTAATCTATAAAGATAGAAAGTAAATCATCAGTAGTTGCTTAAGGTTGGGGGACATGGAGGGTTGGTGAGTAATAGCTAAAGGATATATATTGTATTCTTTAGGATTTCTTTTTAAGGTTATGAAAATGTTCTATATTTGTTTGTGGTGATGGCTGTATACTTCAAGTGAGAGAACTGTATGACATGTGAATTATATCTCAACAAAGTTGTTACCAAAAAAGGAAATCACAATAGATGTAAATGAGTTAATCTGTCCAGTTAATAACTAAGGAAGGAAGGAGAGAAGGAGAAAGGATGAAAGATAAGTGCTCTCAAGCATGGCTCAGCATGACAAAGGCAGGGCTGAGCGTGGCGGAATTGACTGCATTTCTCTTTGGCATCTGCCAACGTTTCTTATCACCCCAATTCTCAACCACGGAAATGGCAGGCCAGAGAGTCTGTCATCTCTCCACTCTTCTGCTCTCAAGTGGAAGCTGTTTGCTTCTTTACGGGCCTGGTTGAAGTCCCACTGCCTGGAGATGAAGACACTCAGACTCAACTGGGATGTGTCAGGTGCCAAAGGACCACTCGGCCTAACCAACAGGTGACCCCAGAAGGGCGTTTCTCCAGGTGTCTGATAGCATGGCTGTTACAGGAAGGACTGGGAGAGAGGCCATTCATCAGGGAAATCCAGCTACTGAATGGGCACAAGCAGACAAGGGAGCAACTGACCAAGGGGCAGAAAGAACCAAATGAAGGAACCAAGTTTATGGCCCTTTTAGTGGAGGGCCATGGAATGATACAGTCAGCCAGACTCAGTTTGTTTAGCCAGCTGGAGCACAAACTCTGGAGTTGGCATCTCGGGTCACAGATGGGTGACCTTGGGAAGTGAGGTTCCACTGTGCCTCAGTTTCCTCATCTGCAAAATGGAGAAATAATAGAAATTACCTCCCAGGGAGGACTTAGAACTGTGCCTGGGCAACCATGAAAAGAGTTCTAGAAGTGTCCATTCTTCTTATGTATTGGTTATTACTACAGCTTACAAAGCCCTCACAATAACCCATGAGATGGATGACGAATGTTAGACGTCTGCACAGAGGAGGAAACCACAGTCCAGAGAGAATAACTGATTGGCGAAGACTCCACGGGTGTTTGCAGATCACTGGTATGTAACTCAGGACCCTTCCACTCTGTCACACCAGGCACCCTGATCACTGTCTGCTCTGCCACTAACTAGCTGTGTGACCATGGCCAAGTCACTCACCCAAGGCTTTGGGTGTTTGCCACATGTAAAGTGAAAGACCTGGATCCTATAGCTGGCATTCTGATTACAAGTCGAGTGAAAGAAAACTGGAGTTGAGATAACAGAATAATTCTCTTCCTCCTTAGAACGGCAGTAGCGGTGATCTGGAGAGCACCGCAAAAAGGTTATAAGAGAACCTTATCCAGTCTAGAGCAACCTGTATTAAACATGCCAACAAATAATAAATAATGTTTTTACCATATTTGAAAACTATCATCCTGATATCTTATGTTCAGATTCCACATGGAAAAGAGAGGAAATCATTTTTGACCCCTAGAAACATGTCTGGGAAGAAATTGTGTAGGGCTCATGTGGCAGATGGCAAGATGGGGGCCAACTGGAATTTTAGTCAAATTAAAACTGCTCCTCTTGTCCAGTCTTTTTCTATCAATGAAATTTCTGCTCCTCCAAAGGTAGCCCTGGCCTCTGCACCATCTGGTAGGTTAATGGTTGAGGGAATGGATGAATGACCAAAACCCAGGTGGATGGTTACAAAATCTTCCTCTGAGAAGTTTCTGAAGGGTAAGCTTTGAACAAAAGGAAGGGAGTAATAGGGGCAGAGGGTGTTCTCGGAAGAGGTCCCAGAAATGACAGCCGGTGCTGGAGTGGCAGCCCTGAGAAAACGACGGGGCAGAGTGGGCAGCAGCTGCCCGGCAAGTGAGAGAGACCGGATCTGCCGGCCTTAAAGGTGAGGGTCACCTTGCAATTAAAAGTTTGAGGTGGGCATGGGAAGGGCAAAACTCTGGGTCAACGTGAGCCACCGTAGAATGAGCGGGCTCCCCTACACTCCGACAGGGTTGTTGGACCGGTTGGGTTCTTCCTAAGGCCCTGCCCAGCCCTGGCTTGACGCCGAGATTCAGGAACCTTCGTCTGTCTTCTCATCACTTGGAGGTTACATAACCCGGAGCCTCCGAACCCCCGCTCTTTGGGGGATTTTGTTTTTCAATTATAAAACACCAGCAAAGAGGACTAAAAGCATATGCAACAAGTCCTCGGCCGCGAAAAGACCCACGGGCTCCTCGCCCACCGCGTGGAGAGACGGCCCTCTGGGCCTCCCCGGGGGCCGTCGGGGAAGGCCCGGCGGCTGCCCGCTCCCCCTCTCCCCCGCAGGCCCGCGCGCGGGAGCCCGCCGGAGCGCACGGCGCGCGGGGCCCAGGGCTCCCGGGCGCTCCCGGCCCTCGACCTGCCCTCTGGCGCCCCTCCTCGGGTCACTCAGAGCCCCCTCCCCGGCGCGCCCCCAGGGAACCCTTCCCGGCGTTTCCTCTTCGGACGTCCCTCCTCAATGCCCCCTCCCGAGGTCCCCTCTCCGGCGCGCTTCCAGGGATCCTCTCCCGGGACCCTTCCCCGGCGCTCCCTCCCCGGCATCCTCTCCCGGGGTTTCTTTCCGGAGCTCCCCGGGCTTCCCTCGCTGGCGTCTTTCCCGGGTCTCCTTCCCGGCGCTCCGTCCCCAGCGCCCTCCCGCCGGAGAGAGCCCCCGCGCGCCGCTACCTGGATCTCGTGGATGCGGCTGAAGCCGTCCTTCCCAAAGAACTCCACCAGGTTGGCGAGGGTCCGGGGCCCCGGCATGGCGGCGAGGCTTCGGGGCCCCTCTGCCCGGCCCCCGGCCTGCGACGCCCCTGGCCGCCCCGCTCCTTTGTCCTCGGCCCGCGCCCTCGCCGAGAGCCCAGAGCTGGCCAGCCGGGGCTGCCCAGCGTCCCAGCCGCCCAGAAGCCCGGTACGCCCGGCCGCCGGGCTCGGACGGGCTTTCAGGATCCGCGCCAGCAGAGCCATTGCGATCCCGTGCGTTGGTCGGTTTGAGCAGTTTTTTTGTTTCGAGGGCTGCTCTTTGAGGTTACTCTCTGCTCCGTTTTAACTTGTTCGAGCAGCGCTCCTTCGAAGTACTACGGCCCGGGCATCAGTTTACACAGACTTTTATTGAACGCTCCCTCCCCTAAGGCTGGGGAAAAGGGGGTGGTCTGTGATTAGACTGCAACAGAAATGAAGCGATTATTGTTTTTTCTTCACATCGATTAATTAAGCGTTCCTTGAGACCGCAAAGTTTTAAGGTCAATCCCACTTCCAAGCATGGCCAAAAAAAAAAGTCGACTGAGATTTTTTACATTATTTCCTTCCTTAAAAATTACTATTGACGAAAGAAAGCTAATTTGCTCCTTTTGTATTTTAAAACCTGTTCTTTGTGATTTCAAGTTATGCAATTATAATTCGATCCCGAAATGAGAACAAAAATGTTGGATGACTTTGCGATCCCTCACAGTATTGTAAAATGACCACATTATTACTTTAGCACAAGTTTTCATAATGAAAAATATGCTGCCTCTATTGAAGGTTTTATAGGTCTCCTTAATTTTATCCCAGCACACAGTACAGACTGGAAGTGCTAGTGAGGACCTGTGGTGAGGGCTGAGTGACTTCTTGAACATTTGGTGTTTTTTGTCTCCAGCAAGGATTGGTCCTGTTGCACAATGCCTAGAGAAATGAACACACCTCCAGGCGAAAATGAGAAGGAAGAGGACTTTGCTAACATAGGTTCAGATGGCAATGCCAAGCTGCACAGGAAAGTGGGCTGTAAAGGAGGTGCTTGGCACAGGAGGGGCAAGAAATGTGTCATCTGGTTTCAGGAAGGCAGCCCAGATTCTGAACTAGTTATTCAACAACTTACTCTGAAAACTGAGAACATTATTCAAAGATTTCATGCAGTTTGTTCTTCTACATCTAAATGTGTTTTTTTTAAAAGCCTACAAAATATTGTTACTTTTTGATTAGTAGTTTATACCTTTACAACTCTGTTAAATGTGCATTTCTTTTAAATAATCGTAAGTAGGTAAGTGAAGCAAAGAAGACCATAGTTTCTAACAAGTACTTAGTTACTCCATTTTTAGGAAGTACTTAGCAACTCTTATTTATAAGGTACTATTGCTGTAAGGGACTCAAAGTGTAAGATATTAATCCTGCCTTCAAGGAGCTCATAACCCACAAGAAGAATAAAACAGTACACAAATACACACCAGATTAGCATAAGTGCCATGAAACTGATACAGAATATGATTGGAATTTGTGGGGAGGAGAGATCACACCTCCTACTAGGGTAGGAAAGAGTAGTGCAGGAGAGAGCCCTTCTGAAGGAAGGAGTCTTTCAGGCAGGGTTTGAAGAGAGGGCTCAACTTTAATAGGCAGAAGTGGGGTAGCAGTTCAGCTAGAAGGCAGGATATGAAGAATGGCACAATTGCTCTGTTCCTAGAGATGTTTTGAAGTATTTTTGAGGGTTCCTGCTCAATGGCACCCCACTCCAGTACTCTTGCCTGGAAAATCCCATGGATGGAGGAGCCTGGTGGGCTGCAGTCCCTGGGGTCTCGAAGAGTCAGACACGACTGAGCGACTTCACTTTCACTTTTCACTTTCATGCATTGCAGAAGGAAATTGCAACCCACTCCAGTGTTCTTGCCTGGAGAATCCCAGGGATGGGAAGCGTGGTGGGCTGTCGTCTATGGGCCGCACGGAGTCGGACACGACTGAAGCGACTTAGCAGCAGCAGCAGCAGCTCTTGATATTTGGCTCAAGCTCAGTGAAAATAGGCAAAAGGCTGTTTTAGAGTCTCAGTTCGTTGGTATAAATTATCAAGCTGAAATTCTGCAATGAAACAGTATACTATCTTGTAGCTAATTATTATAGCAGGAAACACATCTGAATCCAGACATGGAATAAATCATTTAGATTGGGAGAATTTTTTTGTGTGATAATCAAAAGTAATTATAAAAGTAACTATTACTTTGGTCTATCCAGGTTTCTTCTCATGAATATTGCTTTGTTGTTTTTCTTAAAGATTTTTTGATATGGACCATTTTTAAAGTCTTTATTGAATTTGCTACAATATTGCTTCTGTTTATGTTTTGGCTTTTTGGCCCCAAGGTATGTAGGATTTTAGCTCCCTGACCAGGGATCCAACCTGCACTCCTTTCATTGAAAGGTGAAGTCTTAACCACTGGGGTGCCAGGGAGGTCCCTGCTTTGTATTTTTTTAGAAAGGGTTATTTAAAACAAATGATTCTCGTAATTGTGGGGAAGTCTAGTGGGGAGGAAATAAAGGATGGAAGGTTATAAGAATCTTAAAAAAAAAAAAGGGCAAAAAACTGAAAAAAGAATTCCAGCATAGGAAAATACCATCCATGTGTTTGTCCCCTTCTCCCCCAGTGAGCAAGAGAAACAGAAATGAGACTCTGAGTTCCAGGAGACAGAACAGCACCATCTGTCCCCATCTGACCTGAAACCAGACTTTGTACAGATGTTTTCCCTCAAGAAAACCAGTCTGTTGGCAGTACATTGGGAAACAATGAGTTGCCCTTCCCCAACAAAAAACAGGAAAATAAGATTGCCCTCTAAAAGTTAGACAAATAAACACACAAATAATGAGCCATCTGTGGAAGTAAAACCAAGAGATGGTCTTCAACATCTCTCAAAACTCCAACGAAGGGGACCTCAGATGCATCTCAGGATGCAGAACTGGGACGTGGGGCCTGCATCTCTCAAAACTCCAACGAAGGGGACCTCAGACGCATCTCAGGATGCAGAACTGGGACGTGGGGCCTGTTAGTTACGCAAAGCTCAACAAAGTGTATTCCTGGAATAGAACAAGGATGATCAAACTGGATCTCAGAAAAGATAGCGACCATACAAGACGTTCTAGGAAACAAGATTCTGAACTCCAAAAATCCAAACTTGCTAATCATGGTACATGCGTGCTCCGTCGTGTCTGACTCTTTGCAACCCCATGGACTGTAGCCCACCAGGCTCCTCTGTCCGTGGGATTCTCCAGGCAAGAATACTGGAGTGGGGTGCCATTTCCTCCTCCAGGGATCTTCCCGACCCGGGGATCGAACCCACATCTCCTGCCTTTCCTCCGTTGGTGGGCAGATGCTGTACCACTGAGCCACCTGGGAAACTGGTCATAGAGGGGCAGGATTAATTCACCAAGCTCCCCCTGTCTAGGTGAGCTGTCCCCTGTGCTCTTGAGTCCTTGCCACTGGCTGCTTTCATTCTCCATTTGAAGAATTAATGGTATTTTTACAAAAAGAATTAATGGTGTGATACTGTTCCTTCCCCTAGACTCATTCCTAAAAAGAACAGAACAGAAAGAAAATAAGACAAAGTTATTCCAGAACTGAGAGCTCTTAAATCCTCTTCCTAAGCTATTGCTGACATCTGGCCACAAAAATCCCTGTTAGTTCAGGCCAAGAGAAAAACTTCCTCTTCTTAGAAACGTATGTGGGGAGAGTTCCCTGGGGGTCCAGTGGTTAGGACTTCAGGCCTTTACGGCGGTGGCCCGAGTTCAAACCGCGGTCACGGAACTGAGATCCCACAAGCCAGGTGAGGCAGCTAAAAAATAAAGGTATGTGGGAATTCTCCTCTGGGGTTCATCATCCAGCAAAGGCTTTCAAGCAGTTGTTAAGCTGCCAGAAACAAGTGTAATATGTGTAGTATTGTTATTGAATAGATGTGTTTACATATAAATATATGTGCTAAATACAAGTATTTAAAACAGACCAAATACTTATATATTCGGTAGACTTGTACTGAGCATCAGCCACTATCCTAGCACTTCTATCCCTTTTAATCCATCTCATTCTCATGACTACCCTGTGACATGGGCACATTAGCCTCATTTGCTTGAGGAAACAGGCTTAAGAGCCCTGCTAAAAAGCGTTGGCTTAGTAGGACCAAAGTTAACATTTGAGTCCAAGTCGGCTTCAGAGTTTGCTTTCACGGCACCTGCTCTGCATGGAAGTGAAGAGAAGCGGTGCAGGCCAGCACAGGTTGTGGCGGTAGGGCATATTGCTTCAAGGCACTCACCATGTCCTGCAGGATTGCTGTAGACAGATAACGAAGAGTGAGGCTGTAGTGCCTCCTGAGAGGAAGGCGGAAGGCCCCAGGAGGAGGTGAGTGCTGTTCTCTCACTTTGCTCTTTTTTGGAGAGCCAGCCCTTCCCTGTTTCAAAGCTGCCCTGCTTTATCCAAGAGGTTTTGTCCTCAGAGAGACAGCAGTGAGTGATCCTGAAGTAGGATCTTATTTCTGTGCCCAGGAATTGTTCAGGAACCCCGTTTCAAGGAGGCAAAACCCAGTACACAGTTAATTATCAGAAACTCAGCACAACATGTGGGAGAGCACGCAGAGAAACAGTTTACTTAAGACAGAAGCAGGGCAGAGATTCATACCCAGAGGAGAGTGTGGGTTTCCTGAGTGAGGAGCCTGCCAGAGAGGTGCTTTAAATCGCCTAGATGGGGTCTTTGCTCGCCTCTGGCCAACTGTCTCGCTTCTTTTCCCGCACCTGACTTGCCTTTAGGCCCCTCCCGGCAATGTGTAGGTGCATCTTTTTGTCAAGATGGACTCCAGCACAAAGGCCTACAGGAGGTCGGCAGCACCTACTACGGGGCGGCGCCCCCTCCCTTTTTGACCCCAGAGGAGCCTTCCTGCCCATGTGCAGTCAGTGAGGTCTCCTTGAGCTCAGGAGTAATAGATGTGGTCCTCTGATCTCTTTACTCCGGCAGAGCTCAGCTCCTGCCATTAACATTGCCCTTGGAGTGTCGGGGAAAACAAAGCTCCAATTTACTCTGCTGCACAGACTCCAGCTGCTCAGCCTAGGGCCTATCTCCTACCTCAGTTTGGATGGTGTTAGCTGCCTGGGGGCCTCTGATTCCAGAGTGGCCAGAGCCTGCCATGGACTTTACTAGAGCAGTCGGTATGAATGCTGTCTTCTCTGGGATCGAAACCTGTAAGCCCCCGTGAGCTGGCTGTCACACTCAGAGGCACCCAAGCGGGTGCAGACAAAGGATGGGGAGGCCTGACACTCTTTTGAGAGACCCTGGACCTCAGCTTCCCAGAAGGGATGTGTCATTTCTTCCCTACCTTCTCAGGTGAGTTGGTACTCTTTCCCCTTTACAAAGTGGCGTTTACCTGGTGAATTAATCATGGCTCAGAGTGAGGTCCTCAGTCTTGCAGATTTAGAGATTCTGTTCCCTGAACAGAGCCTCATGAAGAATACCTCACTGATAGGAGTGGGGACTCTCAATATGATTAAACTCTGAGTAACTTAAATGATTAATTTAGAATAAGAGGGTGAGCTCTGAAAGTATCAAACATTTGAATTGACCTTACCAGTCTATTTTCTCCCTGCAGACATCTGAAGTGAAATTATCAGCAGGTTACCTGGTGTCCCTCATGGATCCCTAGGCCTCTACCCTTGGACAAAGTGTGCTTGTTCCCAAGCCTCCGAGATCCCAGGTGGCACAGTGGTAAAAAATCTACCTGCCAGTGCTGGAGACACAGAAGACCCAAGTTCAGTCCCTGGGTCAGGAAGATCCCCTGGAGGAGGGCGTGCCAACCCACTCCAGTATTATCCTGGAGAATCTCATGGCCAGAGGAGCCTAGCGGGCTGCAGTCCATGGGGTCACAAAGAGTCGGGCACAACTGAAGGAGTGAACATGTGGTCCCTAGCCTGTGTCTAGGACTGTAAACTTCATAAGGGCTGGGATTAGGTCTCACTTGTAGTTGGATCCCCCCAGCCTAAAATAGCGCTAACACACTTGGTATCACTCCAGAATGTCCAAACATCTGTTTCAGTCAGCAAAATAACCAAGTCTCATCAGCGCTACTGTGAGATACACACCATCTACTGATCAGATGAAAACATTGCCTGCAGTGGTGAAACATGACTGTGATGTTAGCCAGACTACTTCCAGTACTTAGATGGATCCATGACCCCCTGTCCACTGATCAGGACTATGGCAAAGACCACCAAGGCCTCGGGACTTCTGTCATCCTCTGGGAGGACTGTGTCACTGCCTCAGTCCTGAGGGCTCTGTGGACCCATTGGGGTCTGCTCTGTGTGGGTCCTGAAACCTCACGTGTATATTAACATTTTGTTGTTGAACAAGTGGCTTTCCTACAATAGACAGGGAACAGAGGCTCACATGGATTAAGTAGCTTGCAAGCTTCATATCACTGGCTCCTAAATTCTGTAGGATAGCTCATTCAAGGCTTGCTTTCCACTGGGCTTTAAGAGCATCAGCTTTTCATTTAACTTGAGAAGAGCAGAGGATGGGGTTTCACTTTGGGATTCTTTTCTTGGATGGGTCACTTAAATTCTGACACTTATATTCCCTATTTGAAAATACAGTCACAATAACAATACTAACATCTGATTTGTAGACAATACTTTATAGTTTGTAAAATATGTTATTTCCATTTGACGCATTCGACAGTGCTTTGGCTAGACAGATCAGTGGCTGATTGCTAGAGATTATTAGAGTGGTTTTCCCCAAGTCATCCAGTAGGCAAGTGACCAGGATAATTCCAGTCTTCTTGACTCCCTGTCCCAGACTCTCTCCACCTACTTGCCCTGCCTCATCCATGCACTGATAGCAGTCATAGTTGCGTGCATGTTCAGTCGCATCAGTGAGCCTGACTCTGTGGGACCCCATGGACTATGTCCCGCCAGGTTCCTCTGTCCCTGGAATTCTCCAGGCAAGAATACTGGGGTGGGTTGCCACGCCCTTCTCCAGGGGATCTTCCTTACCCAGGGATGAAACATGTGTCTGTAATGTCTCCTGCATTGGCAGGCAGGTTCTCTACCACTTAGTACCACCTGGAAGCCAGCAATCAGAGTTAGGTCTGGAAATATCATACAATGTATTTCATCCACCACAGAATTTGATGAGGCTGAGTTTATTGTGATCTGTGACTGTTGAGCTCCTCCTGTGTGGATGTCAGCAGGCCAGGAGCTATGGGAGCTACCAGAAGTTAACTAAAATGTGCACTTGTCTGCCTGGACACCGATTCCCATGCGCTCTGTCCACTGAGATTTGATTCCAAACTGACTCTTTTTGGTGTACAGTTTTATGAGTCTTGACAAACACATGCAGTTGTGTGACTATCACCACAGTGATATCTTATGGTTATTGATATCTATCAAATAACTTCATCACTTCAAAAAATTCCCTTATGCTCCTTTATAGTCAGTGCCCATGGATTGTAGCCAAGTCTCCTCTGTCCCTGGAATTCTCCAGGCAAGAATACTGGGGTGGGTTGCCATGCCCTTCTCCAGGGGATCTTCCAGACCCAGGGATCAAAACCGGGTCAAATCCCACAGTGCAGGCAGATTCTTTACCATCTAAGCCACCAGGGAAAAATCTCATACTTCCAGAAGGGAAGGAGAAAATACTCCAGAGGACTCTGTTCTTAACAAGGCTTTCAAGAGATACAAATTTACCAGAGTCTGACTGATGTTTCCCCTGGTGGCAATTGTGAGAATTGATTTTTAGGCTCGAGATGGATCGTGATCATGGATGCCCATGGTTTGCAAAGCAGTAGATAAAGCCAAGACATGGAAACAATGTCCTTCAAGAGAAGAATGGTTAAAGAAGATGTGAATAACGTTTGAACACAGTAATAGAACTATTGAATGCATGCCCTCAGGCTAAAAACACAAACCATCCCTAAACAAACACTGAATTCTCATTAGTAGGCTGATTTTTCAGAGGCAAAAGTTAACACTGAAACTACTTTATGTACATTCTAGGGCTGAGTAAATTTTAAAAAATTGTGTAATGGGAGCCAGTTATCACAGTCAGAGAAAGAAGTTGTAAATATGAAAGGAAGGATAAAATAAAATATTTGAAAAATCATACATCTGATAAAGGTTTACTATTCAGAATAATGAACTCTTACAATTCAACAATAAAGAGATAAATAAACCAATTTAAAAATAGTCAAAGGATTTGAACATTTCTCCAAAGAAGATGTAAAATGGCCAATGAACAAATAAAAAAATAAATAAATAAAACCTGTGCCTTGAATTGGAATTATAGTTATCACTGTGAACTCTTGGGGAGATAGATGATAGATGATGATAGCTGGCAGATTAGATAGAAGAAAGAGAAGGGAGGGAGGGAGGGAGGGAAGAGGGAGGAAGAGAAATATCAGATGAATATTAAAATGGATATAGCTGGATGAAGGTGTATACAAGCACGCATACATTACTTCTGCTGCTGGTAAGTCGCTTCAGTCGTGTCCGACTCTGTGCGACCCCATAGACGGCAGCCTACCAGGCTCCCCCGTCCCTGGGATTCTCCAGGCAAGAACACTGGAGTGGGTACGTCTAGCACAGATCAAGTTCTTGATACTAAGTCTCTTCCAGGTTTCCTGTGTCATTCTAATAGGTACATTTCTCTGTTCCTGTGCCTACAGTGCTCTTCTTGTAAACTATCATTAATATTTTTTATTTTTAAGTGTAAGTATGGTTGATTCACAATGCTGTCAGTTTCTGGCATGCAGAAAAGTGATTCATTCATATACATGTGCATATACATATTTTTTCAAATTCTTTACTATTGTAGGATATTACAAGATACTGAATACAGTTCTCTATGCTACACAATAGAACTTTGTCATTCATTTGTTTTATATAAAGTAGTGTGGATCTGTTAATCCTAAGCACCTACTTTATCCCTTCTTCTCCTTTCCCCTTTGGTAACCACAAATTCGTTTTCTATGTCTGAGAGTCTGTTTCTGTTTTGTAAGTAATTCATTTATATCATTTTTTAAGATTCCACAAATAAGTGATATCATATATGTTTATCCTTCTCTGACTTACTTCACTTAGTGTGATAATTTCTTAGGTCCATCCACGTTGCTGCGAATGGCATTATTTCGTTCTTGATGTCTGATCAGTATTCCACTGATACATGTATATACACCCCACATCTTTATCCATTCCTCTGTTGAGACATTTAGGTTGCTTCCATGTGCTGGCTATTGTAAACAGTGCTACTATGAACATTGGGGTGCATGTATCTTTTTGAATTAGAGTTCTCTTCAGATTTATGCCCAGGATTAGGATTGCTGGGTCATATGATAGCTCTATTTCTAGTTGTTTTTTTTTTTTTAAGGAACCTCCATACTGATGGTAAAGAATTCACATGCAATGTAGCAGACCTGGCTTCGATCCCTGGGTTGGGAAGATCCCCTGGAGAAGGAAATGGCTCCCCACTCCAGTATTCTTGCCTGGAGAATCCCATGGACAGAGGAGCCTGGTGGGTATAGTCCATGGGGTCGCAAAGAGTCAGACACAACTGAGCAACTTGGCACGAGCATGGTACTGTTTTCCATAGTGGCTGCACCAATGCACACTCCCAGCAAAAGTGTAGGAGCGTTCCTTCTCTCCAAACCCTCTCCAGCATTTATCATTTGTAGACTTTTTGATGGTGGCCATTCTGACAGGTATAAGGTAATACTTCACTGTAGTTTTGATTTGTATTTCTCTAATAATTAGCAATGTTGAGTATCTTTTCATATGTCTGTTGGCCATTTGTATTTCTTTAGAGAAATGTCTATTTAGGTCTTCAACCCATTATTTGGTTGGGTTTTTTTTTTTAATATTGAGCTGTTTACACTCTTTGTCTTTGATGTTTATTTTATAATAAGTTTGTAAATTGTCTTGAAAAACCTGGTAAAGAATTTGATTTAAAGATTTATAGATCAATATAAGCAGAATTTATATCTTTTGGAAGATTAACCTGAAGCATTTCATATTTTCTATGGTATTATAAACAGTATATTTGCTTCAATTTCCAATCGTTTGTTGCTAGTTAATTAAAATGTAATTGACTTTCATATGTTAAAATACCCTGCAATGATGCTAAACGCACTCATTAGTCCTATAGGAACTTTTTCTGTAGTTTCTATGAGACTTTTACATAGATAATCAAGTCACCTGCAAATAAAAATAATTCTGTTCCTTCCTTTCCAACCTGTATGATTTTTTTCCCTTACCTTTCTGTACTGGCTAGAGTTTCCAATACAAAGTCAAATAAAAAGTGAGAATGGACATACTTGACTTGTCCCTGACCTTAGCAGGAAAGCACTGCGTTTCAGCATTAAGTATGCATTTGTATGTGTGTGCTGAAGTTTTACGTCATGTCTGACTGACTCTTTGTGACTCCACAGGGTGTAGCCCACCAGGCTCTTCTGTCCATGGGATTTTCCACGTAAGAATACTGGAGTGGGTTGCACTTCCTTCTCCAGGGGATTTTCCTGACCCAGGGATTGAACCCACACCTCCATTGGCAGGTGGATTCTTTACCTCTAGAGCCACCTGGGAAGCCAAGCATGCCGTTGAAAGGTGAAAGTGTACTCAGTCACGTCCAGCTTTTTTTCACCCCATGGACTGTGGCCTGCCAGATTCCTCTGGCCATGGAATTCTCCAGACAAGAACACTGGAATGGGTTGCCATTCCCTTCTTCAGGGGATCTTCCAGACTCGGATCAAACCAGGGTCTCCCACATTGCGGGCAGATTCTTTACTATCTGAGCCACTTTAGTGGAACCCAAGTATGCTGTTAGCTGTAGGATTTTTTTGTAGATGTCCTGTATCAGTCTGAGAAACTTTTCATCTATTCCTCATTTCCTGAGAAGTTTTCTCATGAAAGGAGGTTGGATTTTATCAAATGCTTTCTTTGTATCTATTGAAATAATCAGGTGGTTTTTCAATATGGGAAATGACATTGACTGATACTCAAATGTTAAACAAACTGCAATCTTGGGATAAAATCCACTTAGTCATGATGTATTGTCCTTATTATAGACTTTCAGATTTGATTTGCTAAAATTTTGTTAGGAAATTTTGCATCTATGTTTATGAGAGATATTAGTCTGTCATTTTCTTTTCCTGAACTGTCTTTGCTTTCCTTATCAGAGTAACACTCTCTTCAAAGAACGATTTTTAGAGGGGAGGAATATGTATGGTTGTTCATAATATTCACTTGCTATCCTTTTAATATCTGTAGGATTTATAGTACTGTCATCACTCTCGTTCCTGATATTGGTAATTTGTGTCTTTTTTCCTGATCAGTCTGGCTAAAAGTTTATCAATTTTATTTATTTTTTCAAAGAATCAGTTTTCCATTTTTGTCAGTTTTCTATATTGTTTTGTTTCTATCTCATTTATCTCCTTTTGCTTGTTTTCTGCTTTATTTTCTCTTCGTTTTCTAGTTTCTTAAATTAGAAGCTGAGGTCATTAATTTCATAATTTTCTTCTTTACTAATACAGCTTAATGCTATATATTTCCCTCTAAGTACTGCCTGGCAGGTTACGGTTCATGGGGTCACAAAGAGTCAAGACACTACTGAAGCAACTGAGCGTGCACACACACACACACACACACCACTGCCTGTATCCCCCAAATTTGGACATCTTGGGTTTTGTTCTGTGTTCTTTTATGTGACTGTCAGGTGTGGCCACAAAAGGCAGCATGGGAGAGGCTCAGGAAGACAGTTTATTAAGCTCCCAAGTCCCAGCACTGGATGCAGAGCATACCATGCCATGCAGGCTACATGGGAAGGCCTCAGAGTGGTCAGCAGGCAGAAAGCGGGAATGGGGGCAAAGCCGAGGCTAGAATCTTTATTGGCGTTTCTGTGGGACAGGCAAGGCA
Source organism: Bos indicus x Bos taurus (assembly GCF_003369695.1). Classification (NCBI taxonomy): domain Eukaryota; kingdom Metazoa; phylum Chordata; class Mammalia; order Artiodactyla; family Bovidae; genus Bos; species Bos indicus x Bos taurus. The sequence goes on along the minus strand of NC_040077.1, from coordinate 5,042,983 downwards.
GGGCAAAGTGAACAGTTTAGAATTGGCTAGTTTGAATAATTTCATCAGGTTCTACAAATGTCAGCGTGGTCCCCAATTGGCTGGTACCTGGCCCTGGGACGACTAAGACAGAGGAATATTGCTCCGAAGGTGTATGGATCAGATGAAGGAGGTATGTTTCTGGACTGGTTAGTTTGTAGGTCAAAGACATTCTCCTGGCTGAGCCCTTTGCTATCACAAGAACTAGCTAGTCTCACCATTCACAACAGCCAAGATAAGGAAGCAACCTAAATGTCCATCAACAGATGAATGGATAAAGAAGATGCGGTTTCACACACACACTGCAATACTGCTCCGCCACAAAAAAAGAATGAAATAATGCCACATGGGTAAACATAGAGATTATCATATGAAGGGGAGTCAGAAAGAGAAAGACAGATATCATATGATATCACTTTTATGTAGAATCTATAATATGATACAAATGAAATGGCTTACAAAGCAGAAACAGACATATAGGCTTGTGGTCACCAAGTGGGAGGGCAGTGGGAGAGGGATGGACTGGGACTTTGTTAGCAGATGAGAACTAGTATAAATAGAATGGGTAAACACAAGGTCCTATTATATAGCACAGGGAAATATATTTAATTATTCAATATACTATGTTGTTCAGTCATTAAGTTGTGTCCGACTCTTTGCAACCCCTTGGACTACAGCACACCAGGCTTCTCTGTCCCTCGCCATCTCCCAGAATTGGTTCAAACTCAGGTCCATTAAGTCGATGATGCCATCCAACCATCTCATCCTCTGTCGTCCCCTTCTCCTCCTGCCCTCAGTCTTTTCCAGAATCAGGGTCTTTTCCAATGAGTCAGCTCTTCCCATCAGCTGGCCAGAGTATTGGAGCTTCAGCATCAGTCTTTCCAATGAATACCCAGGACTGATCTCCTTTAGGATTGACTGGTTGGATCTCCTTGCTGTCCAAGGGATTCTTGAGAGTCTTTTCCAACACAATTCAAAAGCGTCAATTCTTTGGCACTCAACTCTCTTTATGGTCCAACTCTCACATCTGTACACTACTGGAAAAACCGTCACTTTGACTTATGCAGACCTTTGTCGGCAAACTGATGTCTCTTCTTTTTAATACACTGTCTAGGTCTGTCATAGCTTTCCTTCCAAGGAGAAAATATCTTTTAATTTCATGGCTGCAGTCACTGTCTGCAGTGATTTTGGAGCCCAGGAAAATAAAATCTGTCACTGTTTCCACTTTATTTCCATCTATTTGCCATGAAGTGATGGGACTGGATGCCATGATCTTAGTTTTTTGCACGTTTTCAGCCATCTTTTTCACTTTGCTGTTTCACCCACATGCACACACACACACACACACACACTCACACACGCATAACTGAATCACTTTGCTGTATACCAGAAACTAACACAGCATTGTAAATCAACTATCATTAAACAAAGAAAAAAGGAACGGGTTAGCCTCAGCAAGGGCTGTCTCTCCCCACCCAGAACAGTTTTTAAGGTGTCAGAACATAATATACAGAAAACTAAAAACAGAGTTTTCATTTTCACTCAGTTTGAAATACTAATTTCCCTTTGATCATTTTTATTTTAGAATGATATTAGTTTTCATATATTTGGGGGTTTCCCACAGATCTTTCTTTTCTTGATTTTTAATTTACTTCCACTCTGGTCATAGAATATGGCTTGTATGACTAGAATCCTTTTAAATTTATTGGGACTTATTTACAGCCCAGAATTGAATCTTAGTAAATGATCTATACTAACTTGAATGTATATTCTGCAGTTACTCGGTGGTATTCCATAAATGCCAATCAGGTGAACTTGGTTGATAGTGCTGAAGTCTTCCAAATCATTACTGATTTTTGGTCTATTTAGTATATCAATTATTAAGAAAAAGATACGAAAATCTCTGAAATGTGAATTCTTCTCTTTTTGCAGAGGTATCGGTTTTTTGATTCTTGTCTTTTTAAGCTATTGTTAATGACATAAATATTTAGGATTATTAGTTCCACTTAATTGACCTCTTTATAAAATGACCCAGGTAGTATTTTTTGCTCTGCAATCTACTTTGCCCAATATCAATATAACTCCTCCAGGTTTCTTTTGCTTCATGTTAGCATAGTATATATTTTTCCATTCTTTAAACCCACTTGCATCCTAATATTAAATCTTGCAGGCAGCATAATTTTGTTCTTCTTTTAAAAATCTGATAATCTTTGACTCTTAATTGAGGGTGTTTAGATCTTTTCCTATTTATTCTTAATCCCATCTGCTCCTGCTTCTTTCTTCCTCTTTTTCTGACTTTTTTTTAGAATTGAGTATTTTTCATGACTGCATGTCCTATATTGTTTTTTTAGCCATTCTTTGTTATTTCAGTGGTCACATCACATCACAGGCTATTTTCAAGTGATACACCACTTCATATATAACACAAGAAACTCGCAACAGCACCACAGTAGAAACACCCATTTCTACTCTTGGCTTTTGTGCTACTGTTGTTATACTTTCCACTTTTACGTGCTATACACCCCACAATACATTTTCTTTAAAGTCATCTTTTTTGTTGTGGTAGAATATAGAAACATAAAATGTACCGTTTTAACTTTAAAGTGCACAATTTAGTGGCATCAAGTACACTCACCCTGTTGCGCAACTGTGACCACTGTCCAGCTCCGGAAGTTAGCGACCAGTTCTCCTTTTTTAAAAATTGATGTGTACAATAGAAAATCTTTTATATTTATCAATGTAGTTTGTAGTGGTCTTCAATCCTTTGTGTAGATACAAATCTATAACTAGTATTATATTCCTTTCTTCAAAGGACTTCCTTTAACATGACTTCCAGTACAGGTGTGCTACTAATGAACTTTTTCAGCACTCCTACACGTGAAGAATTTCACTGTTATTTTTGAAAGATCTTTCCGCTGGGTACAGAATTCTAAGTTGTTTATCTTTTCCTTCAATACTTAAAGATATATTTCCATAGTCTTTTTGATCACATGGTTTTTTTTTGGTTTTGGCCACACCATGTGGCATGTGGGATCTTAGTTCGCTGACCAGGAATCAAACCCATGCCCTCTGCACTTGGAAATGTGGAGTCTTATCTACTGGACTGCCAGGGAAGTCCCAATTGCATGTTTGTTTTTTTTTTATTTTTTAACTTTACAATATTGTATTGGTTTTGCCATATATCAACATTAATCCGTGACAGGTATATACGTGTTCCTGATCCTGAACCCTCCTCCCTCCCTGTACCATCCCTCTGGGTCGTCCCAGTGCACCAGGCCCAAGCATCCAGTATCGTGCATCGAACCTGGACTGGCAACTCATTTCATATATGATATTATACACGTTTCAATGCCATTCTCCCAAATCATCCCACCCTCTCCCTCTCCAGAAATCTCATCAAACAACTGGGAGTTTCTGACAGGTTTCTTTTACTGATTTTAAATTTAATTCCACTGTTGCCACAGAACATCGTCTGCCATCTTTTTTTTTTTTTTCGTCTGCCATCTTTATCTGTTTCCCTGCACAAAAAAAGCATACTCTCTGGCTCCTGTTTAGAATACTTCTGCACTCATTTTTATTCTCTCCTTTTGTGTTTTACTAAGCAAGAGGGAAACAAGTGGCTTCTTGCAACTTTACTTGCAAATCTTGCACAAAGTTCATTAGACACATGCTGCTTTCTACACAACTGCAGATGGCAGAGCCGCTAAGTTTCTGGCCACTGTGTAACAGAGATCCTCCTTCCTCCAGTTCCCCATAGCAGCCTCTTTGCTTCTTTTTAAGCACTCGCTGGCAGTGTTTTCAAAGTCTGGATGTCCACTGATAATCTGTTGACGGCAATTTGGGCATTCTCTAACACGGTCCTCAAAATCCTTCCAGCTGCTGCCCACTTCTTAGTTTCAAAGCCACTCCCACATTTTTGAGTATTTATTACAATAGCCTCCTACTCTTGGTACCAAAATCTGTATTATTTATTCACTGCTTTGTAACCGTGGGCGACCATGACCACTATCCATCTCCAGAGCTTAGCAGTCAATTCTCTTTAAAAAAGAAAAAAAGAGAGAGATATATAGTAAGAAAATTGTAATTTTGAGGCTTTGTGTATCAGAAATGCAGGTACTTAGCAGGGTCCTCTGGGTTAGGGTCCTCCCAGGATATAACCACGGGGTAGGTTAGAGCTGTGATCATCTCAGGTTCAGCAAAGGAGGGTCTGTTTACAACCTCTCTTCTGTGAGTGTTGGCAGGACCCAGTCCACTGAGGGCCATTGAACTGAGGCTCCCTCCACTCTTTGCCATGTGGGCCTCTCCACTGGGCAACTTACCGTGTCAGAGCAAGCAAATGAGAAATGTCAGAGAATATGGACTTTTGTCGTATTTCATCAAATGTCAGAGAATAAAGACTTTTCATTATGAGTTGTATTTTTTGCCTGGCTCTTTGTTTGCCTGGTAATTTCTGATTGGATGTCAGATACTGTATATATTTTTCAGTTGCTCAGTCATGTCCAACTCTTTGTGATCCCATGGACTGCAGCCTGCCGGGCTCCTCCATCCATGGGATTTCCTGGGCAAGAATACTGGAGTAGGTTGCCATTTCCTTCTCCAGGGGATCTTCCCAATCCAAGTATCAAACCCAGGTCTCCTACATTGCAGGCAGATTCTACTGTCTGAGCCAAAGTTTTACCTTATTGGTTGCTAGATATTTTCATACTATAATAGGTAGCTTTGTTCTGGAATGTGGTAAGTTACTTGGAAATAGTTGGATTCTTTTGGGTTGTGTTTTCAAAACTTTATTAGAATGCATGCAGCATGAGTTTAGGTCTAACTTTCACAATATTGAAGCAAAACCTTGTTGAATACTCTGCCTGATGCCCTGTGAGATGAGGAACGTCATCCAGGTTGGTGGGAACAGAACAGTGCAGACCGTGGATGTGCTCCCCTGGTCCTTCCGGGCGTCTCCTTCCCCAGCCTCGAGTAGCTTCTTCATGTGCATGTGCTTCCTGGTGCTCAGTGGAAGACCCAGGGGCCGCCAAGCATATTCGGTACTTCTTCGTGCAGCTCTCCGATTCGGTACGTTGCCCTGTAAATCCCACCTGTGGTGGGGTGTAAGGGCTTGTTCAGGGAAAAGGCAGCAGGAAGGGATAACAGGGTAAATGGTGGCCCGTGAATTGCTCATTTACAACTTCCCTCAAGGTATAAGCAGGTAGAGTTACTGTTCTATTGTTTAAGTCCATAAACTTTGAAAAGAGTCCAATTCATCACTGCCTAACTGTATATCAGATTTCGGGGTACAGATAGGGTACCAATGTAAGAACCAAAAAGGAAAAAGGAAGAAGAGAGCACAGAGGACACAGTGGCAGGGAGACAGGGGTGGGAGCGGGAGTCAGGCTTCCTGGGGACACCACCTTAACTCACGTTCAGAGGATCAACAGGAATTTGCTACACGGTGCGAACTGATCCAGACTTGGCAAGGGCAGATTTTTACTCGAAAAGATGACAGCAGAGAGGAAAACAACTGTTTCAACAGGGAGAACACACTGACCATAAGATCGGCAAGCATCTCAAGAGTTACACAAAAGTTTTCTTTTACAGGAAGGAGGAAACAAGGAGAGTGGGGACTTCCCTGGCAGTCCATCCGTTAGGCATCTGCCTCCCGACACAGGGGAACTAAGCTCTCACATGCCTCAGGGTGAATGAGCCTATGCGCACCTACTAGAGAAGCCCCCAGGCACCGTTAACTTGAGAAAAGCCTGTGCTCAGCAACAGAGACCCAGTGCCGCCAAAAAGGAGGAGAGGAAGAGGGTGAACAGCAGTGGGGTGGTAAGGTGGCAGATCGGACACTGTTTTCCCGAGTCCAGCCTGTTCTCAGGAGGGGCCGTAGGCTGAGGCTTGGCCAAAATTTAGGGGCCTGTGGGAAGGATGGAATCTTAACCGACATTTGGTTAAGAAGCATTTTGTTCCAACTGATCAGTGGGAACAAGTAATTCAGCTAGTCACATGAGGCAGAGAATGGGAGGCCTGTGTTTGGCCTTGTCACTGGTAAACGAGAAGAGTACCCTTGAGTCTTAAGACTCAAGACTTAAGGGGAAAAGTGGTTCTTTGTAGCAAGCTGTTTTCCAGAACACAAAAGACTGGGTGTTTCTTTAACATGCTGTCTCTGTCTTCCAGGATCACAGAGCTTGGGTACAACTTGACATCACCCATGGATACGTTAAAGAACACGAAAACAGTAAGCAACAAGGACAGAAACGAAAATGCAAGTGTTCGCTGTTGCTTGAGCATCTCAAGCATACAGGTGGGACAGGATACGAGAATCTGGAAACAATGCTGGTTAAAGTCCAGCCTGAGACAGCTGGGAGCCACCTGCTGCGGTGAGTGACGGGCTGGTCTGCGGCCTCTGCACAGCCGTGCTTGAGCAGAGGTCTGGCTCACAGGGCCTGAAGGTCTGGCTGCCCGGGGCCATCTCCAGGGTTTGAACGGACAAAGCAGCTGGCCCTGTGGGTCAGCACCAACTGCCGGCCAGACTGTAACAGTGTGTTTGTCCCAAAAGGTCAGCTCAGAGAAGAGGAATTCAGGGAAAGTGGCTTTTGCTTAAAAGCACTCTCGACAAAATTAATGTGGTCTTCTGCCCAGGAGGGCACTGACAGATGGAAACGCTGCTGCCCAGCGGCAAGGGGCAGGCAGGACTCTTGAGAAGCCTTAGTCACACAGAATGAGCCTCCTCAAGACGCTGGAACACACTCTTCGGGACCTTGCGCATGCCTGTCTGTCTTCTATGGTATGAAAGAACACCTTTTCTTTCATACTAGGAATAAGGAAAAAAGCCCAGAGACATTTTTCAGAATAAAGGAACCAGCCATTAAAGACCTAAGGGTCATGTTGATGTATGGCAAAAACCATCACAATATTTTAAAGTAATTATCTAATTATCCTTCAATTAAAATTAATTAATTAAAAAAAGATCCAAGGGTACTAGAAGAGGAATGTTCTAGTTCTAGGAATGCTGTTAGAAGAGGAATCCAGCCTTCCAGCAACACCAACAATGTATCTTGAGGGAGAAATAAGAGATCATTCTCTCAGAGAAGATCAACCACCAGGACCTGTGTGCACTGTGGATCCCAAAGGGGGTGATGGCCCTCAGGTGACCTAGAGGGCCTCCAGCTGTGGGTACCTCCCGGGGAACACACGTGAGCTGACCAGGGGCCAGGCAGCACTGCAAGCTGCTCAAAGTCCTCGCTCGCTCTGGACCACCGTCGCCAGGCTCACAGGGCCTCCCCGGCCACACAGCACACTAACTGGCAAGTCTTCTCGTCTCTCCGGTGCTCCCTGCAGACGGGAACTTACTTCCCATCTTACTCCTCTGGGCCTGCCACCAACTGAGGCCCTGCTGGAGGTTTGTCATCTAGACATAACTGATGGCAAGGCTCATAAGAACATCTATAATGAACAGTGGTTAAATGTCCCATTTCTGTTTATTCAGGAGAACATTAAGATAAATACACCTAAATATTACAAAATTTTTATATACAAGAATGAACACTCCCCCAAAATTCTGAAAAGTGGTCTGAAAAAAAAACTCCCAAAAATATAGTCTCCCCACTCCCACTTTTAAACCCTGGATGACCCAGGAAGATAGAATCAAGCTCTTGATGCATTTTCTTCAACATGGTTAACAGATACTTGAATCTAGATTGGTTTGGCCAATGCTATTGGAAAGAACATAGATGTAGAAAGAAAATGCTACATTTAAAGTCCTTTTCCAGCGTTGGTGCTGGCCATCCAGCCTTCAGCCACATGCCCCTGTGGGCGTCATTTCCTGAAGCGCTTGAAAAGTGGGTGCACGTGCTTAGTGGAAGTCTTACTCCGCGATGAGTGGTACTCCATGTACACCGTGTCGTCGGCCCCGGACATGGAGCTCATCGTGCCAAAGCGCCGGGACACCTGCAGGGGGACCCAACCCGCCGTTAGTTTCCAAGGTGAAACACCCTCCCTTCTACATTTATAATCATAGTAAGTTTTATAAATTTATGAGTTTCATAGATTTTATAATTTTTAAAATAACATTTACTGACTGCATAGTATGTCTCAAGTATTATTCTAAGCAGCTTATACTTATTTATTACATGTCGTAACTTACTGAATCCTCACGATCATTCTAATGCCCATTTTACAGAAGAGGAAACAAACATGGAGAAATGAAGTAACTCGTCCAAGAGCACACAACTCTTTAAGAGATGGGACGTGAACCCAGGCTTAGATTCCCTGTACCTAACCGTAATACCACACTGCCTCTCTTCATGGCAATTTCTAAACAGAATCTTAACAGTGAGGGCAGGAGTCCTTCAAATCTCCTGAGACCCTACCATAAGGCTTGAATCAAGTAGAAACTCAGAAAGCCCCAGGCTTGGTTCTATGTCTCACTGAATGGCCTTGGGCAAATTCTGAATGTCTGTAACTCAATGAACTCACGTGTAAAATGGGGATAACCACATCTGCTTGACATATGTGGTGTGAACGGAAATCACATAGGTCAAGAAGGGTCTGGCCCAGTGCTTGGCACACAACTCACACCAGATTACAAGCAAAGGATGCAGACGGGCACTGAAGCCACACCTTCTGCAGCCTGACCTTAGGTGACCCACTGTGAAGCGGAATTGACTTGACACCACCTTCGGACAAAAACCGGAAGCTTCCCTGGGCACCCATGGAGAGTGCCTGGAGAAGATCCAGCCCCCAGCCGCCGGCGCTGGGACAGGAAGGTCTCAGGGCACACAGCACCTCTCCCGGTGACAGCTTCCTTCTTCCCTTGTTCTACTATCACTCACCTTGCAGCTCTACCGCCAACTTAGTTTCAAAAGCACCTGATCAAACAGTACTTCTCTCCTTGGAAGGGCCAGATACGAATTCCTCACCATGATACTCTCATTAGTTATACCATACTATATTTGCCCGGCACAACAACAGGCATTCGGTAAGTATGTGCAGAATTACTGAAAAGTTGAACACTTGCAGAGAACTCTAAATTTTTCAAAACATGTATTGAAACTACAACACAGTTCTTTCTCAGTCCTGTCTTACAGGCCGGAAGGCTGTGTTATCACTGAGGAGGAAGCTGGGGTGAGGTGACTCACCCAAGGCCAAGAGGGGTAGCCCCAGGTCCGTCACACTCCTTGCCACCACCACCCTAGCGGGAGCCTGGGCTCCAACATCCAAATACTAACAAACACTTACGCCTATTACGTGAGCGCCGCAGGAGACAACTACACCTACCATGGGCTCAGACACGTAAAATAAGACAGACACACAGAAAGGCTAACAGGGATAATTTCTATTATTTCCTTCGCTACAATTTCCCATGTATTCCAAGTTTTTAAAAAACCACAGAGGCACATACACACACAGAACTGTGAAGCTGTATGGGTGTCTAAGACTCTGTCCTTCAGGAGAACGGACATCTGGAGCCTCACCTACTCACTCACCTGGCTGGATTTGGAGCCAAATTCACCTGCCACCACCTCCTCCTCAGCATCCAGGTCAGTGGCCGCCAGGACCTTCTGTAGGAGCTGCTGTTGCTCCTCTTTCGTTGAAAATGCCAAGTCTTCCTCTTCCATGCCAGCAAGCTTGGTGATCACCTGTAGAGCGGAACCCTCTTGTTTTCTCCCCCTTGGCCCGATCCCACCTTCTCCTGGGCTCATCTGGTCTGGTCGCCTCCTCACTCAGGCCCAGCAGAGAAGCTGCCTAATAACAGAGAGCTCCTCTCTGGCAGTGCAGAGCCCAGCCTCGGGAGCCACCTCAATAAGGAGCTCAGCCAAGGACTGCAAGGCAGGAAAGGTTCAGCAAATTCTAGGGAAATCTGCTCCCAACACATGGCACCTAAATAACCACTTACAGAAGATCTCCAGGGATCTTGGCAACCTCCAAGGAACCATTCTAGTAGCTTTCCCATCTTGCACCAGGTAAAGGGAGGGAGCAAGAACTGAAGGGCACAGACTGTTGCCCTTTAAGAAGGTATCCAACCTCCAGGCCTGGCACCAGGGCTTCCAGCAGAAGGGGCATGTACAAATGATTGGATATTTTTTCTAAAAGAGAAAGATAGCAGCAGGGTGGAGATCTGGTTTTCACTTCCTTGGGGATAACTCACTACAAGGCCTACTTATCCCTGCAGAAAGTGAGGATTGATTACGTGAAGGGAACTTCTTTTCTGCTCCCCCTTCTCTAATTTTCACGTAATTTTAAAAGAAAATTCCTAGAAGAAAGGACCTGGCTAAGCCCTTCAGGTGGCCACAGATCTGGAGGACAGATGTGGGACACTTCTGCCCTGGCCTCCTCCCCAGGGTCATGATTCTGGGAACCCTAGCCTGGCTGCTCTCGGCGGGCAGACTTGAAGGTGAGGCTCGCAAAGGCAGCTCCAGCCAACACAGACCACCACGTGCTCAGCACTTTGTCAAGCTCACCTGTCAAGAACCCAGAGCCCTTCCTGATTCAGTGCTTCTCTTACCCTTATGACTCCCCTGGGAATCAGAAGGTACGAGTGCTGTTCTCACCACAAATGTTATACAGACGGATAAAAAGGTTGCAGTGAAAATCCTTCGAAAAACTGTGCCAAGTGTCCTGAACTAGAATTCAGCATGAGAAGTCTGAAAAGTGTCACTGCCTCTGACTGAAAGAGGAGGGTCGGACAACCCTGTCCTCTTGTCTAAGGTGATAAAGGGAACTCTGTTAGTTCCCTGATTAGTTCTACTCTAAACCAATTTGAGAAAGATACAATTTAAAGTAGCTGGAGAGGCAGCCTACAGGCTTCCACAAATCAGGAACCTGGGAACCTGTATGTTCTAAAACGCCCTTTCAGTCCCCTGCTTGCAGTACCCTCCACAAAAAAAAACAAAAACAAAAACAAAAAAAACCCTTTGGGATACTAAATCCTGGCATAAATTTACTATCTGTGTCAAGAGGAAAGCAAGCAAATGCTTTCACCAATGAAAGTCAGCCAAAGCTTCAGAGTTTCCCAAGTTATTAGAACACCAGATTTATAGTTCGTGGATGGCTCCTGATGTTTGAGGCTCACGGAAGCCGAGGCTCACCGATGGCTAAGGACAGAGCTCTCCCAGCTACTGGCGGGGACCCCTGAGAAAGGAAACCCAAAGGGCTCACACTCAGCAGTGGTGGCCACAGCTCCCTGGCTTCTCAAGCCCTGCTAGCTTAGCACATTTTCCCACCAACGTCAAATGGGATCTTTTTTTTTTTTTTGCAAGATGACTATAAAAAGTTAACAAGCTGAGACTCCACATGTTGCTTGCTTCAGAGGCCCTGTTCTCTGAGAGGTTGGAGGCAGGAGAGGAGCCTACACAAGCTTTTTCCTTCAAAGCTCCCCACAGTTCATGCAAGGAGAACAGAAGTCTGAGGCGGGGCCCCCAGTCCCCTAACTTCTGTGCCTGCCGGAGACCTGTCCCACGCTGTGCTGACAGTGGCCCCCACTTCTCATGGAGGGCTGGGTAGAAAAAAGCCTCGGTCCGACTCTGACCAGAGACCAAAATGGATACATACCTTAAAGCTGTAACCTTGATCTACCAAGAACCTCTGTCGCTTGGTTGAGTAAGCCATTTCCTGTGTGTCCTGGGATACCAGCGAGTAAAAGAAGGCATTGTACTCCTCTGCAACCATCCCTGGGGGGAGGGCATGAAAAAGGATGACATGAGCCATCAGAACTCCAGGAACTAAGGGTCCACGGCTCAAAAGGGTAGCTATGGCTGATTCTTGTTGATGTTTGACGGAAAACAACAAAATTCTGTAAAGCAATTATCCTTCAATTAAAAAATAAAGTTAATAAAAAAAATAAAGTGGCAAAAAAAAAAAAAAAAAGTTAAGTCCTGCAGTGGGAGAGCATTGCAGTCACAGGGGTCACTGCCCTGACTTTGCACAATGACTTCAACAAAATTAAAAACTTTGGTGCTTCAAAGGACACCATAAAAAAAGTGAAAATACAGCTCACAGAATTGGGAAAAACATTTACAAAGCATACATCTGATAAGGGATTTGCCCCTAAGGCATAAAAAAACTATTACAACTCAATAATGAAAAGACAAACCAGTTATATTCAGGAAAAAAGATCTGAATAGACATTTCCCCAAAGAAGATATACAAAGAAGATTCATGCGTCCGTGGGCACATGGAGAAAGCTCACTGGCACTAGTCATCAGGGACATGCAAGTCAAAACCATGACAAAATACTGCCGAACACCACAGAATAGTGAGGATAAAAAGGGTGATTACAGCTGTCGTCAAGGCTGTGGAGAAGCTGAAATCCTCACACCCTGCTGCTGAGAACGTGAAATGGTGCAGCCACTTGGGAAAGAGCCTGGCAGTTTATTAAACTGTTAAACATACAGTTACTACATGACCAACAATTACACGCCAAGATACACCCAGGAGAATTAAAACTTATGTCCAGACAAAATTTGCATATGAATTTCATAACAGCACTATTCTATGTGCCAAAAAGTAGAAATAATCCAAATGTCCATAAATGGATTTTAAAAGTTCATACAGTGGAATATTACTCATCAATAAATAAGAATGAGGTACTAACAGGTGCTGCAATATGGATAACCCTTCTGAAAATATTATGCTAAAACTACTAAAAGAATAAAAAGCTCAGAGAAAAGACACAACAGAATTATCACAGAAACAAGGTAACCTAAAAATCTGGTCCTGCAGGAAAATCTGAATGTTTTTGCTTCACAGTTCAGTGTAAGTTAATTATTTGTGTACTGCCTCTGAATTCAATTGTTTGTCTTCCAAGAGCGCAGAGATGCAAAGAAAAGGGCTAATTATCTTTTAACAAATATTTTCTTTTGTCTTATTGAGATAAAATTGACATAGTGCTATAGACACGTAATGATATGACTTACATATATGGCAAAATGACTACCTCAGTAACTTTAGTTCACATCCGTCATTTCACAGTAACACACATACAAAAAAAGGGAAAAAATGGCTTTTCCCTTGTGATGAGAACTTTGAGAATGTACTCTTGAACAACTTCAAGTATAACATACAGCAGTGGAGACTATAGCCGTCATGTTGCACTTTGTATCTCCAGTACGTATTTAGCTGAAAGTGTGTACCTTTTGAATACATTCTTTCAAATCCCCCACTCCCAAATCCCCATTCTCTGGTGATCACGAATCTGATATCTTTTCCTCTAAGTTTGTTTTTTTGTAGATCCCTTATATAAGGGAGATCATACAGTATTTGTCTGTCTGACTTATTCCAACTAGCATAACATTGTCAAGGCCCATCCATGTTGTCACAGATGGCAGGATTTCCTTCTTTTTTATGGCTGATTATTATATTGGGTTGGCCCAAAAGTTCGTTCTAGTTTTTCTGTAACATCTTATGGAAAAATCTGGACGAACTTTTTGTTCAACTCAATATATGGACACACACGTGCACGCACACATTTTCTTCATCCATTCATCTGCTGATGAACATTTACACCATGTCTTGGGTATTGAAAATAATGCTGACATTAACATGGTGGCACAAATATCTCTTTGGCATAGTGACTTCATTTCTATCAGATATACATCCAGAAGTGTAATTGCTGGATTATACGCCAATTCTATTTTTAATTGTTTAAGGGACATTCATACTGTTTTCCACAACGGCTGTACCAATTTACATTCCCAACAGCACACAATGGTTCCCATTCCTCTACATCCTTGACAATTAACAAATCTTAACTACTGACTTTTTGATAACATTCTAACAGGTGTGAAGCAATCTCATGGTGTTGATTTGCATTTCCCTAATAATTAGTGATGATAAGCACCTTTTCATGTACCTGTTGGCTATTTGTGTATCTTCTTGGGAAAACTGTCTCTTCAGGTCTTTTGCCCAGCTTTTAATTGAATTATTTTTTTTTTTTTTGCTGTTGGGTTGTATGAAGTCTTTATATGTATATTAACTCCTTATTAGATAAATGAGTTGCACGTATTTTCTCCCATTCCACATATTGCATTTTCATTATTTTTTAAAAAATATTTATTTATTCAGCTGCATCGGGTCTTAGTTGAGATGTGCAGGGCCGTCACTGTGGCACGCGGGACCTTCCCATCGTGGCCCGTGGGCTTAGTTGCCTACAGCACATAGGACCTCAGTCCCCTGTGGCACACGGGACCTTCCCATCGTGGCCTGTGTTGCCTACAGCACATAGGACCTCAGTCCCCTGTGGCACGCGGGACCTTCCCATCGTGGCCCGTGGGCTTAGTTGCCTACAGCACATAGGACCTTAGCCCCCTGTGGCATGCGGGACCTTCCCATCGTGGCCCGTGGGCTTAGTTGCCTACAGCACATAGGACCTCAGTCCCCTGTAGTAGTAGTTTAGTCCCTAAGTCGTGTCCTGCGACCCATGGACTGTAGCCTGCCAGGCTCCTCTGTCCACGGGATTCTCCAGGCAAGAGCACTGGGCAGGGATCAAATTCACGGCCCCTGATTGGAAGGCAGAGTCTTAACCACTGGGACCACCAGGGAAGTCCCTGCCTTTTCATTTTGCTGCCTATTTCTTTTGCTGTGAAGATGCTTTTTAGTTTCATGTAGTCAACTATTGACTTGGCAGTCAAAAAAAACAGTGCCAAGATCCATGTCAAGGGAGCATTTTTTTCCTGTTTTCCTTTAGGAGTTTCATGGTTTCCAGTCTTGTACTTAAGTCTTTAATTCATCTTGAGCGGGCTTTTGCTAGTGGTGAAAGATAGGGGTGGAGCTGCATTCTTTATATGTGGATATCCAATTTTCCCAGCACCATTTATTAAAGAGACTGTCTTCTACTCCACTGGGTATTCTCAGCTCTCTTGCATGGGTTTATTTCTGGGCTTTGGATTCTGTTCCACTGGTCTATAATCTGTTTTTATACCAGTAACATACTGTTTGGATAGCCAAAGCTTTATTAAATAACTTAAAATCAGAAGTGTGATGCCTCTTGTTTTGTTCTTTCTCAGAACTACTTTGGCTATTTAGGGTCTTCTGTGGTACCATATAAATTTTAGGAATACTATTTTTACTTCTTTAAAAATGCCAGTAAAGACTTAATAGGGATTGCACTCAATCTAAAGATAGCTTTGGGTAATACAGATTTAACAACATTAATTCTTCTAATCCATGAACAAAGGATACTTTCTATTTATTTGTATTTTCTTCCATTTCTTTCATCAGTGTCTTGTAGCTCTTTCACCTCCTTGGTTAAATTTACTTCTAAATATTTTATTGTTTTTGATGCTCTTGTAAATGGAATAGTTTTACTTTTTTTTTTAAGACAATTTGTCATAAGTGTATAGAAATGCTACTGATTTTTTAATGTTAACTTTGTATCCAGTAACTTTACTGAATTTGCTGAATATATCTAACAGTTTTTTGGTAAAGTTTTTAGGGTTTTCTACCTGTAAAATCATGTCACATGCAAATAGAGAAAATTTTACTTCTTCTGTTTCAATTCTGATGCCTTTTTCACACCTAATTGCTTTGGTTAGGACTTCCAGTATAATGAACAGATGACAGTGGGTGTCCTTGTCTTGCTTCTGATCTTAGAGGAAAACCTTTCAAACTTTTCACTGTTAAGTATGATGTCAGCCGTGGGCCTATCCTACGCAGCCTCTATTATGCTGAGGTACTTTCCTCCTATGGGATTACCAGCTGGCTCAGTAGTAAAGAATCCACCTGTCAATGCGGCTGACACAGGAGACATGGGTTTGATCCCTGGGTCGGGAAGATCCCCTGGAGGAGGAAATGGCAACCCACTCCAGTATTCTTGCCTGGAAAATTCCACCAACAGAGGAGCCTAGTGGACTACAGTCCGGTGGGGTCCCAGTAGTCGGACATGACTGAGAGAGTGAGCATGCACACCCGTTCCTCCTATACCTAATTTGTTAAGAGTTTTTATTACACACAGATGTTGAATTTTTTCAAACGCTTCTTCTCCATCTACTGAAACGATCATATGAATTTTCTCCCTTAATTCTATCAGTGTGAGGTGTCACATTTATTGATTTGTGTGTCTTGTGTATGTTTGCATCCCAGGGACAAATCCCACTTGATCATGGTGAATGATCCTTTTAACGTGGGGCTGAATTTGGTTTGCTGGTCTTTTTTTGAGGATTTTTACATCTGTATTCATAGGATATTTGGCCTGTCCTTTTCTTTTCTGTAGTGAACTTTTCTAGTTTTGATATCAGGGCAATACTAGCTTTGTATAATGAGTCAAACAGTACTTTAAAAAACAAAATCAAAGAGCTGTTCAAATTAGATTTGTTTCTGTGTGATGAAGAGTAACGAGTAAATAAAGAGTCATTTTCACATATATTAGTCAGATTTATCCAAGAGTCTACTACATTCTGGGGGGCTCCCTGGTGGCTCAGCAGTAAAGAATCCACCTGCAATATAGGAGATTGGTTCGATCCTTGGGTCAGGAAGATCCCCTGGAGAAGGAAATGGCAATCCACTCCAGTATTCTTGCCTGGGAAATCCCCCAGACAGAGGAGCCTGGAGGGCTACAGTCCATGGGGTTACAAAAGAGTCAGACACCGCTCAGTAACTAAACAACAACAACTACTGTATTCTGTACTGTAGCCTCATTCCTCCTAATAGCCCTGAACGATAAGGATCGTCAGTCCTGCTTTGGATGAGAAACCGATTTGCTTTGCTGAGAGGGGCAAATCACTTATCCAAGGTCACACAGCTGGTCTGGGGCCCAAGCCCACGTTTGCTATTCCTACAGCTTGCCCTGTCTCCGTTGTAATCACAGTCAGTTAGCTGCTTCCTAAATATACTCAAATGCTCATCAATCTTATCATTTTCAAAAACCCTAACAGTCCAAGCTGTTCCTGAGATGAGTGACTCCCTTGAGGACAGGGCCTGGGTCATTCCTGTAGGACCCACATGGCCCTAGGAGGGTGCTGGAGGACGCCAGCAATACTGGTCTCTACTCTGCCCATGATGGGGGTCTAGGCCTCTTTACTGCAATTAACAAGCAGAAACTCCATGCCTCTTGCTTCCTCATTTGCTAAGCTTCTATTAGCTGCCACTCGGGGGACCATTCTTCACAGGTTAGGAGTGAGGTAACCACCGTGGCTGCTCCTGCCAAGCTCTCCCCTTACTCTTAACTCGAGGTTCAGAGGGCACCTTCCAGCTCCGATACATCCACTGGGGGCCAAAGCGCTGCTTTCTCCCTCTACAACCACACCGTTCGGCACTGCTTCCCAGGTCCCTTTTCCATGAACATAAGCACTCAGCTCAGACTATGAGTTCCAGACAGCTGCCATGGAAAACATCCAGATGGAAATAATAATGCCAAGGAGCCTGGGTCCTTGCTTTGGAACCCCCTCCGCCCCGCCCCCTTGTAGAGTCCACCTAACCCAGGAGCACAAGCCCGCCCTCACGATCACACAGGCACCGGACAGAAGTGGTGGAAAAGAGAGCCCCGGGGCAGGTACCTTTTTTCGCTCGGAGCACTCGCCCTAGCCTCTGGGCCTCCTGCCGCCGGGAGCCACCATGAGAGGAAATCTGAATGAGAACATTCGCTTCTGGCAAATCAAATGATGTGTCACCCACCTGCAGAAATGAGACAGCTGTGAGCTTGGGAAGGTTTTTATATGTGAGACAAAAAGGAAAAAAAAATTCAACTAGTCTCAAATTTAAAAAGGCTCTGTACATAATTTATGAACAACAATCACTACCATCTCAGTCTATACCAGGGTCCCTCAGATGCAAGCAGGTCTCTAGGACCGAGTGTGCTTCTGGAGAGCTGTCTTACGGAAGCTGTCAGGACCCAGGTCCTAACCATCTGTCTCAGCAACAGTCCTAGTGCGAACTGCTAAGGCCCAGAGACAAGAGGGCCCGATCAACACTCTGAGTGATGCTTTTCATTTTTTGCAACTGAACTAGGTCTGCACAAAACCATCCACAATCTTAACTCGAGGCCACTGAGGCCAACAGCACAAGCTGGACACGTGACCTGGTAGGGCCCACGGCCTGCAGCGGGCTGGATCCTGGCTCAGGGCAGCTGCCCCAGCTTGGGGGACGGGGGACGGCAGCACCATCAAGGTCTCCAGACACAGAAATCAAAGGCTGGTACTTACTGATCCATCTATGATCACGTTATAGGTAAATCTCATCTCTCTGGGGCTTTGGGTCATTCTAATCTAAATGACTATTCTTCACTGTCAGGCTACCACTTCTAACTGCAAATTGAAACCGTCACCAAGCTGGCCTACATGACCTTGTACTGTGTTCAGATTCACCACTCACCCCCAAGGCACACAGGAGCCAGGACAAAGGCTGCCCGCGGCCCGCAGGAATCTCCAACCCCACAAAGAGAACCTCATCCACATGCCTCCCTTTGTCAGAGTATTTAGTGAACTTCCCCCTTTATACGAAAAAAATACAAATTAAAATTCCTGTATCCCCAAAAGAGGCAGAAAAAGCTTAAGTCATACAAAAGGACTTGCTAGAGTGTATACTCCTTGAATTAGGAACATAGAATGTATACACTAAACTCTACATCTCCTTCTTCTACTACCCGCCAAACAACATTCCCGTGTCCCTAGAAACTGGACACACGGGAATGAAAACTGACGCATGATGTTCCTTCAACAAACCCCAGTGCACTGCCCAGAAATCATCCAGCTGCCCCCAGGCCCCGGGCTGCTGCATGCCACACTGACCTTGGATATGAAGATGGTGTTGATTTTGGGGTTATGCTTGAAATTCTGGAGAATCTGCATCCTTTCTCCCTGGGACGTAGGGCCATAGATATAGGGTCTAGAGAAGAACAAAGCTACGTTAGGAAGACCACAGAAGCACTCCTCGACTATCCTGAACGCGTGTCAGAGGGAAAGGGAGCTCTTCAAGGCTTCTCTCTCCCAGGAAGACCTCTGTCATGGAAGAAGAGCAGGAAGAGACCCATAGAAAACACGCCCCCACTGCCGCCACCCCTTCCCCCTGAGCCAAGGTGCAGGTCACCATTCTCTTCAAGATTCTCCCTTCACTCTTTTGTTCTTGGACTGTGCTCCTTCCTCCTTCAGCGTCTCTCTCTAAGCTTAGTGTCTATACAAGGAGAATCCCCTGGATTCCATGAAGCACAACGGGGAAAAAAAGAAAACATTGCTATTTGCAAACCAGAGCCTGGAAGGAACCATTTCCAAGTGAAACAGGCATTCTCCAAGAAAGGAGAAAAGAACCCCTTCCAGACTTCTTCCCACTGACTCCCTGTAACGCTATGTTCAAAGCACTTCTCGCTAGTCTCCAGCTGCCAAAGGGCACAGCCCTTTCTAACAATCTCACCGCTCACCCCTGGCCTCTGGCAGCGTCACTCCTCTAGTCTTCCTGTACTGACGTGCTTTTTGTAGCTTCCACAGGGAAGGTAACAATAGTGAGAGTGACGACGACAAGGACAACGAGGACAGCAGCCAAGTGCACAGGGGCCCCCCACACCAAACAGAGGCAGGCTCCACACTGTGGGGAAGACCCACGCCTGCCAGGAGCCCTCAGACCTGTACACCTGAGGCTGGGAGCCAGAGGACGCTGAACTCAAGTGGCTGTTCCCCCGTGCAGGGCCATCAGCTCCCTGGAAGGCCTAGGAAGCACTGCTTTTGCTATTTCACACACACTTCCCGACACTGTGCTCTAAGCTGGTAACAGGGATGCCCAGAGAGCAGCCCCCTGGCCTATGGGGAAGCTGGGCGAAGCCTGGGACAGCTGGATGCTTCCCCAATCCTGCGAGCCTGGCTTCCAGAGTGTTTGGAGCACCCTACAAATTTATTATTTTCTGGATGTTCATGCTGTGAAAAAGGTTGGGAATCTGTACTCTTCAGAACAGCTTGTCTCTTGACATCTAGGTTTTTAGGTGATTCTTCTCTGTGATCATCATCAGGAAAAACAACTCATATAGCCGCAAGCCCTCAGTTTGAGTCAAAGTGTTAGTTGCTCAGTTGTGTCCAGCTCTTTGCAAACCCATGGACTGTAGCCCACCAGGCTCCTCTGTCCATAGGATTCTCCAGGCAAGAGTACTGGAGTGGGTTGCTATTTCCTTCTCCAGGGGATGTTCCCGACCCAGGAATCAAACCTGGGTCTCCTGCATTACAGGCATATTCTTTACTGTCTGAGCCACAGGGAAGGTTCCCTCATATAGGAAATGAAACAGAAGGGTAACCATCCTCCAGAAAAAGGACCTAACATTTGTTGAACACCTACTAGATGTAAGAATCCTGAGGTAGGTGGTGGTAACTCTAAGAGATAGTAGAGCAAAAGGGTAGACCAGAGAAAGCAGAAGCCCAGGCCGGCAGGAAAGAAGAGCCAACATAAAACAAGCCAGTTTTCTATACAGAACACAAAAGGGTTCAAGGTCTAATCACCAGCTGCCTCAGAAGGTCGGTGTTAGGGCAGGATTACAGACAGGAAGACGGACAGAGTGTATGTGTAAGGAACAGTGTTGGATTCCAACTCCCGCCGCCAAGCATGCCTCTGCCCACCTGGCAGGAAACTGGAGATGTACTGCCTAGATTCTGAACACACTGAGGGAGACCCTTTGCCCTCAGGGAGAGCTGAGGGTTAAGCAAGAGTAAGAGTGAAGAAAGACAGGGATTCCCCACTCCCTCCCCTGCCACAGGCTGGGATCTAGGAAACGGTAAGATTCCTCTCTGGAGAAACTTTCCAGCCCAAAAGAAAAGACCCTGAGACACTGGCATCTGGCAACTTCTTGACAAACTAGCCAGGCCCATGCCTGATCATGGAGAGGTCCACAGGCTGGCAAACCCACCAAGCTATACAGAAAGGCCAATCAGCTTTTCAGTGACTCACCCTTAGGTAAGAAAATAGAGCCAAAGATCACCAAAAATCAGAAGATGGGCTCGAAAGACAGAGCTGAAACAAAACACTTGAAGAAGAGAGAGATGGTGCAGGGAATAGAAGAAAGCTTTGAAAGCTTTAATAGCCACAGAGAAGACACCGTACTTGCTCAAAAAAACAAGAACAGTTGACAATAAAGAACTCCTGGAAATTCACAAAAGCTTCAATAGAGTTGGTAGACAAACGGATAAAAAATCAGAGAAAATGGGAGTTCCCTGGTGGTCCAGTGGTTAGGATTCAGTGTTTTCACTGCCACAGCCTGGGTTCAATCCCTGGTCAAGGAACTAAGATCCCGTAAGCTACATGGCACAACCAAAATAAAGGTGGGATGGGGCAGGGAGGAATTGGAGAAGGTGCCCAGAAGATCTAACACCTGGCCAGCAGGAATTCAAAATGAGAGAAAAGGAACTTCCCTGGCAGTTCAGTGGTTAAGACGCCAATGTAGGGGGCATTAGTTGGGGAACTAAAATCCCACATGCCACACAGCACGGCCCTCTCACCCCTCGAAAAAAAAAGAGAGAAGAGAAAACAGAGATGAGTAACAAAGAAAAAACAGAAAGAACTTCTCTGAATTGAAGGACATGAGTTTTCAGATTGAAAAGTGTCTACTTCATGTACTGTAATGAAAGAAAAAAGATCACACTAGTCACACTGTTTTCAAACTTCCAAAAATGAAAAAAAGATTCTAAAACCCTCTTGATAGAAGGAAAACCTATGATCACCACAATAGATCACATACAGAGAGGAGTCAGAAGGGCATTAAGCAGGCTTGCAAACAAACAGCTGCATTGGAAGCTGAGAAAACAGCCCTACCTCTGACATTCTGAGGCCCCATCAACTACTCACCAAGTGTAAGAGTGAATAATGACATCTGCAAGCAAATTCTTATGAAATTTTCCTCTACATACCTTCTCTCAGAAATCTACGAAAGGATACACTCCATCAAAATGAGTGACCAGAAAAGGGGAGACTTGAGATGTGGCAAAAGGGGTTTCAACACAGGGAAGAGGTATAAGGAATTCCCAGGATATCAGAGGCGTGCCCAAAGGTGACAGGCAGCATCTCGAGTCCTAGAGAGCAGCAGACCAGAGCAAGACAGGAAGATGAAGCACTGAAGGGATCTGACCCTTCTGAGAGGGAATTTTACGAGGAGTCTGAAAAGGGATAACTCAGTAATTACATAGAAAACCAAGCAAAAGTAATGACAAGGCAACTATTAAATCTAGGAAAAAACAACATGTTAAGAAATAATGTAATCACAGTACACTGCCTGCCTTGGCTGGAACAATACTTACACAGTCAAAATAATGTAACACTGACATTAGCTAGAACATGGAAGCAATCTAGATGCCCATCGACAGATGAATGGATAAAGCTGTGGTACAGATACACAATGGAATATTACTCAGCCATAAGAAGGAATGCATTTGAGTCAGTTCTGATGAGGTGGATGAACCTAGAGTGAAGTGAGTCAGAAAGAGAAAGATAAATATCGTATTCTAATACACATACATGGAAGCTAGAAAAATGGTACTGAAGAATTTATTTACAGGTCAGCAATGGAGAAACAGACATAAAGAATAGACTTATGGACATGGGGAGAGGGGAGGGGAGGGTGAGAAGTATGGAGAGAGTAACGTGGAAACTTACATTACCATATGTAAAATAGATAGCCAACAGGAATGTGCTATATGGCTCAGGAAACCCAAATGGGCTCTGTACCAACCTAGAGGGCTGGGATGGGGAGGGAGATGGGAGGGAGGTTCAAAAGGGAGGGGATGTATGTATACCTGTGGCTGATTCATGTTGAGGTTTGACAGAAAACAACAGAATTCTGTAAAGCAATTATCCTTCAATAAAAAAATAAATTAAAAAAAAACAGAACTAATAAAAAAAAAATGTAAAAATGTAACATTGAAACTAACTTGGCCCCAAACATTTTGTGGGGATGGAGTGGAGGTAGGGGATGGAATGATGTATGTAAGAGGGCTAAATCCACAGCTCCCATGGTAGGAAATTAATAACCAACTTCTATAATCAATCATGAAGAAATTGCTATATAAATTATTACTTAGAAATATGAAGGTAAATACAGAAAAGAGTTGAAAGTATCCATCTTTGGGGAACAAGGAATTTTGACTAGGAAGACAGGTGCAAGGAATTGCTAGTTTTCTTGACGGCCTATGTTAATTTGATAAAACATAAAATATTTCCTACATTAAATAAGGCACAGTTTTAGAAATCTGAGAAACTCAGTCTGTGTCCCAGTTTTCTCGTCTATGAGACTAACACAATCATGTCTTGCGGCTGAGGTGATGATTAAATCACAGCTTGTGAAGAGCAGCTGCCTGTATGCATCCCTCCCAGCAACATAAAAATTCAGGCTGGAGGGCCTTGTCTTCTGCTACACTCACAGCACCTGAAGCCCTGTATCACTGTGTAAAGAAGCACAGGCCTCTTCCTCTTTACCTGGCAGGAAATTTTCAAATTTTCAGTAGTATCTGGGTGAGGCTGTAACAAGGACTCTGCCGGCTGTTTCCTGAGCAGCTCTTTCTAGATGCTGGGCCATACCTGGGATGCTGGTTCCGTCTGCCTTGCCTTCCCGGCCCCTAGTCCATGTGGTCTGATCGCATCTCCAGTCACAGTGCCACTCAGCCTGAAACTCCAGATGCCAACTAGTGCCCACCTTCAGAGCCCAGCTCCAAGGCAGCACTTGCTCTCTTGGCTCACAGTGACCAGGCCCTCTTTTCTGTACACACCAACCTCTGACTCTGACCACTGCTCCTCTGTCTCATATGGTCCCTGGGAACAGAAAACTAGGCCTTCAGATACTAACAAGTTCCTGAGAGCTTCGAGAAAAAAACAGTCTTCTGCACTCTCACGTGGGGAAGATACCTGGGCTTTTGAGGCCAACTCTAACTTTTCCATTCTTACTTGTTCAGTCGAATGGCATACTCCTTCAGAGCAAACACGTTGTCAGCAAAGACGATAATCTTGTCATTCCTCCTTTCATGAAACTTGATCAGAAACTGGCAAGCTCTGAATTTGTTGGGATTCATGGTGTACAGCAAGATCCGTTTCTTGGTTTTGATTGCCACATACTCCCGGTAAAACTCAGGAGACATTGGGCACCAAACCTGTGAAACGGGAAGAATTAGGGGTCAGTATGCAAGCTTAAGTACCACACAATTGAAAACTTTGGCAAATCAGCTTTAAAACAAACCAAGACAAAACCAATGGCATGTGGATTACATCTCAAAACTATTGTAAACACACACATTACAAAACAAAACCTGAAACCCAATGCTGAACCAAGACCCTCTTACATGTTAATAGCAACGATTTTAAAATGTATCGACAGCAGAGGTGGACTTGCTCTGTCCACCTTTGGACAGAGAACTGCACACACACTTGCCAGCTCTATGTGTTGGGCTAGCCTAGCAATGACATCCCAGTAACGATACAAGGGAACTCTTGAGGGCGGGGGAAATGCTCTAAAACTGGATTGGAGGACACAGCTGCACAACTCTTTACATTTACTAAAATCACAAAAATTATAAATCAACAGCGTTTACTTACAATAGGTGAATGTTATGGAACATAAACTAGACCTTAATAAAGCTGTTAAAAAAAGCAACTTAGCAACCCCAATGTCTGTCAACATCACTAAGTCACGACCAACTCTTTTGCGACCTCATGGACTGTAGCTATCAGGCTCCTCTGTCCATGGGATTTCCCAGGCAAGGATGCTGGAGCGGGTTGCCATCTCCTCCTCCGGGGGATGTTCCCCACCCAGGGATTAAACCCACATCGCCTACACTGGCAGACGGATTCTTTACCACTGAGCCAACAGGGAAGCCCCTGTTAACATTAGAAAAGACTATTTTTACTGCTGTGTAATATTCCATTAGCTATCAAATTGTGGTATATTTGTCCAGTGGAATATTACAGGGGAATTCAAAGTAATGAACTATAGCTATAAGAATAATCAAAAATAATGCATTATGCAAGGAATAAAAATATTAAGCAAAAATCAGAAACCATGCAAGAACATTTATTTATATATATATATACACACACATATCTCCTGATTCTTTCTGCATATACATAAAGATTTTAAAGGGGCTTCCCAGGTAGCACAGTGGTAAAGAATCTGCCTGCCAATGCAGGAGATGTGGGTTCAATCCCTGAACTGAATAGATCCCCTGGAAAAGGAAACAGCAACCCACTCCAGTATTCTTGCCTGGAAAATCCCAAGAACGGAGGAGCCTGGCGGGCTACAGTCCATGGGGTCAAAAAGAGTCAGATATGACTTAGCAACTAAACAAAGATTTTTAAAAAGCAAAGTTAAACAACAAATGTTTAGGGAATTGCACATAGGAAGTAAAATAACAAAGAAAAGCAAGAAAATGACAAACCTAAACTCCAAGACAGCAGCAGAGGGAGAGGAGATGCAATCAGACAGGAAGAGGCACCTCAAAGACTCCAGCAGTGCTGTGCATAACTTGGGTGCTCTTTATGAAGACGTACCCAGAGAGTAAGCAAGCGTCTCGATAGAGCAAGGCCACCTGCACAGCTGCCTCCTGCTCATCTTCACCCAGGAGGCCCATCTCTGCCCTTCCAGGACGCAGCCCACCCTACTCTAGCCACTAAGTGACGGTCATTTTAAAGTGCCAGAAAGGCCTTCTGTTGCTATTCCTTTGAACGTGTATTTTTAACACATACCTGTGCAGGTATTCATCACAGAACAATCCTGGAAAAATGTGTTCTTAGAAATTGAACGTTGGTCACGTGCTGTCTGTGGGTGTCAAAACCAACAGACTCTGGCACTGGGGGTGGCTGGTGGCTGTTCCCACGGAACCAAGAATCCCTCTGGGGTGAAGGCGTGCAGGAGCACCCTGAGGTGCTCACTCCCAGAAGGGAGGATGAGGAGCCCAGCCCACCTGGATTAGCCTCCTGATTCGACCACTTCCCGTGTGCCCCTGGACAAGCGACTGTCTGACACATCTGAGATGACACATCGCCCACACCACAGGAGGGCTGAGGCTACTGCAAAGGCAGCAGAACCCTTGCTGAGGTCTTGACCCGCGTATCTGCCTGTGAGGAATTGACCGGACCCAGTTCCCCTCCGCAGGGCAGTGCCCGCCCTCAGGGACCATTAGGAAGAGGCCAGCTACCTCAGCACACTGGACTTTGGCGATGTAGCCACTGTTCTGTAGCTCCATCCAGTTGGCTTCATAGAGTTTCGGCCCAATCAAAAAGTTTAAGTCGACGATTTTGTCATCTTCCCGGACGAGGGTTGCGGTCAAACCCAGCTTGCAGTGCGCCTGCACAATGGTGAGCACCCGTCGGAACATCTTGGCTGGGGAAACAATTGGCACATTAACACCATCACTTTTTAAATGCTCTAAGTACCAAAGACAGCTTTGACCTAAGACTGGTCCAGGACACCACATGTCTAAGCCCTGGGTCACAGGATCACAGAAACCTGGCTCTAGTCATGAATGACTAGGTGAGAAAGCTTCAACTCCACTTTCAGACCTGCTCCAAAGAGGGGTGAAAGGGAGAACAGGAGGCAGTGACTCAGAGGAAGCCCCAGGCCAGGGAGCCCCAGCGCTCCCCTCACACAGCTAAGCTATCGGGCGGAGCATAGACAGCAATTGGAACCATGATCCAGGATATTAAAATGCCACTGAGCTCTGACTCACAAGGAATTTGTGCACCCTGAAGCTTGCTGACCAGAATGAATGCTTCAAACTCAGCCTCCAACTGAACTGCTACAAAGCAACTTCAAAGTTATTCACAGAAAATGTTTCTTTTTATCAATTTCCAATCCATCTGACCAAATACCCACCTTCTCTGTAAGGGTTTTTTTTTTCTTTTAGTTTATAGTTTTTGATTCCCAGGTGGTACTAGTGGTAAAGAACCTGCCTGCCAATGCAGCAGATCTAAGATTCCCAGATTCTAACTTTGGGTCGGGAAGATCCCCTGGAGGAGGAAATGGCAACCCACTCCAATATTCTTGTTTGGAGAATTCCATGGATAGAGGAGCCTGGTGGGCTACAATGGGGTCACAAGAGTCGGACATGACTAAATGACTTAGTACACTGCACAATGAACTTTTCCTGAGGGTGGGTAAGTGAGCTTACCCTGTTTTATAAATGTTAACACAGCGGCAGACTGTGCCACCACCACGACCAGGTTACAAGCCGATCCACGACCCCAAAAACTCCCCTATGCTCTGCCTTGTCACACCCCCCATCCTGCCCCAGCAACCACTGATCTGTTCTCTGTCACTACAGTTTTATATTTTCAAGAATGTCCTACTGACGGCATCACGCACTCTTGCAGCCTCTTGGGACTGGCTGACTTCACTCAGCAAGATGCCTCTGGGCTTCCTTTCCATGGCTGAGAAGTATCCTATCGAATGACGTACCAGCTTGTCCATCCAGCCCCTCACTGACATGCATTTCCATGGTCAATATAGGTTTTGGAGACTACAACCAGGGCTGTTATAAACATGACAAGTTTTTGTGTGAACCTAAGTTTTCATTTCTCCATAACAGATGCCCATGGTGGGACTGCTGGCTCATATGGTGATTTTCTAATAAACTGCCAAACCTCCCCAGAGTGACTGTACATTTTGCAATTCCTCTGGCCATGCGTGACAGTTCCAGCTGCTCTGCACTCTTGTCAGTATTTGGTACTTTATATATATATATATAGACATTCTCTATATATAGACATATATATATATAGACATTCTCTATATATAGACATATATATATATAGACATTCTCTATATATAGACATATATATATAGACATTCTATATATAGAATATATATATACATATATCTATATAGACATATATATAAACATTCATATATAGAATGTCTCTCTCTCTCTATATATATACATTCTATATATATATATATATAGACATTCTAATAGGAGAAATATCAATAACCTCAGATATGCAGATGACACTACTCTTATGGCAAAAACTGAAGAACTAAAGAGCCTCTTGATGAAAGTGAAAGAGGAGAGGGAAAAAGTGGGCTTAAAGCTCAACATTCAGAAAACTAAGATCACAGCATCCGGTCCCATCACTTCACGGCAAATAGATGGGGAAACAGTGGAAACAGTGGCTGACTTTATCTTTCTGGGCTCCAAAATCACTGCAGATGGTGATTACATCCATGAAATTAAAAGAGGCTTATTCCTTGGAAGGAAATTTATGACCAACCTATTTGGAGAAGGCAATGGCACCCCACTCTGGTACTCTTGCCTAGAGAATCCCATGGACGGAGGAGCCTGGTAGGCTGCAGTCCATGGGGTCGCTAAGAGTCGGACACGACTGAGCGACTTCACTTTCAGTTTTCACTTTCCTGCATTGGAGAAGGAAATGGCAACCCACTCCAGTGTTCTTGCCTGGAGAATCCCAGGGACAGGGGAGCCTGGTGGGCTGCCGTCTCTGGGGTTGCACAACGTCGGACATGACTAAAGCGACTTAGCAGCAGCAGCAGCAGATAGCATATTAAAAAGCAGAGACATTACTTTGTCAACAAAGGTCCATCTAATCAAGGCTATGGTTTTTCCAGTAGTCATGTATGGATGTGAGAGTTGGACTGTGAAGAAAGCTGAGTGCCGAAGAACTGATGCTTTTGAACTGTGGTGTTGGAGAAGACTCTTGAGAGTCCCTTGGACCGCAAGGAGATCCAACCAGTCCATTCTGAAGGAGATCAGCCCTGGGTGTTCTTTGGAAGGAATGATGCTAAAGCTGAAACTCCAATACTTTGGCCACCTCATGCAAAGAGTTGACTCATTGGAAAAGACTCTGATGTTGGGAAAGATTGAGGGCAGAAGGAGAAGGGGATGACAGAGGATGAGATGGCTGGACGGCATCACCGACTCAATGCACATGAGTTTGGGTGGACTCCGGGAGGACTCCGGGAGTTGGTGATGGACAGGGAGGTCTGGCGTGCTGCGGTTCACGGGGTCGCAAAGAGTCAGACACGACTGAGCGACTGAACTGAATAGCTGGGTCTCTTGGATGAAGTCTATTCATGTCTTTGGCCTGTTTTCTAACATTTTCTGCCATTGCCTGACTGTCTAAAGGCAATAAAATTAACATGTCTAAAACCTACTCCTTGGAAGGAAAGTTATGACCAACCTAGATAGCATATTCAAAAGCAGAGACATTACTTTGCCAACAAAGGTCCGTCTAGTCAAGGCTATGGTTTTTCCAGTGATCATGTATGGATGTGAGAGTTGGACTGTGAAGAAAGCTGAATGCTGAAGAATTGACGCTTTTGAACTGTGGTGTTGGAGAAGACTCTTGAGAGTCCCTTGGACTGCAAGGAGATCCAACCAGTCCATCCTAAAGGAGATCAGTCCTGGGTGTTCTTTGGAAGGACTGATGCTAAAGCTGAAACTCCAATACTTTGGCCACCTCATGCGAAGAGCTGACTCATTGGAAAAGACTCTGATGCTGGGAGGGACTGGGGGCAGGAGGAGAAGGGGATGACAGAGGATGAGATGGCTGGATGGCATCACCAACTTGATGGATGTGAGTTTGAGTGAACTCCGGGAGTTGGTGATGGACAGGGAGGCCTCATGCTGTGATTCATGGGGTCGCAAAGAGTCGGACATGACTGAGCAACTGAACTGAACTGAAAGCCTACTCCCAATCTTCTCTCTCCAAACCTGCTCCTTCTAGAGCCTTCTCCACCTAATATCCACTCCTCTCTTCTGATGGCTCAAGCCAAAATCTGATAGTCACCCTTGATTTCTCTTTCAGAACCACATCTAACCTGTGCAGTTCATCTTCAAAGCATAACCAGAATCAGCTTACCTTCATTCTTACTGGTTCCAAGCCTTGTGTTGGGATTCCACAAACTAACATATCTAGATGCTCTCCACCCTTGCTTCCTGCAGTGTCTTCCCAGCACAGCAGCTGGGGTGAAATTTTTAGAATGTTAAGTCAGAGATGTCACCCTTGGCTCAAATGTCTCAAAAGGCATCTCACCCAGAGTACAAGCTGAAGGTCTACCTTCAGGCCCTACAGGATTGGCCCCAACACCTCTCTGAACTCAGTTTTGACTGCTCTCCCCCTCGACGCCCTCCACAGCCACAGAACTACACTGCGGTCAGACCATGGAGGCACTACTTCCCCATCTCAGGACTGTGTCCTTCTGACCGAGAGACCCTCATCCCTACTTGGCTTGCTGTGAACATCTCATCTCTACTTGGCTTGCTGTGAACATCTCCCAGGCATCTTCAGACATCCAGAGAGGCTGGAGGAGTTCTCGTTACAGAGAAAACAAAAAGATGGAAAGGCCATCTTCACAATATTTTGAAAACAGTATGTGAAAATGCCTCTGATTTCGTTTAATTCAGAGTCATCTCTAATTTCCTGGAGAAGGCAATGGCTACCCACTCCAGGACTCTCGCCTGGAAAATCCCATGGATGGAGGAGCCTGGTAGGCTGCAGTCCAGGGGGTCTCACAGAGTTGGACACGACTGCAGCGACTTAGCAGCAGCAGCAGCTCTAAATTCCACTTCTCAACTGATCAGAACTGTTAATTTGTTTTATCAAGAAAGGTTTGCCTGGTCTGCTACTCAGTAATAAAGGGAACACATCATCAGCACATGTCACAATGTGGATACATCATTATGTGAAGTGAAGGAAGTGAGACATAAGAAAATATATATGATTTTGTTAATATATTTCCAGAAAAGGCATGTATCCAGAAACAGAAAACAATTCAGTGATTTCCTGGGGCTAAGATGAAAAGCAGTGATGGTGAGTATGAGAAAGATGTTCTAAAACTGGATCATGGTGATGGCTGTATGAACGCCTTACTAAATTCAAGATTACTAAAAATCTTGAATCATATACTTAAAACGGATGGATTTATGGCTCATAAATTATATCAATATGGCTATTAAAAGCCATATTGTGATATGGCTGCCTGCAATACTTGGACAAGTACAACTTCTATAACATAATAAGGATCAATACTTTAGTCTTAAAAATAAAACAAACATTGCAAGAACTATTTTGTGCTCCTAGTATAGTTTTTGTGGGACTGTAAAAAAAGCGAGGGGAGGGGTTAAGGATAAGTGGATAAGTTGAGGTGCAAAAACAGTATCCCTTTCTAAATGACTACTCTGGGCCAGTCTAAGAAGACTGTCAGTGTGGACGCCCACCCACCACTAACCCCCACTCCGCACATGCTCATTACTTCACTGAAAGCTTCACCAAGAAAGTTTCTCTTGCAAGATGGATGTATTACACAGCAGCCCCTCTCTCAACCCAAGAACTGGAAAATTACTCTGTCCATACGGTGAGCAGCATCCCAGCTCTCAGCCTGCTTACCTGGTATGGTGTGTACTTCATCCAGGATCATGAGGCCCCATTCCTGAGTTTTGAGCCACTCCATCACCCGCTCAGCCTCCCAGGACCTTTTGGTGGTGTGGCCCAGCATCGAGTAGGTGCTGATGGCAATGGAGCAGCCTATGGGCTTGTCCTTGGCATCGGAGGTAAAGCGGCAGATCTGGCTGTCATCGATGGTGGACCACATCTTGAACTGGGCTTTCCACTGCTCCACAGACACGGCCGAGTTGCCCAGCACCAGACAGCGCTTCCTGACAGTACACGCGGCTGTCACGCCCACCAGGGACTTCCCAGCACCTACAAGACACCAAGGGCAACACCCCCAAGCCGAGCTGAAATGAGGGACAGGGACAGACAAAAAGGCTCGCCGGCACACCAATCTGGCCCAAATTATTCGTAACGATCCTCACAGCGGACACTGTTGAGGCGTTTTTTCTGCTCCAAACCTGTTTCCTTCTTTACAGAAAAGGAGGCATGCCCACTTCACACACAGATGTGAAAACTGAGAGACAAGTGCCAGGCCCTGTTAGAGCACCATATATGCACCTTGTTTAAATCTTAAAAAGCAACATTTGTCAAAACAAACTATGAATAAGAGACACCTCTACTACTGCCGTTTTAAAGATGGGAAAACTAAATCTAAGGTGCAACTTGCCCAAGACCCTGGGACAGCAGTGCTGCTAGGGTACAGTGTACCCAACACACGGACCACCTTCGGAGGGACTGAGAAAAGATGGCTACTAAGATCACACAATCAACTGGGCTGAGCACTCAGGAATGTGGTAGTGTGAACACTGCTACTGGCAAAGACACAGGAAGGTGAAACTCCAGGGGCTTCTGAGTTCACCACCATCCACCATGAGAAGATCAAGATTAAAACTCAAGCTGTTCCTTTAAAAAGCAATTCTTCCTTAACCAGGGATGTGCTTCAAAGTAACCCATGGAGCTTAAAAAAAAAAATGAAGGTGCAGGCCCCTTCCTGAGAGAGTGCACCTTCTAGAGTCTGGGGCAGGGCTCCAGCTGACTCTACTATGACTGCCAGCCTAGAACCTAGGCTAGACCAGACACGACTCAGGACAGATGCAGAGAGAGCAGCCCACCCACCTCCTTCACTCAGTCACTCACCACAAGGAAGGACAATGACCCCGGAGCGTGCGCGCCCGTTCCCAAACATCTTCCGCAAACTCTTCTCCTGATAAGGTCTAAGGACAGCTGTGGGCTTCAGGTCAATGTTGATATCAGGGTTGACAGAATCATTCCGAAAGTCGTATTCTGCCAACAGAGGGTACTCCAGGTGGATGCAACGTTTCTGGAGTTCTTCAATCATTTCCTGGAAAGTGAGCATGAAGGTTCATAATCTTGTTAACTCCAAAGCGTGCTCAGAAGCAACACATATCCTAAGACACCTAACAATAAAAAAACAAGTTAACCTAGACATTTTGCCATTTCAGATCTTGCTTGATAACAACTGGGTTAAAGCATAGAAAAGGACCCCAAACTAAGGTAATGAACAAAATTAAATCCAATCAGCTACCAAAATGCCCCGCAGACACCATTTCTCACTGACCCACCAGTGGGAAGAATGGGACACTCAGATATAACTTGATCAGGAAGAATGATGCCACAGTACATTGGAGATAGACAGGGGTTCCTTCCTCTCACACAAACTATGGACAGTCCAGGCAGGGCCAGACCAGCTTCTGACATCCGCTTAGAGAAGCAACCAGGAGGGATTATGTTCACTAACCTGCTTGACTTCAAAAGACACTGTCTGTGTCTCTTCTTCTTCCTCCTCATCCTTGTCCATTTGCTCATAAAAATCAAACAGGTCTGTGGGGATGTCAGATTTACCCTGTGGATCTGTCACTCGGGAAGTAGAGGGCCCACCGCTACCTTCAACACTCTTAGCAATCTGAAAGAGAAAGGCAGGATCTGGACTTGCACAAAACATTTAACCCTACTGCTACCAAGCAACAGTCAAAGCTGCAAGAAAGCTACAGGACTACTAGGCTGCAAATGCTGGACTAAAAGCACCTGAGGGCTAAAATCCTGGATGTGTCCAACCCCTGAGGGTGACCTAGGAGCCCACATACAGCAGACTTGCTTGTGAAAGTCTCAGTGATGAGCTCGGTGGCCTCCCCCTCAGAGTTCCTCAGGCGGCACTCCCGGATCACCGGATCCTGGAGAAGATGCTGGATGACATCAGGATGAGAACTTTCAACGAAGTATCTATAAAAGGGGAGGAAGCAGAAGCCTACTGACCAGGACAGAATTTGCAGAAGAGTCCATTTAGCATTCTTAAGATGGTCTGGGGATAGTGGCCTCCGGCTTCTCTCCACATCCACCCTTCCCCATCCCTTTGCCAAAGCTGAGTGATGAGCTACTGGTCATGATATAACACAGAAGGGTTGTTGGCAAAGCCCCACTTTGAAGACAAACTAGCAGGGATCTGAACCCCAGCTACACTGCTAGGAGAACACAGTGGTCAGTGAATGAACAGTTTTGGCCACACAGCTTCACTCATTCCCTTTAGCCCCTGACTCTGGGGAGTAGTTGTTAGTGCAGAGCACATTCCACAAACGTTAGCTTCCTGCCGCTGATACGCAGAGGGTGAAAACGCCTCGGTGGGCCTTTCACGGAGCCCCTTACCTGTTGTGCTTCAGGACCAGCTTGACTTTCCCATAGCTGACGGTACACAACTGCAAGGAGTGAGAACACCAGACAGGCAAAATCAGCCACATGCAGGGCACTCACAACATTACTGGACGCATTTTACTACCTATCAGCCAAGTAGAGGGTTCATTTTACTTTAGGAAAATCCAATGTGCCATCCTGAAGGGGTAGATCTGTCTAAATACAGCTTTTTCTACTAGCTTCTACTTTTTTTTTAAGCTTTACTTTATTTTTACCTTATTTTCAATTAAAAATAACTGCTTTACAATATTGTGGTGGTTTCTGCCATACAACAACATGAATCAGCCATAGGTATACATATGTTTAAATATTTCTACCAGTAAGGATGAGTAGAGATTAATGAACTAAGTATCTAACTCAAGCTACAGGTTAAAAAAACACCACTACTGACAAAAACACAAAAGAAACAGAAGGACAAAAATTAAAGATAAAAGTGTAAAAATGATTTTGAAGAAATAAAACAAACAAACAGTAAAACTACTTCAAGTAAAATAAATCCAATAGAAATAATTTTTTTTCATTGAAAATAGCAGGAATTCGCTGGTGGTCCAGTGGTTAGAACCGGAGGCTCTCACTGCAGAGGGCCCAGGGTTAAAGTCCTGGTCAGGGAACTAAGATCCCACATGCCCATGATGCAGGGGTGGGGTGGGGAAGTGAAAATAGATTAAATCAGTAGTTGATCTAGTCAAGAAAAGATAAGAATAAAATACAAAACCACTACAGAAAGTGGTAAGTGGAGATAAATTGTTCACTGCACACCTTTTGGTGCCTTTGTGTGCATGCTGAGTCCATTTCAGTCATGTCTCTTTGTGTAGCTTCTGCTTTTTGAGAGCAAAACCTCCCTCTTGTCTGGCTAATTCTGATGCACATACCTTAACCTATAAAATGCTGCTTTAAATCTTTCTGTTATTTTCCCTTTCTCTTTATTCTTCACTTCGAGAAGCCCCATCCTAATCCAGAGACTCATCCCACTGTACCAGAGCTACCCCCAACACAAAGCTACCCCCAAAGCTGGCAGAATATGTGTTCAGTAAGTGTGTGCTGCAAAAATTAAACACAAAGCCTCCAGCCTCCTTGCCAAGATTCCCATTTCTTCAACTAGATGTAAGATTCTTAATGGTAGAAAATCCTCCCAAGTTCCCAACAATCTTTAGGATGGAATGAGCAGAGAAAATGTGGTGGCCACAAAATTTGCAACTCAGATCTCGGGCTGCTGCCTGCCTCCACTACTGCCCTCTAAATCCGCCCCTGCACTAACCAATACCCGCATTCCTGCAGGCAGCGCCCAGCCAAGACTGAGAAGAGCCGGGGAACTGAAGCAGGCTCATTTTATAAGATGCAAGTCCCTCTCCCAAGGTACCCTTGCACATCACAAGAAAAGAAGTCTCTCCAGGGCTCCCACCAGCTTCTCTGAGATTGGCTTCATTTCTGTGCTGGATTGGACGCCTGTGGTACTCATCTTCTGCTGCTCCAGACCTGGAATCCGAATCCAACTGCCTACTGACCAGCAGAAGGCAATGAAAGCTACCGTCCATCTCTTCTGAAGGGTATTCACCATCTCTCAGAACCCAAGCATGTCCTCAGAACCCAAGTGCTCGTCACCGAGAGCTCTTTCCTCTTTCACGTATGAAGCCCTTTTTGACTCTGCCTAATGGAAGTTGTTGACTAGTGGTCTCCTGTCTCTCAGACTTAAGTGAAGTTTATCATCTGTACTAGTCTGTTCATGTTACCACACAGTACACCCTGGACCAAGTTGTTTAACAAACAGAAACTTATTTCTAGAAGTCCAGGATCATGAGGCCAGGAATTTCTTTTCCAGTGAAGGTTCTCTTCCTGGTTTGTAGAGGGCTACCTTCTCAGTCTGTGCTCACATTACCTCGTCCTTGTACAAATGCAGAGAAAGAGCATACAAGCCTTCTGGTATCCTTTCCCATAAGGACACTAATCCTATTGGCCCTACCCTTTTAACCACATTTAACTTTAATTATCTCCTTACTCCAGATGCAATCATATTACAAGTCAGGTAGGTCCTTGAGATGTGAATTCTGGAGGAGGCACAATTCAGTCTGTAACAGCCACACTTTGGGCTGTATTCCCAAATAACCCGGGCCAGAATGGGCCTGAATACCCACTGTGTTAGTACCCACTGGCTAAGAGCAGCTCATGGGAAGTGTAGCCTCAGCAAAACACAATACTGGATCCAGAAGAGCAGCAGCCAGGGTGATTGGTTATTCTGCTCCCCACACTGAATCTGAATGGCATTTTCTTGACTGCCACAGGCTAATGATGTACAGCACTTGTCCCTATCATTCCTACATTAAGAAGGAGGGCAAAAGAGCCAGCCTTAGCCCCCACTTGCCTTAATAAACTGAATGATTCCCTCTGGGACTCCTGTCTTGCTGAGCTTCCTGAGATAGTCCGTGATGTCGCTGGTCTGCAGCCCGACGCTGACAGCTGCATACAGGGAGTAGGCAGTTAGTTTGTACTCATGCACGTGGGTTGGTCGGCACACCGGTTCTGCAATAGCCACCAGGAAGTCTTGAGCGTATTTGTAAACTGGAGAGAAGGCTTCTAAAAAGATGTGGCCATCAGGAGCCTGAGAAACACCAAATGGACACAACAGTCAAGGAAATTAATGAGATGATTAGACTCTTTTCCACATCATTATCTAGAAAGGATAAGCTGCCCAGAAAACCAACACCAGGGATACTTTTGTAAGCACATCTTCAGTCAACTGTAGGGCCTGCTACTACTTTAATCAGATACAAGGAGTAGAGAGAATAGAAGACAAAGTTTCCAGAGTCAGTAGCTGCTTCCCACTAGTCTTCACAGGAAAAGCCAACGACCTTACTGGCTATCTGTCTGGCTAGATGACCAATGAATGGAGAACATTAATTACTTCAAGTTGAGCAAAAAAGCTGCCTAGCAAATGTCTCATTAATTTTTTCCAAGAGGAATTAAAACGTTACACAATACATGCCGCTACTCCATAGATGAAAGTAATTTCCAATCACGCGGCAGAACTGGAGAGAGAATGAGAGTAAAAGCGGGGGTTAGTGAGGAAGGAAGCCCAAGACCCGCCAGCACATGAGAGCGAACACGCTCATTCTATCTCGGCTGTTTCAGTCCGTGACTGTGAAAGCTCGCTCTCAGTGGGCTCCGAAGCGCACGATCCTGCATTTCTGTTTGGGCCCCACCAACTCTTGGCCGCTGGCTGTGGGCGTGCTTACCACCCAGAGGGGTCTGGAGGTGTGGTCGTCCTTCAGCGGCATCTGCAGCCTGTAGTCCTTGGCTCCATACTCATCCACTTTGGTGCCGGACTCATCCACCTGCTTTCCGGCCGCGGAGGGAACAGCTTCCTGGGTGTCGTTCCCAGGGGCGTCGTCTTCCTCGTCTTCCTCATCCTCGTAGTGCCGCTTCTTGGACTTCTTCTTCTCTGCAGATATTAACAAGGACACACAACGTGAGCCCTGCAGGAGCCTTGAGCTCCCCCCGCACTGAATAGTCGCAGGTCGGGGGAACCAGACTTCCCCAGCGCCAACCACCCCTAGCCCGGAGCCACTGTGCACCTCGGGAGTCCTCTCCCTCACGGTGCCCACCTAGCCCGGTTGCAGGGCTCTCCGGAGGTCGGGGTCGACCCCAGTCCAGCGGCCAGTCCTGACAGCATGCGCCGGCCGCGAGCGACTCTGGGGTCGACCGCCTCTGAGAAGGCCTAAGCAGCAACCACACAGGATGAGGGGGCCGGCGGGCGCAAGCAACCCCGAAACACGCCCGCGCCACGTCTCACCGCGGTCGGCGCGGTCTCTCTTGCCCATGACTGCGCCCGCTGCAGCCTACCACCGCCCCTAGCCTACCGCGGCGGCAGCTCTCGGAGGAACTTCCTGTTCACACCGGAAGCTCTTCCGGGCACCGCCCAGGAAGTCCCGCCGCGGGGCGTTCGGTTGGTGTGAGTGTAGCTGAGCCTGGCAGCTGTGCAATCCGCTGGCTCTTTCCCGGTGCAGGCGCTTTCTCGACACTTTTTCTCCTAGTCAGTGAAACATGTTTTGAGTACTTGTTATGACCGTCCAGGCACTGTTGTTTTAGCCCGTGGGTCAGGACAGTGAACTGAGAAAAGGTCTTGGCCCTCTGTAACAGAAAAATGTGGGCAGTAAACAAATGTGTTGAGCGCTGTAAGGAGAAATAAAAGAGAATGAGTTTGTGCTATTCTGAATGGATGGTGCTAGAATCTCTCTCTGAAGCGGTGCTAATTGAGTGAGTGATCATGCAAGTGGACAATGTCCTATGTAAATACCAGAAAGGTACAGTGTGGACCTAGGGGCCCACTCAGGTTTGGCATTTAAGAGGAGAACCATGGCTGGGAGGGGTGGGGGACAGGAGACAGTATAGTGCGTGAACAGAACTGATTCTCAAAATGGGATCCCCTGGCTCATCGACATCATATAGGAACTAGTTAAAATTAGTTATAAAGGCACAAACACGAAACAGATGAATCATAAAATTCTGCAGGCCATGGCAACAATCTCGCCCTCCAGATGTGATGTTCAACTTTGAGAACACCTAATATAGAGCCTTGTAGGTCATTGCAAAAACTTTGGATTTTATTATAGGGAGCTACTGGGGAATTTTTGAGCAGAGAAATGACAGTCTGATTTAGTATTAAAGGGTCACTCTGCACTAGATGCATTGTTGAAGATGGATTTTACAAAGTCAAGGGCAGCTACTGCAGGGCTCCAGTTGAGAAGTCACTGGCTTTATCCGGGTGATAAGGGTAAAGTCGATGCACAGTGGTTCCATTCTGAATATATGTTAAAGACAGCACAGGATTTGCTGACTAGCTCTGGAAGGTGAGTAAGAGGAGTAAAGGAAAACTGCAACGTTTTTGACCTGAGCAACTGTAAAAATGACGTACCTCAGGGAAGGTACAGATTTTTTTTTTTTTAAATAAGGGTGACTGAGCAGCACTCAGCTTGGTACCAGCCTGCTGCTGTCCAGCGCTGGGCACCCCTACCACTGGGGGACCATGGTCTCTACTGAGAAAGCTCTGTGGAGGTATGCTACTGCCAAGTCGTGCAGTGTACTACTTCATCCTGTACTACACCATTGGACGAGACCATACCATCCTTCCAGAAACTATGGGTCCCTGCTGGGCTGCACCTTTTCCCAAACCTTGGAAAAACCCAAAGGAACCAATCTGTGGGATCAGCCCCCAGACAGCTAAGCACTGTCCTCTCCCAAAGGCTCCCAAACTGCTTCCTCCCACCTTAAAAGGTACAGATTTGAAGAGTGGTTCTGGATATATTGAATGTGAGTGGCTATACTAGCCTGCTTGAGTGCCATAACGAAACACCACAGACTATATGACTCCAACAGTGAAACTTATTTTGTCACAATTCTGGAGGCTGGAAGTCCAAGGTTAGGATCCTGCTCTCTTCCTGGCTTGAAGATGGCCACCTTCTTGCTATGTCCTCACACAGGGACTGAGGGAAGGGAAAACTCTGGTGTCTTTTCTTCACATAAGGGCACCAGTTTTCTCAGATTAGGTCCTTAACCATATGACCTCATTTAACTTTTATCACCTCCTCACAGGCTCTGTCTTCAAATACAGTCACGTTGGGAG
Source organism: Bos indicus x Bos taurus (assembly GCF_003369695.1). NCBI lineage: Eukaryota > Metazoa > Chordata > Mammalia > Artiodactyla > Bovidae > Bos > Bos indicus x Bos taurus. Next base: position 5,003,364 of record NC_040077.1, on the reverse strand, counting down.
TTAAATCTTCAGTGTACAAATTCAGGGGACGATGCAATTCCTACAAGCAGCCTATTACATAAATAAACGAAATGTCAAGTTGACAGTTGGGTGGAAATCTGAAGTTCAGGGACCTAAAATATGTTTGAGAACTGCCATCACATATCTATGATATTGAAGCTATAGGACTGATTAAAGTTACCCAGGGAACAAATGTAGGTAAAGAAAACGTCTGGGAACATTTTACAGTGAAGAGGCTGGAAAATGGTGAATTCTTCAAAACTAGATGAATGAAGAACAGCCAGTGAGATAGGAAAATCAGGAATCCTGGAAATCCTTTTATTCATCTCATTTCAGGGTCAAGGAAGTGATCTGCTGTGTTAGATGCTGCTGATCAGCTGAGCAAATTGAAGACAGACTCAGCCACAAAATCTGCAATGTAGAAGATCAGTTCTCAGATAAATGACCTTCAGTAAATTGAAGCTTTGTTGTTCCCTGCTCTAAATGAATTTCACTTTTTAAGAAATGGAGGAAACACCACTAAAACTTTCTTTGGCAGGTTTACATTTTCCCTCTGATTAATCATTTCCATGTGAAAACAGGGAAAAGTATAGTGAAGGCTATTTAAATCATACCTAACACAACCCTAGCCATCTATATTTTGGCTTTTTTTCCCCAGGCTTTTTTTCCTGTGAGTAGGTGTTTTTTTAACATCAAGATGTTGCTTGGACATAGAATTTTTTTTATCTTTAAAAAAAAAAAATCTTAACATAAGCTTTCAGTTCAGTCACTCAGTCGTGTTTGACTCTTTGTGACCCCATGGACTGCAGCATACCAGGCCTCCCTGTCCATCACCAACTCCCAGAGTTTACTCAAACTCATGTCCATTGAGTCAGTGATGCCATCCAACCATCTCATCCTCTGTCGTCCCCTTCTCCTCCTGCCCTCAATCTTTCCCAGCATCAGGGTCTTTTCCAATGAGTCAGCTCTTCGCATGAGGTGGCCAAAGTACTGGGAGTTTAAGCTTCAACATCAGTCCTTCCGATGAACACCCAGGACTGATCTCCTTTAGGATTGACTAGTTTGATCTTGGAGAAGGAAATGGCAACCCATTCCAGTACTCTTGCCTGGAAAATCCCATGGATGGAGGAGCCTGGTAGGCTACAGTCCATGGGGTCGTGAAGAGTCGGACACGATTGAGCAACTTCACTTTCACTTTTCACTTTTATGCACTGGAGAAGGAAATGGCAACCCACTCCAGTATTCTTACCTAGAGAATCCCAGGGACAGAGGAGCCTGGTGGGCTGTGGTCTATGGGGTCACACAGAGTTGGACACGACTAAAGTGACTTAGCAGCAGCAGCAGCAGTTTGATCTACCTATAGTCCAAGGGACTCTCAGGAGTCTTCTCCAACACCACAGTTCAAAAGCATCAATTCTTCAGCGCTCAGCCTTCTTTATGGTCCAACTCTCACAACCATACATGACTACTAGAAAAACATTCAAAAATGAATGTTTAATGACTATTTAATGAAGTTTAAATAGTTAGGCCACCTGATGAGAAGAGCTGACTCATTGGAAAAGACCCTGATGCTGGGAAAGATTGAAGGCAGGAGCAGAAGGGAATGAAAGAGGATGAGATGGTTGGAAGGCATCACCGACTGGATGGACCTGAGTTTGAGCAAACTCTGGGAGATAGTGAAGGACAAGAAAGCCCAGCCTGCTGCAGTTCATCAGGTCACAAAGAGTTGGACATGACTTGGCAACTGAAAAACAACAGTCATAATTTATTTAGTCAAACCCTAATTTGGGGGTATTGGAATAGTTAGTTCCAGGTTCAGTTCAGTTCAGTTGCTCAGTCATGTCTGACTCTTTGTGACCCCAGGCCTCACTGTCCATCACCAACTCGCGGAGTTCACTCAAACTCATGTCCATCAAGTCGGTGATGCCATCCAGCCATCTCATCCTCTGTCATCCCCTTCTCCTCTTGCCCCTAATCCCTCCCAGAATCAGGGTCTTTTCCAATGAGTCAACTCTTCCCATCAGGTGGCCAAAGTATTGGAGTTTCAGCTTCAGCATCATTCCTTCCAAAGAACACCCAGGACTGATCTCCTTTAGAATATACTGGTTGGATCTCCTTGCAGTCCAAGGGACTCTCTTCTCCAACACCACAGTTCAAAAGCATCGATTCTTCGGCACTCAGCTTTCATCACAGTCCAACTCTCACATCCATATGTGACCATTGGAAAAACCATAGCCTTGACTAGAAGGACCTTTGTTAGCAAAGTAATTTATCTCTGCTTTTCAATATGCTATCTAGGTTGGTCATAACCTTCCTTCCAAGGAGTAAGCGTCTTTTAATTTCATGGCTGCAATCACCATCTGCAGTGATTTTGGAGCCCCAAAAAATCAAGTTTGACACTGTTTCCACTGTTTCCCCATCTATTTGCCATGAAGTGACGGGACCAGATGCCATGATCTTAGTTTTCTGAATGTTGAGCTTTAAGCCAACTTTTTCACTCTCCTCTTTCACTTTCAGCAAGAGGCTTTTTAGTTCTTCTTCACTTTCTGCCATAAGGGTGGTGTCATCTGCATATCTGAGGTTATTGATATTTGTTCTGGCAATCTTGTTTCCAGCTTGTGCTTCTTCCAGCCCAGCGTTTCTCATGATGTACTCTGCATATAAGTTAAATAAGCAGGGTGACAATATACAGCCTTGACATACTCCTTTTCCTATTTGGAAACAGTCTGTTGTTCCATGACCAGTTCTAACTTACCCTATTGTAAATCGCTCTATAGAGTATTGTCAGATATTAATCTTTAACTGCATCTTGAACTTAAGACAAATTTTGGTAAACAGAAATAATGGCTTGGGAGTTCCCTGGTGGTCCAGTGGTTACGACTCTGCACTTCCACTGTGGAGGGCCTGGGTTTGATCCTTGGTTGGGGAACCAAGATCCCCCAAGCCATGTGGAGCAGCCAAAGAAAAACAAAAAATGACCTTGAATATACAGCATTTATGCTCTAACTGCCAAACCCGGTTAATTTTCCTGAGGATGAGTTGGATGGCATCACCAACTGGATGGACATGAATGTGAGCAAGCTCTGGGAGCTGCTGATGGACAGGGAAGCCTGGTGTTTTGCAGTCTGTAGGGGCTGCAGAGTCAGACATGACTGAGCGACTGAACTGAATGAACGCAAGTTTAGTAACATGTACGGACTTAGAGTTGATGTTAGAATAAGACTTTGGGGGAAGTTGGGATGGGGTGAAAGTTGGGATGAGGTCAAAGTATTTGGTACCCGGGAAAAATATGAATTTTCAGGAGCCATAGGGCAGACTGCAGTATGTTTGTGTTTCCCACAAAAAGATATTTTGAAATCCTAAC